>NW_026542608.1:3074852-3749705 GCF_028750875.1 Macrosteles quadrilineatus
CAAATCTAATAATACCAGCTGATTTGAAAATATTGCTTAGTATATTTTAATTAGTGTTGTCAACGGGCGATGTGGCAACGTCGCACTGGCCTTATCTTTGGATTGGCTGCCACCAACTGCAAACTTACGTGGTCCCGACTATAATACATCTTATCCTATACTCTAATACTAGCAATGTTTGTTTGTATGTATATATGCTTGCTTGCTTGCAGAAAGATCTCAAAAACGGCTCCGACGGTTTTCTTCAAATCTTGTAAATAGTTTATTTCTGGCCTAAAAACGAGTTTACTGCAGTTAGTACTTCCAACAAAAATCTAATAACGTAGAAAAATAAAACTGAAAGTCACATTTTTTTAGCATTAGTCTTATGGGTTGCAAAGTAACCATTTTGGCTGAATTAAATAACAAGGAAAAAGTAAACAAAATACTTGTAAGTTGTCTATCCATAGTATACTAGCAAAACAAAATACAGTACAAAAGGAAAAACATCAGTTGTTTCTATTGAGCAAAGATTATACTGAAGATTACTCGATACATTGTAGCATTGACTTTATATCTTACGGTATCTGCAATCATTAAATACTATGGGAAGGGAGGATAACAGGCCCGCGATGTAGGAAGTGGTAAAGAAATAGTCGAGGCAAGCTGTACGAAATGCGGGAACTGTTTATGACGATTAGATTAAAGTATTTGCAATCTTAAAATGCTAAGGGAAAGGAGGGAAACAGGTCCGCGACGTAGGAAGTGGTGAAGGAAGTAGTCAAGGCGAGTAGTCCGGCGTGTGGGAACTGTTAATGACGATTAGATTAAGGTATCTGCAATCTTAAAATGCTATAGGAAGGAAGGGAAATTTCGTTTACGTATAAACTGAGTGATAAAATTCTCTAAAACATCCTATGGGCCAAACATATCTTGAAAAATCCTATTTTCCATTATCTACCAACTATAGCAGGCAAGATAAGTTTTAAAATGTGATAATTTTTTTATAAAGCTTAGTATCTCAAAAACTGAAAATGTTATTCAATTATTCAACAGACATAACAGTTGCAATACTTGATTTCACTAACAATACATATTACTGCTGGCTGGTAATTTTTTCATTATATTTGTATTTTATCATCTACCTACTATCCTACCCTAATAAAACTATTTTTGTTGGAATTTAAGCAATAAAACCGGGCCTGATTATAAGTTACATATAAACTGCACAATATTAATCACTACCCTAGTAACAGTGAAATACCACCGCCGAAGCAAACCTCCAGAATAAGCGAATTTCCATTTGCGAGATTAACACTAAATTATCTCTTAAAAATATTTACATTAATTCCTTATTTAAATAATATTAGTTTAATTAGTACTAAGGTTTGCTGCAGCTGTAAGAGTTAAAAATCGGGTTTTTTGATGGTTCGTTATTTTATTTCCAAATTAGTGAGGCCATATTTTAATAGCCAAAGACACTATAACCAATCCAGTGAATACGGAAAAAGATTTGAATCTTAATCGGTAATCTAGTTTTCTCGGAGTAGGCAGCGTAAATTTACATTTTGTCGGTAGAGACAACAGACAGACAGAAATTGAGATGAGACTTGTTTCGGCTTTCTTAGGCTATGAAACGTAAAAATAACGAAAAACAGCATGATTCTACGCAATGGATAGACAACACTGCAATTTTATTTCTATAGAAGAAGACTACTACTCTACTAGTCAAATTTGTACAGTTTTAAGCACTCGACACACGACAAGCTGGTCGGAGTCCGACACCATTAAATCACTGCAAGGGATGCGCCCAGAGGTAGACGAACATTCAGATGACTTCAACTTCAATTTCAACTTTCTCATTTTGCAATGTGCCGTTATAGCCTTACTTGGAAGAGGGGGATTTTCGGACCACGAATGAGTTTGTATTTGTTTAGTTTTAAATACATCCGACCTAAATATAAAATAGCAATTACAAGTCTGCAGTTTGCGTTTTTGATCAGTAACGTAATTAAAATTTACCAAAATAAAATAAAGTGTCTAAATCTAGTGCAACAAACCTAAATATTGACTACTGGTTTTGATTAACGTCAATTAGTAATACTTAACGTTATTTAATCCTATTGTATGTATGATAACTAACCTCCTGACTTTTATTTCAGTTACTAAGTACAATATTATTGTCAAACAATGCAATAATGTTATTTCATAAAATTTGTACCTGAGAAATCTAAAAAATGGAAAATGCATTTCTCGTAAGTGTAAGAAAATTTAAAAATGATACGATTTGTAATGATACGACCTCCAAACGAGCCATTCAGTATTCTTATTCAAAACACCAAACACCCCCACTGGATCAAAATATGCCCGCACGGCACAACCCCCCTCTCGTACAATTTAAATTACGTACATAAGCTAAAAATTACAAAAATTATATAGAACATTTCACTCTTTAGATCCACTGTTTTTTCAACTTACCTGACCAGAAAATAAAATAAAGTAGTAGCTGACAAAAAAAGTTCCGTGGAAATTTGTCATGTCACATTTCATAAAACATTTAAAATACATCTACTTTATTTGAATATTTAAAATGAAAAGTGCCGGGGGACCGAGCCGTGGTTCGGTATGTTTATTTCGATTATAAAAGCATTATAAAGGAAACTCGCGTTTTCTTTATAACTAATTTCGGCTTTTATTGTTTAAGTTTCAGTGGAATTTTAATTTACTACGATGTAACTTTAAATGGACAATTCAACTCATTAATTTGTTTTAATGTTACACATTTCTGTTATTGTAAATAAATCATACAAATGTAAACAAAATAAAAGAAGTATTTTTTTTTAAATACGTTCCTATTGTAGGAATTAATATGCGATCACAGGTTAATACAGTAGCAATCAGCTAAGAGCATTAAAACAGCACAGTACAGTGTATGTAAGGGGTGTGATTTATTTCTTGGTACTATAAGTAAAACTTCAGCGTGGACATACTCCCTATCGTGCTATCATAAGATGGATTAGCTGAAGGCAGATTGACAGATAAGTCCGATTCAAGCTTAAATTGCTTACTATAAAGATTGTTGTAATACAATTAACTTTAGCTAGTGGTCGTCCAGTGGTCGAAAACTCGACAAAAAATATGTAATGTACAGGTTTCAAATGAGTTAGGCCTAAAAAGATTTGAGCTGTGTGGGTAACTAAGGACTTCTGGAAAATTTAAATGTGATATTTAGATATATGCTTACTCGGGAACAATTCCGTTCCGGGACACTCTTTATAAATGGAAGGTTAACGTGATTATACATTTGCATTTTACATTGTCAAAATACAATAGGTATTGCGCAACCGTGATATGTTAAGTCATTAACCTTGGTTCAGTAATAAAACTACACCGTGTCCTTACTCAACCCAAAACAAAATTGCTTACTGGACAGCAATAAATCACGTAAAGAACAAAACAAAAGGAAATCTAGACTAATAGACTACTGATAGGTACCGTAGTCATCATAGGCTACTACTACATGATGTTTCAGAACAGAAGTATGGGGATGAAAATATTAAATAACTCATAAAACACCATAAAATCATAGTACTGTACTTAAGTATTTTTGGTAATATCAACAATGATAAAAATAAGATAAAGATAACAATGATTTAAAACACCTCTTATTATTTATCTTTGTTCTATACAAAGATAAATTCTTATCATGCGTTCTTATTATGCGTTGTAATTCTTATCATTTGTTTCATTCTCCATCGATTACTATTTTCAAAAAATGCATCACTGGCTGTCTGATAGAGTGGGGTATAGATGAATCAGAACTCCTAATCAAAGCAGAGTACAGGCAGACTTGACCCTACTTTATTCTCTCGTAATCTTTACTGAATAACTGAATTACTAACATTGAACATTCTTAACTATATTTATGTCTGTGCCCTCCGCCTTGCCTCATTCCTCAAATTGCTCATTTCACTAATTTAGCCTCAGAATAGTTTTACAATTATATTAAATTATTTGTTTTTAAGATTCTCTGAATATTTATGAATATTATTGTTTTCCAACAAATACGAAATCACTGATAGCGACTGAGCCTACGCACAGGCTTCCAGCCCATGTAGGCTTATTTCCTATTGTATATGTTTAACATGGCTTCTCTGAGACCTTACATCCTTTGTTGTTATTATTAAGTTTACATGTATTTTTATATTACATTATTATTATTAGTAAGGATTAGCAACCAAATGTTTCTGGGGCGTATCAAAAATATTTAGTTCAAAAATACTATCCAAAAACACAAAATTAAGAATCTATAAAACTTTAATTCAACCAGTGCTTTTATATGGTTCGGAAACCTGGACATTAACTAAAAATCATGAAAACAAACTTATAATTTTTGAGAACAAAATTTTGAGGAAGATTTTCGGACCTATAAATGAAGAAGGTATGTGGCGAATAAGAAAAAACCGAGAGCTCCGTGAACTGTACAAAGAACCGGACATTGTAGCCATAGTGAAGAGTAGACGACTGAGATGGGCAGGCCATGTAGAAAGAAGGGAAGAAGAAAGTATGCTTAAGAAGATCGCCAATGGACAACCACGAGGCACTCGCCCGCTAGGAAGACCGAAGTTGAGATGGAGAGACCAAGTCCAGAAGGACCTACGCAGAGTGGGGGCATCTCTTGACATGGCGGCAGATCGGCAGCAGTGGAGGCAACTTGTTGGCGAGGCCAAAAACCTTCTTAGGTTTGAGTGGCCAAGGAGGTAAGGTAAGTATTTTTATATTTAATTATTTTTATCTATGCAATAGCAAGTAAGGTGTCTGTTCACTGGAAGTTATGTTTATAATTTATATTCTGCAATATTTTTGGAAATAAAGTATGTTTTGATTTGATTTGATTTCTATCCTCTCTTTGGGTTCTCTCCATCCACAAGTGGTCATGGTTACTAATCACCCAACGACCCAACCACAAAATGTTGTAGTGTTGTGACAGCAGACAGGAGCAGGCGATTGTCAGTATGTCTGTCAGTGTCAGTGCAAGATTGTCAGTCTGTAGGTGCGAGCGTATAGCTTGACCTTGAGGCTACTGATCGATATTTCTCCGTTTTGCTTCCATCTTATTTTTGTCAAATGTACTTTAATGTTTCAATAATTGGGAGCATACTGCACATAAAAATTACCGTAAATAGTTAAATATATAGTTCATATCGAAATATTAGACTGAAAAACACAATTCATAAAGCTTTTTCTTGGGATTTGTGGGGTTACATAGGCATCATGTTGGTCCGACCCCAGTTAAGCGAGGTTCTACTGTATTTGCAAGTTTAAGTTACAAATAGAAAACCCCATCACATTATGGTTGGTTCAATGACCGATGTATTGTCAAAAATTAATTCATAACTTGTTAGCGAATTTCCCTATAGGGAAGTAGCTATTTTGATATTAATCAGAAGCATTCATTACAGCTTGCAGCATAAATATACAAGTTACTATTACTTTAAAAAAATAAAACACGAAATTGTGTGGCCATTCAATTTTAATAAACACAGTGTTAAATGTTTTACCCTGCAGAATACCGGATGGTGATGGTAAAGAGTGTTTGGTTTCAAGAAAAAAAAATTGTTTAACCAGCTTTACTATTTATTTTGAAAAACAATAGAAAGGAAACCATAAGGATAGGTATGGGATGGATCTGAAATAATTGCAGGGAACCTTAAATAGTTAAGTCCACAAACTGTACATTGTTAGAGAGAGAGAGTGTGTGTGCGAGAGAGGGGGACTGTGAGGGAGAGAGGGGGAGAGAGGGTGAGAGAGAGATTTGATAAGGAATCTGAAAAGTAAACAAATAATCGTTTCTGGCGTTTGTCATATTGTACCCCCCCCCCCCCCGCATTTGCACTCCTGACCACTTTTTGTTGCTTCCTTATCTTTCATCCGTCCCAAAATAGAATTCCTGTAAAAGTTTGTAAAATTAAAATTATCATACAAATCTTTTTATGTATCGAGTGTAGTTTCGTGGTTATTCTTATCAGATGTTAGTTCCTCCTTCGGACAACAGTTCCCGTATCTTGGACAAGATTCACGTATATTTCCCGAGATAAAAAAAATCCGTATAATTCCCAATCTTCCCGGTCCGTGGACACACTGTAAATATTGTACGTCATACAGGAGAAATTGACTAAAATTTCTACTGAAGGTGAAAAAAATAATCAAAACTTACAATATGAGATGATGAACGGGTAGGATCAAGATTCAACCGTTTATAATAAATTAATATTCGACGTTCCTTATTAGAGGTGCATCATAGTTATTTGGAATATGAACATGCTTAAACATTAACACGTAGTTAATCACTATCCCAACATAAATAGTAACAAGGAGTCAACGAAGGTTACAGACCGCTGGGTGTTACCGCTACAAAGTAGGCGAGGAGGGTGCCGTACTTGGCTACGCTACTCCACGATAGAACTCACGGTGACAGTCTCCTCTCCGCATTGGTATTGCAGTTATGCTTATCGACACAGGCAGCAGCACCGGTTAGCTGTTTTCATACGTATAAAATGCACGGGAAGCCATACCTGACTGGCTTTTGGGAGAGCTGACTGGCTTTCGGGCGGGTGACTGCCACACCGAGTAAATTACCAGCGCAGTGACTGCCACTCCGGGTGGGTACAAAAGTATATATATATATAGTAACTCTACGTTATCACGCTGCTCTATAGTACGAAGCTTTTCAACTAGTGTTTTAATTGTTCTATCCTTAGATGGCATAGCTTCCCATACATTTCTGAATTCACGAAAGCTTGGCCCCAAAGTAGATAAAATTCTTGCAATTAAAACTCTATCACTAAGCTTTGATTCCTTTTGTTTCTCAAGTGCATCATTTAATTCGGCAAAATGTTTTTGAAGCTTTGCCACATGGGTAGCTATGTCCTCATTAGGATCCTGATCCCACCTAAAGAACTAAGAACTCATCTAGCAAACGATCTAGCCTTTGTTCACTAGACTGTTCATACACAGATATTAAACAACCCCAAACTTCTTTAGAAGTCGAGCAAGTCAAAACTAGTGTAGATGGTTCATCGCCTAGAGATGACATCAGGTATAACTTAGCAGAAGCATTTTTTCTGTCCCAATCTGCAATAGCATTTTGCTCAGATCCAGAGATGTTAGTAATGGGTCTACAAAAGTCATTATATGGTGTGAAACAATCTTCTCGTTGTTGGAGCTTGAAACATTGCAAAGTTTCTTAAATCTCAAGGTCTTAAGAGAAGTAAATCGGATCCCTGTCTCTTTTATAAAAATCATCAAGGTAAGAAGCTACTTGTACTTATTTATGTAGATGATGGATTAGTAGCTGGAACCGACAATGGCATCATTGATGACTTCATGAGAAGTTTATCCAAAGTTTTTAAAATAAAATCTGGTGAACTTGATAGTTATTGAGGATTGCAGATCAAGAAAGGTTCAAGTGGAATATGGATTGGTCAATCAGCCTATACTAAACGCATATTACAACGTTTTGGTATGAGTGACTCGAATTCTACACCATGTGAAAGACCTATAAACAATGGTCCATTGGAGACTGTCAATGGAAAAGTTCCATACCGTGAGGCTGTTGGAAACTTGATGCATTTAAGCTGTGTATCAAGACCTGATATTTCCTTTGCTGTGGGATTGGCTGCGAGGAATATGGAACATCCTACTCAAGCGGATTGGTTGAGTGTCAAAAGGATATTTAGATATCTTTGAGGAACCATAAATGACGGTATCTTGTACAAGTCTTCACCATGCAGTAATCTGGATGTTTTCACTGATTCTGATTTTGCTGGAGAGGAAAGTACTCGAAAATCAACGTCTGGGTTTATCAGTTGTTATGCTGGAGGTCCAGTGAGATGGCGAAGCGAGAAACAGCGTTCTGTATCACTGTCTACGACAGAAGCAGAGTTTGTGGCTGCATGTGAAGGAGCTAAAGAAGCTATATCGCTGAAACGTCTGTTTGAAGAAATAAGTTGTCACTCACAATTGACACCTGTTCTGAAAATTGACAATGACAGTGCTGTGAAACTCATAAAGAACCCCGAGTTTCATCGCAGAACGAAACATATCAAAGTTAAGTACTACTTTGTAAGAGAACAAATCTTGGAAGGACTTGTTGATGTTGAACATGTACAACATATCAACTTGCCGACATCCTTACTAAACCTCTGAACCTCTCAATCGAGTAAGGTTTACACAGCTTAAAGTAAAAATTGGACTTTGTGACATGTTTTAAAATTGTGAAAGGAGTATTGGAACATTGACAATTTTGCCTCTGAACTGTTTAAATGTACATTGTCTTAAAATCATATGTTTTACTTTTTATATTAAGCTGTGTTTGTGTTCATGTTTGTATGATCAAAATAAAAGAGTGGATTCCTTTCTTTAATATATTTGTTTCTCATTAATTTAAAAGTTTATTCTCATAAGTCACCTAGAGAAAGAATGCCTTGGACAAGTACGTATCAATACTGACCTCCGGAAGTACGACTCCTTGCTTAAGGCGAGTCCACACGCAAGGATTTATCGTACGTTTTACCTGCGCAAGTAAATTGTTGCAGTCAAATCGTTGCGTGTGTACCGCAAAACTGTGCATTTTTGAGAACTGCGCGGAGACTGAAGTCGGAGCGATAAAACTATTGCGGAGAGCATAGTTTTGACGTTTTCAGAAAAGTCATTGCGTGTGTACACTGTCATCCGTTTCAACTCCGTTTTACGCCCAAAACCCCAGTATACAGTGTTGTCTTCACGTGCTGTCAGAGGTATAAGTGTGTTTTTTAATGACGATCGCCAATGCCCCGTGATTTTATTTTTGAATTCATAGAACTGTACAGAAGTTTTCCTTATTTATGGAGGGTCAAGAGTAAGGAACATAAAGACTGTGATATGAAAAAGACTTAGAGACTTTTGAAAAGTACAAAGCAGTAGATTCGATCGTGAACATCGTCTTTTTAGTAACCAAAGTCTTGACCATAGTGAGCGCCGTCGTCGCTCAGACTTGTTTCTTTGCTTTCTTGTAACACTGGCTGCAGAAATCGACCACAGTAACACATCTTCCATGTTATTACATGCACATACACTGAAAGTTATCACAAAATTACACTAAAAGTTGGTGCTGAAACGTGTACCGTGTGGACGCATTTCTTTGCAACGACTTGACTGCAACGTTTTATCTGCGCAGATAAAACGTTTGCGAAATCCTTGCGTGTAGACCCCCCTTTAATCAAACTGTCCCTATTGGTGTTTATTTAAGATTTCTGTTGTCACTCCATTCAAGTTCCATACGTTATTGGTGTATTGTAACTTGTAACCAATCGACAAATTAAGTGACAACTGAACAATCAATGTTGTATTTTAAGACTTGTCTTTACTTAACTAATCAAACACATTTTCAGTATTTTGTAGATGTTTGCAGTAAACTTGGGATGAGTGAAGAATACCTTATAGCGAAATATGAAAAGAGAAACCAACCTGTGAGATTCATGCTGTTGATGCCTGGTAAGACTAAATACACCTATTGCTCAAGTATGTTATTGTTATTAAACATTTCTGTTTTAATTAATTAATTAACGTATAACAGTATTTGGTGAAAATATTTTGTTGTGGACATTTGCTATAGGGTACCAAACATTTGAGGGAATTTCTGTATTATGGGTGTGAGTATAAGAAAGTTTTATTTTAATTTATAATTTTGTTCTCACAGAAAAAGTTAGTCAATAAGTTAAATGCCTGATTACTGATTTGCTCGTACCTTATGTTTGCTTTTTTTTCATTGAAATTCTGTCTTTTATAATTAAAAAAGCGACAATCATACTTAGTATAAAAGTACCAAACAAATTAAATATTATTTATGTACTTAAACTTCGTTTTATGATTTCTTCCCTTGTGAAATATATATCAAAGAAAATTTTAAAATCATCCAAATTTTGTGGCAGTAAACCTTCTTGATACCAGCAAAGCTACTTATAGGCTCAATAGAAATCATCCAGTCAACCTTCCAAATTGTTTTTAGTTCAATAATACCTAATACAGTATGTCAAAATTAGTTGTAGTTAGGATAAAATAAGATAAAATGAAGTTTGAAGTTTTTGTTTTTAAATGCTATTTAAGTATCCAAAATAAATTACATAAGTACCGTACTCTAGAGTATGATATTTAATAACAAATTTTATAAAATCCTAATTAAAATTTCATTCATCCCTAAATACAGGTTGATATATATTTAATGATAACTTATTCTATAACAAGTCTACAGGTTTGATTTATTTATGAAAAATCTGATCTTACTTTTTATAAAAATCATTCTTTTCTGGCAGGAGAAGGATTTTTGTTGGTAAAAGAGTTGGTTTCTGCTGAAATGGCTTTTCCAATACCTAATATCCCGCCAAATTTGAGTCCTTTCTCCACTTTCAAGGTAAGTGGCTTTTGACGTAATTCATGTACAACTATGTATAGGCCTACTTATAAATAAAGATTCTTAACTATGACTATAAAACCTCAAGTAAAAAAAATACATATAGAACTACATTTTTACATTTACAATTGATGTGAGCAGTTTCACAGAGAAGTAAGGTACAGTGGAAACACCCTTATGGGACAACCATGCGCTTTCAGTCCTACGTATGTTGTGCCGGAAATATTTGTGATGAGCAAGGAAGAGCCCTAGCAGGGGCAGTGTTGGACTTTGCCCTAGACACCACTTAAGTGTACCATTGAGTGTTTACTCTGCAACTTTATGCTCTGTGGTAGTTTCATGTTTCACTTGACTTGACAGGTAAGGTAAATATAAATATAAGGCTAGACGGTGTCAGACATCTAGCTGAGTTGGATTCAAGTTTTGACTAATAATTAAATAGCTGATTCTGAACAAGCATATTTATATTCCTCATATAGGTATCACATTTCAATCAGTAAAAATATAAATGACGGCATAATTTAATAATTACATTGATTCATTCATATGAAATGAAATGAAACGAAAAATGTCTTTATTTGAGAGGCAAAGTTAGGACTTGCAAGTCCTCTCTACCACTTAACCTGTAAAACATAAATAAAACTATCCACTTATATAAAAACTTGAACTTACCCGTTTTCATCTACAAGTACCTGGGGACCGGAGCTTTGCTTGGGGAAAATCATTCCCCCACTCTGCGATGCCAGCCTTCACTACTTCCTTCACCGTTTCCTACGTCATGGACCTATTACCTTCCCTTCTCTTAGCATTTAAGTATTACAGGTACATTAATCTAACAGCCACAAACGGTTCCCACACTCTGCGATGCTAAACTTAACTACTTCCTACGTCGTGTACCTGTTTTCATCTCTTTCCATAGCATTTTAGTATTTTAAATACATCTAGTTGCCACAAACATTTCCCACACTCTGCACTGCTAGCATTTACCAGGCCTACTTCTTTCACCATTTCCTTTGTCTTGGGCATGTTTCCATCCCTTCTCATAGCATTTCAGTATTTCAATTTCAGATACATAAATCTAACTGTTACAATTAATTGGTTTCCAGTTCCCAGACTCCCCACTGCTCGCCTTTACTTCCTTCACCTCTTCCATTCTTCTTCTTCTTCACATACATTTTAGGATTGTGGATACCTTAATCTAATCGTCATAAACAGTTCCCACACTCCGGACTACTCACCTTTACTACTTCCTTCACCATTTCCTACGTCGCAGACCTGTTTCCCTCCCTTCCCATAGCATTTTAGGATTGTAGATACCTTAATCTAATCGTCATAAACAGTTCCCACACTCCGGACTACTCGCCTTTACTACTTCCTTCACCACTTCCTATGTCGCGGACCTCTGTTTCCTTACCTTCCCATAGCATTATAGAATTGCAGATACTTTAATCTAATCGTCATAAACAGTTCCGCACTCAGGATAGCTTGCATTGACTACTTCCTTCACCATTTCCTACGTCGCGAACCTGTTTCCATACCTTCCCATAGCATTTTAGGATTGCAGATACCTTACCATCCTTATGGAACAGCTGAAGCCACTTTTATTGTTAGTTCTGTCTGGTTTTCTGTAGATGTCGTGTTTTATTTACAATTTGTTTCTATTATTTTAGGGTTAGTTTCTCATTATTTCCTGACAATATTCCTGACATTATTTCTCAGACATCCTGACAAATACCAAATGCCTGCTAAACTAGTTCTAGACAAATTTTACAATCTCAATAGTGTAAAAGTTCAGAGTAGTATTAGCTCAGATTCATTAAAAAACAGTGATACTTACAGTAAATTTAATTTAGTAATGCACTACAATTTGTCAAGGGTTAAATTCTACTAAAATATCAGAGCTCAATTTATTTTTTTCACAGTCCAAATCTATTATATTATTAAAGTGATACAATCAAATTTTATGTAAACGGTTAAGGCCATTTACCAAATAAAAATATAGGCATATTTCACATCAAAATGAAGCTTAGAGTGTGTAGATTTGCCGAAAAGTATTGATATGGACGAATTTCCTAAGGGCGCTGCCCCACAGGCTGATTTTCAAAGGGCTACACCTGGCATGCTTCCAAAGTTTACATGATTTAATTTAATTTAGTTAATGAAACAGCTGGTCAGTACAATGAACTGGTGTTTATTTATTTACTCGAAAAAGATGTTTGTGATGCTTAATGTAGATTTAGTAGGGTTATGTTTGGTTTTAAAGAAAGGTTGTATACGTTTTGTAAAATATTGCTCAAAAGTTTCATTTTGTAATTTATATTGTAAGCTACATGTAAAGAGGCTTGACTAAAGTTGAAGAATTATGGTAAAACATGTCATTCGTGAAGCATAAATATGAAGCAATTGAAGCTGTTGCTACACTAAGGTATGTTGTCATATTCTTTTGGATCTATTAACATAAAAAGTAGGTGTTTGAAAGTAAGTAGGTTTACACTTTTTAATATAATACATTTTCAAACTAAATCATGGAGTTGCCGTATTTTAAAACACACATCAGAATGACTTTAATAGCGCTCTAGGTCACATTTTCTTCCCGTTGCAAAGCACGGGTATAGCAGCTTGTTAAATATTAAAGTCATGTCATTAAATGAACTTTGGTTGGATAATGATTCTATTTATTTACTCAATACAATAGATAATTTTAGAAGGGCTGACTCTTATGTCAGAAATAGTGGCCTAAGGGGTGGTTCATGTATATTAGTTGATAATAATTGTAAATACTTAACTGTAAAGGAGTTTTCTTATTTAAATGAAGATTTTATTTTTGAATGTTCTGCTATCGAACTTGTAGATTTCAATTCAGTATTTTTTCCATTTATACAGTGCCAAATTATAATTCAAGTAAATTGTTTTTGGACAAACTTGAAAAGCTACTTGTTAGTTTACAAAAAAAAAAAAGCCAAAAGGAAAAATGCTTTTATAACGGGGGATTTTAATATTAACATTTTAAAGGATGATGCAATCACAAGTAGGTTTAAGGAAATTGTCGAATGTAATGGTTTCTGTTTGCAGTTTAATGAGCCAACTAGAATAACTGCCAATTCATTTACTTGTATAGATAACATGATTTAAAAAAAAATGTATAAAGTAGACCACAAATTGAATAATGATTTAGGGTTATCTGACCATAACGCCATATTCCTGAGCCTCCCTGGGCAATATAAGAATATATTGACTACTGGTAATAATAATAATTATACAGGTTCCTATAGGCTACCAAAAGAATAATTTCAAATAGAAAAATAGATGAATTTTGTACATATTTAAACCAAAATATTAATTTTACATTTGATCCAGTCCTGAACCCAAATGAAAACTTTAGTAACTTTTTAAGTGATTTTCTTTTGACTTTTAATTCTATATTTCCTCCAAAGTTTCTTAAAAATAATAATAATAATTCTAAAACCAAGTCTTTCTCTGTAAACTGGATTACTCAAGGTATAAAAATTTCAAGTAAAACAAAACGACAATTGCACATGCAAGCCAAGCTCAGTAATGACCAACAGTTTATTACATATGTTAAGCATTATAAAAACATATTTAATATAAAGTTGTAAAAAAAGCAAAATTACTAGCGAATAGCAATTTTATATAAACACCAGAAAAGAAAACTAAGGCAGCTTGGCAAATTGTAAATCAAGAGCTTGGCAATACAAACCAAAAACCAAAAGAAAGAATAGTTTTGAAAGATACAAATGGTCATGAGCCTGGTAATCCTGGAAGTATTGCTAAAGTTTTTAACAATTTTTTTTTCGAATACAGTAAGTAACTTAAATGTACAAAAGGCTACTGTCAATGGAGTCCATGCTTTAGTGAAACATATCTGTAATGATAATGGGATATCCTTGTGCAGCCTCAAGCTAACTAATGTGGAGGAAATCAAAAAGATTGTTCTGTCAGTAAAAAACAAATCATCCGTTGGCTGGGATGAGATCCCAATTAAATTGATAAAAGCCACTGTTAATATCATTGCCGAACCTTTATCTCAAATTATTAACCAGTGTTTAATACATGGAATTTTTCCCATTTTTTACATGGAAACTAAAACTTTCCCAAATCTCACCAATATTTAAAAAGGGCCTAAAATCGGATATTAACAATTACCGTTCAATTTCTGTATTGAGTAATTTTTCTAAAATATTTGAGAAGGTCATAAATTTGAGATTGGTTAGTTATTTTGAAAGCAATCATCTATTTTATAACAAACAATTCAGGAAAAATTTAAGCACAGGTTCTGCACTAACACAGTTTATAAATGAGGTTACCCAGGCTTTGGACGGGTCTCAGGCTACAGCTGGTGTTTTCTGTGACCTGTCCAAAGCTTTTGACTGTGTTGATCACTTAGTCCTTCAGCTCAAGCTGAGTGATTATGGTATTAGGGGAAGTTGTCACTCTCTATTGAGTTCTTACCTTTCTAATAGAAAACAAAGAACTGTAATAACACTGGATAAGATCAAGCACTATTCGCCATGGGAAAACCTATCGGCAGGTGTGCCCCAAGGTTCAATCTTAGGTCCTCTATTCTTTCTAATTTACATTAATGGCCTCACTAAAGCTATTGATCAGGAACTAATTCTTTTTGCAGATGATACAACAGCCTTGATAAAAAATAATAGTACTTCTGAAATGCTATCTTCTCTTGAAAATGTGGTTCATGACATGGAGGGTTGGTTCTTGAACAATGGATTAAAACTTAATCTTGAAAAACGCAAACAATAAAATTTTCCGTCAGAAACAATGGTAATCAAATTGAATCCCTTAAATTGGCAACGTCTCATCCCTAGTGGAAGACATCAATAGAAATCAATAGAAAAAATCTATTGATATCACTAGATGCTTAGTGATATCAATAGATGTTCATGGATATCATTACAAGTAAATACAAACAAATAGACATAACTGAAAACTTAGTCAATACATATCACTAGACATCTATAAACATAAAATATAATCAATATAGATCATTAGAGCAAACAAATCGTTCATTGATATCATTAGAGAATATTTTTTTAAATATGTTAGATGTAAATATAAATCAATAGACATCAATACGGATAAATAAAATGCAAAATATCTCTAAAAAGTACCACATATGAACATTATGGATTATACAAAATACCAATGTAAACTTTGTGAAATAAACAGTAATAATAATGTAATTTTTTTTTTAAGGAAAAACTCTAGTTCTAGGTCATAGGTGTTAGCTGAGGTACCTAAAACTCAATATAGGTAATTTAAAAATATATAATTTTAAAATTGTTGCAAAACAGTTACAACTTGTATTAAAACTTATTTTTTAAACTGCCAAAAACTGATTGCTAAACATTAAAATTGTTGTAAAACAGTTACAACTTGTATTAAAAATTATTTTGTTAACTGCCAAAAACTGATTGCTAAACATTAAAATTGTTGTAAAACAGTTTACAACTTGTATTAAAACTGATTTTCTTAAACTTCAAAAAAGTGGTTGTAAAACAATTTTAAAATTGTTGTAAAAAAGTTACAGCTCGTATTGAAACTTATTTTTTTCAACTCCAAAAAACTTATTGTTAAACAATTTTAAAATTGTTTCAATCTTATATCAAAATTGTTGTAATATGAAGTTTAAATCAAAATGTTTTAAAATTGTTATACAACAATTATTATTGTAATACAGCTTTCGACAACTTTAAACAATTTTTTTGCTTATTGGGTTATCGTTAGGAATAAAAATGCCTCACAAATTCATTATTGAATTCCTTATTTCTAGAAATCAATAAAAATAAATTGTATTGACACCATATCACCCAAGTAGCAAGAAAACAGTTTGAACTGGTAATAAAACAGTTTTGAAACATGTTAAAGCATATACAGTAGGTACATGCTTGAAATGACACAAATGCCATTGAAAATTTTTTTCAAGTTAAATTATGAGGCCTAACACAGCTTCTCGCATTCAAAATGGCTATCATTATTCAGTTCAACAAGAAGCTTCCGTGGTGTAATGGCTAAAACGACCGGCTTCCATGCTGGAGTCCCCGGTTCAAATCTCGGGATCTCACTGAACTTTTTGTCAAGAATTTTTTTACTTTTTAATTTTTATTTTATTTTTAGTGCATAGTTGATATTATTTATTGTTTTGAAACAAATTAAAAATGGTTTTTTAACAAGCTACAAATTATTTTCAAAAAAGCTAATGACTCGGATCCTATTTACTTGTATTGATATGTATTGATGTGTATTGATGTGTATTGGCCCAAATACACATACGTATCAATATACAATTTTTGTATTGATATATATTGATCTCTTCCACTAGGGATAAATTTCTAGGTGTTTACATAGATGAATCACTTAAATGGGATTTACATCTGAATCAATTAAAAAGTTAACTTAGATCCATGTCAATTGTATTTCTGCACTTAAGGGACTGTGTTCCTAAAGAAACTCTGAAAATGGTTTATCATGCTTATGTAGAATCAGTATTGAGGTATGGTATAATCTTATGGGGTCAGGCTACCGGAGTCAAATCAATATTCAGGCTACAAAAATACATTATCCGTATTATGACCAGCTCCAGGGCCGGATCTACAAAATATGGGCCCCCCTGCAAAAGTCCTCCAAGGGCCCCTACAGCTGCGTACGGGGCTCCAGGGGGTTTGGGGGTGTGGAGCACCCCCCTAGATAAAAGGGGGGTCCGGGGGTCCTTCCCCGGAAAAATTTCACATTTTTATAGCCGTTTGGTGACTTTCTAAAGCAATTTTTAACGCCTAAAACTGTGTCCAATAATAGTCCAAAAACTCCCATTTCACCTGTTGTTTGTCACGAGCAAGTAGACATAAGTAGAGTAGAGTAAAGTATATTTTTTAAATAGTTTTTACCAATTTATTTAATAGATCAGATTTATTATCCTAATAGAACTAGGCCTATATTAAAATATGAATAGATATTGCAAAACATAACAACTAATCCTCTATTGTGGTTTCTATTTCATAATTTAACTTGCACTTTTTAAACCTAGTTTTAATCTAATTTCTAGAAAATCATTTTCTACTCTTGCATGACTTTTGAGATTGGGTTATAAACTAAATCAGGTTTTGGCGGGCCTAGCTAGCAGCTTTAACTCAACTCTCTGTTTAAAACTTACAACCTCACCACTGGCATACTTCGTAGAAATGTTTTTCACCTAATTCATTGTTTATTAATTCACACTTAACTACACTTATAACGAAAAGAAACAGAGGTACAGGTACAATTGTGTATATTAATTAATTATTTAATTTAAGGGGATCCGCCACCTCTAAACCTAATTTTCTTATTTAAGCTAATATTTTCATTTTTTCTCTCATTTTTAGTTATTTAGCGTTTATATAATAGATATATGACAATTTTTTTTATATATACCTACATATATATTATATATACATATATAAATTTCGGAGTGGGGGGAAGAAAAGCTTAAATAACTTTTTTGTTTATTAATATATTTCAAAAAAGTAAGTATTTTCATGTTCCTTACAATCTACTGTAACTTTAATGGTATAATAACCATAGTAACGCAATTGTTACAAAAATTATAGCAATTTTCATAAAGTGTAAAAAATTTGACCTTAATTTTTACCAAAAATGTTTCAAAATATATTTATTTTTGATTGTATAAGGCTTATTATACCATTAAATATAGTTCATAGTATGGGGATGATGTGGTAAAAATTTGAATTAGCTAGCTCAAATACTTTTGATTTTATTTAACAAAATGTTAAAAAAACACGACTTTTGGGAAATTGCGTTCAAAGTCCGCGAACACCTGGTTTGCCCAAAACAGCTGTTTTCTCAAACAGCTGGTTACATATTATATTCATATAGCTCAGGTGCATTATAGCATTCAAACTGTTAAGTGTTTATATGTATGTGATAAATATGCCATTTTATAAATAAAAATTATTCTTTACTATATTATAGGGAATATATAGATGATTAAAAAAATAAAACTAAAAATCCGAATATTCTCACTTTTGTTTTGTGGTCAAGGTACCAATAGTAAATATGGTCAGATATGCATGAAACTTCACATGGATATTGTCAAAAGCATACCCAATAAGAAAATGACATTTTTGGAAAATTGTAAAAAATCAAAGAAACACCCATTTTAGAGGTGGCGGATCCCCTTAACAACTATAGAATACCGGCGGCACGGCACGATAAACATAACCTCACAAAACTACAGTAGTATTCACTATTTTGACTGATCTCTAAATAATTGCGTTGACAGATTGAGATCGCTCGCTGCACCCAGCGCTTGTCGTGGCAATAGTTTAAACTACTGTTTGGACGGAGTCCCAAACGCCTTCGAATACTGTAGGTCATTAGATAACGCTACAAAGATTAGTACAAGTAAGTCACTCCTGTACCGCGACAGACTTATGACTTATTGTTCAGCTCAACTGATGTGAGAGTGAGTGCTAGTGCTAGTTGACGTTGACACTTCGTCGTCACGTCGCTCGGTCCGATCGGACTGTAGTGGTCAGTGGATCTGTGAAGCTCACCATGCAGCTGACGTGCTGACTGGACTGAGCTGACTGAGTATGGACTGACTGAAAGTGGCGAGATTGAACTGTCTAGCTAGGGCGAGATCCCGAGTTGTCGAAGAGTAAAATCACAAGTCTAAATTTACTTAACAATTCTAACTTTAGCTTTGATGTTGACAATATTTATTTGTCTGTCAAAACTAAACTTGCCATCCTATTCAATTATGTTTATATGCATTAAAATAATTTTAATTTTTACGAGCTCTTTGGGCCCCCTAAGGGCTTGGGCCCCCCCGCATTGCGGGGTTTCGCGGTTCCTAGATCCGGCCCTGACAGCTCTCATCCACGTAGTTCATGCAAAAGCCTTTTTCAAAATTTGAAAATCCACACCCTAACAGGACTGTACATTTTGGAATCACTAAACTACATTCATTCAGCTAAAAACGAGCTCCCAGAATCAATTAAAATCAACCATAGATATAATACTCAAAATGAAAACATTTTTAGATTTCCAAGGCACCATTTGACCCTTTATGAAAAAAACCCACTATATGCTGGGCTGAGGCTGTACAATTTGCTGCCTGCAAACTATAAATTGTTAAATGAAAATAATTTTAAAGATAAAATAGGTGAACTCTTAATTGACAGAGCCTTTTATTTAATTGCAGATTTTCACAATGCCCCTTTAGTTTAGAATAGTTTTATCATTCAATTTTGTTAATTTATATTATCATCTTGATTACTATTTTATTTTTTATATTCTGATAATTTTAACTCTGACAATGCACCTATTCTGTATGTAACACATGTAAAGAATGTTATGTGCAAATAAAATATGTCTATGTCTATGTCTATATTAATATAGTACGGTAATATAGTGAAAGAAAGAAAGAGTTATCGTTTATGATTAAATAGTATTATTTGGTTAAACGAGGTTTTAAATTACTGAAATAACAAGAAAAAATTGTAAACAAAGCACAACATCTACAGAAAACCGGACAGAACTAACAATGAAATTGGCTTCAGCTGTTCTATAAGGATGGGAAATCTACCTTAATCTAATCGTCATAACAGATCCCACACTCCGTACTGCTAATTGTTAGCCTTTACTACAATTTATCGAGTAAGCTTCAGTATAATCATTGCTCAATAGTAACAAGTGATGTTTTTGCTTTTGTACTGTACTAGCTGTAACCCGCGGGCTTTGCCCCGTTTAACTTCTTAATTTTCAAGATGATCTCGTTCGCATGGCTCAATCACGTCCTGGTTGAAGTTCGTTCGCTACGCTCACTCACCTTTAGGTAGGAGCTTGTTCGCTACGCTCACTCACCTTTAGGTTGGAGCTCGTTCCCTGCGCTCACTTGCCTTCAAGTTAGCTCGTTCACTACGCTAACTCGCCTCCAGGTTGAAGTTCGTTCGCTATGCTCACTCACCTTTTGGTTGCAAATTAGCTGTTGTCATAAATGTAAAAGAAATAATAGTGCTGCACCCTGTTGGTAATCCTTGTAACTTTAATGCTATTGAACATCATAGAACAGAACCAACTTTTTTAATTGAAACAGCTGTTAAAATTCATTAATTCCATTTCTCATAAGGTTAACATGGGAAACTCCAGAGCCACTGGGGCGGAGCCGATTGGACGGATCACGAAATTGATGGTGTATAAACCTATTCCATGAAATTCTACACGTATGTACCAAGTTTCGTGGCAATCGGTTCAGCGTTGTCTGAGTTTATCACTGCCAAATATATGTATATACAAACATCCTCTTTTATACTTATAGATTTTGTAATTTCTAGTATACTGTGGGTAGATGACTTTATGAACACATGTGTTACAACTAACAAGTCTTTTGTTTACTTTTTCCTTGTTATTTAATTCAACCAACATGGTTACTGAGGAACCCATAAGACCAATGTTAAAAAAATGTGCCTTTCAGTTTTATTTTTCTACGTAATTAGATTTTTGTTGGCAGTTCTAATGGCAGTAAACTCGTTTTTAGGCCAAAAATAAACTATTTACAACATTTGAAGAAAATCGTCGGAGCCGTTTTCAAGATCTTTCTGCAAGCAAGCAAGCATACATACATACATACATACATACATACATACATACATACAAGCAAACATTGCTTGTATTAGAATATAGGATAGTCTCCACTTAGGTTTATGTGTTGGCTTTAGCTTGGACTATGCGCCAAAGAGGCTGTGTCCTAGTGTCAAACACAAAGTATAAACCCAAAACCCACACTCACACAACATATCTATTAACAATGACACTCCAAATCATCAAATTCAAACTGACCAATTTTGCAAATATTTAATGCCGACAACAACATAACACAATCCCAAACTAGTGTTGACAGACAAAAGAGGATAAAGATCAGCTGTTGCCTAGTACTTTAACTCACCACCAGACAGCATAGGCCTCGACTGAGCTGAAATCGTGATTTGACCAAGGAAGAAGATTATTAGTTTGTACACCGTAGTTGAAGTAACATCATTGTTACACGCTACCTACGCTCACACTTCGATCAAATAGCAGTATTATATTAAAGCAACAAAGCAACGTATAATAATATTTTTGAACCGCTTTAACATAAACACTCCAATTTTCAGATGGATTCAGAAGTGACAACTGCACTCTCGTGTTTGCCTTCAATCTCTACATACGATCCAAGTGAATTCTCATCCAAGTTGTACAAGCATTTATTACGGAAAATTGAGCATCCAAAACCAATGCAACTGGTAAAAAATACAAATATTGTTTGTTAACCGAACATTTTCACCATCTCCAATCCACACTGCTTATTCTCAATTGTTAGCACAGGACCTGCAAAATTGTACAAAATATCACTCACATTTTATGAGAATTGTATTTTTCAACAACTTTATTTGGGCCATAATCCATTTGATCTTTTACCAAACACAAAGGTTGTATAGAGGTTGTATAAGGTTGTATAAGGTTGTATAAGGTTGTATAAAGGTGTAAAGGTTGTGTTGTACAGTACAACATCCAAGAGGAGGTGTTGGAAATGCTATGAAAGGTATTGGGACATTATAAAGTTTCAAAGTCGTTAAAAATTGAATACATGTAGGAATGAATGGGAGTGCTGAAATTTTTAACTGTGATATCTCTAAACAATGAAGAATTTGTCGAGATATTGTTCAATGTAAAACAGTGCACTTCTCAATTATATTCTTCTATCCAATATACCTACATTCATAAGGTCGCCATTTCAAAGTAAAGTATCAAGTATTAAAATATACAAACTTGCAGAGTTAATTAACGTTTGAAGACTTTCTTTTAACTTCCAAACAGACAGACAACATCATCTGTAAATTACACTTGGAATGCCCTTTTCTGAGAAGAAAGTGTAAATTTTGTTAGTGGAATAAAATCCCTCAGTCCATTACCCTGAAATGGGGGTTTTTTGGAGGGAGGCACAACATTCCAAAATCAAAACCCAGATTGACACATTTTTAATAGGGCTTTGAAAAATTCAAAGGATAAAAGGTGTGTCTTAATTATTATATGCTTATGTTGTCTCATTTTGTTAACAATTATTGTTGTAGAAACAAGAATCAACCTGTACAGATCCATCCCATAAGTCCATTGTTGTGAGTTTGGAGGTGAAGAAAAAAACAAGAGTGAAGAAGAAGATTACTGAGGGAAATAGGCTCAGAAGAAGTTTACACTTGGCAGATCCACTTCCAAAGTTGTCTGAGAGTGACCAACAAACCCTGGCCCAGTGCTTGTCTAGACAAAGAGAAAAGTTCAAGTCTTCATTGCATCAAAATGTTAAATGATACCCAAACTAGGCCTACTGCAGTGCTAAAATTAAGAGAACTATTATTAATTAGGGATCTAGTTTAAAATGTAATGAATCACAAGTCTTAGGGTTCTTGCAAAGTTATTTAAGTTAAACAATTTAACTGAATTTAACCTATACTTTTTATACCGATTTAAAATATCACTTAATTCAGAATCTACTGTTACTAAAATATTATTTTTTTTTAAAGTTAATCAAAGAATGTTTTTATTTGAAAATAGCCTACCTGACTTAAATAGGGATTATGTTTTATTCTGAAGTGTTTCACTTTAAGGCTAGAAACAAATACTTAAGTCACTCTAAGTTAATGTGGAATAGTATACAGGGTTAGTTATAGATTTTGTGTTTAATTGTTACAGTACCAACTAAGGGATTTATGTTATGTTTATAATGATGCTATTTAATAAAATAATGCTGGCTAGTTGTAATATTTCTTGACTGTGTTCTTTATATGATTCTTTTTGTTTCTTTAGTGCTGTAAATGATTCTTTCATTCTTTGGAATTAGTCACTCTTAACTGTTGGAACATAATATTCCATCCCAAATACTATTTTAACAACCAACAAAACCGAACTATTGGTGCTTTTAATACAAACAATTCAATGCTGCTTCAGAACTGCCTACCATTAACGTTGTTTCAAAATTCTATGCAATTATTTTTTTTAAATATCAGATCCAACAGTTCTAAAATGAAGTAAAGCCATTATTTCATTTTTCTCAACTGTTTCATGGCTAATTTTAGTTTTGAGTTCTCATACTTAACCCTATCCGGATGGGCAAAATCGTGACATTGAACGGGAAAAACTTATAGGAAAAAATAAAAATTAATTTTTCTTATTTGTGTTCTGTTATACAAATATACATAAAATAAACACAATGGAACACTTCATTCTGTCAAAATAATTTGTTACTAGTTTTTAACTATGCGGATATACCCTCTACCCGTCCACGAATGAGTAGAAAAGCGAAAAGCAGCGGATATATCCGCCACCCGTCTTTGAAGATATGACCACACAACGTTAGGCAATAAATAAAGACAACGTAGTGTTGAGCGCGAAACGTTGAGGGGGGAGCGTAGAAGAGGTGGGTGGTGCACGGGAGATGGGGTAGGCACAGGAGAGAGGGGGGAGTGTGGGAGAGAGCGCAGCGATGGAGAGAGCAGGAAAGTGGCGCCTTCGTACCATGAAACATCTGGTTACTGCTCAAGCACCTGT
Source organism: Macrosteles quadrilineatus (assembly GCF_028750875.1). NCBI lineage: Eukaryota > Metazoa > Arthropoda > Insecta > Hemiptera > Cicadellidae > Macrosteles > Macrosteles quadrilineatus. The sequence goes on from NW_026542608.1 coordinate 3,098,896, forward strand.
CAGTCTGTCTGTAGAGAAGGCGGATACATCTGCTTCCAGTCCGGAACATCAAAAACCATAAGCGGATATATCCGCCACCCGTCCTTTATCTCCAAAGTCTTAGGCGGATATATCCGTCACCCGTCCGTAAAGGGTTATGAGATTTCATTTATCTTGATTTTGAACTCTATATACTCTAGCAATATATATTCAATTCAAAAAGTTGTTATTCATTAATATATACAAGAATGGTGTCAAATTCATCATTACATCAAATACTGAAACATATTGCCATGAAAGTAATAATTAAATACGGTAACTTCTTTATCAGCATTGTACAAGTTATTAAATTACCTGTAGAAACTTTATTACCTGTTCTATAGAAACTTCCGGTAGCCAATAGTATATAAGGGACCACATTGAGATTCTTGTCATTCGCCTATTATTGGGTCTGATGATCACCACTCACCATCTATTCTATATATAATTCAGTTTTAAAAATCTTTGTACAACTAAATCTAGAGTTCTACTGGACCGATTTTATTAATTAATGGGTCGTTGGAAAGCTTAGGTCGTGTAGATTTGCAAATAATTATGAAAGTTTGTTTTTATCATGATTTATGGTGAAAAATTTAAAAAAACATGTTTTCCATAAGAAATACATTGAAAACGGTGTTTTTCACACTTTTTATTTGGGTGCGACTTTTAGCTGCCTTTTTTTAGTGTTTCCAAGAAGTGTATGGTATCAATTTGTAGGAAATTTTATTCTATTTCAGAATATCACCTTCCACTTTGGTCGATTTCCTAACCATTTAAAAGTTATTTGCAAAAAAGCTAAGCAACCTCCGAATTTATAACAATGAGAAAATATTGAGTTTGGGATATTTTTGTTAAACTTTGTACAACTAAATCTAGACTTCTACCGGACCGATTTTGTTAATTAATGAGTCATTGGAAAGCCTTACTCATGTAGATTTGCAAATAATTATGAAAGTTTGATTTTATTTAATATTTGTGGCGGAAACATAAAAATAACAAAAATACATTAAAAACTGTTTTTTCAGGTTTTTATTTTCAAGTTTATATTTGTAGTCAGCTTTTGGCTGCCTTTATTAAATAATTTCAAGAAATACACAGAAGTTATTTGTAGGAAATTTTATCTTCTTTCAGAATATCACGTGCATTTCCTACGATTTACTCACCATTTAAAAGTTATTGTCAAATTAGATAAGTGACCTCCAAATTTTTAGTTGTTAAAAATACTGAATTAGGGATATTTTGTTAAACTTTGTACAACTAAATCTAGACTTCTACTGGACCGATTTTGTTAACTAATGTATCGTTGGAAAGCCTAATTTGTGTAGATTTGCAAATAATTATGAAAGTTTGATTTTATTAAATATTTGTGGTGAATAAAGAATAAAAAGCAAAAATACATTAAAAAATGTTTTTTTTTATAGTTAATATTTTAAAATTTTCTTTTATATGTATTAAATAACGGCTTGTGAGTAAACAGTGTAAGAGTAAATATACAATAGGGTGGCTCGAATTTTTTATTTTTTTTTTAATAAAATTCTAATAACGAGGAAAACTTGTGCATAGACGTGAAATGCATAATAAAGGCATAATAAGGAATAAGGGCTTGTGCATAATAAAGGGAAAAATAATAGAAAATTTGAAATCACGCAGTAGGCTTAAGTTACAAAAAAAATTAAATTACCAAAATTTTTTTTCCTAATAGTCAAAAAAGTGCTTTAAAGAGTGCTAAAGAGTTTAAAGTGCTTTCCAAACACGTAAATCATACTTTCAGACCTGTTATTCTTTGACTGTATGTATTCGCGCAAAAGGCCGAAAGTACAGTATAAGTAAGTTGTTGTTTGTACAATGTTCGACTTACTAAAAATGGCATTTTCTATATCTGATGAGTGTAACACATTAAGGTTTGTATTAAGACACTAACAAGTGATATTCAAACAAATGCATTAGCCAAAAACATCATATTACACTACACAATGCTATTGTTATAGGGAAAAGTTTATTTACAGTACATAGAAGCCCCTTTGAATTGTGACTTGAAATTAAATGTGGGCATCAGCTGCCTTGATTTTAAAGTAGCTCTAATATATCCATCTCGATTTTCATGCCCGCACACTTTTTCTGCTGATTCTGCTGGGTGTGACATGGGAATTCGAGGTAGTTAAACTCTGGTAGGGCTTTGTCTTTCAATAAAGAAGCAATATGTTCAGTTGGCATCTTAGACAGTAGTGGAGGCGGTGTTAACTTACAGGTTGACCAATCATTAAGTTCGGTGTAGTCGTTTGCACTAAAATTTATTGAAGGTACGATGAAGTCTCTAACGTATCCTTCAGCTGATGGCTCATTTCTGGATTTTAGGATTCTTCGGTACCCAAGTTCTCTAATGCTTGGGCTGTTATCCATTATTATAGCCAACATCATATTTTCAGGGTGGCAGAAGAATGCGTTCCTTTGAACTACTGGATCAATGATTTTCTTGATATTGTCCGTCAGATGTCTGGTTGTTTTCACTACCTTCAAAATATGCTTCGGTCGATCTTTCACAGTCCAGTATTTCTTGATATCAAACCACACAGGTGCATTTACTATGTAATTTGCAAGAGTCTGTAACTCAATTGTTGGACTAGTTTGGGAGACATACAATCTTAAAACCCGGTTAGCACAGGTAAGCCAACGAGAGTGGCTGATGGGTCCAGGATCCTTAGCAGCCAAATCTGGAGTACAAATTCCTGTGTTGACTGCTCTTACAATGTCTAAGAGATACTGCTGATCTTTACTCAGATTGGATTTTGTTATATAGATGACTTCTTCTGATTGAATCGGTTCAAATTCTACAACACAGAGTTTCTCACAGCCGAGGAGTTGTTTTCCGATTGGACCGCTGAATGAGGCTGGCCCTGTTGTAGTTCCATCCAAGTGTTCAAATAAATGCCTATATGGCAACTCATTAAAATGTATCAAACATATAAACCATTGCAAAGGACGGCGACACTTCACTTCTATGTTATGAACAACACCGTTTCTCCATCCAGTGTTTGTAGCTGTTCCATAACATCCGATGGCCTCCACTACACTATCAAATCCTTTACTGTCCAAGTGTTCGTAAATACTATCTGGAATTTCATTGCCGGTCCCTTTCTTTGGTGTGACGTGGCAAATGAATTTACTACCAGGCTCACTTATTACGCTAACATGTTCTTCTTTTATAGTTCTGCGGCACATTTTCGATCCAACCTTCTCTTGGGTTAAAGTCTTATCTTTTCTCCCTGTGGTGTTATTAATTAACCATATGTTTTATGTTTAAAAGACCAGATGAACTGATTATTTATTGTTATTATTTACCTTTTGTTTTGAGATGAGTTGTTGAAATTACTAGATAAAATACTGTTCCAAAAATGTTCATTTTGATTAATTAGATAGTTTCTTCACATGGTGTCAGGTTGAAAGAAATATGGGAAGCCGAAATAAAAGAACATCTAAAAGAAATTTGAAGAAGAGAGATTACTTACAAAAGGAATTTGATCTTGAATCAAGTGAAGATGAGTCCAAGCCTAGGAATCAGGTTTGTTCAAAGAACGGTGTAAGAGATAAAACCTCAACTGAAGCTTCGAGGGTTACTACAGTTTCAGGTATGCAGACTCAAATTTCTCCACCAGAAGCTTTTGATTTTCAAAATCCTGCCTTATGGCCTCGTTGGATGAAAAGGTTTGAGAGGTACAGGATTGCTTCAGAGCTTTGCTTCAAGCCTGACAGTCAACAAATTAGTATGCTCTTGTATACTCTAGGCGACAAAGGTGAGGATCTTTTCCGTACTTTTGGTATTTTTGATGAGAATAATCTTCAGTATGAAGAAGTTGTTAAAAGTTTCAGTGATTTCTTAAAAGTCAAATGTAACATTTAAACGTGATCGAGCTAGAAGACGAGAAAAATATAATCATCAACTGATTCAATATTTATACTACAATGAAAGAAAAAAATGTGTGAGAACTGTGCTTTCTGATGAACAGAAATTATGTAATATTCCAATAAGAGAATTACAAGAATCCTTTCAAAACAGATGGTCAAAAGAAAATAATGGAATGTCAAATTCATATAAAATAATTGATGAAACTTTACAAAACTCATTAGACACAGAGGTTGAAGTCAAAATTACCTGTAAAGAACTTTCACAAGCCTTGAAAGGAATGAAGATTGACAGTTCACCTGGCCCTGACCGAGTGTTAATCAGAACTTTAAAGACATACAATTGTATCCCAACAATATGTAATCTAACAAATATTATGTTGAGATTTAATTTAGTCCCAGAAAGTTTTAGGGAAGCAAAAACTATTTTAATATATAAAGGGAATGATCCCGCTGATCCTGCTAATTGGAGACCAATTTCAGTCTGTTCAACTCTTAGAAGATTGATAGAGAGAGTGCTGGAGAAAAGAACAAGAAATTACATAGAACTTAATGTCAACCAAAGAGGGTTTGTAGCTCAACCTGGAGCCTTCATAAACCTAGCCCTGGTCAATGGATGTTTACAAGATGAAAAAACGAATAAAAAAGACTGTATGATTGCTATGTTAGATGTTTCAAAGGCATTTGATTTTATTGGTCACGCACATTTAAAAAGATGTCTCCAATCAACAGAAATGCCTTCAATATTAAAAAACTTATTAATAAATTTAATACAAGATAACTATACAAGAATTAGGATTAAAAATACCAAATCTGAAAAAATTTTATTGAAAAGAGGTGTTTTTCAAGGGTCTCCCCTTTCTCCAATCTTTTTTAATCTAGCTATAAATGATATCTTAAATACTATTTCAGAAAAGTAGTATCTAACAAATTTGGATATAACGTTAATTCTAATTTAGACAATATTAGCATCGCTGCCTTTGCAGATGACATAGTGTTATTCTCTAACACAGAAAAATCAATGTCTAAATTGATTAGGACAACAAAAGAACTACTTTCTCAAATTGACCTTGATATTAATATAAATAAATCAAAAATAATTAATATTAAGAAAGGTAAACTTGTTGAAGAGGACATCTACATTGAAAATGAACAAAATGTTATTAAATTCAATACTCTAAAACTTGGGGAAAAAATTAAATATCTTGGTGTAAATTTTGAAAATGAAATAGTTTTTGATAGGTGTGAAGTTATACAAAACTTTCAAAAAGATCTAGAAAGATTAGTTGGAACTAATGTTTTAGGACCAAATCAGAAATTGAATATCATAAATCAGTACCTCTGGCCTAGACTAACATATATTTTGCAAGTAACACCAAACGAATTAATAAGTATTACATTTCTTGAGGACATCGATAAAATTATTAGAAGTGCAGTAAAAGAAATTCTCACTCTACCAAGTGACACACCCAATTCTTTCTTATATTCCCCTAAAAGATTCAAAGGTCTGGGAATAATTCGAGCAAAATGGGAAAGTTCTATACAGCATATAAATATGTGTGTAATTCTAAAAAACGTACAAAATAGCCATGTAAACGAGCTAATAAACATCCCCCAAAGAATTACCATGTCACTTCAAAAACTTCAAATAGAAATTGATGACATTTTTACACATGATTTTGAATTTAAAGAGAAAAAAAGGATTGGTTTAAATTTGAGATCAAAATTACAGTTGAAAGAATTTGAACTTTGGTCTAAATTACCATGTAAAGGTAGAGGAATAGAATTATTCAAAGAAGTGCCTAGTAGCAACACATGGATATATTTAAAAAATGGCCTTACTACAGGAGAATGGATCACTTAATTAAAAATGATATCTGGTGTTGTACCAGTACGCAGCGTACCAGGGCGAAGCCAGGATGGAACCCTTTGCAGACATTGCAAGGAGCCTGAAACCCTTCCGCATGTCCTTGGCTCTTGTCCCTTTGGTGCCTTACTGCGTAATGCAAGACACCATGCTGTAAGAGCAATGATCGCAGAAGAACTACGAAAAAAAGGCTGGCAAGTAGTAGAAGAAATACATTGCACTGAAGATGGTGGATCGAACAGAAGATTGGTCATTTTAATTTATGATACAAAATCTAAAAGTGGAGTTGTAATTGATCCAACAATAAGGTTCGAAACATCAACAAATCAACCCCTAGAAGTAGATGAAGAAAAGAGGAAAATTTATAGTAAATGTGAAACTTATTTAAGAAACAAATATAATCTAAATTCTATATCTGTAATTGGCATAATGATTGGTGCAAGAGGGACTATTACAAAATTTTTTGACGAATTAAAAAAAAAATAAAATCTTCCATCAAAATTAAAAAATGAAATAGTCATAAAAGTGTTAAAAGAATCATGTAAAATCATTCAAAATCATTTATATGGACAACGTTATTAATCTATGTTACATGTTATTTATATCGTAAATTTAAGTTTTTTTACTGTGTCTAATAGGCAAAGTTTATTAATAAACTCAGTTTTCAAAATAAAAATAAAAGTATATGAGTTTCTTAAGAGAAGACAAGGGGCCGATGAAACAGTAGATTCTTTTATAAATGACCTTCATAAATTAACTGAAACGTGTGAATTCGGAAATTTAAAGGAAGAGCTAATACGTGATTTGATTGGAATTGGAGTCAATAATCCAAAACTTTCAGAAACTCTACAAATGGACGATTCACTAACTTTAAGGAAGGCTATCAACAAAGTTCGGCAATCCGAGTCTATTTTGAAACAGGAAAAAGTAGTAAGAGATCGAGTAGGCGACATATCAAATTCAATTAGTCAAGATGAGGTAGTAGGAGCCGTTAGCAGTAAAGTAGGCTCTTTCAGAAACAAGTTGAGATGTAACAAATGTAACCTATATCATAAGTATAGGGAGTGCCCAGCATATAAAGTTGAGTGTTTTAGATGTGGTGAGAAGGGACATTTTGCTAAGTGTTGTATAGAACAAGGACAGAAAACAATACGGGAAGTTGAGGACAACAACGGAAATGACACTTCAAATTTTTGTTTGGGTGAAATTCAGGTAATGAAGTACGGCAAAGAATGCCCTGTAGTTGAAATAGAAATCAATGAACACAAAGTTTGGTTTAAAATGGATACAGGGGCCGATGTATCAGTCATTGGAGAACATCAGGCTCGATCCCTCGGTCTCCAATTACAAGGTTGTGATCGTGTATTGTATGTATGGACCAGGCAAAAATAGGCTCAACATTCTAGGTGTAGCTAAGGTTCTTCTCAAATACAATGACCGAGTATACTATCAGAAGATTTGTACGTGCTAGTTAAACAAAATTCTCCGTTGCTAAGCCGAAATGCACTACTTAGTTTAGGTCTGATAACCTTTAATGTCAATTTAATTGATAAAGATGAAGTTGAACAGTTATGCCCAAAGGTTTGCAATGGGATGGGCAGTCTAAACAGTACATACAAGATTAAACTACAAGAAAACGCTCAACCTTATGCAGTAATGTCCCCCAGAAAAGTGGCTGTATCTCTATACAAACAAGTAAGAGAAGAGCTAGATAAAATGATAAAAGAAGGTGTAATTGAAGCCATATCAGAACCAACAGAATGGTGTTCACCCATCGTAGTAGTGCCTCGTGTAGATGGTAGAATAAGGCTATGTGTAGATTACACAAAACTGAATACTTATGTGCAAAGAGAACATTTACAACTACCATCAGTAGAAGAATCCTTGGCTAAGATTGGAGGAGGTAAATATTTCAGTAAACTGGACGCAGCTAATGGATTTTGGCAAATACCTCTTGACGAAAGTTCATACAAGTTATCAACTTTCATTACTCCATTTGAAGATATTATTTCAAAAGGCTACCATTTGGAATTTGTTCTGGCCCAGAGGTATTCCAAAAGAGGATAAGTCAGATATTAGCAGACATTCCAGGAGTGATTAACCAGGCTGACGACATATTGGTTGTAGGGAATACAGAAGAGGAACACGATACTAGAGTAAAGCTTGTGATTGAAAGATTGACAGAACACGGAGTGACTCTTAATAAAAACAAGTGTTTATTTGGCCTCACAAGTGTAACATTCCCTGGGCATTTAATTACTCAAGATGGTATAAGCCCAGATCCAGAAAAGATTAAGGCAATTTCTTCTATGAAGGAGCCAACTTGTGTTTCAGAGCTGAGACAGTTTTTAGGAATGGTGAATCAACTAATGAAATTTGTACCAAACCTAGTAGAAATGACAGCACCTTTACGCTGTCTATTGGGTAAACAAAGTTTGTGGGTATGGGGGGAATCCCAAGACAAGGCATTCAAATTGTTAAAAGATGCAGTGACAAAATCCCCAGTGTTGGCTCCTTACAAAAGTAATGCTGAGACTAGAATTACTGCAGATGCATCTTCATATGGTACTGGGACTGGGGCGGTAATGGAGCAGCTGCACGGTGAGGTGTGGAGACCAGTAGCATATGCATCCAGAAGTTTGACTGATGTTGAAACACGCTATGCGCAAATAGAAAAGGAAGCATTAGGCGTGACTTGGGCATGTGAAAAGTTTTCAATGTATATTTTGGGAAAGCAATTTCAAGTGTACACAGACCACAAACCATTAGTAGAAATTCTAGGGTCAAAGCCTATTTCAGAGCTTTCGTGTAGACTTCAAAGATTTAGAATGAGGCTTTTAGTCTTCGATTATAAGACAGCTTACCTACCTGGGAAAGAAAACTTCACGGCAGATTGTTTATCTCGAAGTCCTGGAAACATCAAAGAAGACTTCGTCAAAGACAGAATCTATGAACTGACTGTTAGTCCAGGACCTGACTAGGGTTCTGTGTGCATGTCGTGTATAGAGAATTTTGCTTTTGCTTTTCAATATAGGTGTCTTAGGAAGTGTTTTCCACTCGGGTGTCAAGTTCGCACCTGGTACGTTTTCGAGCTATGACGTCATCAAAATGGCGGCCATTGATTTTTTTAAATCGTATATTTCGCAAACTATTTGTCGGATCGGAATGAACTTTTTTTTGTTTGAAAGATAATTTTAAATGCTACCTGTTTTACATTTACTTATTTGTTGTATGTTTAGTACATTCTTCGTAATTTTGCAAAAACCTGTATTTTTAAATATTTTTGAGTTATTTTTGTTTGTAACGTTTTATTGATACAATTTATCAAAAACCACCAATGAAAAAAGTTGTAGAACATTTAAAAAGCTTTACAAAAATACCAAATTCGATATGTTTTACTCAAAAGATTACGCCAAGAAACTAGATAAATCTCATAAAAACACCTATTTTGGCGCAAAAACGCCTATTAGTCCGGCATCTAGGGCAGTTCGCAAGTCTTATAAAGACAGTTTCGCCATTCAATGTTGATGTATGTGTCTAAATAAGTGTTTTCAACTCGGGTGTCACGTCTGCACCCATTGCAGTTTCCGGTTATGACGTCATTAAAATGGCGGAAAGGGCTATATTAAAAATAACGATATTTTACATACCATGTATCGGATCGGAATGAACTTTTTTTTGTTTGAAAGATAAGTTTACATGCTATCTTTCTTACATTTACACTTTTGTTTTATGTTTAGTACATATTTCGTAATTTTGCAAAAACCTATATTTTTAAACATTTTTGTGTTATTTTTGTCGATAACGTTTTATTGATACAATATATCAGAAATAACTTAAAGACAAAGTTGTAGCACGTTAAAAGAGCTTTACAAAAGTACCAAATTCGATATGTTTTACTCAAAAGATCACGTCAAGAAACTAGAAAATCGTACTAAACAACCTAATTTTGCGCAAAAACGCATATAAATCCGACATCGATGGCTGTGTACGAGTCATATATAGACAGTTTTACCATTCAATGTTGATGTATGTGTCTAAAGAAGTGTTTTTAACTCGGGTGTCACGTCTGGACCCACTGCAGTTTCCGGTTATGATGTCTTTAAAATTGCTACATGTTACGATTTCACCAGCTATTTTACTTAAAATAAGACCATTACCCTCTTTTATGCAAATAAAAGCACAACAAATCAATGTAATTAGTCCATAGGAATGTTTCCACTATATAAATACCCACGGTGCAGCAATCCTGTCGACTAAGCGAATGTCCATTTGCCTGGATTGATTTTCAATTAATCTATTAAATTAACATTGTTTGAGTTGTTAATACAATGTTAATTTAATAGATTAATTGAAAATCAATCCAGGCAAATGGAAATTCACTTAGCCGACAGGATTGCTGCACCGGGGGTATTTATATAGTGGAAACATTCCTATGGACTAATTACATTGATTTGTTGTGCTTTTATTTGCATAAAAGAGGGTAATGGTCTTATTTTAAGTCAAATAGCTGGTGAAATCGTAACATGTAGCAATTTTAAAGACATCATAACCGGAAACTGCAGTGGGTCCAGACGTGACACCCGAGTTAAAAACACTTCTTTAGACACATACATCAACATTGAATGGTAAAACTGTCTATATATGACTCGTACACAGCCATCGACGTCGGATTTATATGCGTTTTTGCGCAAAATTAGGTTGTTTTGTACGATTTTCTAGTTTCTTGACGTGCCTGTGTATTTATCAGGTAGGACCGAGGATGATTTGATTTATTCTCAACATGTCCATAACGTTTTAAATCTGGAATCCAAACTTTGTCATTTTGATCAAGCTGTGAGAGATCTCTTACACCTTTCCTTACATCGTAGTTTCTCTTATTTCTTTCCTTGATTGAAAAATCCTTCTCTTTAAACTTTTGCAATCTTTCCCTTGTTACCTGTCTGAAGTTATTTATTGACGGTAATATTGATAGGAGCTTCCGTGAATAAAGTAACTCTGCAGGTGAAAGACCAGACTCTAAGGGTGTATTTCTATATTCTAACAATCCAAGATTTGGATCACTACATTTCGTTAGAATCCGCTTCGCTATGTCAACTGCTTTTTCTGCTTCTCCGTTTGATTGTGGATACCTTGGGCTTGATGTCACTATACGAAAACCATATTCTTCAGCAAAATTTTTAAAATCCTGAGAAGTAAATTGCGGACCTCCATCAGCTCTTACCACATATGGTACTCCATGTCGAGCAAATATATTTTTCAATCTAGCAACCACAGCTCCGGTAGTCAATGCATCCACATAAACCAGTTCAAGAAATCTAGAATAGTAATCTTGCACAACTAAATACCATTTTGCATTACATTTCAAAAGGTCAATACCTAAGGACTCCCAGGGATTTTTTGGTAGTTCAGTCAACAGTAAAGGTTCTGATTTGTTACTTCTTTGCTCCAAGCAAACTGGACAATTTGTTACAAGTGTAGCAATATCTGTTGAGCAGCCAGGCCACCACACCGATTCATACACTCGCCTTCGACATTTGACAATTCCCATGTGACCTTCATGTATTTTACTCAGTATTTCCTTTCTCAACGATTTTGGAATAAACAGTCTTGTGCCTAAAAGGAGGAATCCTTTACTGATGTTTAGATCAGTCCTGTACTTCCAATACACCGAATTTGTATTCCAATTGTTATTCACAATCCAGGATTTAATTCTTCCGCATTCCTCATCAATATCCTGAGCTTCTTTGATTTCCTTGAGCCTTTTGTCAGAACAAGGAATAGCATCTAAAATACTCTGAACAAACAAATCTTGTTCCAATATGTCTTCATGTTCTTCATTTGACTCAATGGGGTTCCTAGACAAAACATCTGGTACATAAAATTCCTTTCCTTTCACATATGTTACTTTATATCTAAAACAAGCCATTCTCATTCTTAACCGCTGAAGTCTTGCCGATAAACTAGCGATTTGTTTACTTCCAAGCACCTGAACTAAAGGTTTATGGTCAGTCATAAGTTCAAACTCGGTTCCTAAAACATACTGTGAAAATCTCTCACATGCCCAAGTCAGTGCCAGTGCCTCCTTTTCTATCTGAGCATAACGCATCTCTGTCGTTGATAAATATCTCGATGCATAGGTGATTGGTTTCCACTTTCCATCCACAAATTGTTCAATCACCCCTCCTAGGCCAAATGACGAGGCATCAGCTGCAACTCTGGTTTTACGATTTTTGTTGTAAGACACCAGAACTGGATTTGAAGAAATTAGGGATTTAATTCTATCCCAAGCACTCTTTTGAACGTCAGACCAAACCCACTGATAACCTTTCTTAAGTAAAATTCGCAATGGAGCTGTAACTTCAGCCAAGTTAGGGATAAACTTCATCAAATAATTAACCATGCCAAGAAATTGCCGAAGTTCGTTAACATTATTTGGGGTTTGCATTTTCATAATGGCCTCCACTTTCTCAGGATCAGGCTTTATCAATCCATTTTCAATCAAATGTCCTAGAAATTTAACTCTGTTCACATTAATGTTACATTTATCTTTATTAAGTGTAACATTGTGTTCTCTCAATCTTTGTAATACATTTGCTAGTCGATGGTCATGTTCTTCCTGTGTTCTACCGACCACAAGTATATCATCTGCTTGGTTTACTACCCCATCCAGTCCATCCAAAACTTGGTATATCCTCTTCTGGTAAACCTCTGGGCCAGAATTAATACCGAATGGTAACCTCTTGAAAAAGAATCGCCCAAAAGGAGTTATAAAAGTCGTAAGCTTGTAACTTTCATGATGTAAGGGAACTTGAAGAAATCCATTTGTAGCGTCTAGTAATGAAAATATTTGTCCGCCTTCTAATTTACTTAGACTTTCTTCTACAGTTGGTAGTTGCCACCTTTCTCTCTGAATGCTTTTGTTGAGTTCGGTATAATCAACACATAGCCTCACTCTATCACCTGTCTTACGCGGTACAACAACAATTGGTGCACACCAGTCTGTTGGTTCTACCACTGGCTCAATTATTCCCTCAGAATGCAGTCGATCCAATTCTTCTTTGACTTTGCTCAATAATGGAGCGGACACTCTACGAGGAGCTGCCACAGCAAAGGGACGAGCATTTTGTGTTAGTGCAATTCTGTAGTTTTCCCCTTTCATTTCACCAATAGAACCAAAAACATCAGAAAACTGAGAAAATATTTGGTTAGAGAAAATCGAATCTATGTTGAACTGAATTAGGTTTAATTTCAACATTGCATTTCTACTTAAAAGTGGAGTAGGTTGTTGCTCAATGACGTAAATATCTTCTACAATAGATTTATTTCTAAAAACTAAAGTAGCAACGATCTTACCAACCACTTTCAACCTAGTTTTCCCCGGACCAAATAATATTTTACTTGTTTCACTCGTTTCCAGTTTTAACTCCTTGCAAAGATCATATCCAATTATAGAAACATCTGCTCCAGTGTCTAACTTAAAATAAATATCATGCCCCTTAACATTAAGTTTTACTTTACAAGGATTTTGTCCTCCAACCTCTTCTATGGTCAATTCCCCTAAATAGGTTTTAGGCTTTTCTAATGGTTCATTACTTTTATTAATTTCTCTCACTTCAAATCCTTTGGTACAACATCTCACATAGTGTCCCTTTATTCCACATCTGAAACATGTAGACTGATTGGCAGGACAATCATTGCTATTGTGATGCCCAACAAATCCACATTTGTTACATTTACCTTTCTTTGAAAAGTTTTGATCTTGACTTTTATTGCAAGAACTGTCCCTAAACCGATGTTTAGTGGATTGATTAATCCCCTTATTGACAAACTCAATTTCTGGTGATTCCCTCACTACTTTTTGTTGTTGTTTTAAACTCTCTGCTTGTCTTGCTTTCAAAATTGCTATACTTAAGGTTAATTTTTCATCCAACTGTAAATTTTGAGAAAGTTTATCATCATTTACCCCAATTACTATCAAATCTCTAATTAGTTCATCTTTTAATTCCCCAAGTTTACATCGCTCTGCCTGTTTGTGTAAACTATTTATGAAAGAATCAACAGGTTCCCCCTCAGACTGACGTCTTTTTAGAAATTTAGCTCTCTCATATACAATATTGATTTTGAAACCTAAGTAAGACTCAAATCTACCCTTGACAGTGTCATAACTCTGTAATTCTTCATCTTTTAATCCGAAAGATGTTAGAAGGTCTTCTCCTTCATCTCCTAGACAGTATAAAAGCATATTAACTTGATTTTCCCCACTCTTACTGTCTAAACCTGAAGCTAATCTAAACCTTTCAAATTTTCTTATCCATCTAGGCCATTCAGAAGGTTCCCTGAAATTGAAAGGTTCAGGTGTGACAAGTTGGTATTGAACTGTAGGTACTAATTGTACTACTCACTGCTTCAGCCATTCTTAGTTCTTTCTTCTCCACAAAAGTTTATTTAACCTGACACCATGAAATGAAAGGTAAAACTCACACCACAGTTAAACATAGATACTTTATTAGCCAAGATCCCAAAAGTAAGTCTTCAAGCTCAAAAACAACAATACAATAAAAACAAACATCAAAATATGCAACATATGATAGTAATTATAAAAATACCAAACAGCACAATGATCCGGAGAGTCAAGAAATCTTGTCGTCAATTTTGGAGAATAATTGGCGTAAGAACTCAATATTTTGGAAATATAAAGATGAACTTGTTTTGGAAGATGGTTTGATAGTAAAAGGAAGACGAATGTTCATACCTAGAAGCTTACGGAAAGAAATGTTAAACAAAATTCACGAAGGCCATTTAGGTATAGTGAAATGTCTTTCAAGAGCAAAAGAATCCGTCTGGTGGCCGGGCTGTTCGAGAGATGTCAAGTCTGAAGTAGAAAACTGTCTTGTGTGTCTTGAACACCGTCAAGTGAACAAACAGCCTTTGATGCCCACAGAACTACCAAAAGGTCCTTGGGTCTATCTTTCCGCAGATCTATTTATGTGTAATAGAACGTGGTTCTTGGTGGTTCAAGACTATTATTCAAGATTTATTGAATTAGTTGAACTCAGTGTTCTGTCCTCCAATTTGGTTGTAGGAAAGTTAAAGAACATTTTTGCAAGACATGGAATTCCATACAAGATTCGGACTGATGGCGGAACTCAATTCACATCACAAGAGTTCAAGGATTTTGCAAAAGAGTATGGGTTTGAAGCAACTACCACCAGTCCGTACTTTCCTCAGGCAAACGGTGGTGCTGAGAACGCAGTGTCAATAGCTAAAAGAATATTGTTGAAAAATAAAGATCCAAATCTAGGGTTATTAGTTTACCGCACAACAAAGTTAGAATCGGGACTGTCTATTTGAGTTCCTACGGAATCAGCAATAAATAACTAAAAGTCCTAATTCTTTCTTATTATTAGGGCTAAATAACAAAGAACGTTTATACTTCTCATCTAAGCAACAGAGCAGCATGTCCTCATATGTAGGCAGCGATAATCCACTTAGTTCTTTAGGCACTCCGATGATAGGGCACGCAATAGACTGTCTTGTAACACGCGGACTGTTTCGAGATGCCATCTCAAAACTACAAAATATAATTACACTTTGTCACAATGTTGGTTATAACACTGGTTGATTACACTAACAAAACGTAGCACTACCATTAATGCGGACCAGTTGCCACTGCCATCACTGCCCGCCTCGGCGTCACGTAGCCTGGTCAAGTCTATTGTCGCCGGCGGAAGGGGAGTTAGCTTTGTGGATAGCTAACTAATACTATACTCTCGGCCTTTTGCACGAATACAGTCAAGGAAAAACAGATCTGAAAGTATGATTTACGTGTTAGGAAAACTATTTAGAATAGTTTCCACACTATTACAAATTTAAATTAATAGTTTTATGGTTTTGGCATATGTTTAAAAATCGTAAAGAGTCATGAAAAATTGGTTTTTGACGAAAAATCCTGCAACTTTAGGCCTTTTGCACGATTTCAGTTCAATTGCAATGGGTCTTATTTTTATTTATATGCATTAAGGCCACTATTTAAAGCACTTTTTTGACAATTAGAAAAATAAAATTTTACGTCTTTTTGAAAATTACTGGTAATTTCATTTTTTTGGTAACTTTAAGCCTACTGCGCAATTTCAAATTTAAAAAAAAAATTTTATTATTTTTTCTTTATTATGACGTACATGCGCAAGTTTTCCTCGCTATTAGAATTTGATAAAAAAAAAAATTAAAAATTCGAGCTACCCTAATATGCAAGTAGTGTTATTTGACATATTTTTGTACTTTCAGAATAATTAAATGAACGTTTCGTGGACTAATTAAAATATACTAGGCAGACTTGGTTTTTTTCTCTGTTTTACATTCATAACACCTAAACATATATCTACCAAATGGGTTACTTCTATTCATTGTAGAAAAAGTGTCAATCCCAAAAGAAAAAAAAAAAAAAAAATACAAAAAATAAAATAAATATAAAAGACAAATAAATACAAAAAACAAAAAAAAAAAAATGTAGAGCTCAGTGGTAACTAGAGCATAGAGCTATGCAGTAAAATGTGCTATAATTTAATGGGCTGGAAATAAAAAAAAATACTTGTAGAGGTGTGTTTTAGTGAGAGCTTTTAAGTTGTCCAGTTTTAGTAACCGGTAAAACAATGAAATGGATAAGCGTTGAAGTTGACTCCTTGTCAACTCATACTAACCGGTAGTCCTTCAATAAAATCTTCACTTTTACTTACCGTAGCTGAGCAGTCGACAAGCTCAGATTCAACTGGCGGAGTTATGAAAAAGAAATTATTATAGGGAGTTAATTAAAAGTTTCTTGTCATTTTTTTTCTTTCGCTATTTTGTGCATGCCTTTGTTTCCCAGGCATATTAAATCTGCAACTCTACAGTAACATAGTACCTAACTGCTATATCACTGAGACAACACTGTTACTACACCAACACTGAGAAATAGCTTAGGTTTACTTCACAATGTTAGTGTACCATCTACATTTTAATTACTAAAAATCTTTTGCAAAACTTATGACAGCTAGGCTGACCATACTACTGAACCGAATTACATGCGTTTGGTACCAAATGAAAGATATTTTCCTGTAGATGTGCAAAATCCCTTAATAAATTAAAATAGGCTGAAAAAAAAATTAATCTTATATATTTAAAAAATTGGTTTTTCTTTCCCGACTACGTTATGGCTCTTCTACCCAACCAATTTTCATGATTGACGTCTCAAATTGAAGGTATGCAAGCACAGATTTGCCATCAAGCATCGGCATATAATTATCTATAGTATCACCCGGTTTATACGTATAAACAAATTTGCTCCCCATGTATTTCTTATGGGAGTTAAATTTGGTTTCTCTTTACCGAGTTCATTTGGCTCTTCTACCCGACCGATTAACATGTATGAGGTCTCAAATTGAAGGTATGCACGCACAGATTTGCCATACAGCATCAGCATGTATTTACCTATAATCCCACTCGGCTTATATGTAAACGAAATTTGCTCCCCATGTAGTTCTTATGGGAGTTAAATTTAAATTCTCTTTGCCGAGTTCGTTTGGCTCTTCTACCCGACCGATTAACATGATTGAGGTCTCAAATTGAAGGTACGCACAGATTTACCATCAAGCATTGGCATATAATTATCTATAATCCTACTCGGCTTATATGTAAACAAAATTTGCCCCCCAAGTATTTCTTATTGTAAGTTAAATTTGGTTTCTCTTTGCCGAGTTCGTTTGGCTCTTCTACCCAACCGATTTTCATGATTGAAGTCTCAAATTGAAGGTACGCACAGATTTACCATCAAGCATTGGCATATTATTATATATAATCCTACTCGGCTTATATGTAAACAAAATTTGCCCCCCATGTATTTCTTATTGTAAGTTAAATTTGGTTTCTCTTTGCCGAGTTCGTTTGGCTCTTCTACCCGACCGATTAACATGATTGAGGTCTCAAATTGTAGTATCACTCGGTTTATACATAAAAAAAAATTTGCTTTCCATGTATTTTTTAAGGGAGTTAAACTTGGATTCTCTTTGCCGAGTTCGTTTGGCTCTTCTACCCGACCAATTTTCATTATTGAGGTCTCAAATTGAAGGTATCCACGCACAGATTTGCCATCAAGCATCGGCATATATTTATCTATAATCCCACTTGTCGGCTTATATGTAAACAAAATTTGCCCCCCATGTATTTCTTATTGTAAGTTAAATTTGGTTTCTCTTTGCCGAGTTCGTTTGGCTCTTCTACCCGACCGATTAACATGATTGAGGTCTCAAATTGTAGTATCACTCGGTTTATACATAAAAAAAAATTTGCTTTCCATGTATTTTTTAAGGGAGTTAAACTTGGATTCTCTTTGCCGAGTTCGTTTGGCTCTTCTACCCGACCAATTTTCATTATTGAGGTCTCAAATTGAAGGTATCCACGCACAGATTTCACATCAAGCATCGGCATATTATATCTATAGGCATATACCTATTGTATTACTCGACCAAAAACATAATTTGATTCATTATCGAATTCTTACTCCATTTTTAAGATGTATATTACCAGTTAATTATATATCCTACATATTTTGGTCTAAGAACCTTCAGTGAAATACCGGCTTTCATTTATGCTATTAGGTATTCAAATTGGACGAGTTTCAAGCAAAATAGGTGAACAACCAACATAAAATTATTTTTCATATGGTTTTTCTATGATTAAAAATCAATAGCTCCAGTATTGTTCATGTTTTTTATATGTTTTAGAAACAATAAATTATATGCTTCAATTTGAGCTATTGATCGTTTAAATCAGTTAAGCTCAAGATACTGTATAACTCAATCAAAAATGGTAAATTTTATTATTTCTCGGATATTATATTTGTTTTAACGCTGCAGAGCAGCATGGGTCATCTAGTTTTAAATAAATAAATAAATTAACATGGGTCTTATGGGTTGCCATGTTGGTGACGAAATAATAACAAAATAAGTTATAAACAGAAAATAAAAACAAATTAAGAAAATTCCAATCACATGATTTATTTAGAGCGTGGATTAAAAATGGAGAAGTTTGCAAAATACATACTTTTGGTCAAGTTTTCGACCACGGGGTGAGCTCTTATATCATTACTATAATAACAGGGTAAAAATTCCAAATTCTAGCAACACTCTACGGTATTTATTTTTTAACTTTTCAGTTTATGCATGTTTTATTGGCAGTATTTTTTGAAAACAATACTAAAATACAACAATAATAGAGTTAAGTATTGTATATGTTAACACAGCTCGTGACATCAGAGAGCTACAAAAAATAGTCACACACAATTTTAAGTACCTAATATCTTAGTTGCATTCAAAAAGGTTCAAATCTCTTAATACCAATTATCATGATGATTTTCTTAGTCTACAAATATTCCTTAATGAACTGTGTACCGGTCCTATGATGTAAGTCAGATGTTGTACAATGTCTATTGTCAACTGTTTCAATCACATTTTTTTCTAAAATAGTGTCTGAGGGTAATAATGGTGTAATTACAAACTGAGTTTCTGGCTGGTTTATTGAGCTAGCCAGGCCGGCCGTTGGGTCTTGCCCTTGGCTCGGTAGCGCAGAGTAGTCATTGGTATCCCATGATGTCTGGCACATGCCCTTATACTCTGGAATCTCCCTGTCTTCAGGTCCAGAAGAGCTTGCTCTAAAACGCTTGGTGAGTAGCGTTTGTACAGTGGAGGGTCATGGAGGCTCATTTTACTATAATCATTTCGTTGATTGTTGACATCTAAAATAACAAAGACAAAATAAGATGTAAATAAAAAATTAACTTTTAGCGAATTTCCCTATAGGGAAGTAGCTATTACCGTAGGTGGCACGGTAAGACCTAGGCCTGGGACCGATTTACTTTTTCATTTTGATGTCCCCAGAGGCCAAAAATACCATTTGTTCGAATTTTTATATATATATATATATATATATATATAGATTTATATATACAGGGTGACAAAAAAGTCTGGAAACGGCTTGATATCTTTTTAACTCAATTAGTTTGAAAATTCAAACTTTTCACATCAACTTATATGTATGATAACTACTTTTTGCAAGCATTACCATTTTTTGAACTCTACCAGGGGACGACCCATGAGGAGTAGGTACATAATCTTGAATGTGTAAGCATAGGTTGATATGTACATCATTTTAAAGGTCTGGTCAAGTGGAGTTCATTGCCGGAAACCGCGTCAAAAAAGGTTCATCCGTTACAAAATGGCGGCTGTCCGGAATATACCTGCAGAGGCCTTAGTATTGGTAAATACTCATATTCAACATTAGCCGGGAAATCTGAAACACGGTTAAATTTGTTTTGAAGATTTTATAATATTAGTCTATGAGCTAGTTGACTTTAAAATACAGTTTCAGCTCTCAAGCTAATGTTTAATACGAGTATTTACCAATACTAAGGCCTGTGCGGGTATTTTCCACAAGAACTTTGGACAGCCGCCATTTCGTAACGGATGAACCTTTTTTGACGCGGTTTCCGGCAATGAACTCCACTTGACCAGACCCTTAAAATGATGTGCATAACAACCTATGCTTACATTAAAGATTATGTACCTACTCCTCGTGGGTCGTCCCCTGGTAGAGGTAAAAAAATTATAATGCTTGGAAAAAGTATTTTCATGTAAGTTGATGTGAAAGGTTAGAATATTCTAACGGTTTTATTTAAAAAGATATTTAACCGTTTCCAGACTTTTTTGTCACCCTGTATATATATATATATACGTCCGTGAACGCGATAACTTGAGTAATTTTTGTCAGATTTTGATGAAATTTGGTTTAAAAGTGTAAGGTGGGATAAACTTGAATGAGTTCGCGAACCAGCATGATCGGACCATGGGAACGGGGTTTTACAGGGGGTTTTATGAGGTAAAAAATGGTTTTTCTCATTTTTGACCCTCAAAACACAAAATTTCCCAATTTCTCTCTAGACCTTATTAAAGAGCTTAAAAAAACAAATAATTTAGTATATCAAAGTGTTTTTGTACGATTATTGGTAGCGGAGAAAATTTAAAAAAATGTAAATTTAAAATTCCCTTGTTATTCTTATGGAGAAAATTGTAAAATGTTGTCGTTTGCTTGTTTATGGATATATTTTGATAAAACTTGGCAAATTTATTTATTGTTTACTAAGCTATTAATATTTTACTAAAAAAACCCCACTTTAACAGTTTCCTTGTAGCAGCAAACCTAGGTACTCGTTAAACCTTATCCTATATATTAAAACGAAACAGGGTTTTTTTATTTCACGATTCTGAATCAACCACTTGACGGATTTTTATGATTTTTGTGTTGAAAGAAAGATAATTTTGAGAACTAGGGAATGTCGAAGCCATAATTTTAGTTTAGGGTTTCAGTTTTTTAGAAATTAAGTTTTAATTTTCAAAAAGTCTAGCAGCCGACGGACGAGTTAAAGTCGTTTTAGTGGTGGTTTAACTAACAGCTGGTTTCTAACTGTCATTGAAATGTTTATGTTACAAGTTGTTTGTATACAAAAATATTGATCGTCAGAGTTTGCTTAAACACTATTTTACTTTTAAAATGCAGTTTATTTTCTACCGTAAAAGATCTATATTATGTTATCAGGAGATTGTGTAATTTTGAACTAAACATTTTAAACGTATAATCAAGTTTTTTCATAAATACAATCCGTCTAGCCTAAGTGTAAGTGCTTAATCCTTTAAGATATAAGTGGTTTACTGTTGATACATCTTTTTCTAGAAGTTTGAATATAAGTATGACTGCATACAGTACACATTTTATTCGTAATGAAAATGTCAACCGGTGTAGTAGGTCTCCAGAAAACTGACCAGTAAGCTGCAGGGTGTCAGTAGAAACCAAAATCGATTCATACCATATCATAACTATCCCAGTAGTACTGTATGATTCAGAAATTTAAAAAAGTGGTACATTCCAAAAGTAGACCAAAAGGCTTGAATCTCGGATGGGCTGGGCAGGCTTTGCATGGCGGAGAGAAGATACTTCAACTTTTAAAAGTGTATTCCAAGGAGTACTACAAGGTAGACGACCACTTGGAAGACCAAGTAATGAAAGACATCTTCAGACTGGTATCTTACTGTCTTCCTGTCATCCAGAAATGGCAGGGGATAGAAGAGAACGGGAGGCAGGATCATTTTAGAGGTTTTAGTGGCCAAGGTGGTAAAATAAGGTACGGTAAGTGATAGTAGGCCTATGCAGTGGAAGGTGGTATGTAGCTACTGTACTCAAAGCCAGTGTGTGTGAATCGGCCACCAAGTTGTAAACTAGCTGTTCTGAATCATATTCAGTTTTAATTGACTACTCGATTCCCGTACGTAGGACGGGCTAACATCTCGTTTTATTTAAATAGATTCAATTGAAAATCAATTCCGACAAATGGAAATTCGCTTAGTCGGCAGGTTTGCTGCGGCGAGGGTATTTAAATTAACGGTCTCAAAGAACTTGTTTCCATACTATTAACAAAATCTTCTGTGTTAAATGCTTACAGTTTGGGGGTAAAATAGCTCTTTTTCCAAAGGAGCTAAAGAATAAACTGGAGTCGAGGACATCACGGTTACAATTTATTAGATTACAAATTCGTCCATTGGTTTTACCAAAGAAATCAAAGTCAAAGTCCTTTATTCTGCCAGATTAACACAAATTTTGCATTGGTCAAGTCTAGCTAATAAAATTACATTTATTTATTTTGAAATTAAATAAACTAGGTTTTGGCCCATCTTATGTACGGGAACCAATTGGTAGCCTAAATTAAAACTGAATATAATTCAGAACAGCTAGTTTACGTGCAGAAGAAACATTCTTGCAGTTTTGACAATGAATACAAACCCTTTAATAAGTTTTTTATTAATTGGTCATAATAGATGAAAATCTTGTAAACAAATATCACGTGAACAACATATAAATCATCATATAATTTTACAATAAAACGTAATTGTGTTGATTTGAATAGCCTTGAAGTAAGATTGGCGGTTGATTCACACACACTGGTTACTGGTTTGAAACACAGTAGCTACGCTACCTTCCATTGCATATTATCAGTTTACATAGAACCTTATTTTACCTCAGTGGCCACTGAAACTTTAAGAGGATGATGGCTTCCCGTTTTCTTCCATCCCTTGCCTCTTATAATTTTGATCCCAGTCTGTAGAAGTCTTTCATTGCTAGGTCCTCCAAAGTGGCCGTCTTACTTGTGGTACTCCTTGGAATACATTTGATTTAAGTATATGTATCTCCTCTCCTCCACGCATAGACTGTCCATCCGAGCCTTTTACTTCTGGAAAGCACCCATGATATACCTGGGTGTTTAAACTTTTTTAGCTCTCTGTTCTTTCGTATCTCAACCACCGCTATCTTGAAATGGCCTGTATATTTTCTCTGCACTCTATTCTCAAACCCAGCAATAAGGTTTTTTGGTTCTTTGTTCAGGGCCCAAGTTTCTGAACCATACAGTAGGCCTACTACTGGGATAATATGGTATGGTATGAATCAAATTTGGTTTCTACTGACACACTGCAGCTCATTGGATAGTTTTCTAGAGACCTACCACTCCAAAAAATTTACATTTGCTTTACCAAAGCAAAAATATGGTATGCCGACATAGTTCTGACATTATCAAATAAACCGTCCATACCTATCCTTTAAATAAATGTCACTACAGTAATTGCTCAAATAAATATTTAAACAAAGAAAAGTATAAACAATGACAGATATAATATATATATACAATCTTGGTCTTCGGGGTTCGACCGCGTCCTCAGTGCAATCAACTCACTGACCTACAACACAGCCACATAGCGCTACATAGCCAAGATGTTGAGTCAGGATGTAGGAAAAACTTCAACACACATCAAGGATTCCCGGCATTTTATAAACATAATACAATCCATCAAACTTGAACCTACCGACATTTTAGTCAGTTTTGACGTAGTTTCTCTGTTCACAAAAATTCCCCTGGATGATACTGTTAAAATAATACAAGAACTGTTACCAGAAGATTTGGCTAAAATTGTAGAGTTGTGTCTTCGCTCCACATATTTTTATTTCGATGGGAGATTTTATGAACAAATAGATGGAACACCTATGGGATCACCACTATCACCAGTTGTAGCCAACCTGTTTATGGAAAACTTTGAAAATAAAGCCCTGGATACCATAGATCTAAAACCAAAGGTCTTCTTACGTTTTGTGGACGACACTTTTGTGATTTGGCCTCACGGAAAACACACCTTGGACAAATTTCTCCAACATTTAAATTCTATTAACCCAAAAATTCAGTTTACAATGGAAGTAGAAGACAACAGGAAGTTACCATTTCTAGACGTTTTAGTAATTAGGAAGCCAGACGGTAGCCTAGGCCATTCCGTACATAGGAAGAAAACTCACACAGATCTTTACCTTCATGCTGAATTGCATCATCACCCGTTACAGAAGACTACAGTTCTTAACACTTTGGCAAATCGAGCGTTCAACATTTCGGATTCAGAGAACAAAAAATCAGAGAATCTTCATTTACTGAAAGTTCTTCTATACGTAATTGTTATGTTTTTAGGTTTTCTTTAATAAAAACACAGTTAAACATTTTAAGTTTAGATTTATTAACATCAAAACCACTTGGACATTACTAGATAGAGAGTCACATTTTTACATCAGTCATTGAGGTTATCCGGAAGTGAGAAGCCTAGCATATTACACAGGCTGTGTAGCCAACCTTACAAATATAAATCACCAACAACCTTATCAGGAAGGTGTGTGTATATATAACAGTAATGGCTACAAGAAACAAGATATTAAGAAAGCTATAAATAGACAGGGAAAATCAAGAAAATCTACAGAACAGCAAGGAAAGAAGGATTATGCCATTTTACCTTACATCAAAGGCACGACAGAAAGAATGAGCAGGGTTTTGAAAAAACACAACATAAAAACAGTATTTAAACCTCCAACAAAAATAAAACAATTTTTACGTCCCACCAAAGAAAAATTTCCACTACAAGTTTCTGGAGTATATCATATAAAATGTAGCTGCGGCAGATGTTATGTAGGTGAAACTGGCAGATTGGTCTTGACTAGATTAAAAGAACATATAAGATGCACAAAACTTCTGGATGTAGAACATTCGGCAATTGCTGACCATTCCTTCCAAACTAAACATGCAATACAGTTTGATAATGTAAAAGTTTTGGCACATTCCGATAAGTATTTTGAAAGAAAGATTCTAGAAGCTATAGAAATTAGGAAACATGCTGACAATTTCAACAAAGATAACGGAATAGATTTAAGTAATACATGGAATCCGATTTTAAGTAAACTAAAAATACAGAGCAAAACGGATATTCAACATTCCCCGCACGCCAGAGAAAGCAGAGAGTGTTCTAGAAGCGGCCGGAGTCCAGTGGAGCTAGAACGGAGTGGAAAGTTCCAGAACACCACCACCATCAAGAGGGTAATAATAACCTACGAACCCGGCCCACCTGTGCCAGTTGAGTTCTGTACTACGGTGATAGTGCTCGCTCACCCTGAAGATGGCTGACTGTTATGTGGCCGAAACGTCGGTAGTTTCTGTACATAGTGTACATAGCCTAAGGACGCGGGGTCGTACCCCGAAGACCAAGATTATATATATATAAGTGACGACCGTGGAAACCTATCCATGAAGACAGATATAGGGCCTAATAGTTTATTTTGAAATTGATGTTTTGTTAAAATAATATTCATTTAGAAAAAGAACTTGTCACCTGGTAGAAGAAATTTAAAAAAGTAAACCCGCTAGAGACCTAGTGACATAATTTTTCTATGTTTATTATCCATTCCGTTATCTGTTCTAATATCCGTGATAATTACCCACCCTCATTGAATCAATGTACAATTTCCCATTATTCATTTATTCAAACTATAAGATATTTAGATGAAATAAAAGTGATATTTTGGATAGATCAGCACACCCAAACGTAACCACACATGAACAGTGAACACAGGCCAAACAATGTTTTAAATTTTACAAAAGGATAGTACCGGTAATACTACTTGCAGTAACTTAGGGGAGCCTACCAGTAGACCGACAAGATACTTGGTCGTCTGGCCACTAGACCGTCTTTTTTAAACAAACAGATAAATACTGAAAACCAGTACGTCAACAAGTTATTTCGTTACCGACAAAACCACTTGCTCGTCTTTTAAGTGGGGGTAGGGGACAGAGGGGGAGGAGCTAATCGGGATTACCCAGGAGTTTGAGGCGCTTCTCATGGTCAAACCACGTCGCTCGAGGCTAGAAGCCAGTATTGCCAACCGAAAGTACTAGCTCCGTCGAGCAGTACACACGCGGCATGTTTGTTTATGCAATCCGCCGTCCGAAGTTTGTCGTACTGTAGTTATTGGCGCGCTATTGTAAGTTTCTATGGCAACCGTCCCATGACCTTGTCCTCGGTCTCGCACATTCCTCTGCCATTGTGTTATTTAACTGCATCGGAAGTTGAGACTCGCTTATTTCCATTGACTATTGAGTCAAATAACAATTTTATTCGGGGTTTTTGATAGTTTGTTTGGATAAACCTACGTACCGTATATTGTAGACTTAAATTTGTAGTGTGGTAATATGGTACCGGTGTATAATTATGGGTATCATGGAGGTAAATTTACCTTGTGTATATCAACAAAGTTTAATATCTGAAATTAATCCGAACAATTCATAGTAGCCAACAGGCACAAAGTAGTATATTATGCAAGGTGTAAATTTCAAACATGTGTAACAGTAAAGTAAGAAATATTCGCCCATGGTTGTTTAGGGTACTGCAACAGTAGTTCATTAGGATTGTCTATTTAAGTCTATTTAAGAAAGTTGTTATTAGGTGTATAAGTCGTTCATCAAGCGTCATGAGAAAGAAAATTGTTTATAGAAGTGAAAAAAATACACTTAATCAGAAGGTTGTGTATATAAAATATCTAGAAATAAAATTAGAGTTTTGTCTGTACATTGTTCAGAATTATGTATATTTCGGTTATGTTTGCATTTATACTTTAAAAAAGCTTTTAACGTGTTATCTCACTTTCTCTCTGTCTGTTTGTCATGACCCAGAAGGCATTTTACATAGTCTTTGCATGTAAAAATGAACAAGAGGTCTTCTCCTGAAATACGAATACGAAATACGATAGGGATTCAAATAGCTTCTTTTTGTATTCACTGCATTGGCGAGAGTGTATTTAGCCATTAAAATATGCATCGCTACACTTGAAATAACCTGACTGATGACGTTTAAAACCCAATTTTGTGTGATTTTTGTCAAGTTTTCTCCCTATGTCTACCACACACGTCTTTATCAAATACTAATCATCTGTTTGTAGAATACGACATCTATGAAATAACGAACATCTGTTTGGATGGATTATTTTATCTAGCTGTCACTGATATATTTACATTAAATGATGTTTACAAATACTGCAAACCATTTCCGATCACGTTCTGTAAAAAAATCCAAAACCAAGTGAGATTAAAAACGTTTCGCCTTACATAACGGATTTAATTAATTGCAAATGCAATCATTTTTAGGTACAAGCACATCACTATTAACTTAATTATCGTTGTTGTTCTATCTTATTTCTTACAGTCTTGTTACATTTAATTTATGTCATACCGTACTGTACAAGTTTTGCGTTTTCTGTCTGGATTCTGAAATGTTAGTTCATGCTACGAAAATTTTAACACATATGAGTGAACATTTTTTATCAAACCGTCATGAAATATTTACGCTTTACATTGTTTACGTTGCGATACTTAATTTACCTGTACTTTCATTAAGTTAAAGCATATTACATGTCATGATTAAATTCTGTACTTTTGTGTATACTGTGTATCTCTTTTGTGAACGCATTAGAGTGCATATTATTAGTGGATCACGAAAAACACAAGAACACCTTTGTTAATAAAAATATCAAACGGAATAAAGTTTGCAATGGTGAACTAATTTATCCAGTGTGTGAAGTAGCTTTCAATTTTATCAATTATTTTTTTAAGATCTTCATACAAAATTTCCCAATATTATCTATTTCACATTTGATGCATTAAATAGACTTGAATTGAATCAACTCGTAGTATCCAGGCCCGTTTTTGACCCTGTTAGCGCCCTAGGCACAACTAATAGTAGCGCCCCTTTGCAAAGGGTGTCCACCGACCGGCAATCATGCGGGAATTTTATGAACCGGGAATTATGTGTGAATTTTGTATTTCTACCTGGAGTTTTCAATTTACCGTGATCGCGCATGACAACAGTTTCCGTGATCGCGGGAGACGATAATATGTCTACACTCGGCCGCGAGATATTCAGAATATTGCCACGATCACGGAAGACGATGATAATGTCCACACGACCGCGCAAAACAGCAAGAATTTTACCGCGATCGCGGAAGACGATGATGATCTCCACACAACTGCGGAACATGATTAACATTTTGCTGCAATCGCGGGAGATGATTACCATGTATACACAACCGCGGGAGACGGTTACGATGTCTACAGGACCGCGGGACATACAATAATGATTTACACGGCCGCGAGGGACGATCGGAATTATGCCACGATCGCGCAAGACAATGATAATGTCCACATGACCGCGGGAAAAAATCAGAATTTTGCCTCATTCACGGAAGACGATAATCTCCATATGTCCACAGGGGATGATTACAATTTTTCCACAATCGCAGGAGAAGATTACGATGTCTACAGGACCGCGGGAGATACAATAATGATTTCTACACGGCCACTAGGGATGATCAGAATATTGCCGCGATCACGGAAGACGATGATAATGGATGATAATGATCGCGGGAAAAGTTCAGTACTTTGCCTAATTTGCGGAAGAGAATGATGATCTCCACAAGACCGAGGGAGATGATAACCATTTTGTCACAATCGTGGGAGGCGATTAATTTGTTCACACGACCGCGGGGGACGATATAATGATGTTTTCACGTCCGCGAGGGGTGGTCAGAATTTGACCGCGATCTCGCAAGACGAAGATAATGTCCTTACGACCGCGGAAAAGATCAGAATTTTGCCTCATTCACGGTAGACGATGATAATCTCCTCACGACCGCGGTATATGCTCATATATTGCTTCGATAATGGAAGACGATAAATATGTCTAAACGACCTGACCGCTGAAAATAGTAAGAATCTCGCCGCAAACGCGGTAGACGATTACGATGTCTACACGGCCGCGAGGGATTATCAGAAGTTTGCCACAATCGCATGCAAACAACCACCAATTTTTTTTATTTTCAAAATTTTTGGCGCCCCCCAAAAAAGCCAATTGCCTTGCGCCCTAGGCACGTGCCTACCGTGCCTATTCGGTAAATCGGCCCTGGTATCTCATATTAGCAAATTTCCCTATAGGAAATAAACTATACTAGTTATTGTAGGTGGCACAGTAAAACCTTGACCCGGGAGCGATACGCTCATAAATAAAGACCTTATTTATTTTGTCATTTATAGTTTATACGTCATAGATAATGGGAAGGTAGATGGAAAATAAAACCGCATGACTGGTAAAAAGATAGCATAGGCTGAATATTTTTCATTTAATTATGTAACAAGTATCCTATAACAGTAATTAAAAGGATTTGAAAAAGACTGAATAAGTTATACATTACATACAAATCATCATTCAGTACGAGCAAAAAACCTTTTCAAATAGACCTACACTTTGATTTGTAATTTAAACATCATCTCAAAGATAAGTTTAAAATTAAAAAAAATAATCAACCTTACAACACATTATAAGCCAACAAAGTAACTTTAGTAAGTTTAGAGGTTAACTGTAAGAAAGGACCATGAGGTCCTAAGTTCGCCTCAATAAAGAAGGATTTTCATTTCATTTCATTTCAAAGTAACATGAAACTTGAATGTGATGGACATAATATAGCCATAAATGATCACAACAGATAACACATTAAAAAAATAACTAAATCATTTTGAATAATAGTTCATTGAGTAAATATAAAAAATCAACATTTTAGAAAATAATGAATAATGAATATCCATTAAAGAAATAAAATTTCAACAATCAAAATAATTAAAAAAGTCTTCATATTAAATTTATTAACTGTTGTAGATAGTCGATGATGTTAAGTTGTACATTAGTTGTTTGCCATTGGTGAATTATCATATAACAGCGTAAATTGAATGTCTAACTTAAGTCTGATTATAAAGAAGATACAAAATTAATTGTGAACATGGATTGAAAATAGGCCACTTCAATTCATATTAGTAAACTTGTCGAGCTAGGTAGTTAACTCTGTTGATATAGGAGGCTAGATGCACACTCTTCAAAATTCAAAAAGGGTATTTGTGACGGCTCAAACGCCGCCAGCCCCCAATTTTGGCCACTGGCATTAACTTCACTTTTTACAAAAATCAGGAATAATACAGTATACTCAAATAACTGATTAGCAACCTATATCAAAGTATTAGGAAATACAGGTTTCCTATGGATTCATTTTAGTAACGTTACAACATTCATCAGACAAAATTATATTATAAATCGTAACTCAGTTGAGAGGTGTATATGTGATCAGAGCTCGCAACCGTGACACATGCGCAACGCATGCGGTTGGTATCACTGCTGCGCAATGTTCAGAGTTTTTGATAGAGCGCAGCACTGAACGGTTAACATTCTTTTTTCTCCTCTACTTCCGCCTTGCCGGGTGGAGCCCATGCAACACTCTCAGTCGTTCTCCATCATGTGTCGTGAATAACTGACCGTAACCCTAGTGCGTCTCTCTCTCTCTCTCTCTCCCTTCGCGTTCACGATGACCTTCTGGTATTATTATTATTATAACTATTAAAATGGATGTAAAAGTATCTAAATTGTAACAGTAACAGTATAGTGTAGTATAAAGTGTAATCCTTAAAAGTGTAATTGGCATCTAAATTTCTTTTGCTTAATAAACCATCGTTTTTCTGTAATCTTTTCAAACCTCGTTATTTACTCCAACACTTCCCACTGGGTGCCTTGATGAACAACGAGAGCTCGAGCTACATATGTTAGTTGTACAATTTATCTAATAACTATCTTACAATTTAAGATTACATTTTAAAATGATGCTATTTTGTTTTAATATTACACATATCCAGCCACGAAGCTATGTGTTCGTTAGTATGTGCCTTGAACGAGCCAAGAACCTTTTTCAAGCACGCTTTGTCAAGTTTGAGCGAATGTGACTGCGCACGCTTCTTAAATGTGCAAGCCCCCCCCCAACCCCCTCAGTTTCACACTTCAACCCCCACCATCCCCACATGGCGCTTCATCCCTTAAAGGTGTGCATACCCATTGATTAGGTATTGTAAAGCTATATGTGGACTGATACCAAATAACCATTCTTTAAAATTATATGTAACAATACGATACAATTGATTATACGCAATAATTGTAGACAACAGAAGTAAAATAATAAACGCTTGATGCGGCAAAATACTTGTTTATCAATACAAATGTACACATTTAAATCACACTTACATAGGTTATTTACTCAAAGAATATAGGGAATTATTATGAAAGGAATTAACCAGGAAAGTAAATATAGCCTACCAACCAGTTGGGAAATTATAGCAAATATACGTTAACCAATGGACAAACCAAGACGTTTGACTTTTTCCATTGTAAATGTACATAAATCTGCAGGGTAGGCCTGCAATGTTTTATTCACGTACTTATACAAGGATACAATACAGAGTAAATTGTTTCCTTGTACTAAAGTAATTGTACTAATTGTACTAAAAGTAAATTGTTTCATGATAATTTTAAGGATAGTAGGAAGCAATGACGAGTAATAAACAGTATTATAAAAGGTCAAGGTTCAAAACATTCTGTGATATATTGCTTAAGAAAGAGGGTTCTTTTATTAGCAGTGATAGAGATGTAGCCAATATTTTTAATGAATATTTCATTCAAGTTCCTGAAACAGTTGCTGCCTCATGTCAAGATCCCTCTCCTCAGTATCAGTTAGTCTATTCCCAATTTTTTAAGACAGTGAATAGCTTAAATTCTATTTTTTTTTAACCCCATCACTGAGCATGAAGTTGCAAAATTAACTAGTTCTCTTTCCCCGCACAAAAGTACAGGTGATGAGTTCCTTTCTGCAGCTATTATTGAAATATATGTGACGAGATCACTCCAGTTTTAACAGAATTGTTCAATTTAAATATTGCTAGTGGTTGTTTCTCTGACATCTTAAAAATTGCCACAGTAGTTCCCATATTTAAGAAAGGAGATAAGTGTAACGAAGAGAACTACCGTCCAATATCACTGCTTCCTATGCTTTCAAAATTACTAGAAAAATTAGTTAAAAATAGACTCACTGGATTTTTAGATAACAATAGACTTTTTTCACCAAATCAGTTTGGATTTAGAGAAGGCCTTAGTACAGAGTTAGCACTTCAACACTTTTTTACAAACATTTACGGAAACTTAAATAGCACAACTCATAATAAAACAGCTGGTTTGTTCTTAGATATTAGTAAGGCATTTGATACTATCGATCATGTTTTGCTCTTGAACAAACTAGAATCAGCAGGGATAAGAGGTGTACCACTTTCATGGTTTAGGTCATATCTTTCTGGGAGGAGGCAGCTGGTTAAAATTAAGAAGAGCAAAAGTAGTATCCAAAGTATTAACTTGGGTGTTCCCCAAGGATCAGTCCTTGGTCCTATTTTATTTTTAATTTTTGACAACGACTTGTGCAGTGGTCTTTTGAATGGATGCCTAACAGCCTTTGCTGATGATACAGCATTGTCATATTGTGCAAGCACTTTAGATGAGCTTCATGACATAATGCAGGATGATCTACATAAAATATTACTTTGGTTCAGTTGCAACAAACTCTTTGTCTAAATGTTCCTAAAACAATCTTTATTAATTTTTCTTTATCTCAGTCAAACGTTTTTAACGCACCTTTAATTTTCCATAAAACAGATTGTAATAAAACTAGTTGCTTATGTGATTCTATAAAACAATGTAATGTTACCAAATATCTAGGTGTACTTTTGGATGAAAATCTATCATGTAAGATGCACGTAAATAATTTAAAGAATTTATAACGTTACTCACTTAGATCTTTTTTCCACCTCAAATACTGCTGTCCTCTTCCCATCTTAAAACAGGTTTACCACTCTTTAATCAATTCTAAGCTTGAATATGGAATTTCTTTGTATGGAGGTGCCTATGTGTCGAATTTAAAATCTTTAATAACTTTACAGAAGAAATTTGTCAGATTAATATGTAATGTAAATTTTTATTCTCATTCTCTACCTTTATTTGTAAGTCATAATATCCTTCCCTTCAGATATTTATATATTTTTAAAGTATTTACTATATTTTTCAAATTAAGTGGTAATGCAGGACCAAAAGTTGATAACATTCACAATTATTCAACTAGACAAACTGCACATAACATTCTACGTTTACCCATACCAAACTGTACCCTGTTTAAGAAGGGTTTTATTTATTTATCAATTGAAATTTTTAATGTCATTCCTGTTTCTGTAAAGCAGATTAGGTCATTTAGTGTTTTTAAGAAATCTTTGAAAAAGTGGCTATTAACCAAGTCATATGATGAAATATAACAGTTGTATTCTTAATAATATTAGTAAGTCATGTAGGCCAGTAAAAATAGGTTTTTGCCAGGAAATAATTCTTGGAAAGCTGGAAATCGTTTTAATCCTTTTTTTTATGTAAAAGTAAAAGGATTTGAAGTTTGTCCCATTTTTCCAGGTGAGCTTCTGACCTGGGACCACAAAAACCTTGAAATGTAGGGTTGTTTTTTAGTTTTTACTAAAACGTCAAAGAACCCTCCAGCCTACAGAAAAACACATAATAAAGGAATCGTAGAGTATAAAATTACGCATCCATTGAGTATCTGGTGATAATATCAAACCAATATTAAGTTATTTGTAGTAATTTAAATAAAGTTATTGAGCGGAGCGAGCGAAGCTCTTATACGTCGACTCTTATGCATTTCGTAATACGCAAACTCCTCCTAGACGGCTGAATCAATCGTTTTCAAATTTTGCATAGTGATAAAGACCATATCGGAGAGTGCCAACATCTAAATGGCGTTAAAAAAATCTCTCAGGAATCCGCCCCACTGGGTCTCAAAGTTTCAATGTAATCCTTATGGAAGCAGTATTTGACACATAAACAAAAACATATGATCAGCTGTTGACTTTTGAATGCAGTAGATAAAGAAATAGCTGATAGCATTAATCCACAGATATTAGAACAGAAACGGTATGGATCATCATAAATATAAACAAATGACGTCACTAGCCTGAGGTCCGTGACGTAGGAAGTGGTGAAGGAAGTAGTAAAGGCGAGTTGTCTGGAGTATGGGATCTGTTTATGACCGTTGGATTAAGGTATTTGCAATCCTATGATGCTATGGAAATGGAGGAAAACAGGTCCGTGACGTAGGAAGTGGTGAAGGAAGTAGTAAAGGCAAGCACTCCGGACTGTGGGAACTGTTTATGACAATTAGATTAAGTTATCTTCAATCTTAAAATGCTATGGAAAGGGAGGGAAACAGGTAAAGGCGAGTTGTCCGGAGTGTGGGAACTGTTTATGACGATTAGATTAAGTTATCTGCAATCCTAAAATGCTACGGAAAGGGAGGGAAACAGGTCCGTGACGTAGGAAGTGGTGAAGAAAGTAGTCAAGGTGAGCTGTCCGGGGTTGTGGGAACTGTTTATGACGATTAGATTAAGGTATCTACAATCTTAAAATTCTATGGAAAGATAGGGAAACAGGTCCGCTACGTAAGAAGAGGTGAAGGAAGTAGTAAGGTGAGCAGTGTGGAGTGTGGGAACTGGAAACCGTTTGTAGCAGTTAGATTAATGTACCTGTAATGCTAAAATGCTATGAGAAGGGATGGAAACATGTCCACGACATAGAAAATGGTGAAAGAAGTAGTAAAGGTTAGCAGTGTGGAGTGTGGTCAATGTTTGTGGCAATTAGATTAACGTATCTAAAATACTAAAATGCTATGGAAAGTGATGAAAACAGGTACACGATGTAGGAAATGGCTTAGAAAATAGTAAAGTATGAGCATAGTGTGGGAACCGTCTGTGGCAGTTAGATTAATGTATCTTCAATCCTACAATGCTATGAGAAGGCATTGAAAGAGGCCCCTCGACGTAGGAAGTGGTGAAAGAAGTAGTAAAGGCTGGCAGTGCAGAGTGGGGGAACCGTTTGGGCAGATAGATAAATGTATCTAATACTTAAATGTTATGAGAAGGGAAGGAAATGGTCTATGACATTGGAAATGGCGAATGAAGTAGTAAGGCTTGCAGTGCAGAGTGTGGGAACTGTCTTTGACAATTACATTAATGTATCTGCAATCCTTAAAGACTATGGGAAGAGGGGAAAACAGGTCTAGACGTGTAGGGGGTGGTGAAGGAAGTAGTAAAGGTGAGATGTGTTGAGTGTGGGAATGAATTAATTAATCCACAATTCTAAAATGCTATGGGAAGAGACTGTAGACTGTAGGTTAAAACTATTACGAAGCACGAATCGATACATATGTCGATAAATGCAATAGTTTACAATAGACATTTACAAATAAGTTGAAAACAGCTGATTTTTACTCCATAGAGACTAAAAAAGATTTTTACTCCCTAAAGAGTAAAAATGCTACTTTAACTGCTACATACGATTGTTTTTACTGCAGAATTACAAAAACAATATAATATGAACCCTTGATGACTCCGCTCAATTTTGTGGATGCCTCTGCAAACGCCACCTAGTTTTATTAAGAAATTATTGAACATTGCATAGTTAACATTTGTATTTCTTCTAGAAAATGGATTCCAAGTACATTATTATTTACAATGTAATTAATACAAATTACAAATACCCTCGCCGCAGCAAACCTGCAGACTAAGTAATTTTCCATTTACCTGGCTGGATTTATACTAAAATATTCCCTAAAAATTGTCAAATTTATTTCCTATTTAATTAACATTAATTTTAGGGAGTACTTAGATTTGCTGCTACAGGGAAGATATTGAGATGTGTTTTTTATTGCAATGTTGATAGCTTAGTATTAAATAAACACAGTTTTCAAATGTGGTTTAAATATATCCATAAACAAGCAAACTACAACAGTTTATTTATTGTCCATAAGAATAACATGGGAATTTAAATTTACAATTTTTTGAGTCATCCCCGTAACCCTTGGGCATACAACAACGCTTCAATATACAAATAAATTATTTATTTGTATATTGAAGCTCTACAAAATTATAAATTATATATAAATATAATTATAGGTTTGGAAAGAAATTATAAAATTTTGTGCTTTTGGGGTCAAAAATGGGAAAATCAATTTTTACCATATAAAAACCCCCATAAACCCCCGCTCCCATTATGATTGTTCGTAAACTCATTAGAATAGATGTAGGTTTACAGGTTTTTACCAAATTTCATCAAAATCGGATCATTGAACATTGGATATTTAACATTTATATTACTTCTAGAAAATGTATTCCAAGTACATTATTATTTACAAAGTAATTAATATGAATTACAAAAAACTGATCAGATTTTTTTGTCACTTTTGTCGTGAATCATGAATTGTTTCAGGTCTAACTTCCTTCTCCTCTGTACGCGCGTCATAACTTATTTTTGGTTTTTCTTTCCCTGGTGGGTTGGTGCAAGAAACGCCTTAAGAGTGTTGTATATTTGACTCTGTACTTCCTACAAGTGCAACCACTTTAACACCCTTCCGCACACTTACATGAGATATTGTTAAGAGTCCTCCACACCCAGTCGCAAATTTCCAAAAACAGCTTTCACGCGGTCCCATATAGACGCCCCAGTAATTGAGCGAAAATTATAAACTAAATATATTCATAACGAGAAAAGTCCAAACTACTAGAATTGCTTTTTGGAAATT
Organism: Macrosteles quadrilineatus; assembly: GCF_028750875.1. Classification (NCBI taxonomy): domain Eukaryota; kingdom Metazoa; phylum Arthropoda; class Insecta; order Hemiptera; family Cicadellidae; genus Macrosteles; species Macrosteles quadrilineatus. Next base: position 3,135,659 of record NW_026542608.1, read on the forward strand.
TCGATAACTTAAATAGGTTTTTTATATTGTCAACTGAAAATCATCAACTTTGGATATTAATATCGCTTATTTTATGTCTTTTTTCAAAATTTAAAAAAGCATTTCGAGTAGTTTAGAGTATTATTTATTCAAATAATATTGTATTACATTGATATGTTGAAAAATACGGGCACAAAATGGGACCGCGCAAACCCTTACATCGCGGAATGCGCACTGATTCGAGCGATCCTAGCGGCAAAGTGAGGCGCTTCCATATATTCGCGCAGTAATTTTTGTTCATACTAAGAATGACGTAGTTTATTCCGTGACGTTATTATTAAATGACGTATACAGCCTTATCCCTACAGTAACTACGACATTCATCGTATCGTGGGTGTGATAGAAGCACTACACTTATTGGTAGGCCTAAGTTGCGAGTACTACTGTAGTAAAAATATAGTTTATGCACAATTCCCTAGATATTTTAATAACGTTTACTATTATTATAAGTGCTATAGCTTTGGTATATTGGTGCAACAATGTTTCTAACTACGCCTTACTACAAAATAAAGCTTTACAGATACAGTATATTAACACTTGAAATTGGCAATGGCGAGATTAATCACTTTACGTAAAACTGTTTATTCATTGTTGGTTTCGCAGCAGGCCTACAAAATCTTGCACACCTATTTCCAACCAAATTATAAACAAGTAGCTAAAATGCAGTTGCGAATATTCTTAGACATTTTAGGAAAGTGAACGGCCAAACTTGACAGTCTCAACTTGATTAGAGTTGTGTTTGGGGTGAGAGTGTGGGGGGGGGGGGTGAGGGATGAGTCACTCAGTTCTAAGAAATTCGCAAGAAATATTGTTTTTTGCAGTTCCTACCTGGCATACTGTCCTGTAGTAGCACTCGGACGCTCGCATAGTACACACTATAGATTCTCATATTATTTTTCTGTACCTGTCTATGTGAATACATCGTGTTTGTATAAATAAATAGATCGTGTGTGTAATGTATAAATAGTGGGCTATCTATTTATACATTTCTGTGTCGTGTTTTTGTTTTGTGTTGTGTTTTGAATATTATTTAGTATAGGCCACTACACATAATCTTATACAACTACAGTAGACTAGCCATTCTTATCTTTCTTTGAAAACATGGTGCGTAAAGTGAGGCCCCAAAGGGTAAAACGAAAAAAAAACCGTGGAGGTGAAAGGTTGGCGGAGTGGCGGATGCTGCGACATACGGCGGCTTATAGAAACCAGGCGTCAACGTCAACATCACCAACTCCATCTGAACCGGCACCACTGCCAGTAACTCCCCCCAAGACACAGACCCTTCCTCAGTCACCCCTAACCACACCTTCATACCAAACACCCGTAATGTCCTCAAGTCCCTTGCCCATGGAAACTTCCTCTTCCGCTGGAGAAAACCTCCCTGAATTGACCGGCCGGCGCATTGTGCAAATAAAACATTTCTTCGACGAAATCCGGCGGCTTAGCCACCATGACGGGCCTTTTGATTGCCATTTTGGAAACATGGTTTTCCAAGGTGAAATAACAAACGGATTGAAATCTGGGTACAAGTTTAAGTGTGAAATGTGCAATTTGAGTGACGTGATTTGGTCTGAAGAAAACAACAACCAGCAGATGGACGTCAACACTGCAGCGGTGGCCGGCATCATGTCCATCGGTAGTGGATACTCCGGTCTCCAGGAGCTGCTAGGATCCATGGACATCCACTGCATGAGCAACACTACTTATGACCGCTATCATTCTATGGTAAGTCAATTAGTACGTATTGACAATTAGTATGAGTTAACACCCATGTAGCACAGATGGTTGGGCCAACGTTGGCCAACTGTGGGACAGTTGGTCGATGGTTGGTTGGAGCTTCCACAACCAACCAACCGTTGTCCAACTGTATATCTCGTAGTTGGGCCAACCAATATTTACAACTGTGGACCAACATCGGTTCATTGTTAATGAAATACATTAATATGCATTGTTGGGTATCATACATCAAGCCAACCGTTGTCCAACCGTTTTTCACTCCGTTGGACCAACAAAAGATACTTTTGTTGGACCAACGATGGTCCATAGTTGAGTTTACACGACTTTCATTCTCTGGGTCTAGCTTTCACAACATAATTATAATAAAATATCTGGTTTTACAATACCTTTATCAGTTCCAAAAGTTTCCAAAAGTTTTTGGAACTGATAAAGGTATTGTAAAACCAGATATTTTACATATTACAGTTCCGGGGCTACAACAATGAATTTTAATAATTATAATAATGCAAATATTTTTTAAATTAATATTCTTTAACTTATTTGCAACAATTTAAGGGGAAAGAGTAATTAATCATATAACAGTCAATTATAATAGCATTAATAATCTAACGGTAATTAATTAATCTATATTCAAATACCAGTATCCTCTCTAACTCCAAAAAAAAAATAACTACTTATGATGCCTTAACAGATTAACAGAATCATATTATACTGTGTAGTATCAAAAATGTTTGAAGTATTGCGACCATTGCAACTGTCGGCTACTCTTTCACCACTTGAAAACTCTCTGTATCAACAATCACAGATAGCTCAGTGGTAAGGTAAGAGGCTCATAAGTCGAAGGACCCGGGTTCGAGACCCGTCTGGGCCAAAAAATTTTGTTCCAGCTTTTTTTCAAAATTTGTTTTTATGAACTATTTAATCAATTTACTCAACTAATAATTATGCTTTTCGTACTAAATCTTTATTATTTTGTGTGAAATAATTTTGGTTGGGCCATTGTTGGACAAAGGTTGGCTGGAAAACAGTTTAAAGAGGTGACATTTCTACCGTTGGCCAACTGTGTGGCTCCACAATTTACCAACGTTGGCCCAACCATCTGTGCTACATGGGCAAATTATTTTAGATGTTTCAACTACACAAGTTGGTTCTATGATATTTAGCATTAAAAACGTATAATGTTTACCAACAGGGTGCAGCGCTATTATTTTTTGGCATTTATGAGAACAGATAATTTGAACCAACTAGCAACCAAAAGCTGTGGTACTTTACTTTTTTTCTATGGTTTAGGTGCAGTGGTAGAACAATATGGCTATGGTAGATGTGCTATACTATAGCTTACCGTATAGATTAAAAGAAACATATGTTCTTAAACCGTGTCCTCTCCCATAACTGCAATAAGCATTTTATACTTATATTCCAATCTCGCACGAAGGACGGGTTCTCTGCTAGTATAGTGTATTATATAATACCAACTTACAGGACTAAATCTTATCCTATAGATATTATTGTAGACGTTGATAACAACTTCAATGTGACCTTCCAAACGGCAATATTGACCACAATTGTAAAGTTTCGGGTAATGGTGGTTCACAGGTTGCAGAAGGGTGGCAGAAGACAGCACTAGAGGAGATGCGCGAGGCGGCGGTGGAGGAAGCACGATTGGCGCTGGAGAGTGGCGAGGTGGATCGAGACGGCGTGCCGCTCATCACCGTCGTCGCAGATGCCAGCTGGGCAAAACGGTCCTACAAATCCTCAAACTACAACTCAGCTTCAGGAGTTGTAAGTGTTTGCTGTTTGTAGTTCAGTCGGGAAATAGCAGGTTGAGGAAACTGTATGGCAAATATGTGGTATTGGCAACTGTTTTATATTCAGGGTGTCCAGCTTCTACTAGGACACACTCCGGGAAATGTTTCCATCATTATAAAGAGCCCAACAATATTGAAACATTTTCTAAAATCACTTCGTTAGCCAGATATCCGCCATTTAGTATTTTTTACATAAACATTTCTATCTTTCAATTTTTTTCAACCGGTCTTTATGAAACCTCGTATTTTATTACCGTACAGTAAAAGATTTTTATACAGTATTTGGGGAAACAATTAATTTGGTAAATTGGAAATTTCAGTAGATTCTGAATTTTAAATACTAAATAGAATTGTTCTTGACAATTGTTAATTGTTACAAGTACAGTAAAAGATTTTTATACAGTATTTGGGGAAAAAATTAATTTGGTAAATTGGAAATTTCAGTAGATTCTGAATTTTAAATACTAAATAGAATTGTTCTTGACAATTGTTAATTGTTACAAAAATAAAGTTGTCGGCCATATTGGAAAAGCTATACATATTTCAATGATAAACTGAATTAAAAAATAATAATAACAACTTTGGCAGATATTTTTAATGTTATTCACGGCTGAAGTATATTATCACGACTGGATTTATTTCAATGATTTGCCCTTGTTGTAGGCTGCTATCCTGGGGTACAGAACTCGAAAAGTCCTCTACATAGGAGTGAAAAATAAATATTGCACAGCGTGTGCGAGATTCGAAAGTAAAGGAGAAGAGATATCAAGCCATGCCTGTTACAGAAATTGGAGTGACTCATCGAGCAGCATGGAGGCCGCTATTATCGTTGAAGGATTCAGGCAGAGCGAATCTATGTACGGCATCAAATATGCTAGACTAATTGCTGATGGAGACAGTAGTGTTTACAAACAGTTACTGGAAGAGAGACCCTACGAAAACCTGACTATAGAAAAAATAGAATGTACCAATCATTTACTAAGGAATTACTGTAACAAAATCAAAGACATTTCTAGAGACACCTCAAAATACACAAACGAGAAGGGAGAGATGTTATCCACACTAGACATGAGAAAAAAGATTGCAGGTGCTGGAAAAAAGTTTAGGTCGGCCGTTACGAAGGCTGTGGAGTATAGGAAAAACCAAAACAAACCATTAAACATCCAATCTGTAGAACTAAAAAAAGATCTTCTGAATGGCCCAAGTCACATTTTTGGAGAACACCTCCATTGCTCCGACAGAAATTACTTTTGTAATGGAAAAAAACCTGAAGAAGAGAATCTCATTCCAACATTGAAGAAAATGGGTCTTTACAGCAAAATCATGACAGCTGTCGGCTCCCTGGTAGACAATGCCAAAAGTTTGCTGGTAAATGTAAACAGTAACTATGCCGAACACTTCAACTCGTTAGTAGCGAAATTCATTGGTGGAAAACGAGTGAACTACACTAAGAAGGGTTCTTACCAGGCTCGTTGCGCTGCAGCAGTTGTTAGTCACAACACTAACACGCCACACTACAAACTGCACAAATGTTTGTATAAGAACAGCCCGGGCAAATTCGCCAAGACATTTGAACAGAGGAGAAAAGCTAAAATTGTCAAAGCTGCAATAAAACGACGATCAGCTACAAAGAGTAAAAGGCGGCTTTTGATAACAACAAAACCAACAAACGATCCACACTACGGGCGACACGCCCAAAGACCCGATATTGACGAACAGGAATTTCAATCCAGGAAAATCGAGTTCTTAAGTAGTTTAAATAAAACTGACGAGGAAATCGTTCAAATCGAAACGGCGACTAGGTTGCAGCACGAATCCACCTTGTGGAGAGAGGAGAGGCGAAAACTGCTCACTGCCTCCAACTTTGCAGCGGTTTGTAAGAGACTGCCACACACTAAATGTGACAAACTTGTTACCAAACTATTATATAGTGACGAGGTGGATTCTGCTAGTTTACAGTATGGAAGGGAAAATGAAGCAGCGGCCCGAGAAGAACTGCAGTCTTCTGGTCTTCAGATCCAAGAATGTGGCCTCTTCATCGACCGAGAACTTCCCTTTCTGGCAGCTTCACCTGATGGACTTTTGGGTGATGATGGAATAATTGAAATAAAATGTCCATCAGCAGCAGCAGATATGACTCCAGATGAAGCTATCAAGCAAAAGAAAGGGGTTTTTGCAAACTTTTGGAAAGAAGACCAAACTTCTGGCAATAAAGAAATAAATGTAAACCATGACTACTACTTCCAAATGCAAGGACAACTACACATCACAAGACGAAGCTATTGTAATTTTATTGTTTGGACGCCTAAGGGGATGAAAATCGAAAAAATAGAAAGAGACGATAGTTTCTGGTCATTGAAAATGGTTGATAAATTGACACAGTTTTACATGAACTGCATTTTACCTGAACTTATTGACCCCAGGAAGACAAGAAGTATGCCTATCAGAAATCCGTACTACATTTTGGCCGCTATTGAGAAAAGGGAAGAAAAATTGAAAAACAAGAAAAATAAACGAGCAAAAAAGTAAAGTTTGTCATTTTTGAATATGTACCTCCACTGTGTGATATATGTACGTAAAGTAATGCGGACGGATCATCACTCAGACGTTACATGACACTAAGAACGTACAGAACCAAAATAGTATTAGATTTTCCCGCTAAAGGTTAATTGCAATATTAATATTTGTTATACAAATGTGTTATATTTTGGTTTTTTGTATTTACAAATGTTAGTTAAGCCTACTAATTTTTTTCTTGCTATTGTGGTTCATTTTATGATATATTTCTGAAGTCTATGTAAAGGCTTGTTTGTGTTTACAAACAATTTTTTTGTACACTTTAATATATAAGTTTGTTTGTGTTTACAATAATCTGTTCTTTCATTTTCTTATTTTATTAATATTATGAAACAAATTATGTAATATATTTCTCAAGTAAGGTCCTTTTGTGTGTGTACGACACATTTTTTTATATACTGTGCTGTTATATAGTATTTTGTTTGTGTTCACAATGTAATGTTATTGCATTTTCTTATTATGTAAATATAAATTATGCAACCTAAACGCTTTATTGTCCAAACAACATGTCATAATGTAATACATTTGTTCGTTTGTGTTTATAATAATGTTTTATTGCATTTTCATCCTGGTAATATTCGGATACATTTCGTGGGAAAACATTTCTGATGTAACCTATGCACTATTCTAAAACATGTTTTGCCTTAAAGTATTAGGCCTATGTCATATAATTAAGTTTATACATAATTAAAGTTGTTTTTTACAGAACTGTATTGCTGAAATTTTTAATTAATCCCGATTTTTACACTTTTTAAACAAACATTGTGTTTTACCTCGCATGCTAGTTCGTTTTTATTTGGATACTACTGTGGTGGGAATTAGCATCGCAAGGTAAAAAAATAGATTTTTTCCAGTAACCTTTAACTGTTAATGTTACTTCAAGGAAAAACACGTGCGTGGTTGCAGGATTAAATGAAGACAGAAAAAGATGTAATGTAGGCCTAGTGTGGACGCAGGGCATGGAGGACAGTGGCACTAGCTAGCAGAGCTCAGTACAGTAGACGAGTGTGTTGTGTTGTGTGTGAGAGAGAGGGAGTGAGAAAGAGAGAGAGAGAGAGAGAGAGAGAGCCATGACGGTGGAGGGTTGGGGGGGAGGAGGGTTGGCCGACACGTCACTCTTGCGCTGTGCTCTGCCGCACTATTTTCTATATCTCTGTTGCGCGACCAATGTCTGTCTGTCTGTCTGTTCGATTCTAAAACGAGAAGGGGTGTGGATGCCTCTTAAGAGGATCTGGTAGTGCAGCTTCAACGCACCAATCCACCAGAGAAAGAAAAACCACAAATAAGCTATGACACGCGTACAGAGGAGGAGGCAGTTAGACCTGCAGTTCCGGATTCACCACGAAAGAGACAAAAAAATCTGATAAGTTTTTAGCAAATTTCCCATATAGGGAATAAGCTATTACCGCAGGTCTCATGGTAAGACCTAGAACCGGGACAGATTTACTTTTTTGTTTTAAGGTCCCCAGAAGCCAAAAACACCATCATCCGTTTAAATTTATATATATATTTATTTATTTACATATGTTATATATATGTCCGTTAGCACGATAACTCGAGCAAAAATTATCCGATTTTGATGAAATTTGGTACAAACGTGTAAACCTACATTTATTCGAACGAGTTCACGAACCATCATAATGAGTAAATAAGAATCATAATAATCGTTCTATGGGAGCGGGGGTTTATGGGGGGTTTTATATGGTAAAATTTGATTTTTCCCATTTTTGACCCAAAAAGTACAAAATTTCATGATTTCTCTCCAAACCATTTTGTAGAGCTTAAACAAATAAATAATTTATTTGTAAATTGAAGCGTTGTACGCCCAATGGTTACGGGGATGATTAAAAAAATTGTAAATTTAAATTCCCACATTATTCTTATGGAGGATAAATAAACTGTTGTAGTTTGCTTGTTTATGGATACATTTAAACCAAATTTGAAAACTGTGTTTATTTAATACTAAGCTATCTGCTTTGCAATAAAAAATACATCTCAATATCTTCCCAGTAGCAGCAATCCTAAGGACTCACTAACATTAATGTTAATTAAAAAGGAAATAAATCTGACAATTTTTAGGGAATCTATCTATCTATATATTAATAGGCAAGCATGTTTCTTTAAAACCTTTTTTCTCAGCTCGTGTGCATCGTGGGGTAAATCTACGCATACCGTTAGAAAGCTACTTTCCTGTAGGTGTGCAGAATCCCTTTATAAATTTAAATAGGCTCAAAGATAAGCACAAAAAATGAGTTTAAAAATTTGAAAAAATTAACATGGATCTTATGCGTTGCCATGCTGGTGACGAAATAACAACGAAATATAAACATAAAATCAAAACAAATGGAAGAAACTCCAATCACATGTTTTATTTACAGTGTGGGGTGAAAATAGAGAAGTGAGTAAGTTTACATTACATATTTATGGTCGAGTTTCGACCACTGGACGACCTCTCGTACTTATTTAATACGCAAGCAGATTTTTTGTGACAATTACTCCTCCGAAACTACTGAACCGATTGTCATGTTTTTGGTGTCATTGGAAAGAGCGTAACGTGAAGTTGTGCAGGAAACTTTCTTTTTAAGGAAATAATTAGAGAGTGAGGCCCTAGGGCCCTTTAAAGTTTCATATTTCTCCATAAGGATAACATTGGAGATGATTTTTATTTACAGAAACATATGTTTGTTACTTGAAAATAGTCAAAGTCTACTACATAATAATTGCTCTGTGTTATGACTGTTAATGTATACTACATTTCAATCAAGGATTGTGTACCTTAAAAGTTTACCCATAATGGATCTTAATAGGCCCTACTTTATTTTAATGCTGGGAATAGTCAAATTTAGTTGAGAATAAGTTACCATGATTTAGAAAACTTTACTATAATAATTTATGTATTTAAAATCACAAATCTTTGACATTATTAAATCATTTTAAACAAAACAGCTGATTGACAAATAAAAAAAATCATCTACTTCATGTGAATAATGTTGTTACACAAACATAGTTTTTTTAACCAATAACTTGAGTCTTTTTTACTTCTGGGTGTATTTTGAGTTTGCAGTTATGAAAGCACCGAGCCAAGTAACTTTTATCTAATTTTCTTTATAAACTAACAGTATTAATGAATTAGTACATGAACTTGACAAGTCAGGTAATTTGTCAGTATGCCAAGGGGAAGAAGAGTGGGTCCTCGAAAACAGACGAAGGCGGAGACACCCATCTAGAAATCCAACTGAGTTTTTAAATATAGAGGTCAGTGGATTGCCAAGGCCAAGACACAGATTAGACTAATAAAATGGGGCAGTGGTTTTATTGATGTGGAATATTAATACATCAAAAAGGGCCTCATTAACGGCACAAGGCTTCATGTGATCAGAATGGTTAACAACTTAATAGAATGTAAAGTCTTAACTGGGACAAGTGAGTGGGGACATATTTTGATTCCGAGGATAAAAATGTGCCCGTCTGAAACAAACTTAAGTTACCTTTTAAAATGGAAAGATGCTAATTTATGTTATCTTTGGCATTTGCAGCACAAGCCCTTTATTAAAGATCAGAACTGTTCTTACCCAGATCAATTTCAGTCATGAGCAACTATATTGTATGTTGTTTTAAGTAAGGCTACATCTTTAATAGGAAACGCATATTCATTACGGAAAATTCTGACCAGGGTAATCTTCCTGAAGGCAAATTTAAGACTAAAATCGTAGTATTCGTGGAAGTGCTTTTGTGGTAAAAATATTGTTTTTTTAGTGTTTATTTTTAAAAGTATATTCTTCACACAGCATTGTAAGACCTTCAAAATATGCTTCATAGGCCTATTGGTTTGATATGATAAAATGTTTTGTTAAATGTGTTTTAAAAATCTTTAAAAAATAACTAGGAACACACTTGAACTTGAACACTTATTAATTTACTAAATGTAATACACATACAGCTAGAAAATGGCTGGACTGCTTCCCTTCTAAGGTTTTATTATTACTGTATTTAATTTTCGACGTCGAGTAAATATATAACACGATGAATTTGTTTTCTAAATTCATATGTTATTTTGCGGGGCATTGAGCCGCACAGGTTCACTAGTATTTTAGTATAAATCCAGCCAGGTAAATGGAAAATCATTTAGTCTGCAGGTTTGCTGCGGCGAGGGTATTTGTAATTCGTATTAATTACTTTGTAAATAATAATGTACTTGGAATCCATTTTCTAGAAGAAATATAAATGTTAAATATGCAATGTTCAATAATTTCTTAATAAAATAACTTGATTTAAATTACTATAAATAACTTAATATTGGTTTGATATTATCACCAGATACTCAATGGATGCGTAATTTTATACTCTACGATTCCTTTATTATGTGTTATTCTGTAGGCTGGACGGTTCTTTGACGTTTTAGTAAAAACTAAAAAACAACCCTACATTTCAAGGTTTTTGTGGTCCCAGGTAAGAAGCTCACCTGGAAAAATGGGACAAACTTCAAATCCTTTTACTTCTATACAAAACAAAAAGATTAAAAAGATTTCCAGCTTTCCAAGAATTATTTCCAGGCACAGCCAAGTTTTAACTAATATTTTACTGGCCTAATGTCTAGCTCTAAGTATTTGCTTTATCTTTGTAAGTATCTGTATTTCAGAGTCTGGGTTTTCATTGTTTCCTTCAATTTCTTAAAATGTTCTAATTATTATAGTTACATACTTTTTGTTTTACTTCCTAGATATTGGTGAATTTTGTTTTCTTTGTTGTCTTTTCCACAAAAGTTATTGGACTAAAGGTAAATTTAATTTATAATTAATTTTGTTACCCTTTTCAGAGAATTTTTTGTTATTGATAAGTATTAGTTGAGACTCCCGCCCACACACAGAAGTTTTAATCTTCTTTGGGTGTGTATATTTCTTCGCAAGTTAAAGCAAACTGTTTTTAAAACGTTTTTATTAGCTCGCTTTCTTGTCCGGTACAAATTTTGCAATCAATTTTATACTAACTTCCCGATGAGCTAGAGACTTGAAACTTGAAATATAGCTCACAAATGGAAGACAATGCAATATTATACCATTTAATTTTCATATTTCCCTTGGGCTACGCCCCATGGGCTTGTTTTTATTAACTCGCTTTCTTGCAAATTTTGATACTTCCCGATGAGCTAGAGACTTGAAACTTGAAACATAGCTCACAAATGGATGACAATGCAATATTATATCATCTAATTTTAATATTTACCTTGGGCTACGCCCCATGGGCTTGTTTTTATTAGCTCGCTTTCCTACAAATTTTGATATCAATTATAAACGAAGTTCCTAATGAGCTAGAGACTTGAAATTTGAAAAATAGCTCACAAATGGATGACAATGCAACATTATATCATTTAATTTTCATATTACCCTTGGGTTACGCCCCATGGGCTTCCAAATTTTCCATGTTTACATTTTTAAAGAATGTAAATATATAAATTAATTTAAGTCAGCTGTAAATACTTAAATTTGACAGTTCCAAGAGCAGAGGTTAAGAGGTACAGGTTATGCTCCCAAGAGATTCTTTATACAAACAAAAGCTTCAAAATAAAGATAAACAATCTGATTGCATATATAAAGGTGTTTGTTAATAATGTCAATTGTAATTTATTTAGAATTCTATAAAGTAAACAATAAATTAAATAGATTGATATATTTATAGTTAGTAGGTAGGCCATACATTCAATCTAATACATAATTCTATGAAAAGAAACTCAAATAAACCTTAGATTTCCCACGTGCCTCTGTCTTAATCTGTTATAGACGCTTGAAATAGATTTAACATCCACACACATTAAAAACTAAAAAATAGAAAATAATTTATAAATAAAAAACCTTTTTAAAACAAAACGTTTTTAAACGCACTAAAAAGTATGAAATAATTTATGAATATGTGGAGAGTATAAATACTTTTAAGATTTAAAACAAAAAACGTGGGGTGCATGCAGTTGATAATAATACATTAGTTCAACAGGTGAATGTAATTGACAATTGTAAACTATCTATTGCATGCACCCCACGTTTTTTGTTTTAAATCTTAAAAGTATTTATACTCTCCACATATTCATAAATTATTTCATACTTTTTAGTGCGTAAAACGTTTTGTTTTAAAAAAGTTTTTTATTTATAAATTATTATTTAATTAATTAACAATAAGTTTTAATTACATTGTAAAATAATTTGTTTTTATAGATCTTTGTAATTTTATTGTATTACTTGTGGAGAAATAAACATTTATTATTATTAATATTATAGTACCTATTATGTTACTAGGATTGCTTTCATAAGATTGAAGGCCAATCAAGGTAGCAATACTTAAAGGCTAAAGCAATACCGTAAAAACAGAACTTTATACATATCTTCTTATATATTAAATGATTAAAGAATGTTAATAATAGTAAAACTATCAGCAGTAAACAATGACTTAATATGTAACAATATTTAATACTGGTATGTAGTGGTATTACTTGCCTTGCAAGTGTCCTTGCATTGGATTCAGTAGCAGAAACTGTCTTATTGTTTGGTTTGATTTTTTCATGTCTGCTGGAGCTGTTGATGTAGCTGACTCCTCCTAAAGCAATAATCAAAAACAGTTATTCGTCAATCCCAATATATTCCAAAAACATACCTATTAATGATATTGTATTTGGTAGAACCCCTCATATCCGACCTCGGCATAACCGACTCCACTGGATATCTGACCTAGTGTCCATCTACTTGTTACCTCATAGGCGATAGCACTGCTACACTGAGCGTGTTTGGTTATCCGATAGGCCATGGGCCATGGGTGTTGCGGTTATTGCGGCAGACGAATACTAGTGTCACAGAGCCTGCAAGACATTTTCAAGGCCTTTGCCCTGATCACGGGAAACGATTACCGGTTTCTCTGATATCGCAAGACATGCTCATGATCATAGTCATAACCAGTATCGCTGAGACCGCAAATATATTCTCCTTCCAATATCCCACCTTTTGACCGTTCCGACCATGCCCCGGTCTTGTCATGGTCAGGTATGAGAGGTTCTACTGTGTTAACATTTCATGCACATACACATTGCCTCTACTAAAATTCTACAAAATTGAATAAAGTGTATTTATAAAGAAGCAGTTAGGGCCTGTGCAAAGTATTTCTCTTGAACATGTGAGGGTATTTTTTGGCGCCCCTGCAATGTACAACCCCCACCTTACCTCTCCACAAGTATCCTCTTTATATCAATATCTAGTTAATACATTGTCAAATGTACTACCGTCAAATAAATATATTTAATTAGACATACAAATAGTCTTATACACAACATTAACAAAGACTATGAAGTTAAAAAACAAGTATTTTCTGTATACATCTATATAGCTACCTTCATATTTATTATGCCACATGCAAACATTGTTTCATTGCTTATGTCCTACCCTACCACCACATATTTGGCCACCACGGGACCAAGACCTTGGCCGGATAAACCAATCTCCTATGAAAATGATAATTCATACCTAACAATAATAGAGGTTACGCCTTTAAAATAAGGTAAAATGTAAACAAATAGATAAATAGTGAGAATACTCAAGTAGCATAGACTAGTGCTTGCATCTACATGTCTGTGAGCTGTGAGAAAAAATCTTGATATTGCCTTCCTGGAAGAGGCCGGATAAACCCATCGATATATAACTACTACTAGTAGTTATATATCGATAACTGAACTATAGTTATACTAGTAGTAGTAGTTATATATCGATGGATAAACCAAGGACTGGTAAAACTGAGGCCGGTTATCAGGGGTTCTACTGTATTATATATTTAACACACTTCTACTAGGTGTGCAGATGGGCAAACTGGCTTTAGATTTTGGACCTAAGTCATAACACTCAAAAACCCACAATAAAAACAAAGTTGTATTTTGTTTACATTTCTACACAGGGTTGCCATGTATCCATTGGGCTGGTAGATGAGTCAATTCTAATAGTCCTTGAGTGAAATGTTTGATACAAATTTCATATGAAAATTTAAACTTTCTTACTAGAGTTATCTTTCTTACAGAAAAATTTGCAGGGTTATAATAAGGTGTTCTCATTTTCTAGCATATTAACACGTTCGCTACTGCAATAGTACGAAATTTTTCATTCACATGGACCAGCGACGCACATATGCGACGGCTAGTCACATTAAAATAGACTGCCGTCGCATATTTTTTGCGTCGGGTTTCTAATGTTATTAAAATGCTTATATCTTTGTAACGGTCTATTTGAAGGCACTGAATTCACCGCAGTGGTCTACAGAGATGTCTGACGCACAACTGCGTCGCTTGGTCTGTGGATATGATGATTGGTGACGTCATATGATAGTTGGAAAAACTGGTCTTTACTTTTCTGCATCACTGTATGTATGTATGCAGTATGTATGCTGCATTATCATTATCCTTTGTAGCTTTTATATTTGTTCAGTTATAAACTGTTCTTGAATAATCTGTTTGTTTTACTTACTTTCACCTCAAAACACAAACATAAATGAACTGTCGCATGTAAGAAAACTATGATAATTTTCACTGTTGTCTTCCCTGTAGACTGGGTGTCGCAAATATGCGACATTACAAACGGTTATGGTCTGTGTGTATTGTTAACCAAGTTACAGCCGGTCTATGTGTATAAGATTCAAATGTATACCTCGGTCTGTGGCAAACCGCGGCGTCGCATATATGCGACGCTCAGTAGCGAACGTGTTAACAAAACAAACTAGTCAAACTTGTGTTCCACTAAATCACAAAATCTTTGACAACAATGTAATGATAATGTACATCCTTTTCTTACTGCAGATCCTTTCTTGCCTTCCTTCCTTTCTTGTCCTTTTCTTGCTTTTAAATTCTGCAGTCAATATTTTCCTCTCTCGTAACTTGTGTGTACAATGTTCAAGTAATTTTTAGTTATAAATATAATTTTACAATATAGTAATACTATAATACATGATTTTGGGATGGCTCCAAAATAGCTAACCGCCTGTGAGAGGTAATATTTTGTAATAAATTTATGGATGATCTTTGTACTGGATCAGTATCTACATTTATTACTACGGTACTAGATATCCCGTTGCTCAAAATCAAGCAAAACTGCAACTTTTCATAAAAGAGTAAAAGAATAATACATTTAATTTAAAGTGTAATTTTATAAAATAACCTCTATGTAACTATAAATATTAGAACAACTATTATATGCTACACAATGTAAAAATTGTCAAGAGCAATAAATAAATAAATAAATAACAAAAACCTAAACAGCTAGCTAGACCTCAATTAAAGAGTCACTCCAAAGATAGGACTTATTATAAAAATATGAAAATGTGAAAATGTGCACAGCAACGGACTAGATCGGCAGGAAGTGGGCGGTACTGAAACGACTGTTCTAGTGGGAAAGATTTGAGACCAGTGATCACGTGTCTAAATACAATGCTTTCCTAAATTTAAGTCAAATATCACAGTAAACGGTCCGTTTTAACGAGTTTTTAGTGGCGTCGGATTAACCGGAAAACCCGTTATCTGGACTGGCCCCGGTCCCGAGGAGTCCAGATAAGAGGGTGTCAACTGTATATAAATTATTTTCAATACGCACCTTTATTTATTTCAAAATATTGCCTTTCATGGGCGGATAGCTATTTTGGAGCAATACTAAAGAAAAGTAAAGAAAATAAAATTACTGTTAATTATTAACAAAAAGTATGTCAAATAACACTTGTAATAATATATTTACACTAACTTATACTGTTTACTCAAAAGAAGGTAAATACATATATATAAGATAAGATGGTAAGTGGTGATCCATTTTGATTGGACACTCCAATTATCAACAGACCCAATAGGTGAATCTTGGGTAATTACAAGTGTTATTTGACCTATGTTTTGTGCTTTCAGGTATTTTAATAACACGTACGATGCTTATCATGAAGTTGTTTAATTATTAACAGTTCATTAGTAGGTTAATTATTACTTGCCTCAATATCAATACATTCATCAGAAGCTTCCCCCTTATCATCTGAGTTTGAACGCTCTGAAAACACACTCTGGACAAAAATATGTACAAAACAAAATGATTAGCTTTTCTTTACTTAAGAATAAACAAACAGCTTCAACAAAGTACCCTAATGTTCTTGTATCATTAAAAATTGTATTCCTGTTTTTACCAAGAATAAGTTAGGCCTGCACTAGTATTTTTCATTTTTCCATTGATTTTGGTGGCTGACTATAAAAGCCAAACAATGTATAAGTTTACTCGTTTACTACTAAAGATTACTATATTAACCTATTAAGGAACGCGAGAGGACCTCTCGAAAATTGCACAATTTAAGAAGGTTCAAAGCTCTACCATACAGAATAATTGACCTCAGGTTCAATCACGACTGGCGCACCCTCACTACTGTGGCGAGCCCGAGCGACTGTTGCGCCACCAGCGGGCAATGTTCTCATATGCTGCTTATTACAAGCAGCCACCGTCGTGGGTCACAGCGCACCCCCCACTTCCTACCTTACCACAGTCACAATTATTGTGTTAAAATTATATTATATTTATTATATTATTAAAATTATGGTTATATTATTGTCAAAACTATTATTTACTAAGGCAATTACTAGCCTATCCTTAGTTGAAATCAAATTATTCACATTCTTGTGGGATACACGTAAGTCAAATGTATTTTTTCTGAAAGTTAAAAAATACCTCTTGTCATCCTCTCTGAGATCATCATAAAGTGTGAAAAATACTACTTTTGTAGGTCATTCTTTTAGTAACGGATGGACTCCAATACTTTTGTTTGCCTCATTGGGTATTTGATATTTTAATATTTTTGTTGTCTCATGTATATGACGCTTAAGTAAATGTAAAAGTAGAAGAAATAGTTCATCTTCTTCACTTGACGACTAGCTACATCATTCACAGTGAGAAACTTCATATAAGTCTGTATACAATTCGGCCAGATGTGCGACCTAGCCACACCTGTGGCCACCCCAAGCGACTGAGAAGTCACAGTCGCGAGCCACTCGAGCGGCCGTACATAATAAAGATCTTAGGGAAGCGATAAGCTTTTTTCAATTTATGATAACAGCTAATTTGAACAAAGCAGCAACAACAAGCGGTGATGCACAATGAAAACTGTCAAAAACTAAATTGTTGTGGTATTGTGCAAATAGGGTAATTTTATTTTTTAAGTGCATAATCATCAACTTATTGACTTTAATTTTTTCCCAAATTTTGATTAAAAAGTATCATGTTTGTTTTGCCCAAAATAATGACTGGGAAACGGAGTAGCATGTTAATAGTTTTAGAGCATTTACTGATCAAGGTAATGACAAATATGGAAGGAACTAATACTATAGATATGAATGTTTGGAGTACCTATGTCAATAACATGGAAATCTACTTGATCAATTTTTTCCAAGAACACCACAGGCTTAATGGAGATAGTCATCTTTTATTATTTTACTCTCCTAGGGCTATGCTCTGAAAGCTTAAGTGTTGGTAAACAACTGCATATGTAAAATGTAAAAAACATATGATGGTCCATCACTAATCCAGACTAGATGAGTTGGTTGCAATATCCAACAATAAGTACAATGTTGTTCCTCGAAGTAACCATGAAAAGCCACTCGAGATGCCACCCAACCCGGTACGGCAATCAATAGTTTTATTAATACTATCTTATGAAGTCAAACAGGGCGAAGCCTGCTGGTTAACAGTTAGTATATTATAAACATAAACCATCATCTAAGAGAAAATGATTAATTATGCTGTCACCTGAATTTGAATGGGAGTATCTAATCCAGTCGGTGAAAGCGGTGGCTTTTCTTCAAAGAATTCAATTTCTTCCTTGACAACATTCTGAATTAACAAAAATTAATATGAATGGGTTTATATAGATATCAAATGATCAAAAGCTTAAAAGTATACGTATTTACTATTTTGTTGTTATAGGATCTAATTTTCAAACACTTAAAAATAGTGATATATTAAATACTGTGCTGTACAAGATAGGATGATTAATAGATTTAAATATAAACGAGCAAATAAAATAAAATATTATTATTGTATATTTAATTTGGCAATACATAAATTGCAATCGTCCATAATGAGTTATCTCTTAGATCTGTCCCTATTCCAAAATAGGGTTTGCAAACTCAATTTTTTTTATTTCCTTTTGGCTGACTCCTTCTTACACACAGAGAGGTCTTCTGCAGTTACGCATTTGGCCATCCATACTACAGTTTGAACACCAAAAAGGTGTTTTTTTTTAAAGTATTTATTTACAATCTATTCTATACTAGAACAATAAGTAAAATTCATGAAAATTTTAGCATGGGTTAGTTACACTCCTTCAAGTGCACTAACATACAAAAACCTATAAAAGTTTAACTAAAAACGATTTGGAGGTCTATTGGATTAACTCTTTTGAGCGTATATGTAGCTTCACTATTATCAAGGAGGTTAACTGCCAGGAAATTTGGATGGCTTTCTAATTTTCTTTGATATTTTTTGCTTAGTTTTTTTAATTTTTTTTCTAATATAGGGTAATTTTGTATCTTGATGAATAACTTTATTTGTGACAAACCAAGGTGCTGGTAAAATGTTTCTTAGGGTTTTGGATTGAAATCTTTTAACTATTTCTATGTTTGAGTTTGACGTGGTTCCCCAGAGTTGGATACCGTAGGTCCAAATAGGTTTCAATATAATTTTGTATAAAAGTAATTTATTTTCAACAGATAATTTTGAATTTCGACCAATAAGCCAATTTAGACTCAGAAATGAGGGTATCGTTGTTAGATTAGCTAGTAACTTTTTTTTAGGTAAATAGTATTATACAAAATAAATATACATACCGTATCATATAAATCATGCAATTAATAACTAAATCAAAGGTTGACCAAATATTCTCTAGCAGGAGTGTCACACAGAAAAAATACTGGGGGGGGGGGGGGGAGACACTTTGAATTTCCCAACTAGTAGGCCTATATATTACTCAGATTTCCAAACTAATTAATAGATTAAGTTTTAACAGAAAGAAGGATTTTTCATCTTTAAAGCCACATCTTTATAGCTGATATACGGTACACAAAAAACAAGAAATTAAGGTTTTTCTGATACAGAATTGTGTTTAATCTGTCACTACACTGTACTGATCAATAATACGTTAAGTTTACACAGCCTCTTTGAATACACTCAGTGAATACGGATCTCCACGAGCAGCTAAGAAAGAAATGAAATGAAATGAAATACGTTTATTTATCCCAATATATACAGAAAGATACAGATAAATAAAAACAGAGAGCAAGATAACTATAGTAGTACAATTATAATTAATTGTTAATGAATCTGCCATACTTATGGGATAGGCCTACATGGGCAGGTGCCTGTGCGTAGGCCTGGTAAATTTCCCAAAAAAGCTTTGAATTACTGTGTACTACGGATACGTTACATAACAAACTTTTATTTACTCAACATACAAAACTCCCAACACTTTTTTACTTTAATTATTAACTAGTGCATATACCTGTTGCTCGAATCCGAACAATTGCCAAGTATTACAGGAGTTACGGTATTTCAAAACGAATAACAGTCATAATTTCTGATGAGCTTAAAAGAGTCAACTAAAAGATTATGTAACTAATTAATAATGGAAATACCCCCGCCGCAGCAAACCTGCAGACTAAGCAAATTTCCATTTGACTGATTGGATTCACAATGAAATGTCTACTTAGAAATATAACATTTATTCCCTATTTATATAGAATTAGTTTAACAAGTACTTAGGTTTTCTGCATCAGGGAGGGTAAAACCATTTTTTTTTTAAATGTTAATAGTTAGTAAGAAATAAAAACATTTTCCAAATTTGATCAAAATATTTTCATAAACAAGCAAACTACAACAGTTTACTTATTCTCCATAAAAATAACATGGGAATTTTAAATTTACAATTTTTGGAATTTTCTCCATAACTATTAGGCGGATAATAACGCTTCAATATATTAAATTATTTGTTTTTTTTTAAGCTCTACAAAATGGGTTGGAAAGAAATTGCTAAATTTTATGTTTTCTTGGGTCAAAAATGGGAAAAACCTATTTTTACCCCATAAAACCCCCCGTAAACCCCCGTTCCCATGGTCCGATCATGCTGGATCGGGAACTCGTTAGAATAAACGTAGGTTTACACGTTTGTACCAAATTTCATCAAAATCGGATCATTTTTGCTCGATTTATCGTGCTAACGGACACACATATATATATAAATAAATATATAAATATATATATAAATATATATATGTATAAATATATTTATATATATGAATTTTAATGGATGGTGTTTTTGGCCTCTAGGGACCTCAAAATGAAAAAAAAAAATCGGTCCCGCGTCCAGGTCTTACCATGAGTACTACGGTAATAGCTTATTCCCTATATGGGAAATTCGCTAATACTCATGATGTACATAACAGTTTGATATAATCAAAATTTCATGTAAATATTTGATAATTTTTCCAAACTCATCTTGTTTTTTAGTGTTTTCTATGGAGATGTTTCCTGACATACCCATAGCCGCATAAGGTTGTCCATGTTTATCTCTATTGATAATGTATATAGCCTACGTGGTACCCCCATTCTTGCTACATTACAAATTGTAATTAAAAATTTCAGTCATATACCAACACAAAATTTGTCAGTTGAACTCCTCCGCCATTTCTTAACCGATTTTGACCATTCACGTCTCATTGGAAAGAGCGTATCGCAATGTCTTGTAGTTTTGCAAACTGACCTTAAATTTTTGAAAAAGTCCCATGGGCTCTACCTTTAAAGTTCCCATATGTTATCCTTATAAAGATCATATTTGTTTACATTATGGTCAGCTGGATAATTTAATTGCTGTTAATATTTAAGTTGCAATTCAAGGAAACATTTGCTACAAACATAAAATTTAACTGACTTGGTTGAAATTAAATTGGGTTTGCGTACATATTACAATGAAAAAAGTGAGAAAGCCTGGACAATTTGATATATATCACCAAATAAGAAAACTGAATTTACACAGTATACTGTATTTTTTTAGCGATTATTAAAAGAACCCATTAGCAAACTATGGAAACATAGAAAAGTTATAGAACACCACCAAGTAGGAGAAATAGAGATGATGTTTTATAAAGAATTTATTATCGATTAGCCTTGTAACAATTATTTGTTACAATAAATTTGTAAGAAGTTGTTGTTGTAAGTCTTTGATTTAGATAGGTTTCAATAATTTGCTTTCACAGAGGGATTTACATAATATGTAGGTAAGTCAGCCGTCCAAGGACTAAGTTATTTACCTATTCATGCAAGAAGGGGATTAGTTTCATGGTTTGCAGACAGATAGAGTCTTTGTGGGTGTACTCCAAGATTATATTAGGGAGTGAGTAAAAATTTAAAAACGTACGTTTTCAGGAAAAGCACTTTGCAAATTTTTTCAAAACTTTTATTATTTTTTTATTTCATTAACATTATAAGTTTCATAAAATGTCCATGGTAACGCAATATCTTTGGTAGTTTTTTTTTAAAAGATCATCTTTATTGGAAAAACACAAAATCCTGTCACGACCATAACAGACGTTTAAATGAATATTAAAAATAGCTAATATTATTTTTATAACTATGTTTTGCTATAAACTAATTTACTTTTATGACCATTATACAATAAAAAGGTCACTGAGCTTTTGTTATAGTTGGTCTTTCTAGAAAAAAAAAACTAAAAAAAATTTAAAAAAGCCAATAAAATTTTTTAAAGTTTGTATAACTCCGAAAAAACTTACCCGAGACCCGAAAGATCGTTATGTTAGTATAGAGGTGTGCTTCTTTTGTGTATAAAACATTGAAATATGACGATATTTTAATTTTTAAAATTTTTATGATAGAAATCATAAACGTGATGGTCAGGGACAAGCGGTATGGTCGTGAATTTTCTGAAATAATCTAAATATTTCTAAACAATCCTTCGATTATACTGTTAGTTATAATAAAAATATGTGTTTCAATTGAACTAAACTGTTCAAATTACAATTATATTAAAGGTATTGTCACGACCAAACACACTATAATCCATAAGGCTGGATTGGTCGTGAAAAAACCCGCGATGGTCGTGAAACTTTGGTCGTGAAATTACGTGTTATTTGGCTCTGTTCTGGCGGTAGCCCTGCACCTCATGTTCGAGAATACAAAGTGGATTTCTAGGTTAATCTAGCAATTGAAATATCTTATAAACAAAAATTAACACCATGTCTACTTCATCGAATGACTACGTACGGTCATGGACACACCAAAATTACAAAAAACACAACCTTTCCTTTATTAATCTTGTAATTCCTCCTTTCAACTCGAAACGACCGGCACTACAATCCTGACGTACACCCCGAACTAGTCTCTAAAACCAACTGACTCCATCGACACCAGGCTTGCCACTGTCGTGCTCCAAAGTTGAAAATCTTTCCCAAATGGTCGTGACGCCAAATCGAGGGACAGACTTATTTTGTCATGGTAGTCAGTTTGCAATGACAATAAAATTATAATATGCTCCTTTTTTGTAAGTTTAATAACCATTGACGACATAAAAATATGGCTTTATATATTTCGGCATGAATAATTAGTCTAAAAACAGCGTGAAAGCTGGAAAATGTACCCTAGGGACACGTGTTGGTTGTGAATTTTAAGACTTTAAAAACCTAATTAAGAACCTATTTAAAACCAAATAAATGTGTGTAACATGTTGCCCCCGTGCCAAAAAATATTAAAACCCATAATAATAAACTACAAATCCAGTATCTACGAAGCAAAAGGCCAGCGACATGAAAACGTACGTTTTTAAATTTTCACTCGAGTGCAGACTACAGTAATGTCCTCATTTTGTCATTTCTTGTTGTTCGCATCCAGAGAAGCAGATCGTCTTATGTGATATAACCCAGAACGAGGTAAGATTTCTAAGAAAATTTTAGTTTATTTAAATCACCTACTGTATTATACTCCAGGAAACAGAGTAAGAGATTGAGAAGTGAATTTTTAATTTTTAAAGTGAATGTTTAAAGTTAGTTTGAATAGACAAGTTTGTAGATTGCGGAATTAGACCACGTGGTGACCAAAATAGAAATGTATAATTTTGTTATTTTAATTACAACTAGGCACCTTGAGTTTGAAGTATTTTGATGTATGTATGTATTTGCACAGGCCTATTATTAATTTATGAGTGTAATTTGCATAGTTTGAACCATGTGAGATTAATAGCTTCCTTTTAAAGTATATAAGTTAATCAAAGTATATTTTACTTTATAATAAAACAAGAGGCTCTACCCGCAAATTCACGGGTGTACAATTCAAAAGCCACAATTAAATTAATTTAGACTTTATATTTCATTTAAAGGGTCCAAGTTTAAGAAATTCTCGTCAGAAGGGATGTTAAAAACAGTGGGACCTTCATACCTTACGTCCTGAGGTGGCCGACGTGGGTACAGTTCGGCCAATACTTCTGTGCGCGCGGACGGGTTACTTCTATCCAAATTAAAACATACAGGTACCGGATATTGGCAGTGCTGGGGTTAGGGGTGAGCGGGGGTGAGTGAGTAGCAAGACACAAACATGGGGAACTACGAGCCACTGGGGTGGAGCCCGAAAGGATTTTTGAGATAAGAATATGCCTATATGTTAATCGGGAATGTGAGCTATCATCATGCCAAATTTCAGCCCAATCTGTCCAGTAGTTAATGCGTGATTGAAATTCAACAAACAAACTTTCACATCTATTCTATATATAATTCAGTTTTAAAAATCTTTGTACAACTAAATCTAGAGTTCTACTGGACCGATTTTATTAATTAATAAAAATGTTGGAAAGCTTAAGTCGTGTAGATTTGCAAATAATTATGAAAGTTTGTTTTTGTTATGATTTATGGTTAAAATTTTAAAAAAAACATGTTTTCCATAAGAAATACATTGAAAAAGGTGTTTTGCACACTTTTTATTTGGGTGCGGCTTTTGGCTGCCTTTTTTTAGTATTTCCAAGAAGTACATGGTATCAATTTGTAGAAAATTTTATGCTCTTTCAGAATATCACCTTCCACTTTGGTCGATTTCCTCACCATTTAAAAGTTATTTGCAAAAAAGCTAAGCAACCTCCGAATTTATAGTAATGAGAAAATATTGAGTTTGGGATATTTTTGTTAAACTTTGTAAAACTAAATCTTCTTCTACTGGACCGAATTTGTTAATTAATGGGTCATTGGAAAGCCTAACTCATGTGGATTTGCAAATAATTATAAAATTATGATTTTATTAAATATTTGAGGTGAAAAAGTAAAAATAAGAACAATACATTAAAAACTGCTTTTTTCAAGTTTCTGTTTTTAAGATTCTATTTGCAGCCAGCTTTTGGCTGCCTTTATTAAGTATTTTCAAGAAATACATAGTAGTTATTTGCAGTAAATTTTATTCTCTTTCAGAATATCACATCCACTTTAATCGATTTCCCTTAATTTAAAAGTCATTGGCAATAAGCTAAGTGATCTCCAAATTTATAGTGGTGAGAAACTACTGAATTAGATATATTTTTGTTAAACTTTGTACAACTAAATCTAGACTTCTACCGGACCGATTTTGTTACTTAATGTGTCGTTGGAAAGCCTAATTTGTGTAGATTTGCAAATAATTATGAAAGTTTGATTTTATTAGATATTTAAGGTGAAAAAATCAAAATAAACAATAGTACATTTAAAACTAATTTTTTCCAAGTTTATATTTTTAGCCAACTTTAGGCTGCCTTTATTGAGTATTTTCAAAAAAATACATATAAGTAATTTGTAGGAAATTTTATTCTCTTTCAGAATATCACCTTCCACTTTGGTCGATTTCCTCACTGTTTCAAAGTTATTTGCAAAAACGTTAAGCAACCTCCCAATTTATAGTGGTGAGAAAATACTGAATTAAAGATGTTGTTGTTAAACTTTGTACAATTAAATCTACAGTTCTACTGAACCAATTTTATTAATTAATAGGTCATTGGAAAGCCTAATTTGTGTAAATTTGCAAATAATTATAAAAGTTTGATTTTTTTTTAAAGATTTACTAGGTGAAACCATATGAAACCCGTCAAATTCGACAGTTACTGTTGAGGTTGCAAGCAAGATCGTTTGACTATAAATCGATGATAAATAACTCTAATGAAAGCTGGTATTTCACTAAAGGTTTTTAGACCAAAACATATAGGGTAATGTAATTAGAACTGCTGGAATACATCCTTAATTAAAGTGAAAAATAAAAATAAAATTAAATTCTTTCGTCGAGTAATATATTAGATGATGATGCTTGATGACAAATATGTGCTTGCATAGCTTTATTTTAAAACCAAAATTATGAAAATCGGGCAGGTAGAAGAGCCAAACGAACTAAAAAAAAACAAATTTAAAAGAAATGTGCGGCAGGGAGGCAGTTTGTATATAACTCGAGATATACGTCAAAATGAATGCCTATGCTTGATGGCAAATCTGTGGTACGTCCATACCTTTTAGTTTAAGGCCAAAATTATGAAAATTGGTTGGGTAGAAGAGCTAACCTGACTTGGAAAAGAAAAACCAATATTTTTTATATATGGCAATAATTGGTTTACCAGTATGCATATTCTAATCATACGAAACATGGGTTAATAATTCAACAGCTCATTGTTATATTGTTATCTAATTGATTTTTCTTTGATTAATGTTGTTGTTAACAATTTGCATTTGTGTTTAAAGTGTTAAGTGTGTGATTCTAATGTGATGTGCTTAATCTGTACCATTAATATCAGTGAGTAAAGTGGTGTATGGATTTCATAACCATTATTTTACTAGATACCGTTGTACAGTATTTAACCACAACGGGCACTGTTGCTAGTTTATAATATTAGTATAAGATTTCAAGAACATTCTCCTCTTTCATCTCTGGAACACCATCAATTTGAATATTATCCAACTTACTATATTGCTCCAAGTTTTCACACTGCATCTTAAGTAATGAGACCTCTTTCTCAAATTCATCACATTGCTTTTTAAGTATGCTATTTTCATTAGTAACTTCTTTCATTGTAACTGACATTTCTTTTGAGTTATCAATAACTTCATCACATTTCCCAGATCAAAAATCCACAAGTTGCTGAATCTCTACCATTTTCCCTTCAATTTCCTATTTATTTTGTCCAAATAAGTAGATACACATTTTTTTTTGAACTGTCTGATCAATAATTGATTATAATTTTGAAAACTGAGCTTCAGAAAGAAGAGATTAAATATTTTCTAATTCATCACAGAATTCTATTTTATTTCATCTACATAAAATACAGATGTATTTTTTTTTGTCTAGACTGACCCATTTGCTTACATGTATTTTCGGAAATTTGTGCACAGTTGAAATGTAACTTACATTTTTTACTTAATGAGCATGAGACATGATTTTCATAATTTATATCTTCTAAACAAGAAAAACACTTTACACTCATACTACACTAAACAAGAATCAATAATCAGTTAACCAGTCATAGGAGTTTTATTGCCATTGACCTTTCTTTTTACAAAGGAATAGAATTAGACATAGTCAAAACACATAAACAACATTCCAAATTAACAAATAAAATACAAAGTTTACAAAATACTTACTTAGTTAAAATATGATATGTCTAAAGAATATGGATCATGTAGATACACATCAAAATTCAATATCAACTCTTGTTTTAAGAAATTCATGGATGCCATAGAAAGGGTTGCTTATCAACCATTCACATAATTTAGATTTGAAATCTTGAAGGATATAGTTCTGGCTGAATCAGGTAATTTATTAAAAAATTAATGCAGTTATCAGTCTATGAATATTGCTATTCTTTTTAAGTCTATGAGCCGTTATGTCTAACTGTTGATTATTCCTTGTATTTTGATCATAAAAATCTTGTCTTATATTAAACTAGCCGCTATACCCGTGCCTTGCAACGGGGTCAAGATGCGGAAGAGACAATTTTGGTTCCTTGAAAATAATGGCAAGCAGCTTGACAACGCTATAGAACAATTATTATGTTCCTTAGATCTGCTGTATGTAGACAGACTTTTATTAATTTACTACTATTATTAACTGGCTACATAAACATAACTGTACAAAATCCATCCATTCCATGTATCACAGCTTTTTGTTTCTGCTTTGTCCAAATTAGCTGCACATTTCATGTGGCTTCTACAAACACGAAAACTGTAACGGTGTCCAGCGGTGGCGCACGTAGGGTTCACTGTGTGAACCATCGGTGGTACACGTTGGAGTTTTCAAAAACGTAATAAATCGGTAAAAACATAATCGGAGCGAACATGTTAAGCGGCAAAAAGAAAATAATTCAACCTAAAAATTACTCTACCCTCTTGCAATTAACCGTGATGAGACTAACCAGGTGTGTTGAAGAAATTTCTCAAGTGACCGGAGTGTGTCAAAGCCGTTCCAATAAGACTGTTTTTAACATGTTCTCAATACCATGCTGTGATTATAAAACGAAAATAAAGTGTTAGTTGGAGTAGTTGAGTTATCAGCAAAAAGATAATGTTAACTGAAACTGAAATACTTTAATTGTGAAAAAAAAAACTTCTTTCACGCTTCCAAATTTATATAGGCCTATTTACTTTGACTTACGATGATTAATATCTATAAAGAAAACCCTCAATAGATATTTCTATATAAATTTGCCCAAAGACTGTTTCATGATTAATAAATAAACAATCATATGTTTTTCAATTGTTTTGTTAAAAAAAACAGTAAATAGTTTAGTGTGTTGTTTTGTTGAATAAAATAAAGAGGTACCTAGTTTTTGTTAAAATTTATTTTGTCATTTCTAATGTTTGATATTAATCGTCCGTGATATCAAAGGAATTGAATCACGTACAGTGACGACATAAACTTAAATTAGAACAAACTTATAACTCTGCATTAGTTATTGTTTATTTAATTCAAAAGACTATTGGTAGGGCACAACAATATTTCTAAAGTCTATAACAGCTGATGTTAGTATGGCTAAGATTTATTGTGTAGGTGGAAGGATTTGTAATTTAATTTGAAGAAGATTGGCCTAAACAATTTTTCATTCATATTTAATTATTTTTAGTGTTAAGACTTTAAGATTAAAATTTAAAATGTCAAAAAAAAACTTTAAAAATTAAATCAAAATTTAAATAAGGGAGATTAAGGTAAATCATATTGGTGAAAATTTTATTTGAAAATTTGGTAAGTTTTTCTCTTATCAGCCTATACAAGATTTAAAATCAATCAAAACCAAAATGGCGGTTTCCACTACTTACCAGGTTTAAAAGCCACAACATTTCCATAAAGGTCATAATTAAAGGTTGAATTTTGTTTCTACAAGGGTTGGCGGATGTGTACCTAACTATTTTATGAAACAGATGTAAAAATTTTATAAAGATCAAAATGTTTCTATTTCGTATCCTCTTCCCGTTGCAGAGCACGGGTACAACACTTATAGTAGTAAATATTTAATTCCAACCAAGTCAGTAAAATTTTATGTTTGTAGCATATGTGTTTCCTTGAATTGAAACTTTTTAAATAACAGCAATTAAATTATACAGCTGATAATTAAAAAAAAATATATGTTCTTTATAAGGATAACATGAGGACTTTAAAAGCCACTGGGGCAGAGCCCAAGGGATTTTATCAAAAATTTAAGGTTCGTTTGCACATCTTCACGACATTGCAACACACTCTTTCTCTTCGAGTTGTGAATAGTCAAAATTGGTTAAGAAATTGCGTTTGGAACTGACTTCATGTTGGCGTATTAATTACACTAGTGGTCGTCCAGTGTTACTAATACAAAAATATGTAATGTACAGGCTTTTCTATTTTCACCCCACGCTGTAAATAAAACATTTAATTGGAATTTATTCCATTTGTTTTGATATTCTGTTTATATTTTGTTGTTATTTCGTCACCATCACGGCAAAATATTAAATTAATTTTTTGTGCTTATTTTTGAGCCTATTTTAATTTACTAAGGGATTCTGCACATCTACAGGCAAATATCTTTCTAACAGTATGCATAGATTTTCCCTGCAACGCACACGAGCTGAGAAAAAAGGTTTTAAAGAAACATGCTTGCCTATTAATATATAGATGGAAGATGGATAGATATAGATTCAAACAGGCCTAAATAAACCTTAAGGTTGACAGTTAAATTACAGTTTAACACCTCCCAAAATCCCAAATCCTGTTGAATGTAATTTTATTTTTACATAATATGTTTGCTGTTACTTGTTCTGTATTTAATTTAATTTATGTTGGTAACAGCTGATCATGTGTAAATTGTTAGGATTGTTTTTATTGTAATAAGAATTGTTGAATAAGTTATGTTTTTGAAAAAAAAAAAAAATGTTGTGTGTGTGTACTTCAGTAAAATAAAAGATAATTATTGTAACAGTAAAACCTTAGTTGTTAGTAATTTACTTTCACTTAAGTCAACAGGTTATGGGGCCCAGAAAAATTCATTAATTCAACCATAACTGTAAAAACAAGAAGTAGGCCTAATCTTTTTGAAATTAAGAAAGACTTTATATGGACTTAAACAAGCTCCATTTAAATGGAACCAGTTGTTTACAAAATGCTTACTAAAATATGGCTTAAAACAAACTCAGTCTGACCGTTGTGTTTTTACAAATGGCAGTATTCATCTTGCTGTATTTGTTGATGATGGAATTCTTGCTGGTTCAGATGAAAGAGAGATGAAGAAACTTTTGAACGAGCTGTCTAGAGATTTTAAAATAAAAACAGACGAAAACCCATCAAACTTTCTTGGAATGGAAATTTTATATTCAAGGGAAGGGATATTGTTAACACAAAAGAACTATTCAAACAGTATTCTCGAAAAATATGGAATGATAGATTGTAAACCTGTAGACACTCCCATTTGTCCAGTGAAAACGAGCAAACCTGATGAAGAAGTAAGCTGCCTGACAAAAGATTATCCTTACAGAGAAGTTGTAGGAAGTTTGCTGTACTTATCCAATAAAACCAGACCTGATCTTACACTTGCTGTGGGATTAGAAAGTAGACGTGTTGAGAATCCAAGCAATGAAGATGTTGTAAATGTCAAACGAACCTTAAGATATATTAAAGGTACTCAAGACGCAGGAATATTATTTTCAGCATCAGGAGAAAATTGCCTAAATGTATATTGTGACGCAGACTATGCAAATTGCAAGCATACAAGAAGAAGTACTACTGGATTTGTCATAATGTATGGAGAAGATCCAATAAGCTGGTGTATAAGAAGACAACCGATTGTAGCTTTGTCCAGTACTGAAGCAGAATACATTGCAGCGGCGGAATGTGTCAAAGAGTTGTTATAATTAGCAAGCAAGAGTTGAGTGGAACTAATGTTAAAAAACCTAAACATGGACAATCAAAGTGCTATTAAGCTTTGTAAAAATGGAATTTTTAATAAGCGAAGCAAACACATTGATGTTCGCTACCATTTTTTGACTGAAAATGTAAGGCAAGGTAAAATAAACATTTCTTTTGTTTCTACATCCGAGAATGTTGCGGATATGTTTACAAAACCCTTGAACAATGTTAAGTTTCATAAATTTAGCAAAGCTTTGATCAACTATCCAAAATCTTGAACAGAAGACGATTATCGAGATATTTATTTTTTTGTTTCTTATATAAAATTATAATTAAGGGAAGGTGTTGAATGTAATTTTATTTTTATATAATATGTTTGCTGTTACTTGTTCTGTATTTAATTTAATTTATGTTGGTAACAGCTGATCATGTGTAAATAGTTAGGATTGTTTTTATTGTAATGAGAATTGTTGAATAAGTTATGTTTTTGAAAAAAAAAATGTTGTGTGTGTGTACTTCAGTAAAATAAAAGATAATTATTGTAACAGTAAAACCTTAGTTTTTAGTAATTTACCTTCACTTAAGTCAACAAATCCAACTTCCAAATACCTGAAAATTCCCAACTTAAGCACTTTTAAAAAATGATTGGGGACTCCCCCTCCCCTTGGGTGACACCCCTGTTCCTCTGACTGTGCCAATATGATTGGCAACTACAACATTCCAGAGTAATTGGATGATACAAACCTTCTGTGAGACAGGCACAGTTTCAGTGCTGAGGGCGTGAAGTGGAGGTAATGGTAAACTCCTCTTTTTACCTTTACTACCCACTCCAGAGCCACTGGTGGAAGGAGCTGAGTTACTGGAAGTGGATGGAGTTATAGGCCGAAGCTCCAGTTCACAGTTTAACTCACACAACTTGCTGAGGGAATGAGGTATACCAGTGTCTCCTAAATCGTTACTTTCTTGGGAGTCTTCCTCTAGTTCTGCTTCAGTTACCATCTGAAACCAGTTGATTATTGAAACAGAGCTATAATGGTGCTGTGTTCAGTATAAATGCTGGTCCATAAAAATGAATAGAGGAGGCGCAACAATGGCCTAAGTGCTTACTTTTGAGGGAATCCAGCCTTGAGTGAGAGATTGTGAATCAGCAGGAGAAGAACCAATTTTGTGACAGAGGGATGCTCACGTAACCTGGTAGGCCACATAAGTTTATCATTTTTACAAACATGTATTTGAGAGATATTGAGAGAAATTTTCATCATGCATGACATATTTTGGACTTTTCATGATGGAAAATGGCCAACATATACGTATTATCAACACCAAACCATTGTTGTATGCGATACAGTAGACTCCCTCTTATCCGGACACCTTTTAACCGGACTACACTCGGTGGAAATTACATCTCTTTAACCAGACAATTTTTATCAGCACATTGGTTTAACCGGACTAGATTGGCAGGAAGTGGGCAGCACTGAAACCACTGTTCTCGTGGGAAAGATTTGAGACCAATGATAAATGTGTCTAAATACAATGCTCTCCTAAATTTAAGTCAAATATCACAGTAAACAGTCCATTTTAACGAGTTTTTGGGGACGTCCGTTTAACCGGAAAAACCGATATCTGGACTGGCCTTGGTCCCGAGGAGTCCGGATAAGGGTGAGTCTAACTATTAGGATGTTTAAGTTGTGCACTACTTATCTTTTATGGTAGAAATTGCAATAAGATCAAGTTTTTTTTTATATTTGGGTTTGTCTAAATATGTAGTACTCACTAAGGTACGAGGGTTCAATCAATCAATCAATCAAATAATTATTTAAGATGGGGACGCCACTATGTCTGTATTTTAACCAAAATATGAGTGAATGATGAGTGTAGAATAAGTGGCGCGATCTTGTAGCCTTTTGTTAGTGACTAAGGCAAGGCCGACTTTTTGTCCTTTGGACACAGATGTCTAATATCCCATACAGCCAATGGCAACTAAGGGACCTAGCCTAAAGTTTATAGTGGAATCCGAACCACATTTTTGCCTTGTAATTAAGAAATTGGTATAATTATCAGGATAGCACTGCGGATAATTATAGTACTCACTAGTATGGACGTTAATCCACATAAGGGAATATCGCATCCACAGTGCATGCCTAAATATCCACAATTCCCTCCTAGCAGCTGGATTACAGGACGATGCCACCGTTCCCATCTAACATAGAATCGAAAAAAAATCTAGTAGTAATTATGGTTGTTTTTAAAGTAAGGGCCGTTTTGTAGTATAGTTTTGTAGTTCACGTGTACACCACTACAAAGCGGCTCGCTGTTTACTCGCAACAGAATAGCGAAACACCACATGGTGAGACCATGGTGGTGATGGTGAGCAGCGAATCATAGACAAAAAGAATTACATATAGACCGTCAGCTGTGCTGCGATCGATTACCATAGGTTCTGGCACACAGCTGGGAGCGCCTTGTAGTTATGGCTTTAGCGCTACTTAACTATGGTGCTCCCAGCGGTGTGCACCAGAACCTATGGTAACCATGGTAACCGCAGCAAGGCTGACAGTCTATATTTAATTATTTTTGTCCATGGCAGAATGGCACCATATGCAGATCCGTAGCTAACGTATATGCTTTGCTATATGTGTTTAAAAAACTTAAAAATGTTGGAATACCCCGCCGCATGTGAAATAAGGTTAGTGGTTAGTGATGTTTTTTGACTCTAAGTAACATAGGTGCAGACATTCATTGCCAGATGACTGAATAAGTTTATGACCCTATGTGAGGGTAAAGTGCAGCAATGGTTTAGGGAGTTTAAAAATGGCCATTTCAGAAGTAATTGTTGTGTGGAACCCAGGCTTCTCAAAGAAGACCAACAAGGGAAAAGGTTAGCGAGTGTTTTGGATTTGTCGAGAAATTAAATTCAAATTATAGGAAAAACTGACCTGTTGAGTTTCATCAATCGATGAGGGCATTTCTTGTTCTGAGGCATTGGAGTTGCGCTGGAGACATGCCTTGAGGCAGGCAGCTAATCCATGGATCTGCAGTTGACTGGCAGACCACATGAGCTGCTCTAATCTGTCCGCCTCCACTGTCACCTCCCCTCGATACATAAAGTCCACCAGCGCAATCAGCTGACATACAAACACAAAGTCAATAATCCCATCTTCCCTCTACAGTATTTGTTTGAGACTTGGCAGTATGGCCCTATACCCACTTTTTTATTACACCGTATTGGTTATTGAATCAATACAAAACTTTAGTTACTTTTCAATATAGTTCCCAGCAACACTTTATACACTGCTTGTCCCCTCTTTCTGTTAACTTGTAAATTTCCATGGCGTAAAATTCTTTAGGTTGATCACAAAGCCAAATTTGCACCTGATTTTTTACCTCTTCATTGGAACGAATATGTTGATGTTCCCACGTTAGGGGTCCAAACAGATGGAAGTCTGATAAGAAAAGGTCTGGGCTGAAGAGAGGGAGTGTAGAAGGATCCCCCATCCCAGTTTCTGAAATTTTTCTTTCGTCAACTGTTCCGTATGTGGACGGGCGTTGTCATGAAGCAAAATCAAATCACGACTTCAGTCAAGGTGGCCCATCGTGTTTCGTCAAATTGCAGGCCTTATCTTGTTTTTCATCATACTGTAGTTCTGGCTGTTGATTGTTCAGCCTTCAAGCAAGTCACAATAAATTGGCTCCTGAAAATCCCATAATACTATAAGAATTTACCAGCAGATGGCTGGATCTTGAATTTTTTTTTCATCATACTGTAATACTGGCTGTCGATTGTTCAGCCCAGGGGTGCCCACAGGGGGGTTTGATGTCGCAAAATGTGACATCAGAAATTTATTTGGGGGGGATTCAAGCCAGTGGTTGGTTAAAAGCACATAAAAGATTAATCATATAATTTTTACGACCTTCTTAATTTATTACTGGGGTAATTATGCAATCAAAATCCCGTTTGACAGTTTATCTTGATTAATAAATCATTTTATAATTGCTATAAAATATATAGATACTTTTATGTGGATTTCCACTTTCTGACTCGTATCATGTTTGACAGTGAGAACAACTCCATGCCTTGAGGACCTATTGATGGTTTTTTTAGGTTTGTTTATTATAATATATAGCTTGATTCATAAAAAACCAGTATTATGATAATGATAATCATTTTGCTTTTTTTACAACATGAACAACAACATGAAAGCTTGTGATAATATTTTCGCTCTCCCAAATAATTATGCCTGGGTCATTTATTCATTGGAAGAAATTGAAATACAGTACTGTGACAATTTAATTAAGGCTTTTGATAGGCTATGTGTTTACGTTAACTTCAAGAATCGAAACACATGATTCTGGATTAATTAAATTGTATTTGATATTGTCTTTTCTTGAATCTAGAAAGAGCATCAAACAAATGTTACTAGTCTTAGAATAGATATATAATTATTTTTTACGCCACACTACTCTATTTTGACGAACTTCCCATGCAAGGATTTAGTCCAGAAAACAGCTGTTTGTCGCCAGCTTAATCAAATGGGGTTTCATACAGTACTACTGTACTGTAATGAGTTTTGCCGGACACCAATCAGCTGATAATACTGTATTTGGGTGGCAATGAGTGGTTATAACAAAAACATAACCTCTCTTAGAGGTTATGACTAGTGATTTTTAGTCCTTTAGTTGCTGGTGGTAATGTATAAGGATTTGAACTGATTTAGTAGTATAGCGTAAACTATCGTACGTCACTCGTCCAAAATGTGTTGGCCGGACTCGTATAAAAAAACCACTACTCGACTTCGTCTCGCACGGGATTCAGGACTAGTAACGTAATATACTATTTTACCACACTATGATGTTTTTAACTGTTTTACATATAGATACATTAATTGGTGGCTGAAAGTTACGTTTTGCAGGCCATGCCAGCTGTCATCGTCATTCGGGGATTGAGCAGGTTTTTACATCCCTAGGGCCGCAAAATCAGCTGCCCGCTTACTTTCTTAAAACATGAATGCATATTAAATACACAATCAGTATCCATAGCATTGCAATAGAGTTGTTTTATTGTCACCGCTGCCTAGCAACTATTTATTATTATTTTTGCTGATTCCTCAAATTATTTATCCACATGACCTTAAAGTTGTAGTTGTTTGTGTTGATTATATCAGTGTGCAGTGCATTATCATTGAGGTGAATTAGTGGTAATAGGGTATAGTGTGGTGAATAATAGCGTTCGTACCACGGACTGAAATGGTTTTGCAGTTCTCGATCGTTTTAAGTCCTCGACTTCGTATCGAACTTAAAAACTATCTCGAACCAGCAAAACCTCATTTTTGGCCCTAGGCACGAAATATACTATTAAGTTTAGGCCTAGTAATATTTTTGAGACTGAAAATTTTACACTTATTTAAAAAGGACGAAACTCAGAAGTGGATTAAAGGGCAATTTAGAAAATATCGCAAACTTTTTGACATAACTTTAAGTACTTTCTCCCCTACAATTTAATATGGTAAAAGAATTGTTTAAACCCTGATCCCAAAAAAGTGGTTTTCGAAGTGTTGTGTTTGTCTGTCTGTATGTGTGTATGTATGGTAATGGTACAGAGCTACAGACCACGCCTATGGTCCGAGTCCGATTTTGATGAAATTTGGTATTTTAGGTACCTACCAATCCATGGTCTCTCCAGATGTTTTTTTTTTCATTTTGGATTTTTAATAGTGATATTCCATAAAACCCTATAAAATAAAGGATGAATAAAATTTTCTCAGAATTGGCCCGAACGATTTTGATTAAAAATTAACATGTTATACTTTTTGACTATGGCAAAAATTGTACAAACCCTCTATGCCGTAAAAATTATGGTTCAAAAGTTATTGCAACTTTTGTGATTTTCCCTTTTAAAACCTATTAACTCACGGAAAATCGGATTTAAAAAAAACTACATGGCCAATTTTGATTCAAATTGTGTGCATGTAAAAAATCCAACTCATTTAAATTAAAACTAAACTAAAAAATAGTTTGCTACTAGAGTTATAAAGCAAAATTGTCCATTTAAATTGGGCTAAAAGTTTGATTCAAATGCTTAAATTCCCATAAATTTAAAGAAGTGTCGGGGGCACCCCTTCCCTCCCCGCATTATAAACATAACTATGGGTTAGCCCCCAGACCTTCCGGCATGGGTTAAACAACGAATTTGGGGGGGATTCTGCGACGTGAGCTTTGGGGGGGATGGGCACCCCTGGTTCAGCCTTCAAGCAAGTCATAATAAATTGGCCCCTGAAAATCCCAGAATGTAAGAAATTTCTACAATGTTTTAAAAATTGTAGAAATCCTTATCATTAAGACCGTTTCAAACAGGATGACGGAAATAGTATCCATTGTTTTGTTATGTGTAGTTTATGTGGTAGTTAAGTTTTAAAATGAAGTACTACATGTCCAAGCCTATTTTAATATTCTTTTAATAAATAACCCCGCTGCAGCAAACCTGCCGACTAAGCAAATTTCCATTTCCCTGGATTGATTTTCAATTAATCTATTAAATTAACATTTATGTTTAACGAGTTCCTAGGTTACCACAGAGGGGAACTAATTGAGTGTGTTTTTTATTAAAATATCAATAGCTTAGTATGAAATAAATAAATCCGTCAAGTTTGATCAAAACATATCTATAAACAAGCCAACTACAACATTTTACAATATTCTCCATAAGAATAACATAAGAATCTTGTATATTAAAAAAATTTGGTTTTTCTTTTCCGAGTTTGTTTGGCTCTTCTACCCGACTGATTTTCATGATTGAGGTCTCAAATTGAAGGTATGCACGCACAGATTTGCCATCAAGCATCGGCATATTTTTATCTATAATCCCACTCAGCTTATACTTAAACGAAATTTGCTCCCCATGTATTTCTTATGGGAGTGACATTTTGTTTTCCTTTTCCGAGTTCGTTTGGCTCATCTACCCGACCGATTTTCATGATTAAGGTCTCAAATTTAAGGTATGCACGCACAGATTTGCCATCGAGCATTGGCATATATTTCTCTATAATCCCACTCAGCTTATACTTAATTGGAATTTGCTCCCCATGTATTTCTTATGGTAGTTAAGTTTGGTTTTTCTTTGCCGAGTTCGTTTGGCTCTTCTACCCGACTAATTTTCATGATTGAGGTCTCAAATTGAAGATATGCACACACAGATTTGCCATCAAGCATCGACATATTTATGTATAATCCCACTCGGCTTATATGTGTAATGAAAGTAAACCCAGATTAATTGTAATTAGAATATAAACAAAGCTGAGTATTTACTAATAACATATGACAGTAAACATATTAAATAATCAATCATGTGAGTTAAGTTTAGTTGTATTTATCATTGACTGTAGATTTTATTCACTACATTCTCCCCTCCTAGATAGAGAATAGTCTTTCAGGTATTTTGGAGGATATCTGATTCTTGATGTTCGCCTTAGTGTTGCTTGACCATCACTTAAACTATTCAACTGGTCAGCTTTGGTCTGGTTGGTGTTTAGTTGAGATTGATAGACAGTTGGAAGTGACTGAACATGTGTGTTCAGTTGCTGTTGTTTTGTCTGAGAGATGGTGTCTTCATTTATGGTCAAATGACATTCTTCCCTGATGTCAGCAAGCTCAGGTTCATCTACACTTTGCTCCGTACACTCTTCAGAACGGTTTGTGAGCTCAATGTCTCCCCTTGGAGCCAACTGTCTAAGAGAGACTGTCTTTTCTTCTCCATTTGTTAGTCGTATTGTTGTGTAGTTAGGATTAACGTCAATCAGATCAACTTCGTCAACCAATGGATCATATTTACTTTGTCTAACATTTCTTTTCAATAATACTTTTTGGGATTCAAGAAGCCAAGTTGGTAAGGACTGACCGTTGGAGGATTTTCTCGAATGAATAAACATCCGTTCATGTGGAGTCTGGTTTGTGGCAGTGCATAGAAGCGAACGAATAGCGTGCAGGGAATCATTGAATACAAGTTCCCAATTATGTACTGAAAGATTGCGACTTTTTAACAATAGTGTAATTGCTTTCCAAATTGTACCATTATACCGCTCGATTTGACCATTTCCTTGTGGGTTATATGGCGTGGTTCGGCTTGTCGCTACACCTTTAGTGTTTAAGAAATCTTTTAGTTCTCTTGACATGAATGATGCGCCTCGATCAGTGTGAATAAAAGAAGGTAGACCGAATAACCAAAACAAATCACATAGCTTTTCTATCACTGTGTTAGTCGTCATATCCTGGCACGGAAACGCAAATGGAAAGCATGAAAATTCATCTACTATAGTCAGCAAGTACCTATTTTTAGAATTTGTTGGCAATGGTCCTTTGAAATCTATATTCAACCTTTCGAATGGAGCAGTTGCTTTTATAAGAGTTGTTTCCTGAGGTCTGTAAAAACGAGGTTTTATTTCCGCACAGGAGGGACACAAAGCAGTCATTCTCTTTATTTCTTCCAAGGAGTATGGTAAATTCCGACTTCTCACCCAATGTGCCATCCTTGTGATTCCTGGATGACAAAGTTGAGCATGCAGTTGATGCAGCTTGTTTGAATTGGTTGATCCACAGACTTGGGATAAGGTATCAGCAACATTATTTTGTTTTCCCGGCCTGTAAATAATATCATAACTATAGCATGCAAGCTCCAAACGCCATCTAAGTATTTTTTCATTCTTGATTTTGCTTGAGTGGGTGTTATCAAACATGAAGGACACAGATTTTTGGTCCGTAATGAGTTTGAAGTGTCGACCAATAAGGAAATGTCGCCACTTTTTCAGAGCTTCGACTATAGCATAAGCTTCTTTTTCAACAGCAGAGTGTCTTTGTTCACTTGATGATAAGGTTCTTGAGAAAAATGCAACAGGTCGACCGTTCTGGGAAAGGCTTGCTGCAATTGAACATCAAAGGGGATATCCTCATCAATAGCAGAAATAGCTGATTTGATTATTTCTTGCTTCAGATTTTCAAAGCTTGCGGCAGCCTGAGATGAAACTGGAAACGTTTTAGTTTGTATTAAACAATGTACTTTTTCTGAGTAATGTGGGACCCACTTTGAGTAGTGAGACAGCATACCTATAGTTCTTCTCAGTGAAGCAGTGTCTGTAGGCAGCGGTAGATTCTGTAATGGTTTCAGTCTATCTTGATCGGGCCGGATGGTTTTATTACTTATCTCATATCCCAAGAGGTTTATTGACTTTAGCGAATACCTGCTTTTGTTCTCATTAATAGTGTTAGATATTTTGCTTCTGTACTTCTTGTATTAATCCATATGTTAATTATTTATTTACATTGTTCATACAATAATATTGACTCTCCAGTTATGAATAAACAGTTATACAAGTTACAAGTGCTTGTATTTATTAATTGGCGACGAGGATAAAAAAAAAGAAACTACACTTTATTACCTTCAATTTTTTACATTTTATTATTTAATTACCTATTTTAATTGTTCATATCTGTACTAGTCAACTACATAATGGAAATATTACATAACATTGATTCAATAACAGATTTGAAGAAAGTACGGGCTATTGTAAAAGGCCAGATTACAAAGGCAGACAGACTTTTAGATGATGTATCCACCATACCAACAGAAGTCTTACAAAACAGAATGGATTTATTAGAAGAAAACTGGAAAAGATTTGAGGCGGTTCAACTGAAGATAGAATTGAAGTCAAAGGAAGAAGATGTTGATGAAGAAGTTAGATACAGAGTTGACATGGAAGAACGATATTACAAAGTAAAAGATCAGTTACAAATTAGAAAAACACAAATAGAACTAGAAAAAGGTCTGCAACAAGGTAGTACGACCAACAGAAGTAATCATATGTACCGTTCTCTTACTTCGGCTATATCATTCACTCCTTTTCAAGACGATGAAACGTTCAAGAACTTCATCAGGCGCTTAGAGATTTTTATGCATTTACATGGACACGGACTACAGCCCAGGGACAAGGTTTACACCCTTCTTCACGCCTTGTCTCCTACCCTACATCAGAAATTGTATGATTTGTGTGCGCCTGAGAACCCACTGGATAAGACCTATTCAGATCTGGTAAAGTTACTATCAGATTATGTTGACCCTCAGCCAAGTACATGGGCACTGCAGCATAGGTTTTTATCAAGAGTACAGGACCCATCAGAATCGGTGAAAATGTATTCTGCTGAACTCCAAAAATTAACAACAGATTGTGATTTTTCATGTGAGAATTGTGGGAAAACCATAGCCAACACACTTTTACGCATGCAGTTCATCAGAGGAATTAAGGATGCTGATGTTAGAGCAAGGATACTACAAGAAAAAACAACTAAATCATTTCAAGACGTTGTTAAATTGGCAACAGCAATGGAACTAGCCAAAGACGAAAGTTCTCTGGTCAAAACATCAACGGATTTTACAAACAATACTGTTCACATGATTGGAAACAAAAAATCGAACTATATACCTAAGAAATCTCAGCCTTCACCCTTTGACAAACTGAAAGGAAGATGCTACCGCTGTGGTTCACGGGACCATAGAGCCAACAACTGCAAGTTTGCTTCTGAAACGTGTCACAAATGCAAAAAGCAGGGTCACATTGCCAGTGTCTGTATGCAAGCGAAGCAAACAAAAGTTCACCAGACTGAAGAAGATGGAAACGATAGTTATCAAGAAGAAACTCATGAAATTTACAAATTGAACAATAGCAGTAGTGATAAAATACTTATTGATATTTTGCTAGAAGGGAATCCAGTCCAGATGGAGCTGGATACAGGTTCAGCCATCAGCACGTTACCATATAATATGTTCAAGAAACTTAATACGAACAGAAGACTTTTCAATACACAGCTACGACTTAAAACTTATACAGGTGAATTATTCAAGCCCAAAGGCGTTGTGTTTGTTCAATGTTCATACAAAAGCCAGAGTTTTATGGGTAAACTCTATATTGTAGACGTCCACTTGGATCCTATTTTCGGTTGAGACTGGCTACGGGAAGTAGAGTTGGACTGGAAAGAAGTAAAAACAATCAAACAAGAAACTGGAGGACGTTTAGATGAACTTCTAAACAAATACAAGGATGTTTTCGAGCCAGATATAGGCCAAATACCTGATCAACTAGGCCACTTACAACTGGCACCTGACGCTCGACCAATATTTATGAAAGCAAGGCCAATACCTTATTCCTTGAAACAAAAGGTAGAAGAGGAACTAGAACGCTTAGAAACTGCAGGAATAATAACAAAGACGGAAAATTCTGAATGGGGAACACCCATAGTACCAGTAATGAAACACAATGGTGAAATTAGAATATGTGCTGATTATAAGGTTACGGTGAACAGACAAATTCAAGACGAACACTATCCAATACCGAGAATTGAAGATATTTTTGCAAATATGAGCGGTGGCAAGATTTTCTGTACTCTGGACTTAAAAAAGGCTTACTTACACCTACAAATGGATGAAGCAAGTGCTGACATACAAACCTTAAGTACACATAAGGGACAGTTCAGAGTTAATAGACTCATGTTCGGCGTTAAAGTAGCTCCTGGAATTTGGCAAAGAATCATGGACAAGGTCTTATTGGGTATAGAAGGCACTCAATGTTTCTTCGATGACATAATCATCCAAGGAAAATCAGAAGAAGAGTTGCTCACTCGGTTGGAAATGGTACTTCAGAGAATAAAAATGAACGGACTAAGAGTAAATAGAGATAAATGCAAGTTTCTACACAAACAAATTGAGTACTTAGGTCACACTATAGATGCCCACGGAATCCACAAATCAGAAGATAAAGTTAAGGCTATCAGGCAAGCAAGAAGACCCCAGAATGTTAGTGAACTAAGAACCTTCTTAGGTCTTGTCAACTATTATAACAGATTTATCGAGAACCTGGCAACGATTCTCAATCCGTTACATGGACTACTGAAAAAGGAGAAGAAATACAAGTGGACAGATCAATGTGAACAAAGCTTTCAGAAGGTCAAGGAGATCATTACAAATGAAATTGTCCTTACTCATTTTGATCCAGTCTTACCTTTGGTATTGGCAACAGATGCATCTCCGGTGGGACTTGGCGCAGTACTGTCACATAGATTTCCAGATGGAAGTGAAAGACCTATAGCCTTCGCTTCAAGAACATTGACAAAACCAGAAGAGAAATATAGCCAAATTGACAAAGAGGCCACTGGAATTTATTGGGGACTAAAAAAGTTCTTCCAATATTGCTATGGACGTAAATTCATCCTAGTAACGGATCATAAACCGTTAGTTACAATATTCAATCCTGATAAAAACCTTCCTTCTATGTCAGCTACACGACTTTTTAACTATTCACACTTCTTATCAGGTTTTGACTACAGAATAGAATTTAGACGAACAAATGATCATGGAAATGTGGACTTTCTTTCAAGATTTCCAATTGAAAAACATTCAAATGCCAGCATGGACCAGACTGATGTTTTCTATATGAACCAAATTGCAACGATCAACCTTAACCATAACCTAATTGCTCAAGAAACAAAAAAAGATGAAAACATGCAACACTTGTTACTAGCTTTGGAAACTGGAAAATCCTTGGAGAACTATGGTTATCATAATGGTGAGCTATGTCTACATGATGGTTGTATCATGAAAGGTTGGAGGGTGATGATTCCTAGATCTTTACAAAAACATGTCCTCGAAGAACTACATTTTGGTCATTTGGGTATGGTAAAAACCAAAGCCTTAGCACGGAGCTTTTGCTACTGGAAAGGTTTGGACAGAGATATAGAAGATAATATTTCAAAATGCAGACAGTGCAGGGAAAAACAAAATTTACCGAAGAAAGAAATTAACCATCCTTGGGAGCCAGCAAGTGAACCATGGGAGCGGGTCCACATAGATTTTGCTGGGCCAACCAATGGAAACTACTTTCTGTTGGTAGTAGACGCATTCAGCAAGTGGGTTGAAGTCATACCTACGAAGAGTATTACATCTTCATGGACAATCAGAGAGCTGCGTAAAATATTCACCACCTTTGGACTACCAAGTGTTATTGTCTCTTTTAATGGTCGTCAGTTCACCTCTTCTGAATTTAGTAACTTTTTGAAGAAATGTGGAACTTTGCACAAAAAGACAGCTCCTTACCATCCTTCTTCGAACGGCCAAGTCGAACGCTTCGTACAAACGATAAAGAAATTAATCAACTGTATGTCAGATGAATCTGGTACACTTGAAGAAAAGCTTCACCAACTGCTGATGAAAATACGTCAAGCTCCGAATTCAACTGGCAACAGCTCATACTTCTTGATGTTCAATAGAAGGATCCGCACATACTTAAGT
Organism: Macrosteles quadrilineatus; assembly: GCF_028750875.1. NCBI lineage: Eukaryota > Metazoa > Arthropoda > Insecta > Hemiptera > Cicadellidae > Macrosteles > Macrosteles quadrilineatus. Next base: position 3,179,542 of record NW_026542608.1, read on the forward strand.
TTACTCTTACCTAAGACAAAGGAAGAAACTAAACAACCCAAAGGAATAGTGAGATATTTCAACCCAGGTGAACGAGTACAAGCACGGAACTATTCCGGAAATTGTAAGTGGAATTACGGAAATGTCCAAAGTAGAGACGGTCACCTTCACTATTTTATCAAGATGGACGATGGACAAATTTGGAGACGCCACATCGATCAAATGTTGCGTACGAAAGTTTAGGGGGAGACCACTGTTAGATATTTTGCTTCTGTACTTCTTGTATTAATCCATATGTTAATTATTTATTTACATTGTTCATACAATAATATTGACTCTCCAGTTATGAATAAACAGTTATACAAGTTACAAGTGCTTGTATTTATTAAATAGTAAGGCCATATTTCTTGACAGCTTCAAGAAATTTGTCTAAGTTTGCATCATGGTCACATTGATCATTTCCGCATACTGTGATGTCATCGAGATATGCAAAAGTTCCATTTAAATTTTCAGTTCGAATGATATCATCAATTACCCTCTGAAAACAAGCTACTCCATTTGTGAGCCCAAATGGAATCCTGGTGAATTGATAAAGTCTACCATCACCTTCAAAAGCTGTATATTGCTTTTCATCCTCTCTAATAGGAATCTGATGGTACGCACTAGATAAATCGATGGTACTGAACACTGAGTATTTTGATACTTTAGAAACTACGCTTTCTATGCTAGGAAGTGGATAAGCATCCAGCAGCGTAAAGCGGTTTATAGTTTGAGAATAGTCTATAACCATTCGTTTCTTATGGTTTTCATTGGTTGTGACTAGAGCTTGAGCCCGCCATGGTGATCGACTTTCTTCAATTATTCCTTCCGACAAAAGTTTTTGAACTTCGCTTCGAATGAAGAGGCTGTCATTCATTGAATGTTTGCGAGATTTAGTCGCTATAGGTCTTATGTTTTCAGTAAGATTGCTGAATAACGGCGGAGGATCAATTTGAGCATGAGCTAGAGCGCATATGTTTAATGGTGATTTATGTCCTCCAAAATCCATTTGAATTGAGGTTCAGTTTGTCCTCTGAAGTTACTCTTTCTTCATTTGTTCCAATTTTGTTTACAAAACTTTCAAATGTTTTTAGGAAATGTTTCCAAAGTTTAGCACTGTTGGGAGAACTTGGATCAGTGTCAAATCTATCTGGTTTTAGAAATCTTTCCATACTTTAAGAGTTAGAGGTAAGGAAAATTAAATTATAAATAATCTAACATTTGAATAATTCAGATTAATAAATTGTAATGAAAGTAAACCCAGATTAATTGTAATATGTAATTAGAATATAAACAAAGCTGAGTATTTACTAATAACATATGACAGTAAACATATTAAATAATCAATCATGTGAGTTAAGTTTAGTTGTATTTATCATTGACTGTAGATTTTATTCACTACAATATGTACACAAAATTTGCTCCCCATGTATTTCTTATGGGAGTTAAATTTAGTTTTCCTTTTCCGAGTTCGTTTGGCTCTTCTACCCGACCGATTTTCTTGATTGAGGTCTCAAATTGAAGGTATGCACGCGCAGATTTGCCATCATCCATTGGCATGTATTTATCTTTCCACTCGGTTTATTCGTAAACGAAATTTGCTCCCCATGTATTTCTTATGGGAGTTACATTTTGTTTTCCTTTTCCGAGTTCGTTTGTTTGGCTCTACTAACCGACAGATTTTCATGATTGAGGTCTCAAATTGAAGGTATGCACGCAAAGATTTCACATCAAGCTTCGGCATATATTTACCTACAGTATAACTCGACCAAAAACATAATTTGATTCATTTTTTAATTCTTACTTCAATTTAAGATGCATTTCACCAGTTATAATTATGTAATCCTATATATTTGGGTATAAGAAGCTTCAGTGAAATACCCGCTTTCATTTAAGCTATTAGTTATTCAAATCGGACGAGTTTCAAGCAAACATAAGGTGAATAACCAACATAAAAATTATTTTTCATAAGGTTTTTCTATGATAAAAAATCAATCTTTCCAAGTATTTTTTTTTATATGTTATAGACTCAAAATAATCAATAAATTTATGGCGTTAATTTTTGTTTGAATCAGTTAAGCTCAAGATAGATTACTCAATTAAAAATCATGAATTTGATTATTTCCCTGATGTTATATTTATTTTAACGCTGCGGAGCAGCATGGGTCCTCTAGTTTTAAATTAAAGATTTTTTGAATTTTCTCCGTAACCGTTCACCGTACAAAAACACTTTAATACACTAATTCTTAGGAGGCCGTGTTTTACATTTTAAACCTAATGTATACGTAATGATATTTTTTTTTCTTATAAGAAAATGCATCTAGTTAATATTTAGCCGAGTAATTAAGTAATTACACTATTATTTATCAATAATCCGTACGATTTTCGAAAAAAATAGCTGTACGATGTAGATTTTGTTAAACTTATTATTGTTATAACTTTTTTATTAGTTAAGATACAACTTTTTACCCAATGACCTTTTCTATTGGTAATATTTTTTTGGATTAAAACTACGTTTTAACCGATGTCCTATCTCGTACCGTTCTCGAGCTAAAGTCGTTTCGATGCATAGCGCGTTCCGCCATCTTTGCCCCCCTCCCCCCAAGTTCTCGACCACCTGAAAAGTAGGCGAAATGCGTATTTTTTATCACCACAGTCCATATTACAACTATCAGCAAAGATATTTGATATTAATTCTTTGCGACACTCCTTTGTCTTTGTTCTTTGTCCACATTTTTAGAATTCCAACGACGTTTTAACCGATGTTCTATCTTTTACCGTTTTCAAACTATCAGCTTTTTAACGTATAGCGCAATCCGCCATGTTTGCCCCCTCCCCCCCACCTTATCCACCACTTTTGAAATAGGCGACATACGTAATTTTGATCACCACAGTCCATAATAATCAGCAATAACATTGCGTACTACTTTCATGCATGCTTAAACCCCCTCAGCTCCTGGACTATAGATAATTCACAGACTTTTGTCCATTCAACAAGATTCATTTAACTCGAAACTAAGTGGAATCAACAATCTAATTGTAAATACGAGTACAAATGACGGCCATTTTAATTTTTTTAACTTAAAAAACAAACAAAATGGCTGATTTTATGAAAAATGTCAAGAACACTTTTATTTGGCATTTTTAATTCCCTATCAAACGATACAAAGTTTAAAAAGATCAAACAAGAAACAGCTGAAATATTACGTTTTTAGTTGTAAAATGGGATAGAAAAAGACTAAGCTAGTCAGGTTTTCCCCATTTTACAACTAAAAATCTTAATATTTCAAGTATTTTTATTTCATAGTTTTAAACTTGGTATCGTATGATAGGGAATTAAAAACGCTATATAAAAGTATTCCTGACATTCTAAAAAAAAACTAGCCATTTTTTAGTTAGGTATTTTAATTTTAAAAATTGAAATGGCCACTATTTTTAAAATTTAAGTTGAATTGAGATAAAACTCTTTCTATAGATCTTTTCTACCTTAACATACATAACAAGTTTCATAAAGATCAGTTGAAAAAAATCAAAGATAAAAAGTTTATGTAAAAAAATACAAAATAGTTGGATATCTGGTTATCAAAGCGATAAAAAAAAAGTTATTCTAGATTTTCTATTTATTTTGGCCCAAGGAATCAGTACGTAAAATATGTCCCCACCTTTTTTGAACACCCAGTATATGGATCTAATACGATCCATTCTAGAGGTATGGAGTGTTCTCATTTTATGTAGCACACAGTTTAATAGCAAAATAATTAATAACTTTTCTGTAGGGGAAGTCGGGGCACAACGGGATACTGGGGTACAACGGGATAGCTGTATTATTTTTGTTGTATGGTGCTGTAACCTAGTAGTGAAGCGTTTTACTAACTATTCAACTCAAAAGGCAGCCTCGGAGGCCATCTTGGTTCTATTGGAAAAGTGTTACGCATCTGAATTGTTGTGACATGGGTATTTCATCAACTTTTTACAACTTTTAGCAGTTTTCTGCGTAAGGTAAGTTATTTAATATCAAGTTTGTAGCTTTTACTTACATATATCCTTACAGTATGCTTGTTCAGCTCTAGCCTAGTAATATTCTAAGGTGAAATAGACGTCTTTTGAATCCAGCATAATTTGATAACCTAAACTGTGTTGTCGGGGTGGAACGGGATAGGGCAAAATGCATTGGTATCCCGTTCTACCCCAATATGTTAGTAGAGGCAATATAGTGGTTTAACGTCACTTTAGGCACGTTTTCCCCATAAGAATAACATGGTGAGCTTTATTTGACCACTTTTTTAAAAATCCAGCTCTCGGCCTATACAAGCCTATATAAATGTTCAATACCATTGTACAACTCCATTACTATTTCAAATCCACATGCATTCACATGTATATTCTCAAAATCATCAACTTGACAGTGCGAGGTTTGTACGCGAACTTGGGCGAGTTCTGGCTACTTGGGAACCCAAGCCATTTGACATACAATAAATCACCCTTTCTCCTAATTACCTTCTCTACTAAATACATGTACTTTATACTTGGTCTTTAACAACTCCTCTGTATAGAATCCTCCTCTGATTATATTACCATTTTCATCTTTCAAGATATAAGTCACAGGCTTTGTATTCTTAACTTCTGCTATTGTAAATAGCTCCCCTGTCCAATTTGGGGTATATCCTTTACTAAAAACATGTTTATACTTAGAAATCCTCACACTATCACCTACCTTATATCTTGGCTTTTTAACTTGCACTACTTAAGAAGTCAACCTCTCATGCACATATTTACTATTCTTAATATTTACTTGGTTAGGCTTCATACCTATAGATCTATGCACCTTATTATTATATTTTCGAATTAACTTTGGAAGTAAATCCAACCATTTATAACTCCCCTGAGCACTAAATTCCCTATATAACCAATTCTTTAAAGTTCTTTGGAACCTCTCCACAATTGCAGCCTTAGTTGTAGAAAATGTGTGATAGTGATTAATATTTAATTTTTTCATTAGTTTGCTAAAATATTGATTAAACAATTCTTTTCCATTGTCAGATTGAATGTTTTTAACCCCCTTTGGTAGAATGGTTTTAATGGCTTCTGTAACCACCAACCCTGTCTTATTCTTTAGCGGAGCAGCATAAGCTTTTTTAGAAAATGTATCTATTAAAGTTAAAATATATTTATTGCCAGAATTCTCTCTAGCATAGTTTTGCATAACAATTAAATCTATTTGTACGGTTTCGTTTATACCTAATACTTTAAAAGATCTTCTAATGAAATTCTTTCTTGCAGGCTTATGAAGTTCGTATGCAATTTCATTCATTTTTTATAACATCACTCTTTCCTTGTACTGTAAATATATTACCATTAGCCCCAATCAATAGATTATCTTCCATTCTTTTAAATACATAGTTTTCTGGTATATATGGTCTATTATCTATATACTTAAATCCGCTCAAAGATGTGGGGTCAGCAACTAATAAATCAGGATTGTATTCCATCAAATTAAATTTTCTTCCTCCATATACAAATTTTGATCCGTCATAATACATAGCTTGTGACATTAAACAAATATCATCTAAATATTCCCCCATTGGTAGATTTCTTATATATTGTTTTGGCATCCCAACATTTTTCTTTTTTATCAAAAGTTATAGTCTGTTCTTTTGTAACACAGTCAGTGTCATCAATGGCAGGTTTAACACGTACTAACCTTTTATTATTAAAATCCCAATAGCCTGCTTCCATTTTTGGAACTTGTGAAACATTCACAGCATCCTTACTATCTGTACCTTCTATCAAATTGCTAAGTTTCTGTTTCTTAGCATTCCAAACACCATTCTCTGATTCTAAAAATTCATAATTATTATCGTCTTGTACAAATTTACCATCTTCTTTTCGTATTAAAGTCTGTTGTAAAGTGGGCACATCATTTAAACTTTCACCCTTTTCCACATTAGTAATTTTCCGTTTCTTAGCATTCCAAACACCATTCTCTGATTCTAAAAATTCATAATTATTATTGTCTTGTACAAATGTACCACCGTCTTTACGTATTAAAGTCTGTTGTAAAGTGGGCACATCATCTAAACTTTCACCCTTTTCCACATTAGTAATTTTCTGTTTTTTAGCATTCCAATTTTTATTCTTAGATTCTAAAAACTCATATTTAGTTTTACCTTGTAAAAAGACATCACCTTTTCTAGTTAATGTCTGTCCCAAAGTTGATTCATCATCTACAAACTCCCCATCTTTAACATTACCAATTTTACGGTTTAAACAATTCCAACTATCGTCTTTTAAATTTAAAGTAGGTTCACTTCTAGCCCTGGATTCTGCAGGCTTATTATATGGATTATATAAATGATAAAATTTATCTAGAAACATATTTTTATTTAATAAATAATACCACTTTCTCTCAATTCCTCAATAATGGAATCTATTTCATTATCCACTCCTGAGTTACCGGCTTGGCGACTTAGCCAAAGAAGTCTTAACCTATCTACAAGCTCATTAGGATCATCCCAATAAATATAGTCTATTTTAATACCAGTCACTTGTCTCAAACCTTCACCAACAGATTTAAAAAGAGGTTTAATTATATTAAGATACTAGCTGACCCGGCGAACTTCGTATCGCCTAAGTTATAGGTTTCCCCTAAGACAGACCGATGGAAAGAAAGTACCGTTACGTTTAATTTTCAAGATGATCTCGTTCGCATCGCTCAATCACGTCCTGGTTGAAGTTCGTTCGCTACGCTCACTCACCTTTGGGTTGGAGCTCGTTCGCTACGCTCACTCACCTTTAGGTTGGAGCTCGTTCGCTGCGCTCACTTGCCTTCAGGTTAGCTCGTTCGCTACGCTAACTCGCCTCCAGGTTGAAGTTCGTTCGCTACGCTCACTCACCTTTGGGTTGGAGCTCGTTCGCTACGCTCACTCACCTTTAGGTTGGAGCTCGTTCGCTGCGCTCACTTGCCTTCAGGTTAGCTCGTTCGCTACGCTAACTCGCCTCCAGGTTGAAGTTCGTTCGCTACGCTCACTCACCTTTTGGTTGCAAATTAGCTGTTGTCATAAATGTAAAATAAATAATAGTGCTGCACCCTGTTGGTAATCCTTGTAACTTTAATGCTATTGAACATCATAGAACAGAACCAACTTGTTTAATTGAAACAGCTGTTAAGATTCATTAATTCCATTTCTCATAAGGTTAACATGGGAAACTCCAAAGCCACTGGGGCGGAGCCCTTTTAAGAATTTCGAAACGGGAAATAGTTTACGTCCGATTCGCATACCTACAGAATTTACACACCAAATTTCATAACGATCGGTGAAGTCGTTCTGGAGGAGTTTGCAGACAAACACTGTGACACGAGAATTTTATATATTAGATTTAGTATGTCTATTACTTGAAATTGGTGCACCATCTTTGTAACTCTTTAAATGTCCATTTGTAGCTTCTAAAATGTCTTTATAATTTTGCAAATCAACCTTAGTATAATCCTCAGGTTCTTTTAAAGTTAACAACTGCCACAAACCTTTTGTCCCCTTGTAGGTTTTATTTGCAACTGTAACATCATCATTGGCAATATCAACTTCCTTATTTCCAATAAAAAATTTATTTGCTTCTCGTCTAATACCATATGTAGTGTCTGTCATACTACTTTTACTGAGGTAATTTCCTAAATAGTCTGATGCTAAAAGACCAAAATCTAATTTATGTGGGGTTGATGGTTGTAATGGTTGTAATGGTTGTAATCTTGGTATTATTGGTATTCTAGATGGAGTCATTGGGAGAATCTCCATTCGAGGTCTCTCAGTTTTACCAATAGATGCGATTTTTTTAATTCTTGTAATGGCTCTATTAAAGGTTGGAATGTTTGGAACCTCTCTTCAGCCTCTAGAAACTTGCCACGTTTTAAAGCTCTATATTTCTCTCTTATTTGATTTGCAGAGTCAACCAATTCTTGTTGAATGTTTTTCATCTTTTATTTACATTTTATTTATCACATTTGACAAAGGATTGTACTCAAACACTTTATCATGTATTATCAAACAATATGCAGATGTATTTGCTGGCACATTTTCTGCAGTTTCAATCTCTAATTTAATATCAACAATTCCTTCCTTCACTGTTTCGTTCTGTCTAGAACAGTCTATTACAATTAGTGGATATTTCTTCATAAACTCAGCCCTACTAATCATAGGATCTGGGATAGTATTATAGTAAGTCTCTCTGAACCTCATAAACATCTCATAAGCTTTAGAGACATCTCCATTTTCAAAGTCGAGATTTAAATCACTAAAAGGATAATATTCAGAGTTTAGAAATCCTTTGAGATTTTTTAACTTACAGTGATCAAATTCATCAGTTCTTTTTCGTGCACTATTATCCCTAGCTGTTTGAAAACCAAATATAATATACCTAGGCTTCTCCAAACTTGAAGAGGTCTTTACTGACCATGTATGTCTTGTGGTATTGGGATATGATGGAAGTTCATGCAGCTCTAAACTTCTAAATGCAATTTGCCAATTTTTTTTTGCAATAACATCTTTTGTAATTGTAACTTCTCCCCATCTGATGGTATCACATGTGGCATCACCCATTGAATTGAGTTAAGTGTAATTTTAGGAATTGTATCAGCAGTGCCACTGGCTGGAGCACTAGTGGTTGTTAATATACAATTCAAATCATTTTTGGATCTTTTCAACACCAATTCTTGTTTGACATTTACTAATACCTTATTAAAATCCTCAAATACACCCATTAACAGCTCTAATGGCAAACATGTACTAAACTTACCAACTTTATGGAACTCTTTTAAATTTGTGTCAGAATCAAATGCCACATTTGACAATTTAGTAGTTTTATTGTAAGAGCTCAATATTTTCATAAGACTAGAAATTCCTGGGTTTCTTACAATGTCTATTTCTTTACCTGCGACTTTGTATCTAATTTCATCAAATAAGAACGCAAATGCATTATTTATAAAATGACCTTTATCATGATTTTCAATTTCTCCCTTAATATACAGATAACTCCTACATGGGAGAGTTAGCAAATCTTGATTATTAATACATATTCGAATTTCATCAGAATTATTTATTGCTAAAGTGTTGTGAGGAACATAGGAGTGATTTGTAATTTTAACCACACTATCGTCGAATTGGGATTTCCCTGTAACGTCTAGAAAATCTTCCATTTTTATTAATAGAAAATTTTAACTTTAGTCCTATTGACTTTAGGAACCTAGCATTTTGCACACTTATAGATAAATTCTTATAAATTCTCATATCTTTTTTATATGACAAGTAATTGTAGTTTCTTCTCCATTAAAGTCAATTGCCTTGTCGTGTTGATCGACAAATGTAATACTGACAACATCTAAACTTCTCTTATTTACAGGAAAATATATAATATTTCTTGGAACTTCAATAATTTTGTAGCCAGGAGGAGCTTCTGGATAAAAGCTATGTATGGTGTGTGATTTGTTGCCGTTTAAATAGGACCCGTTTGCAATATTACATTTTACTCTAATCACATTTACATTATTAATGTTTATTTTATTTGTAGATTCAAACTGAACACCAGGAGTAGAAACACCTTTAAATCCCAATAAAATAGACCCTAAACATGGTTTTGTAAAATCAAACACATGACTAGAAAGTAGTGTTGCTTTCATAGTTTTATTATTAGCTGTACGGAAAAAGTCGGGGATTTGCTTTTGAATTTCCTTTGCAAGCTCAACCACCTCATATGTTCCTTCAGAAATTTCTATTGTAACTGGAGCATTGTGGTCATAATAGAAAACATCATCACCTTCTCCAATGGTTAATTTGTTGCCTTTAAGTTGATTTAATTTTGGAATAAGCCCTTTGAATAAAAGTTTGGATTTAGTATTAATTAATGCTTCTCCATTTTTATCTATTATAACTTTAAGTTTACCATTTAATAACTGGTTTAAATCATCAACTGAGATCTCTCCCTTTGGCAATGTTTTTTTCTCTACTTTGTAATATGTTAAAGTATTTAGAGTTTTTTTAACATTAAATATAGAATTATAACTTTGAAAATCTACTAATCCAATTACATAATCATCATTTAATTCTATGGGAGGAAAGAACACTGACTTAAGCTCTGGCTCTGTACCCGAAAATGTTATAGTAAATGAATCCATTTTTATAAACAAAAATTTTTTATGAATGATAAACATAAAATTCCACAAATAGAACTATTTAAATCTTGTATTTGATCAGTTGTATAGAATATTTTATATCCCTCAAAATATTTAATTACTTCTTTTGGAGGTTGGATTCCAAATGGGTCAAAATAAATTACAATATCTTTATTTTTACGATATGCTGTCCAATGTGTGCCAGATGAACTGTCTAAGTTAACTATTCCACACTCTTTTACTCTTGGTGTTAGATTTTTTAGCTCGTTTTTTAGGTACACCCCCCTGAAGTGAGGCACGTCTTTTGCGGCCTCTAACAGCTGGTAGTTGTCCATCTTTTTTATTAAATTTTAATCCCATTCCCATTTTTGCTTTTGCCTTCATCAAATTTGTCACTGCATAAGCAGCAGCTTTTTCAGCGAGATTTGCGTCCTTGGCCGTAACTCTTGTCCAAGCTAAATCTGCTAATCTCATGTCTGCTTTGTTCCGAGCAGCGGTATCAGGATTATTCATGTAGAATATGTCATGCTCTTTACAATAAGAGTCTAGTTTATTTTTTGGAGGTACATTTTTAGCTAAATTCTCACGAATATTCGTTCCAGGTCCACAGTACCGATATGATGGTATGTGAAGTGGGAATGGAAGGTTATTTATAAGAGTATTCAATAACCCTCGACCCCTGTAAGGCTTTAGGAATAAACCTTTGCCCTTTTTACATGTTTTCTTATTGACATTTTTTACCATTTTTATTATATAAAAAATGTCTTTTATTCAACAAAAACACAAATTTAAAATAGTACATACCAAGGAAAATATACCAAAGAAGTTGGGTCTATTTCCTACCAATATTCGATGTGTTATTTGTGGTCCAAGTGGAAGTGGGAAGACGGTTGTAATTTATAATTTAATTGTAAGAAAGGAAGGATTAAAATTTGAAAACTTATATTTAATATCTAAATCTTTAGAACAAGAAAAATATAAAAAAATAATTGACATATTTAGTTTGTGTGATGAAGTGAAATTACACACGTTTACTGACTGTGAAATCACACCAAATGATGTAAAATCACAGTCAGTTGTTGTATTTGATGACATAAATAGACCAAATATTACACAATTTTTTTCAATGGGTCGACATAAAAATATTAACTGTTTTTACTTGTGTCAATCTTACAGCAAAGTACACAAACATTTACGTGATAATGTAAATTTCCTAATATTATTCAAACAAGATGATTAAAATTTAAAACATGTATATCACAATCATGTTGGTAATGATTTTTCATTTGACCAATTTAAAAATCTCTGTCATCAATGTTGGGATAAAACTAAATATGGCTTTTTTGTAATAGACAAAGAAAGGTCAAAGAATAATGGCAAATATAGATTTATGTTTGACCAATTCTATCAAGAGGATGGTAAGGGTAAATAAATAAAAGACTTTTATCTATGAAAGTTTTTTAACATTTGCATTTATTTTATATCTACACATACAATCTATGTTTGATCAATTTTATAATGACCAAGAGCAAGAGTATTGATGCCATCTTCCAGAATAAACCTCTTGTCGTCGTCAAATGATAGTACTTTCTTGTTCATGGTCAAGGTTTGAAGATGATGATTTGTAGATTTAATTCTCGTCACATTCTCGTAGTAATCTTGCCCAGTTGCAAGACAGTTCAAATAATGTTGATGTCTGAGGAGATGTTTTACTGTAGCACCATCAGCTCCCTTAGCTTTCTTCACCTCTAAAGCTTATTTGTCTTCTTCGTATAACCATTTTAGAGGAATGTAAGAATATAACTTTGGTCTTAAACCACAATATTCACACATAATATGACCATCTAATTCGTCTTTAAACTTGCCAGTAACTTTTTTATTTTTATCAGAGTATAAGAAATGGTTTTTACTATACCCAGAGGTATCAAAATAGTGCAAGTCACATTCTATTTCCTTGTAAAAGTCCTCTGTAACTATAGAATACATTAAAGAATCTGTATCTGTCATAAGAAATTTTTTGTTCTTAAATTTTGACATATAATTATAGTGGAAATCATACATTATTACTTTACTAATATCCAAAATTGTCATTCCTAAATATATTGGTTTATTAAACTTTACAACTAATTTATTTAAATGTATAGCATGTAAATTGTTATCGAACTTTTTGCTACAGTCAAACCTTGGATTAGTGACATATTTTGTTAATAGTGACTCATCCTTGAGATATATATCACGAAACTTGCGTTGATTCATAATTGTTCGACCAAAGAGACTATTATTTAACAATTTGTAAAAGTCTTTTTCGAAATCATTTTTAGCACTTTTTCGTTTTTCAATATTAAAATTAATATAGGGTGCAAGCCATTTAGATTGTCTAAATTTTAAAATTCTATGGTATATTTTAACAGTCAAACCCAATTCCTCATATTTTTGTAATGCTTTATAATGTAAAATATATTTAGTTTTGTCATTTAAATTAGGTATTAATTTGCCATTCATTTTCTCTGGTGCTAATGGATAGTCATTATGTAAATCATGTAAGCTTTTATCATATTTTAAATCAACTTCTAAAATGTATCCAAACTCATCATTTTGATTATATTTGTAGTCTATCTCATTAGTCCAACGGAATTTATCCACAGGCAGTGGCTCGCACATAGCTGTGGAGTATAGCGAGTTACAATCTAAATATATTAAATACACACTCTCTTGATTGGAATCATAATGTTCGCCCATATATCTATTATTGGCTTTATATTTATTATTATTATATTATTATATTATTTATTATTAGCGTAACGTGTAGAAATCATACTGACTCCTCCTCTGATCGCACTTTCTATGAACAAATGCATGTCAATATCTTGAAATAATTGTAATTTTATACCAGTCATTCTAAGACAGGCCTCCCATGTTAGTCCTGGAATAGGCTAGGCATCTTAGGAAAATTAAAGGAAAGTTTAGGTACAGTCCTAATCACCACTTTTCTTTATACTTTTTGGGTCGCTGAACACGAATATGAGGTTTGCTGACAGATATTATGCCCGGAACATTGTTTTTTTTACGAAAAAAGTCAAAATTCGGGTATTTTTTTAGGTTTTTGGGCTAAATCTTGGTGTAAATGGGTTTTCTGAAAATACCCGGGTTTGTAAAACTAAAGAGCATAAAATTTACTACAAGTTTCATATATAACACTTGTTTCTACGACAAACCGTTACGTCACTAGAGCACACTAAAAATAGGTAAAAATACAAAAAATGTAAATAAACGCTAAATTGTGCCGTTTTACACTTAGTCAGAGAAATATAGGACATGACTTTAAAAAAATTTCATGAAAACGTTTTATGGTTTTCTTTTGTAGTGTTGGGTCTGCAGAGTGACATACTAAAAGTTGCCAAAAATCGGTCCACAGAAAACCACCTAAAATCACGATTAAAAAAGGCGGCTTTTCCCAACATTGGTAAAGTTTGAAAAAAAGATACCACATGCATTCTTTGTTTAAAATTCTTTGAGATATTGAATTGGGACGGCCACCGATGTTTATTGGGTGGTTAGTACTTCATTTCAATAGCAAACTCATTTTTGGCTGCCATCTTGGATCCGCCATATTGGATATAGATAAAAATATGTAAAAGTAATGATAACGTTGTGACACATCATTACAAACTAGATTTTCACGCTGATGTCAATGCCGAAATCCGTTTTTAAATATCTTTTTACGTTTTGAAGATATATTCAAACGAAAACTCTTCCCCATACATTTCTTATGGACGTTTCGTACTTCCGTAGATTTTTTAAGATAATTTTTCTTACATCTCCAGTTCTGATCAACGCTTGCAGTTCAGTCTAGCCTTTAAATATTCTGTGATGTAAGGGCTTTCATTTGACCTATTGATCATTTAAATCGAACAAGTTAGAGACGAGCTACGATCCTCAAGACAATATTAAATTTAACTTTTTATAAATCTTTTTTTATTCAAAGATTTATATCTCGGGTTGTTAATATGTCACCAAGTTATTTGTGGTCTCAAATTACTCATTTAATGTTTGGCTTTATTTTGATTAATCATTTAATAAAATCTGACAACTTTAAAATAAGCCGTGTGCCTTCTTTTAACATAAAATAATTTTTATTTTGAAATTTGTCTTTAGTTAAATACATATATCCCCAATTATAAATAACTTCCAAAACTCTTTATGATCTTAAATAATTCATCAAAGTATTGAGTTTTATTTTAGCTAAAGATTACTTATTGATTGTTATTTATAATTGGGTATATATATATATGTCTTAAACTAAAGACAAATTTATAAAAAAAAATAATTTAATGTTAAATGAAAGTCCACGACTCATTTTAGATTTGTAAGATTTTATATAGTGATTTATATAGTGATTAATAAAATTAAAGCCAACCATTTACTAAGTAATTCAAAATCAACTCAAGATATAAATCTTTTAATAACAAAAGTTAAATTTAATATTGTTTTTAGGATTGTAGCTCGTCTCTAACTTGTTCGATTTGAATGATCAATAGGTCAAATGAAAGCCCTTACATCACAGAATGTTTAAAGGCTAGACTGAACTGCAAGCGTTGATCAGAACTGGAGATGTAAGAAAAATTATCTTAAAAAATCTACGGAAGTACGAAACGTCCATAAGAAATGTATGGGGAAGAGTTTTCGTTTGAATATATCTTCAAAACGTAAAAAGATATTTAAAAACGGATTTCGGCATTGACATCAGCGTGAAAATCTAGTTTGTAATGATGTGTCACAACGTTATCATTACTTTTACATATTTTTATCTATATCCAATATGGCGGATCCAAGATGGCAGCCAAAAATGAGTTTGCTATTGAAATGAAGTACTAACCACCCAATAAACATCGGTGGCCGTCCCAATTCAATATCTCAAAGAATTTTAAACAAAGAATGCATGTGGTATCTATTTTCAAACTTGACCAATGTTGGGAAAAGCCGCCATTTTTAATCGTGATTTTAGGTGGTTTCCTGTGGACCGATTTTTGGCAACTTTTAGTATGTCACTCTGCAGACCCAACACTACAAAAGAAAACCATAAAACGTTTTCATGCAATTTTTTTAAAGTCATGTCCTATATTTCTCTGACTAAATGTAAAACGGCACAATTTAGCGTTTATTTACATTTTTGGTATTTTTACCTATTTTTAGTGTGCTCTAGTGACGTAACGGTTTGTCGCAGAAACAAGTGTTATATATAAAACTTGTAGTAAATTTTATGCTCTTTAGTTTTACAAACCCGGGTATTTTCAGAAAACCCATTTACACCAAGATTTAGCCCAAAAACCTAAAAAAATACCCGAATTTTGACTTTTTTCGTAAAAAAAAACAATGTTCCGGGCATAATATCTGTCAGCAAACCTCATATTCGTGTTCAGCGACCCAAAAAACATAAAGAACAATGGTGATTAGGACTGTACCTAAACTTTCCGCTAACTGCCACTTATATTCCTAATATGCCTAGCCTAGAAGTGAATACATATGTACGGGGTCAAGTTTATAATCCTTTAAACACAGGTCTCTAAATGTCTCAAACACATCAGCCAACAGCAATACATCTGTTTTAAGATATAAATCATGATATTCTTGTAAATTGTTTATATTAAAATGGGTCTAGACATGTTTTGCATGTTCATATTCGATGGGGGAGATATGTTCTTTAGTTAGAGTACTATAGAATGCTTCAATGGGGGGTAGAGACTCTGCAAACTTATCTGGTCCCGTCATATATTCATAGGGAAATACGCCTTTACGTTGTAGTAGTGGATTGTCTATGAATCTAAATGTATTTAAATTGGAAGCTAATTTGTATAATGGAAGGGACAGAAAGTTATAGGAATCCAAAAATACTAAATCATCAACTGAAAATGAAATGTACTTTTCCATATCCTTGGCTATGCAATTTAATTTACGATCTAACTTTGCATATTTTCCCAAGTGTTGCATTATTAAATGTCCATCATAATTTTTCAAGTTATGGAAGAATATTGGGATTGCAGCTCCACCATCATTGTGGGCAGCTCCACGGTATCGGCCAGATGAATGACAATGATCTCGCACCCTATCAAAATATAGGGGCTTTTCACAAATATGACAATGTGTTGAGTTTTTGAAAGATACCTCTTGCTCAGGAGTCATTACAAGGGGAATGTATATTGACATTTGACGTTTAATGAAGTCATAAGTCTCAAACAACCTTTTGAAAAAAACATCCATAACGTTTGCACCACTATATAACTCTTCAGAAATAATCTTAGAATCTCTCACTACAACAAATGCAAATCCAGATGGAGTATGGTTGTTTGAGTTTATAAAGCACTCAAAATCTGCATAAATTACAAAAGGGGCTTTAAGTTGATATTTATAATTTTTAAATTGTAATGTATCTTGTTTAGACATTTCCACTCGTTGGGCATCAAAGTTTTTACAGTATGTTGTGTGACGTTCTAATTTATCATTAGTGTAAAAATGTTGCAAACACAACTTGCAAAAATGCTTCTTACAATTGTATTTTGTAGAGTGGAACATTAACTTATCAAAATCACGAATTAAACAAACAGTAATGTGATTTACGACCTTCTTGTAATAATAATAAATCGATGTGAGTAATACTATTTAGTTTGGTTGTTCTTAATGGATATATAAATTTATCATATTCAACTCCAAATACATTAACACTTATATTATTCTGTCTTTCAAATTTATCTATATCAGATATTTTCACAGGATACTTTATGTTTGTCATATTCAACAGATTTTCATAGGGTACATAATTGGAGACTCTATTAGCATTTTCATTTTTAGCATTCCTTGGATATAAAGCTGCTAATATCGACCAAAGAAAGCATTTATTATCTGTGTTTTTTTATATTTAAAACTGCATGTTTCGATTTAATACTCTCTTGTGTTGGAATGTATGACTTTGGAGTTAGGGGCTTATACTTGTAAACATGTAACTGCCAATATTTAGTATGGTCATAAATCCATCCACTGCCTTGGGCTTGATATTTGTGTATAGATGTATCAATCTTTAAAAGTGCATTTTGAATTTGAGACTATAAATCTCTCTTCTCAATAGTTAAGGTAGTAAGGCTTCTAAAATCTGCAATACATTCTTTTTCATTAACTAATTTTCCATTTTGATCCATTGAATATTTTATAAATTTGATTCTCCTAACTAAAGTCCATTTTATTGGCAGAGGACAAGACTTCAGAGCACTTTCTAGGTCAGCTCTAATCGATTCACCAACAAATTTTATCATTGTGTATGGACAATTATTGCAAGAATTGATATGTCTTTTAAAATGACCAACCACATTTTTCTTACAAAAATTACAATTCTTATGACTTTGTAATATATGCGATTTTAGAACCACATTATCATCACAGATTAAATCACATACCTTGCACAGTTTCACCTTCATTTGATGTACTAACTTGTAGTGGCGGACCAAATTGCTCTTCTTGGACAGCGAGGCGGAGCAGTGTTGACAGGTCGGCATCACGCTCGAGAATGAAATATCACCCGGATGCCACTTCTATATATAGACTCGTCCCCGGTGACGTCACCACCTGGGGATTCCCCAGTCTTGTGACCGCTTCACTTGGCCCTTGTGGCAGTGCTCGTAAAACTATCTAAAAACGCTTATATCTCGAAAACGGCTTGAGATACTGCAAAACGGTTGAACTTCTGGCACACATAGTGGGTGTCAACTTTTGATAACAAACAATATTACAACATAAAAAAATCAAAAAGTAAAAAAAATTTAACATTATTTTATATGGGTACAAATAAAATTTACCATGAAAAATCGTCTAAGTCCATAAAACTGTCTAAAAACGCTTATATCTCGAAAACGGCTTGAGATACGGCAAAACGGTTGAAATTCTGGCACACATAGTGGGTGTCAACTTTTGATAACAAACAATATCACAACATAAAAAAATCAAAAAGTAAAAAAAAAATTTAACATTATTTTATATGGGTACAAATAAAATTTACCATGAAAAATCGTCTAAGTCCGTAAAACTGTCTAAAAACGCTTATATCTCGAAAACGGCTTGAGATACGGCACAACGGTTGAAATTCTAGCACACATAGTGGGTGTCAACTTTTGATTATAAACAATATTACAACATAAAAAAATCAAAAAGTAATAAAAAAATGTAACATTATTTTATATGGGTAGCACGTATTGGGGAGATCGCCATGAGCCGGGAGCGCGTGCAAACCTCACTCGATTTTGAGAATATACATGTGAATGGATATGGATTTGAAATAGTAATGAAGTTATACAATGGTATTGATCATTTATATAGGCTTGTATTGGCCGAGAGCTGGATTTTTAAAAAAGTGGTCAAAAAAAGCTCACCATGTTATTCTTATGGGGAAAACGTGCCTAAAGTGACGTTAAACCACTATATTGCCTCTACTTATGTTTTTGTTGCAAACATATAAAGTAAGTGTTGTCTTAATATTCTAGAGTGTGAGAAATTATACCAGAAAACTGATCAACAGAAATGAGATGAAGAATCAATGACAGAAGCAGTTGAAGCGGTTATTTCCGTTGAAGTGGGTCGTGAAAAAGATGAATATATGAATTTTGAATTGCTTTCATGTTGACGAATTTAATATTGTGATGTAATCATGTAAATGAATACTTTTCAGAATAAAGATATATACCAAAACAAAGTTTGTTTTCTTTACATTTGAATCTATAACTAAATGTCTATTTACATTTTAGTTTTCTTTTAGTTTGTTTTTCTCACTTAATGTTTTCTCATTAAATTCCCCATATCCCATTCTACCCCACAGGAAAATCCCATTCTGCTCCGTGGGTGGGGCGAAACGGGAAATATGTAAACATTATTTAAAATAAAAAAATAAAAATGAAATAAATAAATTTAACCTTTAGTAATGTTACCATTTAGTACTAAATAAAATAAGGTTTCGTTTTCTACCTTTAAGTCGTATTTATTTTACACCTTACACTGTGTATGGTAAAGTAAACAATAAGTATCCCGTTCCGCCCCGAGTTCCCCTACATAGAATTTTGAAACTATACCTATGTCATGTTAAAATAATTGAGAGCATTGCTAGAAAGCTCCTTGATACCATGCAAGTTTGAGATTGACGAACTCATACATGCGGTTATACACTCACTATGGCAAATGATGTTTTCTCACGCGTTTCAAACATAACCGGGAACGCATATATATTTTAGAGTGTAATCCTTTTTCCACCTAGCATCGCACCGTCCTCACAGCCTCAGCATAAATGGCAGTTCAATGAGGGGATTGTATGCAAAATATATTTGGTCAAACATGTAAGACCCACAATGATGGTTTGATTCCACATTCCATTATAATCAAAATTAAATTGCTATCTATGTATATACGTAACATACCTCCCAGTACTGCATGTCTCGCATGAAGATGATAGGATGTGAAGAATCATGCTGGGAGAGAAGTTGATGGAAATAACCACTTGCAGCACTCAATATGACACGATGGCACTTGATCAGACCAGCATCAACTGCCAATGTGACATCAACAAACTTCTCTGACAGAAACTGATCACAGCATGCAGACTGCAGATGAGCCTGGTAGCCAGCCCAGTGGACAACGTAATGTGAGAGCATCTACAAAATATATCACACTATAGTTCAGTGTCATGGTTGTTAGGAGGATTAATGCCTAGATTACATATTTTAAATTAATTTTTAAAGTAAGCCTATACAGAATTTGTTTTTTAGAATGAACTGGTAAAATATCCAGTAGCGTTTTAAGAAGTATAAATACCACCACATGATGAACAAAAGCGATGTTACCCAGCAATGACCGCAAATATTTTTCGATACACAGTAGCCTATCTTAAAATGAGTATTCTCCCTCGCTTTTAGGAACCAATTTTAAATTAAATTTCTTTATTTACCGTGACTAACAACGAAACAACGCTTGATAGTGATTACCGATACTAGCACTATGTAGCCTACTGTTGAACACAAGTTAATTTAGTTTGTTAACACAGCTTGAATATTACAACAGAGACAGTATAGATCATAAACATAAACAAGTGATTTCAATACTAAAAACAAACCAATTAGGAAAAGTCATTACAGGCCATGAGAGTCTGCAGTTGGCGGCAGCCAATACACTTAGGCTATAACCATTGACTATAAATCCTTAAGGATTTATAGTCAATGCTATAACTTTACGTCCAGAGAGCACGCCGAAACATATTCAGATTTTCGGCTTGTGTTAAACCTGAGTCAGATATGTTGATGGTGGGCCACCTATAGTGAAGGCACGAAATTCGTATACATGGTATCACAAAAATTGTGATTTCTTTGTTCTTTATTAACCAATCTTTACTATTGATGTACCGTTAGATTATTAGTCATACAATTTCCTAAAAACGCTCACACTTTATAGTTTTTAATAAAATATCTCGTTGTCAAAATGTTAAGATAGAAATTTGTAAATGGTTGCTATTTTTAATTGGTATAATTTAGAAATCTGTTACTTTAGAGTTTGTAAACCAGTGTGATCGGACGATTGGAACTTATGGGGGGTGGGTAAAAAATGGTTTTCTCATTTTTGACCCTTATAACATATAATTTCTCAATTTCACTACATACCATGTTGTAAGACTGAATACCCCTGCCGCAGTAAACCTGCAGACCAAGCGAATTTCCATTTGCCTGATTGGATTTACACTTCAAAAATGTTTCCTTAAAAATATTACATTTATTCCTTATTTAAATAGAATTAGTTTAACAAGTACTTAGGTTTGCTGCAACCGGGAGGGTAAAAGTGTGTTTTTTTTTGTAAATTGTAAATTGTTAATAGTTTAGTAAGAAATAAATGCATTTTCCAAATTTGATCAAAATATGTTCATTAACAAGCAAACTACAACAATTTACCTATTCTCCTTAAGAATAATGGGAATTTAAAATTTACCATTTTTTTGAAATTTTCTTCGTAACTATTAGGCGCATGATAACGCTTCAACATACTAAATTATTTAATTTTTAAGCTTCAAAATAGTTTGGAAAGAAATTGCAAAACTTTAAGTATTTTGGGTCAAAAATGTGAAAACCCAATTTTTACCCCATAAAACCCCCCACAATTCCTCGTTCCCAATGTCCGATCATGTTGGTTTCGCAAACTTGTTAAAATAAATGTAGAATTTATGTAGTATTCCCAGATTCAAGAAAAAATTATTAATTATGTTGTTTACATTATGTTAGCCAGGTTCTTGATGAACTTGTCTCCTTAAAAATATCATAATTTACTTTATTCCCTACTTAAATAGCATTAGTTTAACTAGAAAAATTGTAAATGGTGGCTATTTTAATTTTTAAACTTAAATTACCAAAAAATATCTGATTTCATGAAAAAAGATCAAGAATATTTTATTTAGAATTTTTAACTCCCTATCAAACGATACCAAGTTTAAAAAGATTGAATAAGAAATAGCTGAAATATTATGATTTTTAGTTGTAAAATAGGGCAAACCTGACTAGCTTAGCCTTTTTCTACATTTTACAAATAAAAATCGTAATATTTCTTATTCCATCTTTTTGAATTTGGTATCGTTTGATAGGGAATTAAAAATGACAAATAAAAGTGTACTCGTCATTTTTTCATAAAATCAGCCATTTTTTAGTAATTTTAATTCAAAAATTAAAATGGCAGCCATTTTGAAATTTTATGATGAATTTTTTCCTAACATAGGTCTCTAATCTTACTAATATTATAAATGTGAAAGTTTGTGTGTTTGTTTGTTTGAAGTTCAATCACGCATTAACTACTGGACGGATTTTGCTGAAATTTGGCATGATGATAGCTTACATTCCCGATTAACATATAGGCATATTCCTATCTCAAAAATCCTTTCGGGCTCCGCCCCAGTGGCTCTGTAGTTCCCCATGTTAACTTTATGAGTATTCATATTTAAAGGGAATAAAACAATTTAGTCAGCTGTTTCCAATAAAAAGGTATGTTCTATGATATGCAATAGCATTAAAGTTATAAGATTTACCAAAAGGGTGCAGCACAATTTTTTTTGCATTTATGAAAACAACTATAATATAATCTATATATTAATTTGAAACTGTTTTTCTTTGTCATAGCTATTTTGAGAGAACAGCTGGTCGTAGAAACTCGGTAGGGGTGTCTAAAGAAAGGTCTTGGTCTGTAGATGAGCCATCAAAAGAGAAACGTGGTAAATTCCCTCGGGGCTCTGCCCCAGTGGCCTTTAAAGTCCCATCCCATGTTGTTCTTATGAAGGAAAATGGGGTTTTTGTCACAGCTAATTTGAGAGAACGGCTGGGTGTAGAAACTTGGTAGGGGTGACTAAAGAAAGGTATTGGTCTGTAGGTGAGCCCTCAAAAGAGAAACGAGGTAAATTTCCTTGGGGCTCTGCCCCAGAGGCCTTTAAAGTTCACTCAGCAATTGTATTTACATTATGACCATATGGATAATTTTACACTACCAGCTATTAATGGACCAGCTGTTAATATTCAAATTGTATTCAAAGGTCTACTGAAACTGCCAAAATTAAATGTTTACATTATTATTTATGATTTTAAATTGATTCTCCACTGCATGGCAAGTTTTTTATAGTTTCTACAAAATGATGAATTTGATGAAAATGATGAGTAGGTGAACTAATGTCAATTCAGGTATTTAAAAAAAAGTGTAGGCCTACAGGGTTTTTACTTTGATGTACACATGTAGCTAGGTCGAACAATGCATCTAAACCTCACTACATACAAAACATTCGGAAACACAACAGTGTCATCACATCTCATCGCATTTGCATGATTTGTTATCAAGGCTGGACTAGGTTATGGATTTGGTTCCGCAAATGTTCAAGATTTGTGATCAAATTTCCTACAGTTATGGTTCATTCCATCCACGAAAAACATGCACAGCTTTATGTGGTCGATATGGCCAGGCAAAACTACCCCATAAGTTAATGAATTATCAAGTAAGAACAGGATGATTAAATACATGGGTCGATATGGCAAGAGAAGGAATTAAAGTTGCTTAGATCGAAGTAAGAATGTTACTGCTATCTGGAGAATCAGATATTTTTATCAAATACAAAACAAAAATTATTTAAATGCTGATAAAATTCTGTATTTTTATGACCAAAGAAAGATGAAGATTTTACTTATAAATCTGGATACAATCTGAATGATTTTTCTAAAGCAGATGGAATTAGTTGTTAGTAATAAATATTGACTCTTTCCGTTACATGATAGACTAATTATATGAACTCATTCTCCCATATAGTGAAAGTGGCTTTGACATGAAACAAACTCATGAACAAACAATTATAAAGACTCCTAAAAAACCTTTTGGGCAACCTAAAGCCGATAAAAGGTAGGAAATATTGTGTTAAACGAATTCAACAATCACGTTTTTTAGGGAACACAATCGTCATACTTATTATTATGCTTATCCTCCCTTCATCATTTAACTAAGATTTTAATGACTTCACTCTATCTATCGCAGTTAGCTGAATTTACATAAAACCTCAAGATTAACCGTCGATTTCGACGGGGTTCCACTAGTTTGAACTAAGCAGAAACAAAAAACTGTGATACACAATGAGAACTGTCAAATAAGGATTGATTACAGTTATGTTTATGTTTTTAATTTCATGAATAATTTGTGATATTTTGCAAATTTTCAATAATTTATTGTTAGTGGTAGAACATTATGGCTATGGTAGATGTGTGATACCATAGTATACCTTAAATTTAAAGAAGCAAATGTTATCAAACTGTGTCCTTCCCCATTGCAAACAGAAAGCTTAAGCATAGCTGCAATAAACATTTTATACTTATATGCCAACCCCGTATGAAGGACGGGTACTCTGCTAGTACTTTAATATAAATACTAAGTTTCTTAATAATCGGTTGAAAAACTTAAAATATAAAAATGGTAATGTGAAATAATCAAAATGGCAAATATCTGGTTAACAAAGCGATTTTGGAAAAAAATGTTATTCTGGATTTTGTTATATTTTGACCAATATAGAACCATTTCCATGAGTTAGGCTGTTTACTTGTGGGACACCCTGATTATATTTTTTAGGATCATTCTAAATGTATTGATATTTCTCCATGTAGGGAATTTAATTTACTATTTTTTTCTTAAACCGAAGATTTTCAAACTTTTTGCTAACTACGTCCAAACGCATTGCTAAAATTGATAACTACTGTTCTTCTCATTATATCCTAAATTCTGTGCAAAGCTCGGTCCCACAGGAACTATATATATAAACGAACTTATATTCGGACTCGGACAAAGCTGTTTTTTGGCGAAAAATATGTTATTTATATATGTATGTTAATGTTATTTAAGGGTACCTACAAAAAAATCCCTACCAGTTTAAAAATTAAAGCATGCCAGACAGAGGTAAAGTTTTACGTTTGGTCAACACAGATGAGCAGTAGGTAAACAGACGCGTTGAGACTGTAGACTGTAGAGGATTATTTGGTTCAGGAATGCCGGGCATGCGGTACTCGCACACGGACACTACAGTATTGATTTTTAGAGCCAAAATGTTTTTACCATCGGAAGGCAGGTCTGTGAATTATGAGGGAAATGTGCTTTCATAATCATAAACTTGATAATAATCTTGCAGAGTTTCGACGACATCAAAATACACCGCCTATTTATTTAACTGACATTTTTATTAACATAAAATACTGCATACAATACAACTTGAGTGTTGATCCGAGTCAGAGAATAATGGAACAATACAGGAATATTATTTGATTTGATAACAGTCGTAGATTGCTTTAAAATCGTATACATGAGTTTTAAGTGGTTTGGCATTTGGAACAAACAATCCTGAAATATATCTTGTAAAAAAACATATTAAAAAACAAGTAAACTAATTATAAGAATCCAGTATTTAAAAACCATACAACACCTATTGGTCAAGCAATATGGAAACAATAATAAATAATTAAATTCACTATATCAACATCAAAGCAAATCCCTATAAAACTACTTTTACCCGTTAAAATAATGTTGAGGCTAATCTAAACATAGTCGAGATAGCTTAAACCTTTTAAACCCAGTTCAATGTTTGACAGCTGAAAATTAAGCCTATAACTTATTTATCAACACATTGTTAGTATCTATTAATTAGCTCACTCACGAAAAATTAATATTAGTTATAAAAAACGTTGATGATAACAACTCATAGCTAACCTTATTACTTGTAGAGGTAGAGAATAAAATCGAAATGGATATTTGATTGCCACTCGTAATTTGGACTCGTTTTGTTCAAACACCTGCAAGAAAGACAGAAGACCTCAAAATGTTAGACGGCTGCGCGCAGCCTGCCCAAAACTGAGAAATTGCGTGAGCAACGTTATTGATCTGGTTTTTGCTCACCACACACCCTTCGGTCCAACACGCCTACAACATGGATACTCTGGCGTTCTTATACCATGCCAGGGGTGTTTACTAATTACTGAACTATTAAATGTATGGAAATTAATTAACGAATACATCTATATCTATAAACGAGGAACTAGTATGTATGTATGTATGTATGTATGTATGTACCTTATGGACTCCGAAACCCCTCGACAGATTGTAATGAAACTTTTAGGCATTATTATTATTCAAGGATGGTTTGTGTGAAGTTTGGTGGAGATCCGTCAAAACAGCTCCGCCCTAGAGGTTTAAGTTGGTCAATGTCAGACTTTTTGAACTACAATGTTTACAAATAAATGTAACAAAAAAAACCACTAAGTGGTAAAACACTTTCCCCGCCAAGTCAGCAATCCAAAAAATTTAATAAATTTATTTTTGTAGAAAACTAACAGTTAAAATAAAAATCCTCTTTTCTCTGATATATAGACCACGGCACAACTACATCTCATTTAATTTCAATAATATTGTTCGTGTAGAACTAAATTCTACATTTTTGGTCTTATCTGCTTTAAACCGATTAAAAACTTTTTGACACACGTACCAAAATTACTATTTAACAAACCCCCTGGGCTTATACTCAGTTTCAAATTTCATCAATAGTCATCTTGAACAACATAAAATGCGTTGGTGTTACATAAGTGTTCTGATAATTAAACCCGTGTATCTAAAGACTAGTGTAAATTGAGCCCTTATTAGAGAAGTAAAAATGTAATCAAACAGATCAGGTTTGTTATAAATAGCATAAGGCAAAACAAATATTGAAAAACTCATTTATCCTAAATTTACATAAAAACTTTTTAATTGCTTGTTTAACATACGTGGAGTGATTTTCCCGATCGGTTTACTTGTTTTAGTGTATCAAAACATAAAACAAACCTTAGTACTGGTACTAATTTTCAAGTTCCTAGGTTTCATATGTTTTGATAAGTTTGAAACCGTTGTGTATGTTGTGTGTGTATTAAACTGTTAAAAATGACGAGCTGCTGTACCAGTGTACCATCGGTACACTGCATTTGTCAATGGAAAGTATCGGGGAATATCACTGGTCTAAGTAATTTTATATAGTAAGTAGTTCAAATCATTCGGTATACCTGAAAAAAAAACTTTTAAAAAAGTTTTAAAATAATTTTTCAACTGTTCCTATGAATTTCTCTAACATTTAAATTAATTGAGATTTAATCGCAGCTGGCCCTTCTTTTGTTTTGTTTTTAATCCCATGTTATTTAAATGGGCAAAAATCGTACTTTGAGGGCTTGCCAAGGGTTTATGGGTCAACGCACCGACTTGAGACCCTCAAAAGGCACTTGTTGAAAGCCTGGATGTAATTATGTGTTTTTCTTAGGGGGTTTGAGAGCATAGTTTTGTTCTGATCTTTCGATTCAAATACAGTTCAGCCGGTGATTGTCCGCATTGTAGAGGTACAGCTCGGTAGCGAAACAGTATGTATTGAATTTGTGATTTAATATTCTTTCGAGGATCTTCAGCACAATTTTTCAAAGATGTCTTTAACGTTTGCACACAGCGTTCCGCTAATCCATTGGTTGCTGGGTGTCCTGGGGTGATAAATTTTTGAAATATGCCTCTTTGTCGGCAAAAGTCTGTAAATTCTTGGCTAGTAAAAATTGTGGCATTATCAGGCCAGGAGGATAAGTTACCGCAGGATAACTTATAACCGGATAACTTATAACTTGTAACTTATAACTTATACCGCAGGATAAATAGTGCAGCAGGATATCCATGTGAAGAGAATATATCATTTAGAAATTCTATGGTCGTAGCAGTGGATGGTGCGCTTTTGGTTATTCGAACCTCAGGCCATTTAGATTTAGCATCAATCACTACTAGGAAATGGTGTCCTTTAAATGGTCCTGCGTAGTCGATGTGAACTCTTTCAAAGTTTTCCTTAGGGATTTCCGAAGGGTGAAAAACTTTTGTTGGCTGTTATGACTGTAAAGCGCAAGCTGCACATGATCTAACTTTATTTTCAATGTCTTTGTCGATTCCGGGCCAATAACAGTGGAGTCTTGCGAGTCGTTTCATTCTTACCATTCCTATGTGTCTTGCATGAAGCTCTTCTAAAACATAAGAGCGTAGTGATCTAGAAATGTAGTCACGTTATCCTCTGAATACAATTCCTTGATTGGTTGAGTAGATTGGATCATTTGCACTTTCTTTTATTTGTTTCATAAGATCTTTCATTCCTGGATCGTACTAAGTTTCTTTTGAAATTGAATCACTCGTGATGTTGATTGATGAGATTTGCAGGATTGAATTCTGTTCTATTTCATCTTCTTCTTTATTCAGTGCTGTGTCGATACCACGATGTTCCGTTGTTTGATAAGTCCTGGATAGAAAGTCTACATTTTGGTGTTGTTCTGCTTTCCGATGTTTGATGTTGTATTCAAATCCTCTGAGGAAAACTGTATAGCGTAAAAGTCGACCAGCTGTCATTGGAGGAACATTCTTTGGGTGAAATATTCGTGTGAATGGTTGATTATCTGTTATCAATTCAAACTTTCTTCCATAGAGGTAGTTGAAAAATTTTCCAATAGAAAATACAATAGCGAGTGCTTCGCGATCAAGTTGGCTGTATTGGGACTCTGATTTTGAAAGTGAGCTTGAGACGAATGCAATGGGCCTTTCTTCTCCATTGATAATGTGTGATAGTAGTAGGTGTAAAAGGGGTGAGCTGAAACACCATGCAAAACAAATGGTGAAAAAATCCATTTTGTAAAAATAAAATTCAATTCGACCGGCGAGCCCAGGCGGTAGGAGCGTGCAGATGGTGGAGCGTAATTTGGCACGGTTTGGTGCGTAACTGTGTGGGAAGGTATAATTAACTTATGTTTAAATCAAAAGTATATTTTATTTTGTTTAAAATAATTAATTGTGCTAACTTTTTTATATTTTTTAGTAATTAGTTATTTGTATTTTTGATTTATTTGCTAAAGCAGATTTGGTTAATTGTAATAATTAGTATTTGTGTGAAAGAATACTTGCTGCTATTGTTGAAGTTCTGTTTTGCGTTTTACATATCGGACGGAAGTTGCATAATGAGCGAGGTGTTATCGCAGTAGCCTTTGTTCGCGCTAATGGGCGCGACTTATCGCTATCACAACCTTGGATGTGTTTTTAGAGAACGTGTCTGTGTAAATGACCATGATGTTCTCACCAAGTGCACGCCTCGCTGGTTGCACGCGTTGCCCTCCCCGCCACGAAAGCCTGATTCAATGACCTTTACTGTGATTGCTGAATGGTATATAACCCCATGACTGGATACCGACGTCAGTATCTTCACTGCGAATTGTCACTCTGCTCACCACTACCTACATCTCCAGCATGGCATCATCGGCCCTTACCACTCCCAGCGTTTGGGATATCAGCCTGGTGGAGGGTGCAGGACTGGACAACACCGAGGACCTGTACATCGTCATTAAATCTATATTTCCTCAGGCAAATGTTGAGGTAAGATAGTTTTAATATATTTTATAAACTGAAATAATTGTTTTAGTTGAGATTTATATTAGAGTATTTTTTTATTATACACCTGAATAATTATTAATATAAATAGTAATTTTTAAATAATATCTGGATGGGGACGAACTGTATTAATCATGTTGAAACAAATAATGCTAAATAATAACAATATGAATATTATAAATATATTACTGATTATTTTGGAACAAATATTGTAAAGTAATTATATAGAGATAATTATCTTGACAAATATTACATTTAATTGAGTAGAAATGTACCTTAAAAACCATAAATAAAATATAAACAGACAAAAATACTGCTGTTTAAATTTGATAATTAGTAATATCCATATTTATGATATAAAACAATGATATAATTGTATTTATAATTTGTATGTATAATATTTGAAAAATGTAAAGTATGGATTGAATATTGATCATAATTTATTTTACTAATTAATTGTTTGATTTATTTCAGATAACCAAGCGAGATGAAATCACGTACCGGATGAAATTGCCGTACTGCACAAAGATATCATCAGTGCAGGCAAAGTTTGCTGACTATGCTGATGCTGTCACCGTTGTCAGCGCTGGTGCGGATCTGTCAATTGATCAGACGAAGCGACTCACTGAGCTAAAGAGAAAAATTTCCCAGCGCCGCAACAACGGTCAGTAAAAGAGAAAAATAACTGTGTAGTATTAGTTAGCTATTTTGGTGTTAGTAAAAAAGTGGATTATAAATTTAAAACTATAAAGACATAAAAATTAAATTTAAATTTTACAAGTGCAGTGCAAGTGACAATATAAGATTAAAACAATGCAGAAATACATTTCTACACTAACACTCAAACCCTGTCGCGTGTGTGATTTATGGTATCGCAACCAAGACAATCATTTTAAAAGTTCGCGACACTTATTCGTCTATGATCCAATCGTGTTGATTGAATCTGCTGCTAAGTGTAGATTACAAACATTTCACCTTCCAAATGGACAAGGGCTATTAGATTACCCCAGCTTTTTTTAATATTGCAAACCTTTTGTAATTGACAAAATTGATGAAAAAGTTGATGAGTACAAATCTATAAAGTGTAATGTTATAGTGAAATCTATGTACATAAAAAATAGTTTAGAGACTGAGAAACGTGAATTGAACTTTAAAACTAAAAATGAACCTATACTTATGTCGACTGACTTAGAAGTGTATTACAATGATGTTTAACAAAAGATGGTGAAAGAAGAAAGTAATTTTATGGGGCGTGGATCAGGATGGACTTTAAATGAAATAACTAGTATGGAACTTAGGATAAACCGTTATAACCCTTTGTAGGGTCACAAACACATATCCCTCCCACCAGATATTGCGTCTAAAAAAGTAATCATAAATGTTCAAAATACTGATAATTACTGTTTTAAATATTCAATTTATGCAATGTTCATTACCGATGGAAATGCTCACAGAATAGGGAAATATTTGAATAATGAAGATATGGAAAAAAGATACAATTGGGATGTAATTTCATATCCTGTAACTGTTAAAAGTATACCAAAATTTGAAAAAGCAAATAATATTTCTATCAATGTGTTCGGCCTTGAAAAAAATCCCAAGGGAAATAACCATTTTGTTCACCCGATAAAGATATGTAAAAATGAAAAAATAGATCATAGAGACTTGCCTTTGTTAAAGAATGATACAACTATGCATTATGCGTATAAAAATAATTTTGAACGGCTCATCTGCTCACAGGTTACTAGGCATCATGGTAGAATTTTTATATGTAAAAGTTGCCTTATTCATTTTACCACAAAAACGGTTTATGATAAACATAAAATACTTTGTGACTCTCACACACCTCTAAAAGTAAAAATGCCTGATTCGACAGAAAGTAAACTAAGATTCACAAACTTTAAAAACAAACAATCTGTTCCTTTTGTTGTTTATGCAGACTTTGAAGTCATGCTTCTAAAAGAAATACAATGTCCAGTATGTAATAAGGCAACTTGTGAAAATCCAAAAACTTGCTCATTAGAATTATAAAAATATTGCTAGCAAAAATAAACCAAGTACTGTCTTACAAACTAAACATGTACCTATGTCATTTTGTTATTACATAGTAAACACGTTAGGTTTAAAATACGAACCAGTAGTGTATCGTGGTCCTGATGCTGCTAGAGTTTTTGTTGAAAAATTGAAAGAGGAAGCTTTAAAAATTAAAGAAATTTATGATAGGAAATTACCAATTCAGGATTTGACTGCTGAACTTATATATTTGGGTTCACGCAACTTCCAAATAAACATTGAACCGGAAGCAACTCACGCAGTTTTCAGGTAAAAGACCCAAACAAAACCTCTAGCGAGTGTTTAGTAAACATAGTGGTTACACAAATTACGTTACTTTCATTTGACACTTTGACGATTCTTTGTTGACGCTGCTTCTAAATAAACATAGAACTGGAAGCAGCCCAGGAAATTTTGATGTAAAACCCAAACAAAAATGTTTGTGGTAAACATAGTTTTTTAGTATAAGTGGTCAATATATAATATAATATATATAGTATAAGTTTAGTATATAATAGATCAATTTAATTCATCAACTAAATGTCATATATGTGAACTTGAATTTTATCAAGATGATATCAAGGTTAGAGATCACTGCCATTTAACTGGCATATTCAGAGGTGCGGCTCACAATAGCTGTAATTTACAATTTCAAAGTCCTAATTTCTTACCTGTTTTATGCATAACTCAAGTAGTTACGATCTTCATTTCATCTGTCAAATTTTAAATATTGATAACTATGATATAACAGTTATACCTAGTACGGAAGAGAAATATATTTCACTAAGCAAAAAAGTATGTCAAAAGTTTGAAATTCGATATGTAGATACTTTCAGATTTATGAGCAGTAGCTTAGAATCACTGGCAAAGAATTTAACTAAGCAGCAATTTAAGGAAACTATATCCCATTTTGGGATTGACAAAATAGGTCTTGTAAGCAAAAAAGGTATTTTCTGTTATGAGTACATAACAGATTGGAATAAACTAGATGAACAATCTCTGCCTCCAATTCAGCAGTTTTATAGTTCATTAACTAATTCAGATATTACTCAACAGCAATATGAACATGCTAGAAATGTATGGGATACTTTTAATGTCCTAACAATAGGATCGTATTCTGACCTATATTTGCTTACCGACGTCTTGAATTTAACTGATGTGTTTCAAAACTTTAGAGCTGTTTGTAATACAAGTTATAATCTTGATCCATGTTGGTATTATACAGCACCCGGTTTGTCTTGAGATGCATGTCTTAAAATGACAAACATAACCCTAGATCTTATACTAGATTATGAAATCTATCTTATGCTAGAAAAAGGCATACAAGGGGGAATAAGTCAATGTACAAAACGATTTAGTGAAGCAAAAAATAAGTATGTTGAAACAAATATTACTCAGGATGAGACATTTGATGGTAAATCTTCATTTCTAATGTATTTCGATGTGAATAACTTATAATTATTCCCCTAAAATGAAAGTCTCCTGCACAACTTCACGTTACGCTCTTTCCAATGAGACCAAAAACATGTCAATCGGTTCAGTAGTTTCGGAGGAGTAATCGTCACAAAAATCCTTCTTGCGTATTAAATAAGTACTAGTGTACATGATGCTCGAATTCGAGCAATTGTAAAGTATTACAGGATTGGCAAACCAATAACAATCATACTTAGCTATCAACATTTCAACAAAAACACACCTATCTTCCCTGTAGCAGCAAACCTAAGTACTCATATTAAAATTAACTTAATGTTATTTAAAAAGGAAAAATGACCATTTTAAGGGAATAATTAATCTTTGTATTAATTAAGCCAGGTAAATGGAAATTCGCTTAGTCTGAAGGTTTGCTGCAGATACACAATTTTAATAACAGCAAAGATTGAAGAATCTGAATTACTTATATCCACGAATTTATCTAACAATTATTTCCTGTAAAATATTATTACAGCAGTTCAAAAATATTGAAACTAACTCGATCAACAAATGATGTTGAAAGAATTCCATACTAATGACATTAACATATAGTTTGACAGTTCAATTTAATCAATGTTAAATGTTTACATTCGGGCATAGACAAAAATGATTCGGGCGAGTGACATATTTGATTAATGTTTATGATCCCTACCGTTCCTGTTCTAATAATCATGCAGTATTTAATATGTTTGAACCAGCTGTGTGGAATTGTGAAATCAAAATTAATTTGACAGTTAGTTCTGATTGTTTAAATTTTTAAATTTTGTGTAAATGTTTAAATGACTGATCCAATTTTTGGCAAGACTTGTTGATGAACAGGTGCTTGCTTCCTGACATTGTTTGATATATGTTTTACTTATTGTTCTCATATTTGAAGTTTGAACAGATTGTAAAATAAATTCTGATAAAAAAAAATTTGTGGGAGTGTGAGCCGGTGGGGCACACGGAAGATTTCTCAGGTGCCGTTTGACGTCACTAACTGCTGACGTCACTAACTGCTGCGTCTGAAGAAACAGACAATTTTATAATTTTCTATTATTAAATTAAACTGTCATAACCTAACCAAACTAACCAAACGTGCTGATAATGGAAAAATCGAATAAAGGTTTACTAATCTAAAAAATAGTTTTGTTCATAAAATAAAATTATAATTGCCTAAAATTCAATTTTATAATTTTTCATTATAAAATTAAACTGTCATAACCTAACCAAACCAACCAAACTTGCTGATGTGAAAAAATTGTTAATAAAAAGTTAGTGCCGCCGGCGGGATTCGAACCCGGAACATTCGGATTATCAGCCCGCAACGCTATCCACTGCACCACCGAGGCCGATGGCTCAAACCGTATCGTTGCGGTATTGGTGTTCCCTCAGTGACGTCAGCAGTTAGTGACGTCAAACGGCACCTTAGAAATCTTCCGTGTGTGTGTGCCGTTTCGGAGTGCGAGCTGGTTCTTATTTATAGTGAGTGTGTTGATTTTTGCTCTGTGAATTATTATCTTTTTTACGTATTTTTGAGCTCGGACTCTCTTTTAAAGTTGTGACAAGTTTAATTCTTTGTTTGTTCTTGTACTTGTTTCATAGTATAGTGGAAATAGTTAAATTAAACAACAAAACTTTGTTCAAACATAGGTCTAACCTACAAGCTCCTCCTGTTACAAGAATGTCAACATCTAATGTAAACAAAGCTAAGTATAATCATAGACAAATAGAATAAATATTTATTCTATTTGTCTATGGTATAATGTACAACAAACAAACAAGTTCCTTGCTATGCCTTATGATGAAAATGTAAGTGATCCTGATGATGATTATGTCTTCCCAAAACGTAAACTTACCTTTTCTTCCTCTGAATCTCAACCGAAACGCTATGTTTTAGATTCAAGTGAACTATGTAATGGCAATAAATATCAAATTCTATCTGAACATTCTTATTGTTCTAATGGTAATGGCAATGGCGTGGATCAATCACACGAGATTGATGATTCTACTTTGGAAAACCAAGTAAATGACCCAAAGTTAAAAATACCTCCTATATTTTTGGACAACGTAAACAACCACCAAGAAATAATAAAAGATGTCCGAAATATGGTAAAGGCAACTTTTTCAACTCAAGTTCGAGGGCAGTCCCTTAAAGTGAACTTGTCTAATATAGATGACTTTAGAAATTTGACAGCCTTTTATGATTCTTCTAACATTAAATATCATACTTTTCAACCCCTACATGACAAACAACTAGAAGTGATTGTCAGGAACGTCCCTACATCATTATCTCAGAATGAAACTAAAACTGAGCTAACAGATCAAAACTATCCTGTCATTAGAGTCACTAGGTTACTCAACAAAAACAAACTTCCACTCCCTCTTTGTGCAGTAGACTTAGAAAACAACGACGACGGCAAAGCTATCTTTAATTTAACCACTATCTGTTTTGCAGTTGTAAGTGTCGAAATGAAAAGAAAATCTAGGCAAATTCCCCAATGCACTCGATGTCAACGCTATGGGCACACGAAGAACTTTTGTAAGCTGGACCCAAGGTGCGTGCGGTGCACTGGTCAACATCACTACTCTGAATGTCCTAAACAAAAAACTGCAGCTCCTCAATGTGTTAATTGTGGCGAAAGCCACACAGCTAACTACAGAGGCTGTCAAGTATACCAGAAAATGACCAACAAAGATCACAATCGGGGTAGTCCTCGCAATCGCACTCAAAATGCTACTGAGAAAAAAGAAAATACTCATTCTCCCCCTGATTTGAATTCTGCTACTCATTTTCCTGAGATTCATACAAACTTTTCGCCTCAGGAACCTTCTACATCACGAGTTTCATTTGCTAAAGTTACTGCTACGAGCCGCCGCAATATTAATAGTTCATTAATTCATTCCGGTATGTTTTTTCCTTCGTGATGGCATTATTAAGGTTATTCTTATTATGTTATTATTATTATTAACCGACAACCTAAGAATAACATTAATAATTCATTCTCACAAGAACAATCTGATGATGCTCCTGATACGTCTGTGTTTCAAAACCTTGAACAAATAATCCTAGATGTGGTGAAATCGTTCATTCCTACTCTCAAAAAGATAATAAGTAATGTGATAAGCTCTATTCTCTCAAATGGATCAGGTCAATTATTTTCAAATTAACAATTTAACCCTCCTTAACTGGAATGCCAATGGGCTTAGAGATGAACGTGCTACTTTTATCGTGTTTATGGTTAGACATAGCATCGATATTGCGTGTATTACTGAGACACACCTGACCAATGTGGAAAATTTCAAAATTAATGGGTATTCTATATACAGGGAAGATAGGCCTAATCCAGTAGCTTCAGGTGGCGTTGCAATTTTTGTGCGAAGAACTTTGGACCATCATAATATATTTTTACCTCGTTTATCTTCGGTAGAAGCTGTTGGTGTAAAAATTAATTTAAGTCTACAAACCCCCGAACAAACGGCTACACAATAATGACTTGCAGGTGCTGTTTGCAGAAAATTGTTTGACTGTTGTTATGGGGGACCTAAATTGTAAAAATCAGATATGGGGTTGCAGAACCACAAACCCAAATGGAAACCGTTTGTTACGACTCACAAATAACTCAAACGTAATGATTGATGCGCCACAAGAACCAACACATTTTCCATGGCAACCTAATTATCAACCAGATATACTTGATTTGGTTTTGCACAAAAACTTTACAGCTCCAATCATTCAAAATGTTTTACCCGAGCTGGACTCTGACCATTCTCCTGTTATAGTAACTTTCTTCACGCAACCTCAATTCAGTTGTCCACCTCAACGATTAATTAATTAATGGAAAGATAAATTGGGAAATTTTCAGTGCAGAATCGGATAAATGTTTAGAAGGTATGCCTAAATTATCGTCTTCCATCGAAATAGAAAACTCTGTAAAAATATTTACCGAATCATTAAAAACTTGTGCCAGGAAAGCTATCTTAAATCCCTCACAATCCACGCCAAATAACGACTACTATCATCCTCCGATGAGAATAATGCGTCTGATTAGAGAAAAACATAAAGTTAGACGACTTTGGCAGCGATACCGTCGAGGAATTTAGAATAGACAACTATAAGAAGTATGTTTCTGATATTCATCCGAGTGACCCAAATATGTGGAAAGCAACTAAACGTCTTTTAAGTACTCCTTCGGTCATACCTACGTTGAAAAAAGACAACCTAATCTGTGAGACTGATTCACAGAAGTGTGAACTGTTGGCAGATTTTTATGAAAGTACATTTCAACCCACTGATCTTGCTGATTATAGTGACGAGGAGATGGTGAAAGAGATTTTTACAAACGACGTGTCAAAATAAAGTATTTTTTGTGTAGTCGCCCCCTTTCACCAATTCATGTAATAAAAGTCCTCGGGCTTTGCCCCACAGGCCATCAAAGTTGGAGTTTCTCCCATAAGATTAACATGGGGTAATCTAAATATTTTATTGGATACTTTGTCCCCACTAATTTGAGAGAACGGGTGTAGAAACTTGGTAGGGGTGTCCAAAGAAAGGTCTTGGTCTGTAGATGAGTTATCAAAAGAAAAACTAAGCAAAATTCCTTAGGACTCTGCCCCATAAGCCTTTAAAGATCCCTCCACAGAGTTGTTTACATTTTGGTCATGTGAATAATACTTTTTAATGAAACAGCTGTTCATTTTTATTAGGGAATTTCGCATAGGGAATAAGCTATTTAAATTGTATTTCAAACAACACACATTTATTTGGAGTTACTGAATTCTACCAAATAAGTATTTGCAATGTTATTTTCTGATTTTAAAATTGATTTTCTTCTTTATCATGTTATGTTTTGCAATATAACGTTCCATTGCGAAATCAGTGGAAAATCCTTTTATCAGCAATTCTTAAATCATTTCTCATTGAACTATCTTATATCTATTATACGGGTTGGTGTCTGCCTTTTTTACCACTTTTGCCTACATTTTATCATATTATTCTACACATATCAAATATTTATGTAGAAATATCTGCTCTTATCAAGTCTAATACAATTAAAACATAGAAACCTTGCCTAAAATGGTACCCATCTTGACAAATTATTTGCACCTGCCTATAAGGACTTTGGCGCACTGGGTTGGTAACATTATTGAAAATAACATGACATTTTGGCTGTAAAATATGGTACAAAGAGAAAATACTATTTAAGCAGCTACTATCATGACAGAAAGGTCATACTGTATTCCTTTTAAACTAGATCACAAAATCCTTTATAAGATACGTTGATTAACAATATGTAAACGTCAATATATACGTAACAACCAATTTACAGTATTTTTGCTTTTTGGAAATGTCCCATTGTTATGTCATTTGCATTATTTGTTGCCAATGAAGCTGCAAGACCATAATGAACCAGGAGGCCCCTAACAGTTCAAGAATAAAAGCCAACTTTACCTCAAGTATTTTACTACACCTAACATTCCGTAGAAAAATTATATTCGACAACTTTATGTTATTGATAAGGCTGAGACAACTAACTGACATCCCCCATGTCAAGGAATTCCAGCTTTCAGTAACCCCACAGTCAATTTCTCAAAACTATGCTAGATGGTTATTCATTGGCACATAAGTACGATATGAACTGACGCGACACGCGACGTGACAAAGGAAAAATCAAACTTACACTGTAACGGATATACCCTTCTTTGAAGTTAGAATATGTCTTCCCAAAAAATATTTTCTTTTGAAATAAAATCATATTACACTGATGAAATCACGGAAGTAATTTCATTCAATTTAATTTCATTCAACGCAATTAACTTAATATCATTATTGTTTTTACACTTATTACTCTTTAAACAATGCTAAATCCTCAAAATATGTATATTTCACCCAATTTATCGCCGTTGGATGAATGAAAATAAGTCCATCTTCAGAAAACGTCAATATCTAACCAAATTGGTTAGTTGACCTATTGACGTTTTTGTTAACCTGAAGATGGACTTATTTTCAAGTCCGAAACTATAGTAGTGTAATACTGAAGAAGGATCACTTGACGAAGCCAGGTAACTTAAACCATTTAGCTTAAATTTAGTGATCCAGAGGCTACCTCACCATGTATATACCTTTGAAGTAGAGGCTATATTTATTCCCAAAAGGTATCAAACGCCAGCTCCTGAGCAAATCTTTTCTATCACTTTAAAGTTTGTTTCGTGTTTTTAGTCTTCACGTACAGAGACTTAAATCTTTGTATTAAATTGTTAGCAATCATAAATCGTGGACAGAATCTTCCACAAAAGATAAATACAATATAGTTTAACACCCTAGAACTCCTTTAAAAAAATATTTTTTTAATAAGGCTTCGTCATAATGTTAAAAATACTCAATACAACAAATTCATTAATTTTACATATGTAAACGTTGATAGTTGTGTGCGTATTGTATTTTTAATATATCTTCTGTATACATCTAGTCCTCTATATTTTCTGTGTACACAAATGCTTCTGTATACACTTTTTTTGCAACTCACAGTAACTGAGAAATATTCTAAACTGGTGAACAGTTTTTATAAATGTTTGCCATTATTTCTCAACCCGTGCTTAAAAAATTAGTGACTCGTGGATAAATCCAGATACAAAATTTAATCTAAATCGGACCACAGGTTTTGTCTGTAGCTCTGTATCTGGATCATACAAGTGTGTATTATATAACCTGATATTAGCCAAAATATGTTTTATTCTATAACGTTTAATTTAATTAAACATAAAAGTCATGCTCCCTGCATTTTTAAAGTATTCAGTCCAAAAATGTAATAAATTTACTTGTGCATACATATTATTTCGTTTTAATAAATAATTGAGGTGATGCAATACACTTATGTAGGCAGTCGCAGCAGTCGAAGCCGGGCATAGCGCCTAGAGTTTCATGAACGCAAACCGTGCAACGAGTAGCTAAATGAGCCGTAGAGTAAGTGAGCCATCTAATATTTTGAAGAGGGTTCACTTACTCTACAGATCATACTGCCTATGATCTGTAGTGTAAGTGAGCCATCTAATATTTTTCTGCAGGCTCGTATAGTATACGAGCCTATTCCTATAATTTATATTATTCATTATTTTGGCTCGTATACTATACGAGCCGATTCCTGAATTATCAAATAATTCTTACGCTTGGCTCATAGTCACTATGATCTGTAGAGTAAGCGAACCTTCACCTTCATACTGTATTTTTAAATATAATACACGAGGCTCATAGTCACTATGATTTGTAGAGTAAGTGAACCCTCTTCATTTATTTTTTATTTTCGATAGGCTCGTATAGTATACGAGCCTGTAGTGCAAGTGAACCTTCAATATTATTTACAAAGCTCGTATAGACTATGATCTGTAGAGTAAGTGAGCTGTCCCCCAACAAATGTTCCTCGCAAATCAGCCAGAACAAGAAAGCAACGGAAAAGACTGGACTTATGAATCAAATTTAGTGGGGAAGAAACTGTTGTATCTCTATGTTTCAAATGCTATGCATTTAATAATTTAATCATCTGTTAATTTCCAAAATGTGATTCAATTAATGTAAATAAACCAGTGACAAAATAAGGCTCATTTTCAACTTACATTTATTTAACTATTTATTTCAATATATAATAAAACTTACAATACAACACCATGCGTATGCGACCTATGGTAATAGCTTATTCCCTATATGGGAAATTCGCTAAAAGGTTGGCAATGCCTTGATATTTTTATGTTTTGTTCTACCCACACAGTCTAACATAAATTATTAAGTGAATAATTATCGTGCAAGCTACCTCAAGTATTCAAATGCCTCTCAATTTGTCATTAACCCACCACATTACTGTCATTAAAAGATGGAACTCCAATGTCACCGATACTGGAGCCCTATTTTTGAAATGGTTGACTGTTGAGTTGAGTGTCGAGTCATTCTATTTCCAATCGTTTCGTATTTTTGAAACGATTGACGGTGGACTTATACAACCAAAACTACTCAACACCTATCGAGCTGTTGAGTGGAGGTTGACTGCACTTTCTTCTTCCTCTCTTTCGGCAAAAAAATACTCTTTTTGAGTCGACGCCATATTGTTTTGTTATTGCTTTAATTTACTAATTGCGATTTAGAGGTTATGTATTTGTTGTCAATGTCTTAGCACCCAATACTTTATGCGATTGTTAATTTTATTTACTATGTAAATACTAGACTATTTAATCTATTTACTTTGTTATAAGACTATTTAATTTGTTTGAAATACACTAGGCATACTAATTGAACTTATTAAAAGATAATTATTGTTATTAGACCTATGATTTAAGGTATTAAAGATTGTGGTAGAGAGAAACAATATCATAGTTTGTTTCAATACCATTCACCTAAAAGGGATCAAATTAATTTAAGTTACGATAAGCTTTCAGTGCAATGGCAAATAGCCATAAGCTTTAACCAAAATAAAAACACAATTAAAAATAACATGAAACAAAACGATGAAGAAAACTAAAATAAGGTGATGTGTTCTGAAATAGATACGAAGAAAGCAAATAATAATGTATTTAGGATATGCCTAAACTTATAATGAGCTACACACCATAAAACAAACAAACATCCATAGTAAGTTTTATTTTTAATACTTGTAATTTTATACAGGGTGTCCCGTAACTCTCTGGACACTTGTATATAGCGTTATTCCTTAGGTCAAGACAAACACATTTCACCATAGGAACATGGGTCTGTGGTGTCTAGTTTACCGACTGTCGGTATTTATGTGTTTTTTACAAAAAAACTAATAACTCTTAAACGGTTTCATATACAGCTTTGATATTTTGCAAAAATGTTAATCTTATTAAGACCTACTATCGTTAGAAATTATACTAAAAAATCATTAACCGTTACAAAATGCCGGCCATTAAAAATATTTGATGCCAAATTTCACGAAAACCGTTAGATTTACAAAAAAATTGCAAGTGACAAAAAAGTTTGTAAATTTTATGTAGTTTTCAATGATACCTGATTTGTTAAGATTGAATAAATAATAACAGAGAAACGTGTTGTTTTCTAAATGTATGACCACTTTTCTCCATTTAAACAATGCTAAACAACGTAAAAGGAGTATTAGCATTGTTTAAATGGAGAAAAGCGGTCATACATTTAGAAAACAACACGTTTCTCTGTTATTATTTATCCAATCTTAACAAATCAGGTATCATTAAAAACTACATAAAATTTACAAACTTTTTTGTCTCTTGCAATTTTTTTGTAAAGTTAACGGTTTTCGTGAAATTTGGCATCAAATATTTTAAATGGCCGGCATTTTGTAACGGTTAATGATTTTTTAGTATAATTTCTAACGATAGTAGGTCTTAATAAGATTAACATTTTTGCAAAATATCAAAGCTGTATATGAAACCGTTTAAGAGTTATTAGTTTTTTTGTAAAAAACACATAAATACCGACAGTCGGTAAACTAGACACCACAGACCCATGTTCCTATGGTGAAATGTGTTTGTCTTGACCTAAGGAATAACGCTATATACAAGTGTCCAGAGAGTTACGGGACACCCTGTATAAGGTACTTTTGCAATCACTAAGATTAAGCAAGACATAACCTCAATCTCTCAAGAACGGAGTTGACAGTTTACCTCAGTATCTCGAAATATGGTAGATTGAGATTAGCTTATCCAGATTTTAGAGTAAGAAGAGGTAAAATCGAAGATCACAAAAACTCTGCATTGTGATTGGTTTAAAATGACGTCATCTGAATTTCGGGCGGTCGTATGCTCTACATTTCCAAAACGAGTCACTCAACTAGTGATTTCCAACTCACTTCCAAACTGTTGGATTTAAAAAATACCAAATCCTGTTGTTGGTTGAGTTGAGTGTTGACTATAGAGTCAACTGTCAACGATTTCAAAAATAGGGCCCCTGGTGGTGTGACAACAGGACTGAATTTGACCTGGGGCCCTATTTTTGAAATGGTTGACAGTTGAGTCTACCGTCAACACTCAACTCAACCAACAACAGGATTTGGTATTTTTGAAATCCAACAGGTTGGAAGTGAGTTAGAAATCACTAGTTGAGTGACTTGTTTTGGAAATGTAGGCATACGACCGTACGAAATTCAGATGACGTCATTTTGAACCAATCACAATGCAGAGTTCTTGCGATCTTCGATTTAACCTCTTCTTACTCTAAAATCTGGCAGCTAATCTCAATCTACCATATTTCGAGACACTGAGGTAAACTGTCA
This sequence comes from Macrosteles quadrilineatus, assembly GCF_028750875.1. NCBI lineage: Eukaryota > Metazoa > Arthropoda > Insecta > Hemiptera > Cicadellidae > Macrosteles > Macrosteles quadrilineatus. The sequence continues at coordinate 3,222,466 of NW_026542608.1, forward strand.
ACTCCGTTCTTGAGAGATTGAGGTTATGTCTTGCTTAATCTTAGTGATTGCAAAAGTACCTTAATATAAACTTAAGTATTAAAAATAAAATTTACTATGGATGTTTGTTTTAGGGTGTAGCTCATTATAAGTTTAGGCATATCCTAAATACATTATTATTTGCTTTCTTCGTCTCTATTTCAGAACACATCACCTTATTTTAGTTTCCTTCATCGTTTTGTTTCATGTTATTTTTAATTAGTTTTTTTTATTTAGGCTAAAGCTTAAATGGCTATTTGCCCTTGCACTGAAAGCATATCGTAACTTATTAATTTGATCCCTTTATTAGGTGAATGGTATTGAAACAAACTATGATATTGTTTCTCTTTACCACAATCTTTAATACCTTAAATCATAGGTCTAACAACAATAATTATCTTATAATAAGTTAAATTAGTATGCCTAGTCTATTTCAAACATACCAACAAGGATAAAACCCTTGATTAAATAGTCTAGTATTGACACAGTAAATAAATTAAAATGCAATTAATTACAGAAAACAATCGAATAAAGTATTGGGTGCTAAGACATTGACAACAAATACATAACCTCTAAATCGCAATTAGTAATTTTAATTAAAGCAATAGCAATATGGCGTCGACTCAAAAAGAGCAATTTTTGCCGAAAGAGGAAGAAGAAAGTGCAGTCAACCGTCCACTCAACAGCTCAGTAGGTGGTGAGTAGTTTTGGTTGGATAAGTCCACCGTCAATCGTTTCAAAAATACGAAACGATTGGAAATAGAATGACTCAACACACAACTCAACAGTCAACCATTTCAAAAATAGGGCCCCTGGTCCGTTCTGGGTCCAGGCGCAGCCATGCGGATAATTTCAGGGGTACGACATTAGGGGTGAGGTTTATAATGTCCAAATTTCACAAACTCCAACGTCTAAAATATTAAATAAACAGTGTGTTTCATAACCTCCAAACTTCATAAACTCCAAAACTATAACTTTCAAATAAGCACAGTTTCACAATGTCCAAATTTCACAAACTCCAACTTTTAAATATCAAATAAACAGAGCGGTTCATAACCTCCAAGTTTCATAAGCTCCAACGGTACAGTCTCTGCCATAAGTCAATCGAATTGGCGGGATACCGAGGCGGACGGGCCGAATGAACCACTCTGTTTTACACAAACATACATTCACTCAACCTGCTCTGCTACACTTATTTGTTAACATACAAATTTCAAATTGATACATTATTTTTCTGGAAAAACCAGTGCTCATTACTATGTAGCTAGTTTTTACCTTAACATAATTTTTATAATTTATTTAGGCAAATTAAAACAGATGATTGTTTTTTAACACCATAAAAAACATGAAAAATGTAGTAAGCGAGGACCTTTTTTATTTTTTGGTCAGGGAAAAAATTCCTGCGGCAAAGTTTTAGATCAAAGTATGAATTTTATTTTTTATTTGAAGCTTTTTTTGATACGGAGCCTGCTTGTATCATTTTTAAGCGATTAAAAATTAGGCATAAAATCGCTTGGCGCGGCATTGGCGCTAGGAGTTTGGCCGGCTCAGCATCAGTTTACGGGATATAGAAACTGAGTTTCTAGCATTTAATTATCATTATATTACATCAAATATGTCATTACATTACGAAGAATGGTAACTTAATTTACAGGCATATGTTTGTGCATTTCAATGCTTACCGGTAGTCTATAGTTAACAAAATTCTTTGATATAAATGCTTCCCCGATTGTAATTTCGGAAATTGTCTTCGTGAAATATGAAAAGGCATTTTTATAAAGATGTGGAGATAATTTAAGTTCTTGGTAAAACCCACTGAATTAGCGACCTGGCCCAGTTATTATTTCTACTTTAATTCTCCTTTCGTTAAGGTAAACTAAATTAGTGTAAATGCATCCCTTTGACTAAACTTTTTGAGTCACATATTTGGGGTTAACACATATTTGAGTCACACAGCTGAGTGTTCTTCAATCATAAAATGCACGTATAATCAGTAGTTGAGCGCTGGCGAACGGTGCCTGCTATCTGACTGTGGCAACCACTGTAGAGACTTCTGGCTCAGATTGTACCGTTGGAGGTTATGAAATTTGGACATTATGAACCGCACTGTTTATTTGGTATCTTAACGTTGGAGTTTGTGAAATTTGGACATTGTGAAACAGTGATTATTTGAATGTTATAGATTTGGAGCTTATGAAAATTGGAGGTTATGAACCGCTCTGTTTATTTAATATTTTAAGCGCTGGAGTTTGTGAAATTTGGAGTTTATGAAACGCTCCCGACATTAGGACTGAGGGAGATCTCCCTTGCCGCGTCGGTTTCTTCCCGTTCTCCCGCGGCCAGCTCCCTTGTTCCTGCCCTCTCAGACACACCCGGCTGGTGTATCCCCGGCTGGTTTCGAACCGGAGACCTCCTGAACACCAGTCCGAAACGCTATCAACTATGTCAAGAACACCGCTGAAATAACTTCGTCTCGTTACGGTAATCGTGTTGCCTCAAGAGAAGACATTAGCCACTCACTATGACGACCCACCCTTACCCTTTAGCCATTTGTCCCTCCCATTCCAGTGACCCAGTCCAAGTTCCCACAGGCAAGGATCAGCTGTCCTATTTGGCAGTTGGAAAAAAACTGTCAAGTCAAGTAAGAAGCAGAAGCAAATTATGATGACGGACGGGACGCACAATTTGTTTTTCAGGATTAATTTTGCCAACAGTGTCATTTAAAGGCTTCTGATTGACTATAAAATTAGTTTTGTTTATAGAATAAAATTATAAATGCCTCAAATTCGATTTTATATTTTTTTATTGTGAAATTAAATCGTCATAACCTAACCAAACCATCCAAACGTGCTGACAATGAAAAAATCTAATGAAGGTTTATTAATCGAAAAAATAGTTGTGTTCATAAAATAAAATTATAAATGCCTCAAATCCTATTTTATAATTTTTTAATTATAAAATTAAACTATCATAACCTAACCAAACTAACCAGACTTGCTGATAATGAAACTTGAACTTGAGATAATGAAAAATCGAATGAAGGTTTTATTCGAAAATATGTTTATGTTCATAAAATAAAACTATAAATGGGTCAAATTCAATTTTATAATGTTTTAATTATAAAATTAAACCATCATAACCTAACCAAACCAACCAAACGTGTTGGGGTCTGACTTAGGGGAGGTACGAATGAGGCATTTAGTTCAAAATTCCTCCGTGAACAGCGCTGTAGTAGAGAGCACTTTGGCAATGAAGGTTTACTAATCGCAAAAATAGTTCTGTTCATAAAATAAAATTATAAATGTCTCAAATTCAATTTTATTATTTTTTAATTATAAAATTAAACTATCATAACCTAACCGAACTAACCAAACTTGCTGATAAAGAAATAATATAACAAAAGTTTAGTAATCGGAAAAATAATTAATAATTTATTAAATAAAACTAGAATTTGCTCAATTAAAATTGTATAATGACTTAATAATAAAATTAAACTGTAATAACCGAACCGAACCAACCAAACTTGCTGATAATAAAAAAATCTTGGACAAAAAGTTAATGCTACCAGCAGGATTCGAACCCGGGACATACAGTATATCAGCCCGGCACGCTAACCATTAGACCACCGAGGCCGATGTATACCGACCGTTTTGTTACGGTAATGGCGTTCCCTCAGCTAATAAGAAGCCCACAGCTGTCATCGTAGCCTCTTCTATACCTCCCCTGAGTAAATACCAAACGTGTTGATAATGAAAAAGTCCAATACAAAAAATTGTGCTATAGGTGCCCTGGCCCACTCCTTTGAAGTCTGAGCGCGCCGCCCGGCCCCGCCACCTCCCCTACTTCCCCCCTCGATGACGTAGCTACAAGGACACTCGCGGACCACGTGGCTGCTACCCGGCTTATTAGTCGCGTTTCTCACCGCGTTCTGTCATGTGTGTGTTACAGTTTTATAGTAGTGTTGTTGGTGATAGTGTGTGGTGAAATGTGAGTTGTACTCTAATTGTTTACGATGGTTGTTAATTGTTCTGTAGCAACGTGCGCAAATTATCAAAGAAAAACTAATGGTGTTGTTTATCACACATTTCCTAAAGATCCAGCGATCAGTTCTATTTGGGAAATTAAATGCAAAAGGGCAGATCCTATAAATAAAAACAATGCTAGGATTTGTAGTGACCACTTTCTTCCTAGTGATTATGAGGACGATATGAAAAACAGACTCCTTGGCTTGCCACAAAAAAAGATTTTGAAAAAGGGTGCTGTTCCATCGATCAACTTAAATAGGACGAGTGACGAAGACCACCATGAAAACTTAAGGTATGAAAGACACAACAATCGTATAATTAAGAAAGCAGCTTTAGATCGCTTAAAAACGTTAAGCCCTAAAAAACCTAGATTGGAACATGTTGAATCAATGACAGAAGATATTGAAAGTAATTCTATTAATGTAAGTAGTAAAAGTATTAACACATCATGTAGTCAAGAGAACATCACTGATTGTTTAAATTGTTTAGAAAAACAAAAAAAGATTGAAGCCATTGAAAGTGAATTGCTCGCACTAAAAAGCGAACTACAAAAAGCTAAACAAAAAATTAAAGTAAATGCAAAAAAATTTAAAAGGTTAATGACAACTAAAACTAATTTGAAAATGGCCTTAACCAAGCAAAAAAACATTTCAGTAAAAAGTTCGAAATGTAATAAACAGTGTCATTCATTTTTTAACAATGCTAAAAAGATCTTTACTGCAAACCAAATAAAAGCTGTTGTTAGTAAAAAAAGTACAGTGAAGTGGAACTCTGATGACATTTCTAGAGCTATAGTTTTAAGAGCTCTCAATCAGAAGACCTATGAATTTTTAAGGAAAAAAATGAACTTCCCCTTGCCTTCACCATCAACTTTAAAAAGATGGTGTTCAAAGTTTCAATGTGATCCTGGTCTTTTGACTAATGTTTTAGAACTTATGTCTAAAAGCTCAGAAACAATGACTGACCTTGAAAGAACGTGCATTTTAAGCTTCGATGAAATGCACATCGATAGTAAAATTTGTTACCACGCAGGTTTCGACCAAGCTCTAGGACCCTTCTCAAGAGTCCAGGTTGTTCTGGCAAGAGGCTTAGTATCCCCCTGGAAACAACCTGTTTACTACTCTTTTGATACAACGATGAATAAAGATATATTGTTTAATATAATACAAGAATTAGAAACAAGTAATATACGGGTTGTTGCTGTTGTATCCGATTTAGGGGGCTGCAATACCTTGTACAAAGAGTTAAAAATATGCGTTGACAATAACTCTTTTGTAAACCCTGCTTGTGCATCTCGAAACATTTACGTTTTTGCAGACATGCCTCATTATTTTAAATTAATGAGAAATCACTTATTGGACAGCGGCTTAAAGTTAGGGGACGGAACTGAAATAAAAGTAAGTTTACTTACTGATTTGTTAGAGAAAGACAAAGGTGAAATAAGGCTATGCCATAAACTCAAACCGGAGTTTCTAGCTTTAAAGGGAAATGCAAGGCAAAAAGTCGGCCCTGCTAAAGCAGTATTCTCACACACAGTGGCTAAGGCTATATTGGTGCTGTTAGGTAATAATAAGGCTTCAGATTTCTTCGATTTAATGGACCAATTTTTCGATCTCATGAACAGCAAAAGATTGTATGGGAATAACCCTATGAATTTCGCCTTTGGCATTGATGAAAATGTTTTTAGAGATCAGAAGAAAATATTAGCAGAAGTTGAACAAACAATTTCAACAATGAGGGTCATTGGAAAGAAGAACATCCTTCCTTTCCAAAAAGGGATTCTCATGTCCATCTCCTCACTTCTGAAACTTCACGAAGATCTAAAAGAAATTGGCTTGAAACACATTTTAACCGTGAGACTAACACAGGATGTATTAGAAAGCTTGTTTGGGCAACTGAGGGGAATGGGAAGATTTAACGACCATCCAACTGCCACAGAAGTAACATACAGGATTAAACAACTGTTACTTTCTAATAAATTACCTAAGCCATCTCCCAAGTCGAACCAGCTTGTTGAGGATGATAAGACATCAACTAGCACTTACCTAACAGCTGAATTGTTAGACTCTGCTTTCAGTGCTAAAGAAGCCGATGAAGAAGCCGATAAGCAAGTAACTCCTCTTGATGAACCTCAGCAGGTCAAAATCACAGAAACGGTTGATGAACCATTTGATGAAGACGAAAGTTTTTCTGCTGACGACTTCCCTATTGGCCAAGAAAAGGACTGGGCTGAACAAGAAGCTATTAATTATATTGCAGGATACGTAGCGTTCAAAGTCAAACACCTTGACCCAAGCTTGGGAACTGTTACAAGAAGTCTTCTACCGCAGAATTCAACCCTGGAGAAAAGCTGGGTATCATCTATTTCTCGTGGAGGTAAAAGCTTTAATTTACTAAATTAATAAATAATGATTAATTTTAGCGAATTTCCCGTATAGGAAATTAGCTGTTTTGTTATTAACGTAGTGGTTAATAACACTTTATTTACTTGTACTTTACATATGCTGGCATTTGAAATTCGCTGATTATTCATGTTTACTGCGAGTATGAATATTTTTAGTTATAACTCGTTACAGTTTAACCTAATTCCACAAATGTAATTGTCATATTTTTTAGCCTCTCCGTAACTGACACACACAAAACATATTTTGTAATTATTAGTTAATTAATTAATTATCTTGTAATAACTAATACTTATTGACTCTTGGTTTTTATTTAAAAAAACAACTTCAAGTATAACTTACCTTGAGTACAGATTAATTACATACATAAATTGAGATGGAAATTAAAAAATGCATAGTTGCGACTGAAAAAATACAACATGTAACTGAAACGGGTCATTATATTTCAGGTCTTACGGAACCATCAGATGGATGGAAGAAGCAAGTGATGCTATTTGAAAATGATTTCAAAATGCAACATGGCAGTGGCCTTGACAGGGAAAGAAAAGTAGTGGCAAGATTCGAACAAGTATTAAAAGAAAAGTATCCCAGTGTCTGCCCGATGGCAATTAAACTCTATGCTAAATTAAGGACTATAATTAGGATTAGGCATCTGAATAGACTGAATAAAGTAGTAGACAATAGAAAAAGTACACAAAAAATGTCAAAATGGGTACAATCAGGGAACAAAACACCAAAGTAATTATTTTGTAAGTTGTTTACCGTATTTTATTACATTTATGTAAATTAAAAATATTCACAGCACCAATGCCAATGTTTTTATTTTTCAGCCATGTTTGCCTTAGAATATTATGTATCCTATTTGTCGGTGTTTAATACATGAGGACAAAAGTTGTTATTCTTCATGAGCTATCTAATGTATACTGAGAAAATATCATTAAACTAAAATAATATTATAAGTAAATGAATATAGCAATGTACCCTTTTGGAATATACTGTTACTTATTACATATAACCGTATGTTATGAATTTAAATCACATTATGAAATTGTAATACAACTGAAGGATTTTACAGTATTACAATACACTTTCCGTTGTAGGCATTATACTAGTTAGATTTGATCTATTTTATTACTGTAAATCTTAAATGTATTTTAGAAAAACATTTATTAAGTTATATCTATTAAAAATATTTATAATAATATGTTAAGTCAATTGTTGTCGCAAAACAATATGCGGCAAAACGCGGTACGGCCGGCCGTGCGTCGCCCCGGGACAGCAGTTAAATGAAGTTTTGTGTTTTCATTGCATTACTGATCGAACCAGCAGTTTTATAAAAAAATGTTTGCAATAAAAGTTGTAGATAATTTAATTATCTACAACTTTCTCGCTGAAAGTTTGTCTCTACCTCAAAAATAAAAAAAGTTTACGCTTACTTACATTTTCATGTCACACGTTTAAAAATAGGTAAGTATTTCTTGTTATTACAAATCACAGACATTATTAAACCAAAATATATTTGCACCGTTGGAATCGTCAATTCATGCAGAATAGAAATATATAAGTTTGATTCTAATTCCATTAACGTAGAGAGCTGCAGGACAGTGTATTTGCAACGCAAACGCAATACCAGGCGCTGCGTGCTGGCGGCGTGTGGCATCGTTCCTTCTCATGACGTCACGGGGGGGGGGAGGGGCTGGGAGGGGCTGGAGTCACTTTTCTCTGCTCCGTGGGCTAGCCCTTGTTGGTTAGTCCTGGATTCGAACCCAGATCCTTCGGAATATCAGCCCAGCTCTCCATCCACTACACCACCGAGGCCGTTGACGTCGATCCGTATCGTTGCGGTAATGATATTCCCTCAGCCAATCAGAAGCCTCAAAATAATACTGTAGGCAACACTAACCCTGAAATAAAAATTCAGCGGACGGCACGGAATGAGTCACATAACCTCTTACCGTAATATTATTATTTATTTTTATTAGCCTAGTCTACAGTCAGGATTTTATCTTATGCTCCTTTTTGTACTGACAAATAGCATATTATGCAAACTTATTAAGTTTGATCGATGGCAACGATGTATAAGTTAAGATGTTTTCTTAATGTGAATGTCAGCATTGTATTCGCTTAGGCCATTTTCTTTTTTAATGCAGCCAAAAACGTACTTAGTGATTGAGTTGGGATTTATTTATTTACATTTGCCCCAGTAGATAACCTTGTGATACTTCTTTGAAATGTCTCACAATCCGGTAAGTAATATAAGCATGGCTTAACTTTGGTTAGTTTGGTTAGTATCATGTAATGAGCATAGATACGGTAGGTCAACCATCGACGTTCAACATCGATGGTAACATTTATATCAATGATGTCAACCATCGATGTAATTAAATTACCGATAGCATCATTGCAAAAACATAAACGATACTTAAATACTTTGGTTATTGTTACTGACCAAGGGCAACATGTCCCTTAGACAGGACTGTTAAGGGGACTGTGACTGCCTATCTTATATAATGTTATCTATGCTACATATCTAGAGAACTATGACAGGTAGAGCCTTAATTTTTTTTTTATTTTAAAGGCCATATGTTTATCTAGTTCCTCCTAGAAGATTTAACCCTCCGAGTGTCCATAGTTTAGGCCTTAATGTCCACCTATTTTTGGCCCCTTTGCAAGGTTTTATTAAAACGGATCTGAGAAGCTTAAAACAATGTTAATTCTAATGTTCTATATACCATTTTGTTTGGAAAATCATGGGCTTCAATATTATATATAAAACATAAGGAACATTTTTTCAAAAAAAAAAATTTTAGGTAAAAAAAAAATATAATTTCGAAAATTTTCAAAAAAAAATAAGTTCGCGCTCAATGAAATTGTATAAATTATAGGCCTATAAATATTTGAAAATAGCCACTTTGTTCTAAATTTAATGAGGATTACAAATATATAATCATATAGCGAGGTAAGTTATCAAATAAATAAGTTATGAGCGAAAAACGGATTTCAGTACATAGCGTTTAGCTAAGAATGCATAGCCTAACCATAGCTAGGAATCTGGCTGATAATTTACATCAATATCACTACCTACTTCTTCAGGATCATCAACCAGCACTTCAAAACCACTTAAATCTTCTTATAATGCACCACGTATATCACTACTTTTGATTTTTAACACTAAAACAATGATAAACGTAATAAAACACATCAGTCATCGGTCCGGGGGAACCTAGCTGTTTACAAATACACGCACGTCAGCTGTCTGCTACAATATTTTCGGAACTAAAATGAATAGCGCTTAGAGACAGACCTCTGGAGAAAGCTTAGAATATTACGGAAAGAACGATACCTAACTCGATCCAGTTCAATCCGATTCAGTCAGTCATAGAGCCTTCGCCGTAAACGATGTTTGTGCGTCTTAAAAGCGACGCGTGACCCTACACAAAGTGTGTTGTGCGTCGTTTTTATGACGCGTGACACTCGGAGGGTTAAAAAATATATTTACACCAAGTGTTTTTTTTTTAATTTTCAAAAAATTACAATTTTTTTCCTAGAAATTTAGTACAAAAAATTTTTTTTACGACTCGTGGGTGTGATAAATCAAAATCCTTCTGGGAGGAACTAGTATATTAAGTATTAAATATGTGGTAAAAATTTGGATACTCTAGTCCTACAGATAGCTGAGAAAAGTGACATCAAAGTTATAAAAAGCTAACTTACAGGAATCGCAGAAAACGTAGGCCCATGTGCAAGATAACTAAACAATGTTTTGTTACTATGAGACCAGGTAACTTAAAAACATTTTCTTTTATTTTTTTTACTAACTTCCAGTCAAGCTAGGAAAAAAATAATTATACCGTTGTAATCAGAATATTTTAATTAATAATAAAAGACCAAAAAATAAAAATGTCAATTGTTGATAATTTTTACGGTCACAGTCCCCTTAACCCTCCGAAGTCCGAGTGTCCCTTGTTTTGGCCTTAATGTCTGCCTATTTTTTGCTCATTTGCAAGGTTATATTAAAACGGATCTGAGAAGCTTGAAAACAATGTTAATTATACTGTTCTATATGCCATTTTGTTTGGGAAATCATGGGCTTCAATATTATACATAGAACATAAGGAACATTTGTTTCAAAAAAAATTTTTAGGTAAAAAAAATATTTTGGAAAACTAAAAAAAAAAAAAATAGGCCTAGGTTCGCGCTCAATGAAATTGTATAAATTATAGGCCTATAAATATTTGAAAATAGCCACTTTGCTCTAAATTTTATGAGGATTACAAATATATAATAATAGGAAGGAAGTAGATTTGCAAATAAATAAGTTATGGGCAAAAAACAGATTTCAGTATAGCGTTTAGCTAAGAATGCATAGGCCTAGCCTAACCATAGCTAAGAATCTGGCTGATAATTTACATCAATATCACTACCTACTTCTTCAGGATCATCAACCAGCCCTTCAAAATCACTTAAATCTTCTTATAATGCACCACGTAACTTATAACTTATAACTACTTTTGATTTTTAACACTAAAACAATGATAAACGTAATAAAACACATCAGTCATCGGTCCGAGGTTATCCAAGCTGTTTACAAATACGCACGTCAGCTGTCTGCTACAATATTTTCGGAACTAAAATGAATAGAGCTTAGAGACAGACCTCCGGAGAAAGCTCTGAATCTGTCAAATAAAACGATACCTAACTCGATCCAGTTCAATCCGATTTTGTCAGTCATAGAGCCTTCGCCGTAAACAGAGTTTATGAGTCGCTGCAGTGAAACAAAACACTACACAAAGTGTGTTATGTGTCGCTGCAGCGACAAATAACACTCGGAGGGTTAAGCCATAGAGCGCTAATTTTGTAGGGGAGTTGTTGTTACATCTTATCAGTTACAAGACTCATACAGTATCATGTTTCGTGACTTTAATCAATAGTCCATAGGCCTATATGGCTAATGGCAACTAAGGGACTTGCCTTGCAATTAACAAATAAATGGGGGTACACTTCCATATCTGTTGGCACAAACAACTGAATGAAAATATTGATTGATATATTGATTATTCGATATATTGATTGGTTAGGCCTAGTTAGGTAAGGTTAACCTAATCAACTAACCAAACAAATTAAACAATCCAATAATCATATTAGGCCTGTGACTCATTCGGTTATTTGTGCCAACAGATATGGAAGTGTAGCTATCAGGATGTTACTGTACTACTGATAGTCGTAGTACAGCTCATTACATACAAGCTGGCACTTGGCCGATCACTACTAGTATCTAGTTCAAAAACATTATGTCCCGTTATATGGTTTGCACCAAATATCCTCGCGACCCATATGAAGGCACCCAAGTAGCCTACATTTACAAGGGGAGTCAACCCCGTGAGGCAGCAGAAATGTTTGCAGCCCGGTCTTTTCCCTACCTCCACCCTCCTCCCGCATACACTGCCCGCGCTCTGCCAAGTGCCAGCTTAGATGTCACGAGCTGTACTTACTAGTGCGAATGTTAATCCACACCAGGGAGTATCGATCGCATCCACAGATCATGCCTATAAATATCCATAATTCTTGACCTCCAAGTATCTGGATTACAGGACGATGTCACGGTCCCAGTCAATTAAAACATCAATATTACAAGTGTTATTAGACATATTTTTTGTATTTTCAGGTGTTTGGTTATGTTGGCTTAGGAAACACGCAGTCTCGCCAGTCGCCGGCATGTTCGCCGGTCGCTGGCTTGCAATTAATTGCAGCACTAGCAGTTCAACGCCAAATTCTCGTCTATTATTCCTCCTCCGCAACTCGCGCGGTCCACCGATACCTACCGTACTCCCTACGACTGCCCGTGCATCCATCTGCCTGCGGATAGCATCTATTTTTCATTGTGTGATTAATTTAAGCACATTTGCGACAAAGCTTAGCAATAAATTATACAGGGTGTTCAATAAGGGTGGGGGACATATTTTTCCTAGTGATTCCTTGGGTAAAAATAAAGAGAAAATCAAGAATAATTTTTTTCCAAAATCGCTTTGTTAACCAGATATCCACCATTTTGTATTTTTTACATAAACATTTTTGCATTTTAATGTTTTTAACTCATTTTTATGAAACTTGGTATGCATGTTAGGTAGAAGAGACCCGTGTTAGAAAAAAAGTTCATCTAGATTCAACCTACAATTTCAAAATGGTGGCCGTTTAAAACTTTTAAACTTAAATTATTCAAAACTGGCTGGTTTTATGAAAATATTCCAAATACAATTTTGTTTAGAATTTTTAATTATCTATCAAACGACACCAAGTTCAAAAAGATCAAATAAGAATTAGCTGAAATATTAAGATTTTCAGTTGTAAAAGGGGCAAACCTGACTATCTTCTGCCTTATTCTACCCCATTTTATCGATACAAGTTTTAGCAATAAATTGTATTCAGTGTGTAGTACTGTAATAGAGCGGAGCGAAGCAAAGCTCGTTGGGATCGGCTTCAATACAAACTTCCATAGACACCAAACAAAAACACAATCACTCAAAATGGCTCAACATATTTTAGCCAAACTTTCCAAGATGCTTTGTTTCCACAAATTGGAATTCGGAAGATTTAAAACAACTAGTTAACCGCCCGTGCTCTGCCACGGGAATATTGTCAGCAATAAAAGAAATAATAATTAACAAATACTGTTTCTCTTTGTATTTTATTTAGGGGTTGTTTAATTTTTTAGGCCTACGTGAAATAGAACTGATAGTTTGCATGTATAAACTATTTTATGTTAATCAATATCAAACCGATATATTATTTTAACCAAATGAATGTTTTATATTAATTCGAGTTTCATTTAAAAAATTAATAGTATACGAACTGGGCAATGCTGATAACCTAGTAAGCAGCCATTTATGCTATTTATTTAGATAATTTTCTCAAGTATATTCCTATATTTGTCGTTTTTTTTTTCATTAAATTTGTTGTATGGAATAAAGATAGTCACTTAGCCTACATGTAAATCACGCATCAGCAGTTGGTCGCATTTCACGAATCTTTGACCCATACTGTGAGTAAAAGCTGTGTTTACGTCGTATATATAAAGTTGTGCATACTTTGATCAATGTTAGAGGGTATTAACGGTCCAATTTGATGGAAAAGGAGTCGTGGATTTTAAAACTATATAGACTACCACTACCAGAAAGATGTTGATTCAAGTGAGACTTAGAACTGGCCATTACAAATGCAGATTTGTATTATATTTTACTCAAATAGTTTTTTGTCTCTTTTGACCCTTAATACTTTTTTTATAGTCGCTGTTGATAAGATTTTCCATAAACTCAAAATGTTGATAAGGAGTTCATTTTACCCTCCCCCTTGTGACAACATAAGGAAAAAATATTTGTGTCCCAGTTAGTCTGTTCTGACTCAAAATTCATAGCTTTGCAGTGTTGACAAATCCAATCCAACGACCACAATTCAAAAAATTGGTATTTTTTAGAAGGGACTTCCAGAGCACATTTAACACCATCACTGCTCTTTACCTTTTTAGTTCGTTGGTTCTCTACATGTTTTTTCGTTCTGTATGTCTCTTTACGCCCGGTTAATGATTGCCTTTTCTTTTTCTTTTTGTACTTTCCACATCCTGGGGTGAATGATAAAGTTTTATAGCGCTATAATGACCCGAGTCAACATTGCCATTAAACATCAAGTCAGATACTTCTTCGCCAGAACCGAAATCGTAAGTCACAGTTTCTCAAGCAACTTCCCTGTGTAGGCCTACTCGAAAAAATATAGTTAGGGTATAGTTCACTGATAAATTGTAGTTCCAAATATCAAAGCGTACTCGCCATCTCGAGAAGGTAAAATTTGGACGTCGAACACTGATCTTGAGTAAGATTAATCACTTACGATTTAAAATGTTTGTATGTTTACCAATCATTAGCAATTATCTGTACAACTTGCAAGCGGATTTCCCTATGATTGTTCTGGTGGCTATAGAGAATAAATTATATTGATCAAAACAATAAGTTTCCATCCCCTACTATGGGTATTATTTCACATTCCATACTCAAACTTAAACTCAATTACCACTTTCCTTCAGATCACTTTGCAGGAAAACTAAAACATTTCAAAAATAAGTTAACAAATACACTTTCCTTGATGAAAATCGTGTGTTTACAAACAGAAACTCCAAGTTTAATAATTGCATACTGAATGTTTGGTTATAAAAATAATAACAAATGTCTGACAAACATTAAACAGCTGACGAATAATTTATAAACTGTGTATTATATTCTTTGATAAGAATTGTATTGACTTGACCTTTAAAGGGCTGTAGGTCGTAGCCCTTAGAAAAAACGTAAATTCTAAGGAAGTTCGGCAAATCTACACACTATCCCCTTTAATTTGAGACATAAATCTTGTAGATCGGTCCAGTAATTACTGAGAAAACAGTGTTACAACTGTGTATTAAATACATAATAGACTAGTTAGCCGCCCGTGCTCCGCCACGGGAATATTGTCAAATCAAATAAAATCAAATCAAAATCATGTTTATTTCAGTAAGTAAATACATCGTTACAATACTTTGCCAGTAAAAATTTCATAGTTATGCAATGATATAAATAAATAAAATAATATACTAACATAGTCATTAAATATAAAAAGCCTCTCACATAGGCTACTACCCGTGCGTGAGAGATTTCCGCTATCAGGAAATAATAATATTAGAAATTAAAAAAAAATAGATAAAATAAAAGACATAATAATTAACAAATACTGTTTATCTTTGTATTTTATTTAGGGACTGCTTTTTTATATGAAGTAGAACGGATAGTTGGGCCTGTATAAACTATTTATGTTAATCAAACCAATAGTTTAACCAAATGAATGTTTTAAATTAATTCGAGTTACATTTGAAAAATAAATGGTGTATGAACTGCACAATGCTGATAACCTAACAAGCTACTTATGCTATGGAGATAATTTGTTAATGCATATTCCTACATTCGTTGTTTTCTTGTTCATTACATTCGTTGTGCGGAATAAAGATAGTAATTTAAATCACGCATCAGCAGTTGGCTGCATTTCACGGATCTTTGACCCATTCTGCGAGTAACAGCTACACGTATACGTCGTATAGGCTATAATATAAAGTTGGGCATACTTTGGTTCAATGTTAGAGGGTATTAACGAATCCGATGGTAAACGGAGCCCTGGATCTTAAAATTATATAGACTACCAGAATGATGATTATTCTAAGTGAGACTTATAAACTCACCATTGCAAATGCAGAGTTGTAAGATCTTATATTATTTAAATAGTTTTTTTTTGTTTCTTTTCCTACTTTATTAATAGCCTATGTAGTCCATGTTGATAAGATTTTCAATGAACTCAGAATGTCGATAAGGAGCTAATTTTAGGCTACCTTCCCCTTGTGACAATATAAGGAGAAAATACTTGTGTCGTGTCCCTGTTAGTCTGTTCTGACTCTAAATTCATAGATTTGCAGTAGCAACAAATCCAATCTAATTCAAAAGAGTTGGCGTTTTTTTACGAACTTCCAGAGCACATTTAACACCATCACTGTTATTTACTTTTTAATTCCATGGTTCTCCACGTTTTTTTTTCGTTCTGGTTGTCTCTTTACGCACAGTTTCCACCTTTTCTTTTTCTTTTGTACTTTTCACACCCTGAGGATTATGATAAAATGATCAAATGTATATCACTGTAATGACCCGAGTCAAATTTGCCTTTAAACATCAAATCACACACTTTTTTCGCCAGAACCGAAATCGTAAGTCACAGTTTCTCAAGCAACTTCCCTGTGTGCCTACTGGAAAAAATAGTTAGGGTATAATTCACTGATAAATTTAGTTCTACATATCCAGAATACTCGCCATCTCGAGAAGGTAAAGATTGGTACTACTGAACGCCAAACACTAATCTTAAGATTCATCATCACCTACGATAAAATGTTTGTATGTTTCCCACTCATTAACAATTATCTGCACAACTTGCAAGTGGATTTCCCCAGGATTGTTCTGGTGGGATAAATGATTTTGATCGGAACAAACAGTTTCCGTCCTCTACTTTCGGTATTATTTCACGTTCCATCCATACCCTAACTGAAACTCAATTACCACTTTCATTTGGATCATTTTGCATGAAAAGTAACACATATTTCTAAAATACAAATTTATATTGTAGTTACACGTATTCGTAATCGCCATCTCCAGAAGGTAAAGTTTGGTACTGCTTAACGCCAAACACTTACCTTGAGTTATATTGATCACCTATGATAAAATGTTTGTATGTTTCCCACACATTAGCAATTTTCTACACAACCTGCAAGCGGATTTCACTATGATTGTTCTGGTGGCCGTAGGGAATAAATTATATTGATCGGAATAAACAGTTTTCGTCCCCTACTTTGGGTATTATTTCACTTTCCATACTCAAACCTAAAACCAATTAGCACTTTCCTTCAAATCAGTTCGCAGGAAAACTAATACAGTATACGAAAATACAAAATTTACACCAAAACATAGGCTACAAATATTGTTTAAATAACACATTTTGGTATAATAAGTTAACAAATACACTTTTCCTTGATCGACATCGTGTCTGTTTTTAACAGGAACTTCTAGATTAATAATTACATACCGAAAGTGAGGTTATAAAAATAATAACAAATGTCTGGCAAACATTAAACAGCTGACAAATCATTTATAAACTGTGTAATATAATCTTCAATAAGAATTGTATTGACTCGACCTTTGAAGGGATGTAGTGCTTAGCCCTTAGAAAAAACGTAAATTCTACGTAAGTTCGGCAAATCTATGCATTACATCCTTTAATTTGAGACATGCATCTTGTAGATCGGTCCAGTAATAACTGAGAAAACAGTGTTACAATTGTGTATTAAATATATAGATTTAAATTTTTGATAATCTATATAAATAAATTACAGTTTTGTTTGTACATTGCGTAGAATCATGCAGTTTTTGGTTATTTTTACGTTTGATAGCCTAAGAAAGCCGAAACGAGTCTTCTAAATTTCTGTCTGTCTGTCTGTTTTTCTGTCATCGTGTCCATTCTGTCTGGACTCCAAAATGTAAGTTTTTTACTATGTAAAAGATAAAACATTAAGCAAAAATTTTTTTATCAAACCATCATGAATTTTTAAAGCTTTACGTTGTTAACGTATAGTACATTTTTTTCATTTTCGTGAAAACAATAAATACTATTAGTAAAAATGGCAATGATAAATATTTGAAGTGAATAACTATTGTACATTATTACCAATCTAATTTGTCTTTAGTACTTCGTTTCATAATTTATGCCGTAATTTCAACACCGTTTCGAGTCATTTTCGGACTCTAAGCAAAGCAAATGTCATTCCCTATGGCATTTTCACTTCACGATAAGTAGGCATAAATACGATTATCTCAAAATTGGACGACACTATCAAACATTTCAAATAATTATTTTGTAAGTACTTTGCTTTGGTTGGTTAAAGCGTAGAAAATCCCCTAATTCTATTCTGTATTTGTGTGTGTGTATGTCTGTTGGTTACGCATTAATGTCCTTATTTCTCAGCGTTTCGTGGAAAAGTCAAGAGCAGCAGTTTTAAATAAATAGGTACAGTATTCTCAAATCAACACTTTTACTAGGCTATTATGCATGTTGTCGTATTATCTATCTATCTTCTATATTATTAACTAGCTGTTGTACCCGTGCTTTGCAACGGGAAGAGGACACAAAATAGAAACATTTTAATCTTAACATCTGTTGCATATAATAGTTACACATCCGCCAACGCTTTTAGAAACAAAATTAAACTTGTATGGCCTTAATAGAAATGTTTACGTTATGACTTTTAAATCTGGTAAGTAGTGGATACCACCATTTTGGTTTTGGTTAATTTTAAATCTTGTGTAGGCTGATATGAGAAAAACTGACCAAATCTTCGAATAAAACTTTCACATACATGATTTACCTTCATCTCCCTTAGTTACAAATCTTTTTATTTATTATTGACATTTTAAATTTTAATTTTAAAGTTGCAAAAACACTAATTATTAAATTGAAATGAACATTTTTAAATTTCACTCTTCTTCATATTAAATCACAAAAAATCCTTCCATCTTCATTTTCTTCACTCACAATAAATCATTACTAAGTCAGCTGTTTTAAACTTTAGAAATATTGTTGTGCCTTATCAATACAGTCTTTTGAAATATTAAAGAAACTATATATATCTATACAATAACAAATTTTCAACAAATAATTTAGCATTAAAGACAGCAGACAAAACTAATATGATTATCAAAGCATTAAAAAAAAAAAAAATTATAGCAAACACAGTATATGTTTCCAGGGCCGTCGCGTGGGTGGGGCGACCAGGGCGACCGCCCTGGGCTCCGCGGTCAGGGGGCGCCGCGGCAAAAGTAATGCAACAAATTTAAAAAAGTTAGGTGCACATAACGTATTTTGGAAAGTTATGCATAACCACGAATACTAGTTCTATTATTCGTGTGTGTAACTGAATGTTGAATATTACGTTGTATGCCTTTATCGAACAAAATTAATATTATTTGATACCAATCACTTTATAATTTGCGATATTTTCCAAATTAAATATCAATATAGTATTGAATTAAATTCAGTAATAATAGCCTAAACAACCAACTCCACTGTGGAGTTAAAAGCTCTGTCCCAACTTAATTATCTTAATATATTGCAATGTCTTGATTATCTTAATATTGCAATGTTGCTGTTCGCGGTGTTGCTCTGTACACGCAGCAGCCGTATTCTATTTTTAATTCACCCGACCGGCCGACGGTCGACCTTGGGAACCACCCCTACCCCAAAATTATTATTCTACTCTACAAAAATATCAACAAACAACTTAATATACAAACCAGTTCTTTTTAATCAGTTCCATCATCCATTTCCTTTACATTTTCACTCTTACCATTA
Source organism: Macrosteles quadrilineatus (assembly GCF_028750875.1). Lineage (NCBI taxonomy): Eukaryota > Metazoa > Arthropoda > Insecta > Hemiptera > Cicadellidae > Macrosteles > Macrosteles quadrilineatus. The sequence continues at coordinate 3,241,868 of NW_026542608.1, forward strand.
AGTAAACATAGTAACAGATATTTCATTGATTTTAGAAACAAAAGAACACTGTGTACTGCATAGTTTTATGATATTTTCCTTGGTTTAATCAGTGGTGTGGCAAAACACAAATAATAAATTTATCAAATTTTATTTGATAAATTTATTATTAATGTGTTTATATACATATAATTATTAATTATAAATGTCTTACATGAGTAAATGTGAACTGAAAGCTATGTTAAGATAAAATAAGAGTAATTTGTATTACCATTTGATAATTAAATACAGTTGCACATATACAACAGATTTTAGCACACAAAAATGACGTCCAATTTAGTGCTGACCGTGGCAAAGGAGGAATTGAATTGACAAATTTTATCCTGATAATTTCTGGATCCAAGCCTCACAGCCCTGTTTTCAGATTGGGAGTTTCCAATAACTTCCTGAAAGTATGGCGAATTCCGCAAATGAGGTAAACAAACCTTTCATTTAAGACAACAAAGAGTAAAAATTTAACTGTCTCAGCCAGTCTTTTCTTGCTTAAAACTAAGCCACCACAATGTAAAAATTTAACCCATTGGGGAAGGAATTAATGCGCTACCTGCATCACCCTCTGTCGGCAATTAATTTTACCGAATTTGTAGACTTTTACTCTAACTGCTATAGAAAGAAAACCTTCTTAGGTAATAAATTAATAATTCTTTCACCCCTTGAACGGTAAAATTGTCTACAGAAAAGTGGTAATTGGATAGTCAAAGTTCTAAACCAAAAAATATATGTATATAAAGAGTATAAAAATAAAAATTTTAAAAACAATATTTTGAAAGTAAACTTGATATACAAATTCCAAGATTAATCCAGACACCAAATAACACTACTATTATAAAGGTCAATCGATTCCCTACGTAGAAAAATAAAAAGGTGTGTCCTTTTATAAGTAATAACATTTTTTTTAAATTGTTTGTTTACCTTATCGCAGCTGATTTTTAGTGATATGTAGTTTCCATGGCAACACAAAATTGTTTGTTATTCGCTAAAGTATATGAGTAAATACGCAAATCAAGAAGCAAGATATTTATAAGCATTATAATAGTAAGAAGAAACAAAAAGGGCAAAAAATAATAATAACAAAATAACAAATGGCGCTGCCTAGCGGTGACACGAGCGGCTCTCGTAAGTCGGCCGCCGGGCCTGCAGCGGCCGTACGAGTAACGCTCGTAAGTCGGCGCCAATGGGTTAACGTTCATTTGTCCGAGATTGGATGAATCACCACGGCGGTACTGCCACTCTGTATCCGTCAAATTGGGAGGTTGGTGCAAGCGGTCACGTTTGTGTTCCCTCCAGCCACTCACAGTTCTTAGTCTTACTGGTGGCATTTAGTTTTAAATTTAGATAAAATACAAAAGTTAACCAATCAACAGAAAACACTACAAAGGAATTTTGATACATATTGTAAATAACATTCTTTGTTTGAAGTTCATTGTTGGTGATGGTGAGTTAATGTTGTTCAAAGGTTTATTGCGGACATTTTCCATCACGATTGTAAAAAAACAATACACATCGTTTTGGGATCTGGAATCTGATCCCGTCGTCAGGTGAAAAAACTTAACTAACACATTACAACCATTATTATTAGGTTGGGTGTTTGTGTATTGTTAGTTGTAATGTGTTAGTTAAGTTTTTACTGTCCGCAATAAACCTTTGAACAACGTAAATTACATGATAATATGGTACTGTAACGGGTAACTGCCCTGTGAATAATCACTTTCAAACATTCACTTAATCACACCGAACTGTAACCAAAACTAGCCTACATGATAATTCAGTAAAATACGATGTAAGGTAGATAAATTAAACTTTTACAAACAATTTGTTGTCAGGTCTTGCTAGGAAACTCTTTATATTTATGAACCAGACTTAGTTAACAGATGTTTGAATAAAAATATAAAATTCCGGCTTTGCTCTGGAAGTAATAAGTCCTGCAGTCTGTGGTTAAACTTAAAAACTATCTCAAACTACGTCCATATGTTTAGTTGTAAACAAAGGGAATTGAGTTTGATGGTTTGATCTAATGTCAACAGATAGCGCCACCGTTCCCAAACTTTAGCCCTTAACTGTACTTAAGTGATGCCCTTTCTTAATATCCTGAGACGTATTTGCACATCTACGTGCAAATGTCCGCCAAGCCGTTATCGAGTTATGACTGTGAAAAGAAAACTGCTTGCGTATTAATATATAGATAAACTAACCACATTATTGTGTGAATTATTATATTTAATTTAATTGGATCAGCTGTCTTAAATTGTGAAATATGCAATTTGGCAGTTCTTCTTGTTTACATTGAAATGTCAAAGCAAATGTAAACATTGTGAGTATTCTCATTGCAGCCATGAAGACCAATCAATATTTACTTTTAAAATCCTCACCTCAGAACTTTTAAAGCCAAAGGGGCCTATTGTCAGTATCGAAATATGAATAGTCGTATAATGGTCCTTGGTATGGTAGCTATATTTTTGTAAAATTTAAGCCCAGTTGGTTCAGTAGTTCTTGCACCTATTAGTAACATTACAGACAGAGACCATTAGATTTTTATATAATAGTATAGATATAGAAGTATAGATACGCTACATGAAACTTTGTGAACAATAATGCTTTTTTGTTTTAAGATTTAACCCCACATATTGCATACCAAAATGTTCTCCTAGGTGTGGAGATTTGCAAACTGACCTTACTGAAAAATTCCCTTGGGCTCTGCCCCAGTGGCTTTTAAAGCTCCCATGTTATTCTTATGAAGAACGTATTTGTTTACATTAAGATCAACTGGATAATTCAATCGCTGTTAATATTTTAGTTGCAATTTAAGGAAACTTGTGCTACAACAATCATAGTCATAACAAGTCATAACATAATTATATGGCACTAGTGTACCTGTTGCTCGAATTCGAGCAATTGCATTACAGGTGACTCAAAGATTATGGAAATACTCACAATCTACACAACAGTTAGATATAATCAAAATATTTTGTAAATATCTTATCTTTTTCAAAAAGCTGATCTTGTTTTTTTAGTGTTTTCTACAAATTTTTCCCTCTCATAGTCGCATTAGGTTGTCTATGATAACGATTATAAATGAAAAAAAAACATTATTTCTATTTCTTCTACTTGGTTGTGTTCTATGACTTTTTCTATGTTTCCATTGTTTACAAATCGGTTATTTCAATGATGGCTCAAGATATGTAGAACAGTGTTCATTAAGTTTTATTTTTAGCCTATATCAAATTGTCCAGGATTTCTCACTCTTTTCCACTCTATACACCAACCCAAGTTTCGTCTACAGATGCAATATGCCAACGAATATCACCTACGTACAATCTCCAAGAAGTGGTAAAAAAGGCAGAAACCAACCCATACAATAGATATAAGTTAACTCCAAAAGAAAAGAGTTACTGTGATAATAGCATTTTCCACTGATTTGGTAATAGAACATTATATTGCAAAACATGACACGATGCAGAAGAAAATCCATTTTAAAATCAGAAAAACCGAATGCAAATACTGTACTTCATTTTGACAAATTCAATAAATCACAATTTAAGTATTAACAGCTGTTTCATTAAAAAGTAGTGTAGAATTATGCATATGGTCGTAATGTAAACAAATATGGAGGCAACTTTAAAAGCTTCTGGGGCAGAGCCCCAAGGGAATTGACCTCGTTCCTCTTTTGATGGCTCATCTACAGACCAAGACCTTTCTTTAGAGACCCCTACCAAGTTTCTACGCCCAGCCGTTCTCTTAAATTAGCTGTGACAAAAACGCCGTTTTCCTCCATAAGAATAACATGGGATGGGAATTCAAAGGCCACTGGGGCAGGGCCCCAAGGGAATTCACCATGTTTCTCTTTTGATGGCTCATCTACAGACCAAGACCTTTCTTTAGACACCTGTACCGAGTTTCTACGCCCAGCCGTTCTTTCAAAATAGCTGTGACAAAGAAAAACAGTTTCAAATTAATATATAGATTACTTTTTTCACCAAGCATTACTTTTTCCAACTTAATGAAAAATGCTTGTTTTATTTTGACGATTCAGTTTAATGCCATACAACTGTTTAAAAACACTTATATCTCGAAAACGGCTTGAGATACGGCAAAACGGTTGAAATTCTGGTATACTACGTGGGTGTCAACTTTTGATTATGAACAATATTACAACATAAAAAAATCAAAAAGTAAAAAAAAAATTTAACATTATTTTATATGGGTACAAATAACAGTTACCACGAAAACTTTCAAAGTCCAGACTTGCTAACACTTCCACACCTCGAAATTTGCTAAGTCTATAAAACTGTTTAAAAACTCTTATATCTCGAAAACGGCTTGAGATACGGCAAAACGGTTGAAATTCTGGCATACTACGTGGGTGTCAACTTTTGATTTTGAACAATATTACAACATAAAAAAATCAAAAAGTCAAAAAAATTTTAACATTATTTTATATGGGTACAAATAACAGTTGCCACGAAAATTTTCAAAGTCCATACTTGTTGACACTTTTCCACACCTCAAAATTGCAAATATAATGGAAATTACAAGTTACATCTTCTAACTTGTAGTCTTGTAGTGCCAGTGCGGTGTTTATTATGAAACCGGTACCTAGCCTGTTCAACTAAATATCCTCATTTCTCAGCTGTTTGTAATGGGATCGTTTAAAACTTAGTGGCGTTGGATAGGGTATTTTAAATGCTAAATAAAAGTGTCCATGACTTTTTTTCATAAAATCAGCAGGTTTTTTTGTAATTAAAGATACAAAGTTTAAAATACCCGTATTTTGAAACAGAAACATATTTTTCAATGATTATTTTTTCTTAAATACATTATAACGTATTAAAACTGTATACCTACCAAGTTTCATAAACATATCTTAAATAGTTTTCGAGAAATATCTCATTCAAAGCGCGTTCATTCAAATTCAAATAGAATCCCACAGCGCCAGCTGAGGAGGAAACGCTTCGTGTCTTCCGCTACAGTGGCGCGGCAATACAGCCGCATCATGAAACAGCGCCTAGCGCAGACCCAGTTGATCGTCTGCATTAAAGTATTATATTGTCTGTGGTCTCGTTTTTAACTCGAAGTGGAATATATATTTTTAATGGATATAATTGTATTTTTTAGTACAGTTATAGTGTATTTCTCAATGTGTTTCCCATGCTCTTTAAACTTTATCTCGCCACAAATAGGTCACTTTTAAATTTAGCAGTAAACTATAGGCTACTTTTATCACACTGGGAAAACTACTTCATCAGACTTTAAAAAATCATCTGATATTTCGTAATCCATTTATTGTTTCTAAGTTAAACACAATACGGCTGTACAATTAATTTTAGTGTAACATTCAGCTAATTGAACATCAACAAACTGTGTTTTGACCTAACCGGGAACTTCAGTTGTAACTTAGGCTGGTTTTATGCACTGCGACAGTCGCGTGTCGTGTGTCACGGCGCGACTCAAGTTCTATTGAGTTAAATGTGAGCAATTATGCACCGCGACAGCGACAAACTGTCGCGTGAGTGAATCTGCTATCTCTAAATACCCGCGACAGGTTTTAGAATCGCAGCTTCAAAAAATGTGTCGCGCGCGGTTCAAGTTCTATTGGATCAAATCGGCACGTTTATGCACCGCGATAGTCGCGGCGCGACAGTAGTATTTTTCATACTCCACGTGGCATATTCTCCATATATTTCTATTGATTAATGTTAATAACTAATATATAAATGAGTCCAACTCTTTATGTTTTTGCTATTCGATCATTGGAAAGCTAAATAAATTTTAACCTAAAGGTTAAGTTTTTAATAGTTGATATAAGTCAAAGAATACAACTATTCTATGGATGTGATCATATATTTCATTTATTTGCAGAAGATAAATATCAATACCGGTACCGGGCTGCCGCCCATGAATGAAACTGTTAGGGACACTGTTTTACAAACCGTTTGTTTTTTCCAATGCTAGGAACATTATGAATGAATGTAACAAAAATAAGTTAGGTGTAAGGCAGGGGTTGAAGAAATTGGTTTTGTTTCACAACATGTAATGCAACCTTTGTACTATATTTAAGCACGATTGTGGGCAGTAAAACCTATTCCTAGAAGTACTGTTTAGTATTATTAACCAAACCCTTTCCTCTTATATGAATTTTAAAACATATACAGAATAACAATAGCACTCAAAATACCTTTTTACTAATAATCGTGTCTTTGCAACATAATACAAATACTCATATTGCCAAAGGAACACGACTAACAATTTGATTTGTAAATTTATTATTCAATTTTTGTTATTGTCTTTACGTTAAATACTTCCTAGGTTTAGTATTTATGACCTTATCAATTACTTGCTCTGAACATTAATACAGTAGACCGTATTAACCGACCTCGTATTAACCGATAATCGGATTATCCGCCTTCGATCGTAAAATAATACAGTTTGTTTTAACCGACCTTGCTTTGAGAGCAGCTCGTTTTAACCGCCGCTTTCTAGGAATCTCGGCATTTCCGCTCCCACGCTGGGCGAACCATACGCTTATCTCCACAGGATATGACTAAGAATAAGTTATTTTGTGTTGATCACAAAAAATATAGCACAGCCTATTGTCAGTTTGTCATCATTGTTCATAGCTCAAGCGCATCTGATCTTTTTGTTATCTGTGCGGCAAATTTATAACATCATAAAGTGTGTTACGATTTTGAGAACTGATTATCTTATCGCTGGAGTAAACAAACAACGCAACTTGTAGGGAGGGCAGGAAGGGGGGTTAACAACTCCAAGGTCAAGATAGTTTTTGTGCCTCGAGCCTCCAATGAGAGGCTATAAATAAACGTCCTGTCTTGTAACAAAATGGTTGCTTGTATCTTCAATTTTGACAAAAGGTTCTGTACCGTATTATGAAGGATTTGTGAAGCATCAATTAATAAATTACAGTACCAAAGTTATTAAAATATGAATTTCATTGACTCTTGCCAGGTATTATAATATATTCCACTGAAAGTAGGCCTATTTGACTTAACCGTGTTTTGTGTTTATTTGTGACTTTTCTATCAATAGGAAAAAGGAGATAAGAGTAGTTTATTTGATAAATAATGCAGTTATGATTTCAAAATAATGATTATATAATTCCAAATGAATAGCACTTCATTATGTTATTATTTTAGGGATTGTCCGTTTTATCCGACCTTTTGAGTTATCCGACCTAGGTCCGGTCCCATTAGGGTCGGTTAAGAGGGGGTCTACTGTATTTGAAATTTCTCATTAATTACCTAACAAAGCAGAGTAAACTATCCCTTGTTACAACCAAACAAAGGGGGATTACTAGTCCCTGTCCCTGTATATATAGTCTAACATTTTATATTTTAATTTACGGTAACATTGTATGTAAATAGTTTACCTAGACGGTGATAATACAGTATTTAGTTATGTTTTACCTGTAATAAAAATGTATTATAACTATTGGTTGTACTCAAAACGTTTCTGGGAGTACTTTAAATGAAAAGATCAGCGGAACCTGGGAGAACGGCCTGCGGCGCGATTGATAAACAACCTCTTTGCGTTACTTATTACTCAATTGCACATGACTAGGAAAATTTTATTTGAAATTGCTTGGTTATATGCTGAAGAAGATCATCTCATTAGCCTAGCTACAATTTTGTCATTAGCTACAAAAATAAAAATAAAATCCTCGCTTAGTAACTTTTTCATGTCAAGGTGTGTTGTTTAACATTTTTAGTAGTTAAAATTCTAATTACGATTTAAATAAGATTATATTTATACTGTCAGATTCTGCAGTTAATGCAGATTCCGAATATATAACTTTAATTGCAGTCAACCTATCGTATGCACGGCCAGGAGCGTATTAACAACCGCGTGCTTGAGGAACTGACATATCTGCGTTGGGTCCCACATAGCGGTGCGGGAAGGTTGCCGAAATGGCGCACTTTCCATCCCACATCTCCTATCTACCCGGTGTTCCAGTTGTTTTATATACTTCGATGGTGATGACTGACAAATCCTTACTAGGTAGAGGGTTTCATTCAATACAAAGGCTTAGTTTGTACGGGTTAACTTACTGACGGCTGGTTTTATGCACAGATATTATGTAGTTGATTTTATGTAGAAATTTAATCCGCCCAGGCTCTTTGGCCGTACGATTAACAGCAAACATAATTGCAGGGCATCTTCATTGTATTGTGCAACAGACGTCAGGCATTCCTAGTTTTGTTGACTTGGGTTGGAGCATTTGTAATGTTCATAAATTTGTGTCGATGGGGGAATTCGGCATTCCCAAAGTACTGTGTCAGCTACAGTAATTGAGACATGGCATTCAAGACTGTCCCTTGATTCCTCTAAATACATTGAGTCAAAAGGGTGTGTTTGTGCTGCTCATCTGTCATCCCACGCTTGAGCACATCCTCAACACTGTTTGAGCTCTTTACTTACCCCCCCCCCCCCCACCCACCACAGAAGTAAAATATGTGTTACCCTAGCATCTGTTTCCCAAAGCAGGACACTGTGCTAAAACCAGCCTCATAGTGACAACTACGTACATCAACTTGTTAGGTACAATTAACTTAAATTCAAGCACTTTCAGTGGTTTAGAAACTGTACATGTGCTTGTTTAATTTGTAACATAAATAGGCTATTTAAAAAAAATTTGATGATAAAAATAGGAAATAAATTGGTTAAATTTGATATACAGTATTTGATTTTAATTTAACTGTTTCATAAAAATTCATTAATTAATTATTGATTTATTGGTATGTGTTATTTCAGGCTGTCCCATATCTTGGTTATATTGGCAGCTGCTTAGTTCCAGGGCATACAATTCGTCTACAAGGCACAGTTCATCCAACTGCCCAGAGGTAAGGCCAGATACAATTAACTACAAAAGCTGAATTCGGGATCAAAATTGATTAGACAAGTTGCTATAGGCCTATATAGCAATTGTGTATTCAGAAATATTAAAGCAGTTTTGCAAATTTACTTATTTTGGTGGCCTTTTTTTAACCTAAGTAGGCCTACTAAAAGACCTTTTCATTTACGTAGGTTTGCGATAAACCTTCAATGTGGCCCAAATGTCAACCCGAGAGATGATGTAGCCCTTCACTTGAGTCCTGACTTCAACAGAAGCTGTGTCATTAGAAACAACATTCTTCACATGAACTGGGGTCCCGAGGAATCCTATGGCCATTTTCCATTTATGAGGGGACAACCCTTTGACATCCTGGTTCTGTGTGAAACTCGTTGTTACAAGGTAGGCCTAACAGTCGTAGTAAAAAAAAACCGTAGTAGCAATATGACACATACTTTCTTTCATTAGCTTGTCAAAAATCTATATCATGGGTAAGTGGTGGAAGTAACTATGATCCATTCATACTTGGCTTAAAATACCTACTTTGTATGGTCGCCGTTTCAATGTAAAGAAAGTATAAAGTCAAAGTATAAAGCACCATCAGAGCATTCCTACACTCAGTGCGCATCTTGGTAACGTAAGCATCATACTTCTCGTACTTTATCTGCAATGGAGTGTTAAAATGAGTGCTGCCCTGCTGCCAGAGCATTTGACCGCCAGTTGTGAGTTGGGCTCAGTGATCAGATTTTTCTTTGAGGAAATTCACATAACAATGAATGTAATCGCCAGATTTGGGATTTTTATTGGAAAGGAATAAAGGTGAAGGTCGATTGAACAGAATGGTCTTCATCTCAACTGCTCAAAAACCATACTTGGGAATAACGAATAGAAGTTCTAACGATTAGCGATATTCATTAGTTTTTCAGCTAACTTCTATCATATTTGTTACTTTTGTTAGTTTTTAAAAAGTACTGGAAATACTCAGGAATGGCTTAAAACTTAAAACAAACCCAAAAAATATTACTGGTCGAACAAAAAAAGATGACATAAAGTTAAACTGTTTAGGATTTGCTGACGATCTGGCTCTTCTAGCTAATAACATCCAAGAAACCAAGCAACAAATAAAATCACTTCAGGAAATAGCCCAAAGCATAGGTCTAAAAATTTCTTTTGAGAAAACTCAAATAATGTTAACAAAACCACCATTGGCTAACAAAATCAAAATTGGAGAACATTGCATCAAAATTGTAGAAAATTTCAAATACTTAGGTGAAGGGTAAGTTTCTACTTATAACATACAATTTTAAAGAAAATCCATCATGGCAAAATAGAATTAATAAATTGATTAAAATGCAACATATTAATAAAAACACATACAACAAAAAATGCCTATCAATAGCAACAAAATTGAAACACTACAAAGCAGTCATATTTCCACAAATAACATATGCAAGTGAAACTATATTTAAAACAACCAACACTGTAGCAATAGATAAAATACTGAAAATAGAAAGAAGAATCATCAGAACATGTATAAACAAAAAATAGCAAACAGATGGAGTTTGGGGACTATGGCCTCAAATAAAACTGTATATAAGGAAATAGAGCCATTGACAAGTATAATTAAAAATAAAAGAATTTAATTCATTAGGCATCTTTTAAGGACACCGGAAAATAGAATAGGCCTAAGCAAGAAAATAATTGACAAGTTGTGGAATATCAAGAGTGACTTTAGGTGGATTACAGAGGTTAAGGAGGGCATGAGAAGGTTGAAAATATCATTAGAAGATTTGCAAAATAAGTCAGAGGCGCTTGCAGTACTCAAAGACAAAAATATCATCCTGCCAATAGGAGCAAACAATCCTTTGTTTTTTAAGCTTTTTCAAGCTATTTTTACAAAAATTTTATTGCTAACAACTTGGCCTAAAACAATAATTTTTAATGAATTGAGTTATTAACTAAACCACAAGGTCCGCAAGTGAGGTAATTATCGTTCACACACAACTCAAAAGTGTGCCCTATTTTAATTTATGTGTGCCCAGCCCGTTTGGACAATATACTACAACAGTGTGCCCTGTTGCCAAATCTCCCTCGCCAACTGTGTATTACAGAGTTGCCGTTTCCAGACGGCAGACGAGAAGCAGCCTACATTGCTCATTCTCGCTTTTCACGCATTTAATGTTCCTTATTTCATTTTGTAAATTCTACTACACCAATATTTCATTTTAAGTTTATGATTTTAAGTTTTTAAATACATGCTATCTTTCTGTGCTAAACTAAGCAAAATTAATGGAGAATTGATAAAGTTGAAAGGTTCCCTATTGATAGACGTGTATTTTCCAGTTTTAAGTAAGTTATATGTAAATTATTGAGACATTTACTTCAAAATTCTGGGGTGGCAAAATACCGGGCTCCACAATTCTGTCACCCCCAAATTACGCCTATGCAAGGAAGAGGGGTTTCGGAAGAAGAAAAAAAACAACGGTCGGAAAGAATGAAGAAGTATTGGGCGGACAAGAAGAAGAGATAGAATTTAAAAAGAACCTGACCATTATATTGACTTAAGTGGTCCAATGCTGGCCATAAAATAATAATAATAATAATCGGGAATGTGAGCTATCATCATACCACATTTAAACCCTGTCGGTTTAGTATTGTCACAAACATACATACAAACATCCATCCATCCATCCATACATCCATACATCCAAACTCTCTCACTTATTAGTAGGATAATGTAATTAGTTGTAAAAAAAACTGACTTGTCATATGTTTACTGGTGATGTATCACAATTATGTAATTTCTGTGTGACGAATAATCATTTTATTTGTGCATTGAAAAATGGCTTTAAAAAAAACTTAAAAAATTGCTTAAAACTTTGATTTGCTTGATCGGTGTAGCCTTCCTAGAATGTCAGTGCTGCAGCAAGTCTCTATTTTTTGTTCGATCCAAAGTAAGGTGTGCAGCTTTTTGATGGTTCCAAACTGGACCCAGCTGTCCTTGATCATCCCAATAAAGAGACCCATCTCATCTCTCCAATAAAAGACCCATCTCATAATAAATGGTCCTGACTAATGAAACAGCTGGTCTTAGTCAGTAACAAAGCTACACAAGACATCACATTCCATCCTACACTCATACATACCTCACTCACATTTGGGTTAAAATACACACTTAAAATATCATCATCATCATCATCATCTGTTAAAGTCTTTGGAACCCACCGGGCACAAAATTTGTGGTGACCAAGTTTTTTTAGGCAACCAACTTCTTTAAAGTTTGGAGAGAATGTTCTATTAGTGTCATAATAAATTGTGAAATGGCGATTTTCACAGAATTCGCCATTGACTTTCCCAACCTGTTCAACAGCCAACATAGGTTTAACACTGCAGTCCTGATTGTGAAATTTGTTCTGGTGCTTTTAGAGTTAATATCTCATTCAGCCCTTTCACTCCTTTGCTGTGAACATCAAATATCTGGCAATCTTATATACTAAAAAACTTTTGCAAAACTTATGACAGCTAGCCTGACCATACCACAAGACCGAATTACACGCGGTTTGTACCAAATGGAAGATATTTACCTGTAGATGTGCAGAATCCCTTTATAAATTAAAATAGGCTAAAAAATAAGCACGAAATATGAATTTGATATTAAAAAAAATTTACATGGGTGTTATGGGTTGCCATGCTGGTGACAAAATAACAACATAATATAAACAGTAAATCTAAACAAATTCCAATCACATGTTTTATTTACAGTGAGGGGTGAAAATAGAGAAGTCTGTACATTACATATTTTTGTTAGAGTTTTCGACAACGGGGCGACCTCTAGGAACCAATATAAAAATAAACTTTTCTTATGGAGATTTAACATGGGGCCAACATTCAAAGCTTAAGACAGCTAGCCTGACCATACTACTGGACCGAATTACACGCGGGTTGTACCAAAAGAAAGGTTATCGGTCCTATATGTGCAGGTTTTATTTGTATTTTTAAGATATATGTTAATTGGGTCAAAAATGGAAATTAAACTTTTCTTATGGATGTTTAACATGGGGCTAATTTTTAAGCTTACGACAGCATACTACTAGACCAATTTACACGTGGTAGGTACCAAATGAAACGTAACTGTCTGTATATTTGCTCATTTTGCTCAGATTTCAGGTATTACTCGACTAAATATTATAAAAACGGAAATTAAAATCTTTATTGACAGTTTAACATGGGGTAAAATTTCAAGTCTAGTGAGAGTAAGATCTAGAGTTCTATTGGAACGATTTGCATGCAAGTCATGTTAAATGAAAGGATATCAGTCCTATACGTGCAGGTTTTATTTGTATTTTGAAGTTATTTATGTTAATTGGGACAAAAATCTTAATTCAACTTTTCTTATGGAGATTTAACATGGGACTAATTCTATATATTAATAGGCAAGCATGTTTATTGAAAACCTTTTTACTCAGCTCCTGTACATAGCGGAAAATCTACGCATACTGTTAGAATTTTCCTGTATATGTGCAGAATCCCATTTTAAACTAAAATAAGCACAAAAAATGAATTAAAAAAAATAACATGGGCCTTATATGGTTTCCCATGTTGGTGACAAAATTACAAAAAAAAAACAAAAAAAAAACAGAAAATCAAAACAAAATGGAAGAAATTCCAATCACATGTTTTATTTACAGCTTGGGGTTAAAATAGAGAAGTTTGCACAATACATACTTTTGGTCGAGTTTTCGACCACGGGGCCAGCTCTAGTAAATGTATATTTGATTTTCATGTTTTGACAACAAAAAATTATCATAGAGCACAACACACAACTGGCCAGATTTGCAAAGACAGCGCTAATTTTAACAATGTACTGCAGACAAAGTACGAGTGATAGATATGATACAAAATCTCCTGTAGCTAAATACGCACTGAGTATAGGAAAGATCTGATGCTAAGATGGAGGCAATACCACTGCCCCAAGTAGCCCTAGTGTGAATCATCTTTTATTTTCTGGGTGGCCCTTGTAATTCATTTAGTATGTTTTACTTAGCCTACCGTGATATATAAAAAAAATTCCTCAAATTTGAGAAAGACCTTTTATTAATATATCGTGTTTATGAATGTAACCATATCTTTTGATTCACATTTGAAAATCATCAGTGTTCCCCTCAACGTACCCCTTTTCGTAGTAAATTTCCCCTGGTCTAGTGCTGGACCTGTTTATATTCCAGACTCCTGATTAACTCTAATAACAAATAACAAACTTAATTTCAGAGGATTTTTTGGAGAAATAGTTAAAGAGTCCAGGAAAAGTCATAAAACATAGCATTGATATTTTGTCCTAATAAAGGACTTCCCCATATTCTTTGAACAAGTCCTATAAATTTTGGCTTTCCTTTCAAATACAATCTTAAAATTTTGTTACACATTGAAATTACAAACAAAAAATCAAATTTGTTAACTAATGATGGTTTATTTGGAACAAAACTGATTTGCAAAAGGCCCTGATGAAAAACAGATGACCGATAGTTTTCATCTGGATGGTAGGTTCATAAGATCTCTTTAGCACGTGGCGACATCATAATGGTTACTTATTAGTGTTACTCATTCATGTGTTCTCTTTTGTTTACAGATTGCTGTAAACGGACAGCATTTTACAGAATTTGAGCATCGCACACCTTGCAATCGAGTGACACATTTGACAGTTGATGGTGATGTCAGTCTAGTGTCAATTGAATATGGCAGCGGTTTAGTTGGAAGCCACATAAACATGCCAATGCCTGGAGCAATGCCAATACCTGGTGTTATGCCTATGCCTGGAGCCATGCCTGCACCGGGCTACGGTATGCCTGTATCTGGTCACATTTCTCCTTCTGGCTATGGATATCCAAAATCACCTTCACCTGGACATTATCCTGTAAGTAATCCATCCCATATATTGTGTAAGAGCTTTTATATGTAGTTTAAGACACTTTAAGACTCATATAAAAAGCTGAATTTTTGTTACAATTTATAATTTTTGCACGTTCCTTTGTAGCAGCCATGTGACGGGTCCTACTTCTTTATAAAGTATTTTTCTGTCATAATTAATAACAAATGTTGCTGTTTAAAAAGGTGGTTTAATTTCTATATATAATATAAACTTACCTAGTAAATTTTAGTTTCTTATTGAAGCATGTTGATTAATAATAAGTAGGAAACTTGAATAAGACTTATGGCCTATATTCCAAATTCCTATACATCACTCAGGTACGGAACTAAAGTAACAGTAACCAAACTCCAATTTACCATGATTTATAACCTAATCTATAAACTTTGTCTAATTGATCCACACATTCCATCCTTATGTTAATCAAAGTTGTGGTCAGTTTTTAGTCAAAATGTTCTGTGATGATGTATATTACTAATTAATTGTTGTCAAACATGTGTACTTTTAACCAAGTCAGACTGATAGACTGATTATTGTTAGCTATAGTATCTTTTATGACTTGTCAACTATCTTAGTAACAAAAAATAAGGTAGTAGAAAATATAATTTTAACAAGTATGTACTCTATGTGACTGGCTCATTCAACTGGTGGTCGGTGGCTCAGTCAGTAGCGTCACAGACTTTGGCCCAAGGCAGCAATGTTGTGGATTCGGGCCCTGGTAACTGCCGCTACTTTTTATCAGTAACATACAGTTCACCTTTTTACTGTACTGGCTCACCCCTTGCGTTGCTGGTTACGTTCCACGCACAGGCCCATAGCCTATGTGGACGGGCAAATGCAAGGTTAAAAAAGCCACCCTCAATTCCCTGAAAACCCTGGTATCCAGGTACCCGAAGGGAGTGATAACTTGTTGACCTTTCCTAACACGTACCGGAAATTCCACACCATCTTAGAGCTGATAACTTATGCGCTTAGTGCTCCAATGGCAGCTTGGCTATCTGACAGGATAACAAAATCCCTTTTCTTGTATCCTCTACTCATGTTGAATTGGGCACACCTTTCAATGGCCTTAACATCAGCCTGAAAAAAAGCTGGGGGAGTGCCCCAATGACTCATTGTATTTGGTTCTTGGCCCAAATACCCTTAATCCGGCTCCCTTATTCGTTTTGGAGCCATCAGTGTACCACCTGATGACATGATTCCCAAATGATTTTAGGGGTTTTCCATTACAACCAAGTTTATTCCCTAGCTCAACAACAAAGTTCTTTTTGAAGTTGTACTTCCTTACCATAGAATCCCTTGGAAGGCACATCAGATACCTTAGACCTGGTGGGAATAACTCACCACAAACACTGGAGGATATGTTTGTGTTTGTGCCATTCTTCTCCATTATAAATAAAGTCTCCCTGTCTATTCTTTCTACCATAATGTGTAGAGGTGTCGAATTCAAAATCACTTTTATGGCCGCAGTTAACTAAATCATCTGCATATCTGATACATCACAAACCCTTCCTGGTTAACTTCCTAAGAAGTTCATCAACCACCAGACTCCAGAGAGAAGGGGGGGGGGGGTAGTTGTAGTAGTAGAGAGAAAGGGGGGGTGCCCCACCTTGAGGACACCCCTTTTCTCTCTTCATTTGATTAATTCTTTCTTCAATGTGTGTTTCCAGTGTTCTTGTCAATAACATATTTCTGATTCATCTGTTTATGGTTCCATCAACCCCTCTTTTTTCTAGCACCTCCCTTATTGCTAAATTAGAGGTATTGTCAAATGCTCCTGTCATGTCCAAAAAGGCAAGTATAGCCTTTTCTTTTCCATCCATTGCTTGCCTGATCACTTTTGTCAGCTCATATAAAGCAGTATCTGTTGATTATCCTGCTCGATATGTGTGTTGCTGGTGATTAAGAGGAGATATCCTCAGCACTTCTCACCTTATATGCTTGTCCACCATCTTCTCCATTGTTTTTAACAGAAAAGAGGTGAGACTTATAGGGTGATAGGACTTTGGATGACTATTATCCTTCTTACCTGCTTTTGGGATGAAGATAACCCTAGCCCTTCTCCTTTTCCTGGGAATATACCCAGGGCTAGACTGCTCTTTAACTTTTAAAAGATAGGGCATGACCTCCCTTTTTATCTCTTGGAGTAGTGCTGGAGGAAAGTTGTCTGTACCAAGGCGACTTGAATGGCTCAAATGAGTTGATAGACCACTCTAACCCACTGCGAGATGATGGACCTCCCAGGATAAACATCTGGGTCATCACTATTTTACGTACATTTAACTTGCATTATTTTTATTTTTTAGCTATCGTAGTTATCCACTTGTCTGAGTCTACTGTAAATCCTTTTTTAATAAAAACTACAGCTTCTCCCCGTTTGACTTCATAAGTATTAATAAAACTATTGATTGGTTAAGTTAAGCTGAAATAAACAAAACAGTAATACAAACAAATAATTACACATAATTTTAATAAGGTAATACAGGTAATACTGTAAATTCAAAGAACAACAAACAAATAAGTACAGCTGAGGTATTTTTAACATTAGGTATATTAAAGGTTCCCTTTAGAAAGGAATTACGACCTTAAAGGGCAATTTATGAAATTCCAAATTATGGATAGTTTTGCGCAAGGTTTCTCGTCATGACGAACATTTTAAGTAAATGGTTCATGGGGGTGTGACTTACAGTTTTCTCAAAAGTTCATGGGTACTTTGAGATTTATATATGGATTGGTGACAGCCGGTCCATGTACATGTTTACCTTTTTTTTTACCATTGTCTAGCTTTTTAAAAACTATTGCTTAGTTGAAATTTTGTGGTTTTTCAGCCAAACCCAGCGTCATATCCTGCTAGTTATCCTACCCAGTATCCTTCTCAGACATCTTTGTATCCGGGCCAGCACCCGGGTATTAACAACAACTTCCCTGCTTACAAAAAACCTTCAGTGTTACAACAAGCTGGGATGGCTGTTGCTGGCACTGCGATTGGGCACAAATTGTTGGGCAAAGTGAGTCTTGTCATCCTTTCAATATGCTTTATGCTTTCGCTTTTGATAAATTTGTCCTACAAGGAAAAAAAACAACAGTACACCCTCTCTTAA
The DNA here is from genome assembly GCF_028750875.1 of Macrosteles quadrilineatus. Classification (NCBI taxonomy): domain Eukaryota; kingdom Metazoa; phylum Arthropoda; class Insecta; order Hemiptera; family Cicadellidae; genus Macrosteles; species Macrosteles quadrilineatus. Next base: position 3,259,773 of record NW_026542608.1, read on the forward strand.
ACGACCCTCAAGGGACTGGGCTTAAGTCTTATAACCAGAATGATTGGTTAAAAACAGGCAACTACGAAATAATGTAAAAGTACTAAAAAAAATAAAAATGTAATTACAATCTTACTAATATTATAATCTTACTAATATTATAAATGTAAAAAGTTTTGTGTTTGTTTGTTAAAAGTTCAATCACACATTAACTACTATTGGCGGATCAAGCTGAAATTTGGTGTGATGATAGCTTACATTCCCGATTAACATATAGTCATACTCTTATCTCAAAGATCCTTTTGGGCTCCGCCCCAGTGGCTCTGGAGATTCCCATGTTAACCTTATCAGCATCTATAATATTAAAACGTGACAGGGTTTTTTTATTTCACGATTCTGAATCAAACACTTGACGAATTTTCATGATTTTTGTGTTGAAAGAAAGATAATTTTGAGAACTAGGGAATGTCGAAGCCATAATTTTAGTTTAGGGTTTCGGTTTTTTAGAAATTAAGTTTTAATTTTTTTTAAGTCTAGCAGCCGACGCTAACATTCTAGATTAGCTTTTGGTATAAAACGATTTGCTCAACGTAACAGCTGTAAACATTCAGAGTTTGTGACAAAAATTCAGCATTTGGATTGAAATGAAATGACGTACGTAGGGTTAACTTATTTATATTATGTGTAATGTTGTTATAATAATTTATACATTCATTTATTTGCCAAGGGGATGACAGATGATTTAAATATACATTGTAAAATACTTGATGGTCTAATTTATTTTTAGAACAGTCTTAAAAATATTGGGTTTGTTTTAGTGGAATATAATTTGATTGAACTAACAGCTGGATGGATATAAATATTCTATAGAACTATGAGGTTATTTTATTTAGTCATTGATTATAGGGAATAAGTAAGATTAGTAGAGATTAAGTAGATCAAAGAGATAAGTAAGACCATTGCCGTATATGAATCGAGGCTCTGCCCACGAGTCTTCAAAGAAAAGCCTATGCAAATTATTTTAAGGTTTTTTTTTCAGAGATAAACAGATGGATGACATAGATTAGACACGATTTTATCATTGACCTAGGATACTGCAAGTAGACTTTCTATCCTTTTGCAAAATCTAAAACGTTGATCGGGAGCGTTTCATAAACTCCAAATTTCACAAACTACAACGCTTAAAATATTAAATGAACAGAGCGGTTCATAACCTCCAAATTTCATAAGCTCCAAATCTATAACATTCAAATAATCACTGTTTCACAATGTCCAAGTTTCACAAACTCCAACGTTTAAATATTAAATAAACAGAGCGGTTCATAACCTCCAAATTTCATAAGCTCCAAATCTATAACATTCAAATAATCACTGTTTCACAATGTCCAAATTTCACAAACTCCAACGTGAAGATACCAAATAAACAGTGCGGTTCATAATGTCCAAATTTCATAACCTCCAACGGTACAGTCTGAGCCAGAAGTCTCTACAGTGGTTGCCACAGCTTATTAAACGGCCCCAAAACTCAATGTTCCGCTTCAAAATAACTCGACATTTAGCCTACTTAGACTTAAGTTATATGGTTGAAACTTCGTATGAGTGGAGTCAATAAGTCTATGACACTATTGGTTTTAATTAAAAGCTTAAAAGTTAGTATTTTCTATTTTAAATCTTCAAATAAAGTCGGTACTTTTAAATGAGTTTTAAAATATGACATGAAAAAGTTCGTCGGCTGCTACTTTTTTTATTTTTTGGTCAGGTAAGTTAAAAAACGGTGGGTTTTGTAGCTAAAGAATTGAACCTTTTGGATCATATTTTTTAAAATTTTTAGCTGGCGTAGTTTGGTTGTAATTTAAATTGTAATATAGGGGCTACCCGCCGCGCCGCGTGGCGTCATGCGGGCAGATTCTGCCTACAACGTCACTTGTAATACAGTTTAGATACTCAAATTTGGAGCTATACAGGAAAGTTACTAAACTAATTAGAAAAACACGGATTACATATAACTTTTCTTCGTTTTATTCTTTGTATTCATCTAAAAATTAATATTTTTTAGCTCTTTCATAAAAATTAATATGACAGTCAGAATATAAAGGAGAGTTGTATAAAGAGTTTCAGAAATTATCTTGTCACTTTGAAAATTCGTAGATTGTAAACCAAACGTCAGAACTTTATCAAACTTTAATACGATGTAGATACATATATTATAAACAGATTTGTAGCTTTTCAGAATTTTCCTTTCGCCCAAAAAGTTGTTGTTGTTAATTATGTAAACTAACTTTTTCTAAGAAACGGTAAACGCTAGAAAAAAATCAAAAGCGTATTTTGAAGGTCATTGTGTTAGTAACACAAATATTTGTAATACAAAGGCGTATTGTCATGGATACCATTGCTATCAACTAACATTTAATTAGCTGCGCGTGCTACTAGGGCTCATCACAGCCGGCAGCCGCCATCTTGTTGTAGATTAGTGAAAAATACTGGCTTCACGTCGCTCCACGCCTTGGGGTTCGTCCGATAGGTTGCGTCATAATTGCTGCGCAGTGCTGCTGATATTGGCACAACTGTTAATAAGAACTGAATAACTGGCATAACTGAATAAGAATCTGTTACATAATCATATTATAATAACCTACAACTTTATAATAATTAAAATTGGATTTGTAGTGGTAGTCTGTATTATGCATTTGATTGCGGCGAAACCCCAAGTATTATATGTAGTTTGGAGGCCGTGTTTTACATTTTAAACCAAATGTATTCGTAATAATATATTTTTTTCTTATAAGAAAATGCATCTAGTTAATATATAGCCGAGTAATTAAGGAATTACACTATTATTTATCAAAAATCCATACGATTTTCGAAAAAAATAGCTGTACGATGTAGATTTTGTTAAACTTATTATTGTTATAACTTTTTTATTAGTTAAGATACAACTTTTTACCCAATGACCTTTTCTATTGGTAATATTTTTTGGATTAAAACTACGTTTTAACCGATGTCCTATCTCGTACCGTTCTCGACCTATAGTCGTCTCGATGCATAGCGCGTTCCGCCATCTTTGCCCCCCTCCCCCCAAGTTCTCGACCACCTGAAAAGTAGGCGACATGCGTATTTTTTATCACCACGGTCCATATTACAACTATCAGCAAAGATATTTGATATTACTTCTTTGCGACACTCACAAATTAATTCTACTTTCGGTTAAAAAACTACACGAAAAGTCCATTTTTACATATTTTATACAATAACTTGTTTATTTATAGAGATACGACCTCGGACCCAATAACCATTATTGTTGTCCACATTTTTAGAATTCCAACGACGTTTTAACCGATGTTCTATCTTTTACCGTTTTCGAACTATCAGCGTTTTAACGCATAGCGCAAACTGCCATGTTTGCCCCCTCCCCCCCACCTTATCGACCACTTTTGAAATAGGCGACATACGTAATTTTGATCACCTCAGTCCATATTACAATAATCAGCAATAACATTGCGTACTACTTTCATGCATGATCAAACCCCCTCAGCTCCTGAACTAATTGGTCTTATGTGATCGTTGGATCGTATACAGCAAAGCAAGGAGTGAGCTGGTACAGTACAAACCACCCGGCTTAGATACCACCACCATTATACACATGTTTCGATAGAAAATATTTGATCTTTTTTTACTTCTATTATAATTAAGCGTGTTTATCGTAAGTATAGTATTTTGTTTATCGATAACTGCTTATAGACCCAAAACAATACATGAAACCGGGTATCTCAAATAGAACAGGAAACACATTGATTCTTGGAATCTTGCAATTTTTACAATCATCAATACACCGTGCCATCTCCTCGCGAAACTACTGGCTGAGGCTTGATAATTATGTTTCCCACGGCAATAACACTAACTCTGATAAATATCTTTGATAACTGTGGTTCTGAGAAATGAATTTATACAAACAGCCTACCGATCATACCTCTACTAAACCTGCATGCAGGTATGGACGGTGATGTGATACAACTTATCAAGATTCCATTAATAATAATAAAGCGATTGAAGAAGGCTGGTCCCATCGACAAGTAGAAAATGAAACTATAAACAGTGGCAAAGGATGTACAAGTATATTGATGAATTCTTTGAGCGTTAAAATAATATCAACTCAGTAAAAAAAAATTGTTACAATAACATATTAATGTACCAATTAAATATTTAATGCTACAGTATCTAAACACTTGAAACCTTGATGGAGAATCAAATTATTAGTCCAGTGTGGCGGTAAAAAATATACCCTATCATCAACGATCCCGCTGAACATTTAGTGGCAAGCATAAGGGATAAAATCTAAAGTAGGCATATTCTGATAAAATATGTCAATCCAATTATACCATCAACAGTAATACCATTACATAAACTTAAAAAAAGTAGTAGTAAAATTAATTTTCATTGTTTTTTAGTTTAGAAATCCAACTCAAATTATTATAGTGAGAAAGTTTGGATGCATGGATGAATGAATGCATCTACTTGTCTTACTCAAATTATAACACAGTAAGACATATTTTGAGAACACTATCATGAATTTTTTACTCTTTTAGTTGTGTATGTATCATTTGTTCGTGGCATTTTTGCAATGGAAAAAAGTTTTATTACTCGCAGAAAAAAGACTCGTGCATATTCTAGCCAAACAAATAATTCCAAAATTTGTTTCTGTTGCAAGCAATTAAAATCCATTGGGTGTGATTAAAATCCAAAGGTGAACGACGATAGATTTTAATAATATCAATTAGACTCGCTCTGGACACAGCAGTTCGGCCTCGTAGAGGAAGAGCGGCGCGCATGGAAGGGGCGGTGCGGGGTGACAGCGATAACGCCATTTTACCACCAACAATATCTCTCTCTTGACCTTGAGCTCGGTGACAGAGCCTTGCTCCTTGCTAACTTTGAAAAACAGAGATAGAGTAGGTAAAGTTGACTTTTATTATTTAATTTGAAGGGATTGGTGGGCTTTGTGTAGTGTTTTTAAAGATGCTTGGGGTGTAAGATATAATCTAATACCACAGTTAAACTTTTAGACAACTTATACAGGGTGATTTGTACTCAGTGTGACAAAATTTTTTTGGTGTAAGTACAAAGTAAATGAAGTGTGATGATGCATATAAAATGTTCCAAGTCTCAAAATTAGCGTCCCAAAAAATTATTTTATGTTTTTCAAAAATAACCATGTTTTTAAACTTAATACAGCGATTTATCAATTTCCTGTATATGGATTTGAGTAGATAATGTCATTTTCGTGTTCTACATTAAATTTTGAACAAGAATAATAGAAAATGACGGAGGATCAGTCGTAAAAACTCCATTGTAAATAGATTCAAAGATAAAAATTAAGATGTTTGATAAAAATTTTAAAAACAATGGTCTATTGCATTTTTCACACCCTGTATACAAGAAAGTGTCGGAATATGTTAAAAACTGCGCCATTTTATAAGCTTTCAAACGATATGCTACACTATTGAGGTTTATGTCTGCTTATGTACGCTTTAATTGTTTGAAGACTGCAAAGCATGGTGTATTTAACATTTAAAACATAGAAAGTCGGCATGTATTAAGCAAAAGTTGTATTTTTGATTCAGCTTGAACAGTAAAAACAGTAAAAAGTTCCCTGTTTTCTGGTATTCAAACCACTCTTACAAACAAAAAAATATCTAAACCTCAATAGTGTAGCATATGGTTGGAAAGCTTATAAAATGGCGCAGTTTTTAACATATTCCGACACTTTCTTCTATACAGGGTGTGAAAAATGCAATAGACCATTGTTTTTTTAATTTTTATCAAATGTCTTAATTTTTATCTTTGAATTTATTTACAATGGAGTTTTTACAACTGATCCTCCGTCATTTTCCATTATTCTTGTTCAAAATTTAATGTAGAACACGAAAATGACATTATCTACTCAAATCCATATACAGGAAATTGATAAATCGCTGTATTAAGTTTAAAAACATGGTTATTTTTGAAAAAAATAAAATAATTTTTTGGGACGCTAATTTTGAGACTTGGAACATTTGATATGCATCATCACACTTCATTTACTTTGTACTTACATCAAAAAAATTTTGTCACACTGAGTACAAATCACCCTGTATAAGCAACTAATTTCAAAGAGTATTTTTCCCTTGTTTGTGACTTTAGTAATCAATTCAGTCCATCGGTCATTTAATGTCGATAAGGACGGGTACTCTGTTAGTACTGATTAAAATAAAAACTAAATTAGAGGAACCATACTACTCTTGCAGCGTTAAAATAATTATAATATCCAAGAAATGTTCAAATCTATGATATTGATTGAGTAATCCATTATCTTGACTTAGGGCTTCAAACGTTCAATGGCTCAAATTAAAGCCTATAATTTACTGATTATTTTGAGTTTAAAACATAGAAAAAAAAACTTAAATAATACTAGAAGTATTGATTTTAAATCATAGAAAGCCCGTATATAAAGATTCATGTTAAAGAGAATACGAATTTCACAATATATTCTTATATGAACTACATCATGTGAAATGTTCACAAAAATCCAATATTTTCCAAATGTAACACACTGTTACTCATAAACAAGGAAGTAGCTTAATAACAAATTTCAACTTAAAAAAAAGCTTTAATTTGCAATTACATGCTGATATCACAATAAAATACAAGTTGTCAAATAGAAAATACTAAAGTTAATTTTAATAAGGGAAAATATTGGGGATATTTTAAACAGCGGATTTTTGTTTGTTAAAAGAAAATAGTTCATGCTTCCTAAATGTTTTCTCTAAATCTAATAGTGTCTGAGATAGCAACGTTAAAATAAAAACGTTTGAACCACTGCAGTTTCTAATTTTATATTAAGGGTATAATTAAAAAAATACTCGTACAGTAATCAAATAAACAGGGTAACGAATTGAAGGATAGGTACAACTATACTACAGTATAAGCACGCCAAATACGCGTAGGTACAAAGGTACAACTAGACGTGGGTACAACTAGACGTAGGGACCACTAGTCTTAGGGACAACTAGTAGCATCAGTACAAGCTAGGTGACACTACTAGTCGGTGGCATACATGTCTAGTTGTACCTACGTCTAGTTGCGTTGGTTGTGCCTACGTCTAGTTGTCCCTAGGAATCGAGGTACAAGTAGACGGCGGTACAACGAGAGGGCATACATGTCTAGTTGTACCTACGTCTAGTTGCGTTGGTTGTACCTACAACTAGTTGTCCCTAGGTATCGAGGTACAAGTAGACGGCGGTACAACGAGACGCGTTCCCCCGATGGACTAGGGTTGGGACTGATGACTCGCCCAACCAGGCTAGCAGTGCGGAGTGTGGGAACTGTTGTGACAATTAGATTAATGTATCTGCAATCCTAAAATGCTATGGGAAGATAGGGAAACAGGTCCACGACGTAGAAAGTAGTGAAGGAAGTAGTTAAGTGTGGCAGAGCAGAATGAGGGAACCGTTTGTGGCAGGTAGATTTATGTATCTGCAATCCTAATGTGCTATGGGAAGGGAGGGAAATAGTATGATTAACGTACAGAAATCTTGGGCAAATGAAAAAAACGATAAACAAAAACGTGTTTGGAAGCATTTAAGATGTATGCATGATTATACTTAGTCAACTGTAATTTGTACTATACAAATAAGGGAAACATATATTAAGATTTGTACTGTTGGCTATCGTTGAAAGTTGTCACAAAAATCTTGTTAAAAGCTGGTATGTATCGTACAAAACATGTATATTTGGCAAATATTTCGTTATTCAAAATTCGCAAACTGGCTCTTTACTCCTGTTATGGAGTGAGTTACCCAACCATGCTACATATCTCTAAAAATAGTGTTCTCGACTATAATATCGCGCTCAACGTACTAATTTTTATTGACCTTATGGCTACATTATTGATAATATTTGTAATAACCACTGTGAATCAGCGGTTATTATTTGACGTAGGGGTTGAGACCATTATATTTAAATTTGTAAATTGTGTAAATTAGCGCATGATTACGTGTGCCAGGTTCGCTAGTTTTTATTATTTATAAAACATATTTTAGTATTACCAACCAGCTTAAATTGCTTACAACAATTAATAACAAAACTTCAATGCTCTATCAATGAAGTTGTACATTGCGAACACTATGTTTTCAGTTAAAGATGTATTACAGCAGTTCTAATTACATTACCCTAATTACATTATGTTTTGGACTAAAAACCTTTAGTGAAATACCAGCTTTCATTTGAGCTATTCATTATTTACCTAAAGCACACTGCTGACTCACGAATCAACAATAATTATAATCGTTTTAATACTTATCTGCAATCAATGATACGTAAATCAACATTTATTTCATTTTTATTTGTATTTTATTCCATTTATTTTGCTAGGTTAAACAGTAATATCACGAATTTAAGGATACACATTGCAAAGGAATTTTTTCCCGAATTATTTTACTTCCGTGTTTTTTATTGAGAAGTGTCACACAGTTTAATGAAAGTCCATCCTAGTGAATGAGTAGCTGGTGTAAGACACCAAGAGTTTGAGATATCAATCTTTGGTGGGATTCCTGTATTGTGTTTGGTGATTTCAGATAAACTGTGCCTAATTTACAATGAAAAAATGCATCGCATTTAGTAAAACAACAGCAAACATAAGAGCTAGTAATTCTTAAATTAAATTTACTAATTGAAAAAACAACTACTTAGAGATGGAGAACATTATCTCTGGTCTTGATCTACTGAAATACGAGTTAAAGGATTGAATATCGATTTTATTTATGAAAAAAATAAGCGAAATAATTCATGATAAAATTGTTGTTGATTGTGTGATTCTAACAGTAGAGGACGAAGAGTATCTCAACTTGAACATAGTGCGTAGTATCTATGAGCAGATGACTTGGACAATTATATTTAAGTTTTGATATAATATCATACGATAATCAGGAAAAGAACCTGTATCCAAGAGAATAGTAAAAAGATCACGCGCGCGCACTGTTTTAAGTATATTGTGTACATTTGCGACTTTTCGGGTGCTTCATATTTGGCGCCAGAATGTGCCTTGTTGACCTTCATTCTTTTTTTTCTCACGCCCGTCCATAACGGATTTATAGTACATCCGCTTGACTAGTTACTGATATTTTAATTCACTCCATAAAATTCTGCCTTAGTACAGTATTTTGTTGTTCAAAGGTTTATTGCGGACATTTTCCATCACGAAAGTAAAAAACAATACACAACGTTCACTGCGTTCGTTACTGGAAGTACAGTATTTTGTTAACTCGAGACTTCTTTGATTCCTAACAGGACCAAACAGGTGAACAGGACAGTTAGGTGATAGGTCATACTGTCAATATACCTGATTATATAAAAGTGATATCGATAAATAAAATAAACTACAAATGTCATGTTTTATTTCCTGAACCACGAATAGGCAATAACAATACATTAAGAATAAGATAACAGCTGGCTGGAGTGTATGTAATGTATGTAATGTATGTAACGCAACTGCAGGTTTGCTGGGGCGGGGGTATTTTCAATTTAGCATATGTTTACATATGTTTACGAAGTCTACAAAATTATTTTACTTTGTTTACATGTCTTAATATTTCAAGCGTATTATTGTGTTGAAGGAATGTTTAACAATCAATAACCACTTTCACTAATTAATTATGGATTCAATATTAAATGGAGAACTTTGGAACTTTTTTATGGGATTAAATGGAATGGAAAGTTTGCTTTGTTTTTATTTCAAAAACATTATAATGAGATGATATATTCTAAACGTTTCTATAAACATTTGACGCTTACTTTAGTGTTTAATCAATATTTTGTTTAAAGTGGAATGACCTCAACGGCTACTCTGGAACTAACCTGAGAATTAAACTAAAAACGTTTGTAGAGACAATATATTTTTTCACTAAAGCAATTACTATGACAAGTTCCAGTGAGCGGGATTTATTAATTTTGTTTGGAGAAGGTTTTAACTAGGTACATTCTGTTTCTCAAAGGAAAAGGGGTTAAAATCATATAGACTAGCATGCATAGTATGAATAAAGTACAGGGTAAAACCTATAACAATAATATTTTGAGGTAGTTTCCTTTTCTTTATATGCATGTCAATGCTGGAGAAACGTAATTTCGTGATTGGTTTCGACAGATGGGTAATCAAACCCTAACCATGCACTGCAGTGGCAAAAATGTTAGACGTGAGCCGATGATTAGCTTTTTCAAATATAGATGAATATAAACTCGTTAAATGTTTTAAAATAAAATCATAATATATCCATTGAATATAACATGTAACATGTAATACTATCTAACAACTAAATGGCTAAAGAGGATGAAGAAGCAAATAAATAGGTATTGTAATGTGGTCTCAACCATGGTCTCAACTATGAACCCGCTGAACGTTTTAAATAGGCCTATTTCGATAGAATGTAAAGTCAATCGCACTTTTAGCAGGAATTCCACCACATAAACTTAGAATAAGAGTAGTTTCTATTTTTGTTTATATTATTTTGACCAGAACCAAATCTAGGGTAAAGTTTAGTCAAAGGGATGCATTTACACTAATTTAGTTTACCTTAACGAAAGGAGAATAAAAGTAGAAATAATAACTGGGCCAGGTCGCTAATTCAGTGGGTTTTACCAAGAACCTAAATTATCTCCACATCTTTATATGCCTTTTCATATTTCACGAAGACAATTTCCGAAATTACAATCGGGGAAGCATTTATATCAAAGAATTTTGTTAACTATAGACTACCGGTAAGCATTAAAATGCACAAACATACGCCTGTAAATTAAGTTACCATTCTTCGAAATGTAATGACATATTTGATGTAATATAATGATAATTAAATGCTAGAAACTCAGTTTATATATCCCGTAAACTGATGCTGAGCCGGCCAAACTCCTAGCGCCAATGCCGCGCCAAGCGATTTTATGCCTATTTTTAATCGCTTAAAAATGATACAAGCAGGCTCCGTATCAAAAAAAGCTTCAAATAAAAAATAAAATTCATACTTTGATCTAAAACTTTGCCGCAGGAATTTTCTTTCCTGACCAAAAAATAAAAAAGTTCCTCGCTTACTACATTTTTCATGTTTTTTATGGTGTTAAAAAACAATCATCTGTTTTAATTTGCCTAAATAAATTATAAAAATTATGTTAAGGTAAAAACTAGCTATATAGTAATGAGCACTGCAGGGTGTCCACATTCTGGAAAGTCAGGGATAGTCATGGAAAGTCATGGAAAAAAATTATGGTCATTGAAAGTCATGGAAATAGGCAAAAAGTCATGGAAAGTCATGGAAATCCCCAATGATGGATGGATTTCAGGGGACCTTTCAATGCTCTAGTCAGCCGTAACCGCGACTATTGTGGCATTTTTCCAAATTTTTCACAAATGTACAACAATTTCAATTTATACAGTTGTCTTAGTTTATGGGTTTTGAGCTTGTATTAGTTCATTGTTGTACCTATTGTACTCCATTGTTATCTGTTAATATATATTTCAATATTTTCTGTGAAATAACTTGTCTAGGCAGTATTATTCGTTTGTGTACGGTATATTATAATTTTTGAGTTAAGTTCGTGAGTCATGGAAATCAATGGTTAATGGTCATGGAAAGTCAGGGAAATTTATGACAAAATTTCTGTGGACACCCTGCACTGGTTTTTCCAGAAAAATAATATATCAATTTGAAATTTGTATGTTAACAAATAAGTGTAGCAGAGCAGGTTGAGTGAATGTATGTTTGTGTAAAACAGAGAGGTTCATTCGGCCCGTCCGCCTCGGTATCCCGCCAATTCGATTGACTTATGGCAGAGACTGTACCGTTGGAGCTTATGAAACTTGGAGGTTATGAACCGCTCTGTTTATTTGATATTTAAAAGTTGGAGTTTGTGAAATTTGGACATTGTGAATCGGTGATTATTTGAAAATTATAGTTTTGGAGTTTATGAAATTTGGAGGTTATGAAACGCACTGTTTATTTAATATATTATCGTTGGAGTTTGTGAAATTTGGACATTGTGAAACTGTGCTTATTTGAAAGTTATAGTTTTGGAGTTTATGAAGTTTGGAGGTTATGAAACGCACTGTTTATTTAATATTTTAGACGTTGGAGTTTGTGAAATTTGGACATTATGAACCTCACCCCGTTGTTTGGCGTGTGTTCATGTTGTTACATTTGGGTTCACTGATGTAGGCAAAATATTACCTATATATTTTTCAACTAATCTTATAGTTTGAATAAATGAATATGTGAAATTAGGATGTACATAGATTCATTGAGAGTGGGTAATTGTCACAGATATTAGAACGGATAACGGCATGGATAATAGACAGAAAAATTACGTCACTAGCTTGAGCTTACTAGAGTGTTTACTTTTTTAAATTAATTCCTTCCACAGATTACAAGTTCTTTTTTCAAACGAATGATAGTTTATCTAAACATCTGTTTCAAAACAAACTATCTGTTATTGGTTTTACTTTTCTTTGTTTACTAATTTATTTAGCAATTAGTGCTGTAAAATTGATACAAAGGATGACCGGACGATATTTTTAAAAATGTCAGAAATATGTAGGCATGTCAAATTTTTGGTTGCTAAACCAAATGTCAGTTGGTGTAGTAGGTCTCTAGAAAACCGTCCAATAAGCTGCAGGGTGCCAGTAAAAACAAAATTCTTTTCATACCATACCATATTGTCCCAGTAGTACTGTATGGTTCATAAGCTGGGCCGAATGGGCCTTCACCAAAGAAACCTAAAAGCCTTATTGCTATTGCTGGGTTTGAGAATGGAGTGCAAAAAAAAATATACGGACTATTTAAATTTAAAGAAAACGACGGTTGAGATACGAAAGAACCGAGAGCTAAGAGGTATGTTTAAACACCCAGAATAACAGGCACCATAAAACACCATAGGATGAACAGGCTATGCACGGAGGAGAGGATATACATGAACTTTATCAAATGTATTCCAAGAAGTACCACAAGTAAGAGGACCATTTGGAGAACCAAGCAATGCAATACTTCTCACTCAAAGGTATAGAAGAGAATGGAGGCCAACATACTCTTAAGGAGTCAGTGGCCAATGAGGTAAAAGAAGGTAGGCTACTATGTAAGTGATAGTATGCAATGGAAGGTGGTCTGGCTACAGTACTAGATCAGTTACCAGTGTGTGTGAAACGACCGCCAATCTCACTTCAAGTCTTACAAATCAACACAATCACGGTTTTATTGTAAAATTATCGGATTTAAAATGTATATCGTTCGTATGCATAAGGATAAGGCCTATAATTGGATGAAAAAAGGTGGTAACATATTTGTTTACAAGAGTAAAATCCCTATTAAAACTGCCAGAATGTTTCTTTATTCGTGTAAACTAGCTGTTCTGAATTATATTCAGTAATAATCGACTTCTTGATTCCCGTAGGTATTACGGGCCAAAAGCTAGTTCATATTTAAAATGAATTAAAGAATTTTGCCAGCTGTTTCAACCACACAAGTTGGTTCTAGGTTATTCAATAGCATTAAAAAGTTATAGGGATTTTTACCAATAGGGTGTAGCACTATTATTTTTAGCGAATTTCCCATATAGGGAATAAGCTATTACCAGAGTATTCATGGTAAGACCTGGACCCGGGACCAATTTTACTTTTTTGCTTTGAGGTCCTTAGAGGCCAAAAACACCATCCGTTCGAATTCATATATACAGGGTGATTGATATAAGTGTACCAGCTGTTTTATTCAAAAACTATAAGAGATATTGAATTTTTTATTTTAAAAATTGTAGTCAAGTTGAAAAAAAAATATTTTAGCCGCCATTTTTCCAATATGGCCGCCAACTTTGATTTTTCTTATGGAACACCCTGTATTTTATGTATTCCGGTAGAAAATGTAATTTTAGGACAATTTTACTCTTGTGTTTTTTTACATAAACCTAACCGTTTCAAAGATAATAAGGGTTAAGGTTTTAAAATTACGGCATGAGAAAGAGTTTCGATAAAGGCCTAAGCAAGCATGCCAGCTGTTTTATTCGAAAACTATTTGAAATTTCACAGCTTTAACCATTATTATCTTTGAAAAGGTTAGGTTTATGAAAAAAAAACACAAGAGTAAAATTGTCTTAAAATTACATTTTCTACCAGAAAACATCATAAAATACTGGGTGTTCCATAAGAAAAATCCAAGTTGGCAGCCATATAGGAAAAATGGCGGCAAAAATATTTTTTTCGACTTGACTACAATTTAAAAAATACAAAATCCAAGGCACTTACCATTTACAATTTTTTTAATATCTTATAGTTTTTTAATAAAACAGCTCGCACACTTTAGCACACACTAGCAGTTACCTGGCGCGCGTTGCTGCGCTAACAACTATTATTTTAAATAGATGGTAATTTGTTCTTTACAATCTCTTTCTTTATATATGTGGTGATGTGAACATTATCACCTGATAGTGTTTATTATTTGATTTGTTTGTAAATATGGTATTTGTTCTTAACTAAAACATGGTTGTAATTTTGAATGAATAAAAGCCATACTTTTGGTTTACTAAGTCTTTCTTACAACAATTTTATTCATTCATTGATAAACTCAGTTAGTGCTACATTACAATGGAGAAATTCCTTAGACCAGACAAATTAGAAATTGACCCGGAATCTCCAACTGCCTCAGACGAACGGTTACAAACATTTGAAGATTTTCTAACCATGACAGAATTCGTTGAAGACAAGGACAAACTGAATTTACTAACTAATCGATTATCTTTTACGACTTATAGATTTATCAAGGAATCTGAACTTACCAAGACGCGTTGAAATTTCTTAACTCAATTTACATCAAACAAAAGAATCAAATATTCTCAAGATATTTAGTAATGACTAGAAAACAGCAACAAGGTGAGACTATTGAAAATATGTGTCGGAACTGAAACTTTTGAGCCAAGATTGCGTTTTTGAGGGTGTTAATGCGATTCAATACAGGGATCACTACATTCGTGATGCTTTTATCAATGGCTTAGCCTCGTCATACATACGTCAGAGACTATTTGAAAACAAAACTTTAGACCTAGCTGAAGCAGTGAAACAGTCTAGAGCTCTTGAAATGGCTCAAGCTCAAGTCGAGAGCTATCCAAAATCTATGTACGGAATGAAAACTTGTGCAACGAATGAATTGGCAAAGCAAGCTTGTCAGTACGAATTCCAACTACAACAAAAGGAAGGAGCGACTGTGTCTGCTATTAAAAATGTTGATGGCAAGTGTTATTTTTGTGGGCATGACAGACACTCTAGAGATCGCTGTCCAGCCAGAGAAGCAACTTGTGGGAAATGTAACAAGACAGGACATTATGCGAGAGTCTGTAAAAGTAATCCAACTCAAAATTTTAAAGTAAAACAGAAGACGCCTAGTACATCAGCTGCACTAATAGCAACAACACATAATACATCTGTATTGAAGGACTCTACAGTTGAAGCTAAAGTGAATGGCCTGAAAGCAAATTGCTTAATAGACACCGGGAGTACATCAAGCTTTGTAAACTTGAATTTTGTTCAGTTAAACAAAATCAAAATGTACAATGAAAGTGGACAAGTATCACTAGCTGCTTCTAATATGAAATCAAACGTCCACGGGTTTGTTAAAATCAACCTAAATCTGTTGAATCACAATTACAACAATTTTAAGTTGACTGTTTTTGAAGATCTTTGTACTGACGTGCTTATCGGACATGATATCAAGAAACTCCACTCTAATATACAGGTTTGGTTTGGAGGTGAGAAACCTCCTCTGTTGGTGTGCTCCTGTGCCAAAGTTGAACCACCCAAACTATTCTGCAATTTAACTCCAGATTGTAAGCCGATAGCCACAAAATCACGACGTTACTCAGATGAAGACAAAACTGAGAGTTGTTGTACATCAATTTATAAAACAAGAAACTGAAAGACTACAGACTGAGGAGATCATTGAACCTATTTCTTCACCTTGGCGTGCACAAGTGTTGGTTGTTACAAACGACAAAGGGAAGAAGCGACTGTGTGTGGACTATTCGCAAACGATAAACAAATTTACTCTTTTAGAAGCCTATCCCTTACAAACATAGATGAGCTAGTATCCACTGTAGCGCCAAACAAGGTTTTTAGTGCCATTGATCTAAAGCAAGCATACTATCAAATACCAATTTCTGACTAGAGAAGAAGTACACTGCTTTTGAGGCTGCTGGTCGTCTTTTTCAATTCAGAAGAATCCCATTTGGTGTAACCAACGGGGTGGCTTGTTTTCAAAAGACCATGGACCAAATCATTAGAAAAGAAAAACTGAATGTAGTGTATGCCTATCTGGATGATTTGACCGTATGTGGAAATGATCAAAAGGATCATGATGAGAATCTAAGAACACTTTTAGATGCTGTAACTAAGTATGGACTTGTAATCAACAATGAAAAGAGCAAGTTCAACCAGTCTTCAATCACTTTGTTGGGACATTTAGTTTCCCATAACTCCATTCGCCCTGATCCAGATCGGCTAGAATCTCTACTGTCACTTCCTGTGCCCAAAGACCAAGTTTCACTAAAGCGAGTCCTAGGATTTTTCACTCACTATTCAAAATGGATACATCGGGTTTCTGATAAAATAAGAAACCTGACTAAAAAAAAGTCAATTCTTTTCCTTTGTCACAGGAAGCGGTTGCAGATTTTGAAGCCCTCAAACTTGACACTGCAAACTCGGTAATTACTCCTAGGAATGGGCAAGAGCCACTGGTAGTGGAGACTGACGCATCTGACATAGCCGTGGCAGCAACTTTGAGTCAAGATAATCGGCCAATAGCTTTTTTCTCACGGACTCTAAACAAATCTGAGAAGCTGTATTCAGCTGTTGAAAAAGAAACCGTTGCCATTGTCCCTTCAAAAATGGAAACCATTTCTTATCGGAAGAGACTTCAGATTATACACAGATCAGCAAGCTTTATCATTTATTTTTGACAAGAGGCATACAAGCAAAATCAAGAACGACAAAGTTATGAAATGGCGACTAGAGCTAACACCTTATCAATATGAAATAGTGTACCGACCTGGTAGGGAGAATGTAAAAGCAGATACGCTCTCTCGGGCATGTGCGGTTCGCTGGGACAATGTTAAGTTGTTTGAATTACACAAATCTCTCTGCCAACCGGGAGTCACTCGAATGTTTCATTGGATTAGAACTAAAAATCTAAACTACACTCTGGATGATGTAAAAAGGATAACGTCAGCTTGTCAAACATGTGCAGAATTGAAGCCAAGATTTCACCAATTCCAAGGAAAATTGATAAAGGCAACCACTCCCTTCGAACGTCTAAATATTGACTTTAAGGGCCCTCTTCCATCAACAACCAGAAACCGTTACCTTTAACCATGGTGGATGAGTATTCTCGTTTTGTATTTGCTTACCCCTGTAAGGACATTAGTTCAGCAACAGTTATCAAATGTTTTTCAGATCTATTTTTTATGTTTGGAGACCCGTCCTTTGTACATTTAGATAGAGGTTCATCTTTTATGTCACGTGAGCTGACGGACTTTCTTCACAAGTATGGAGTAGCTACAAGTCATACGACACCTTAACCCTAGAGGGAACTCTCAGATTGAACGCTTTAATGGAACAATATGGAGAACCATCCTACTAGCTTTGAAAACCCACAACCTGCCAGTTGCTGCATGGGAAGAAGTATTACAGGAGGCTCTTCACTCAGTCAGATCTCTTTTATGCACTGCGACAAACTGCACACCGCACGAAAGATTCTTTATACATAGCAGAAGAACTACCAATGAAGACTCCTTACCATCTTGGCTATCTGCTCCTGGTCCTGTCCTGCTTAGAAAGTTTGTAAGATCTAATAAATATGATGACCTTGTGGAGCCAGTTCAACTTTTGGAATCAAATTTACAGTTCGCTCTCGTCAGAAGAAGAGATGGGTCAGAATCACAAGTATCCCTGAGACATCTTGCACCCGCTGGCCTACCTCCTGGTGATCTACCTCCTGAAGACAACATTACTGAGAGATATATTGTTGAAAATATAAATTAAGACATTGACCACAATGAAGTTCAAAATGAAACTCAACAAACGGTATCTCAGACCCCAACTTCAAAGACGGCTGTGGGGGAACTACGTCCAAAGAGGAATGTCAAGCCTCCGTCATATCTAAAGGATTAGATATGCTATACCTACCTTGAAAAATAGTGGGGGAGAATGTGGTGATGTGAACATTATCACCTGATAGTATTTATTATTTGATTTGTTTGTCAATATTGTATTTGTTCTTAACTAAAACATGGTTGTAACTTTGAATGAATAAAAGCCATACTTTTGGTTTACTAAGTCTTTCTTACAACAATATATTTATTAGGTGTATAAATATATAGGTTTTTACTTTTTATATTTACATATTTAATACAGTATGGGAGAATTTAATTTAAACGTTGTTGAGTGCACAGGTGTGCTGCGATTGGGGTTTAATATATTTGGACTAAAAAACTATTTGAGTAAAATAGTTTTCTGTGCTGCATTCTGTGGAAACATTGTGGCACTATTCCAAATCATGACTAATACCATAGACTAACCAACACAAGTAGACTTCTCATCCCTTTGTAAATTTTGAAGCACGTTTTTCGTGTCTAGTTCATGTACGTGTCACAAAGGCGCTAGTGTCGACAAAACTTTGTTTCTATTATTTTAGGGTTAATTTCTTGATTTGTGCTTTACTGTTTGGTTATATAACTAGGGGACAAGTTATTGTTTATGATTAGATCGTATTATTTGGTTAAACGAGGTTTTAAATGGCTCTAATAACGGGAAACAAATTGTAAACAAAACACGACCTCTACAGTTGGACGTACAGAACTAACAATAAAATTGGCTTCAGCTGTTCCATAAGGATGAGAAATCTACTAAGGGAGTATGTTTTATCTATGCTAATACAGAATGTTGTGATTATTCAAACCTACAAAAAAGTTGGTGAAAGTAAACATCTGCTTTTAAATTATATTTTATTTGTAAACATTGTAGTTCCAAAAGTCTGATATAGGGCCTTTTTAAACCCTTTGGGGCGGAGTCCTTTTGACTGATCTGTACCAAACGTCACACAAACCATCCTTATAATGCTTACAATCTGTTCAGTGGTTTCAGAGTCCATAACTTACAGAAACACAAAAATACCACAACAGTAAATCTCTAATATATTTTCATATACCATGTAATGTATAATAATTTGAAGATCTTGCAGAAGTAGTACGGGTTTTGTTTGGAACATGTAGTTCTGTTGAATAATGATTTGTCTATAAAAACAAAATTCTAATTAATTACATGAGTAAACAATAATCAACATCTCATTTGATCATGTTTTGCTTTAAATTTTGCAACAATCAAAATTAGATAAATTTACCACCGATGTCTTAATTGACTATCCACACTACTTTAGGTTATCTACAAATCCACTTAAAATGTTTTTTTCAATAATAAGCATTCAGATTTGTCTATATAGAGAATTAGTTACTGTGATAATTTTGTAGTTTTGTTAATCCTTATATATAATTCTGTAAGACAAAATTTTTACCAGAAAATTGTGGACGTCTGGTAATTTTCAGAAAAGTGGAAGGGGTCTTAAATTAAAGGTCTTGTCCCCAGGGACTCGGGAAAAATAGCAGAATTCCCATAAAGCTACCAGAAAACGAGATATAACGTAAAATATCCACTATAAGAAAAGCATGGGGACTGAAAAACATCTGCATTCTAATCAGCTGTTATTTATTTTCAAAGCTTACATTTATTCCGAAAGTCAATGTTGTTAAATAATGTTTCAAAATGAAATGTATTTATTAATTTTTTCCCTTTTTTATAATAAGTGAAGTAACTAGACAGGGTAGGGGAAGACCTGCAAGACGCAGAAGAGTATCCAGGCCTTATGAAAGAAATCCATTAGCTGGTTTACAACCTGCCTTCAGAAGAACGGTGGAAAATAAGTTGAGTGTTTTTTCTCACAATCTAGGTCCTCTTAACAGCACTTGCATGCATTGTGGCGCATTTCACTTCTCAGAGGAGGCCACAAATGGACATTTCAACGCATGTTGCCACAATGGACTCATTAACATGCCACAACCACAAGAAAATGACAAACTAAAAGAACTGTTTTTACATGATTATAACTTCATAAAAAAATATAAGGAAATACAACAGTGCAATGACTTTAGCGTAGCTTTCCGCTACACAAACAGAGATTCCGGGAAATGGGCCTTACTGTTTTAAAATTAGGGGACAAATCCATAGATATATTTCTGACTTACTACAACGAAATGGGCAGTTGCCTTCATATGGACAATTGTATTTCATTGACACATCAGAAGCAACTAATATACGACTCCAACGGAAGGAAAACCAAGATATAAAACAAGAAACACTGTTAATTTTAAGTAACATAAAATTGATAGTTTTAAAAACAAATTTCAAGTATTTGTATTTTTATTTTTTTATTTTTTAGTCTAAATTAGGGGCTATGGCCCCTACAGGCCACTAGTTGTAAATTAATTTCTTTAACATTAAGGGGGTAGATTTGGTTTCAGTTACTTATAATCCATGTAAGTACTGTATTTCATAAAGAAGGTTGGCAGCTCTCTTATTCTTAATATCTGTATGATACTCCTTGGTACAGTTTTAGCTATGGGGCCCATGGTAATGATCTTGTCATTGACGTAACAATGTCAATTCTTTTAGCATCTACTGTCTTTTTCACTCACTGACCTACAGTAGACTCCCTCTTATCCGGACCCCTAGGGGCGAGGCCAGTACGGATTACGGTTTTTTTCGGTTAAACCGACGCTCCCAAAAACTCGTTAAAACGGACCATTTACTGTGATATTCAACTTAAATCTAGGAGAGCATTGTATTTAGACACGTGATCACTGGTCTCAAATCTTTCCCACGAGAACTGTCATTTCAGTACCACCCACTTCCTGCCAATCTAGTCCGGTTACCCCAATGTGCTGATAAAAATTGTCCGGTTAAAGAGATGTCATTTCCGCCGATTGTAGTCCGGTTAAACCGATGTTTGGTTAAAAGGTGTCCGGATAAGAGGGAGTCTACTGTATTGATTGTTTTTGTGTTTAGCAATCCCACTTGTCATCCAAGGGTTAAAGACAACCCATGTGAAATTTACATCAGTTACTGTGTAAAATACTAGCAAGTACAGCATTTCACATAACTGATTAAGACAACCCAAAGATAGTCTTTTGGATTGCAATGGGTTTTAAAATAGAAATTTTAGCTATTGGTTCAACAGTTTTATTCAAGATGGAAGGACAGATGGATATCATCTCATTTTTGTAACTTACACAGCTTAAGCAGGGGTGCCCATCCCCCCCTTAACTCATGACGCAGCCCCCCCCCCCAATCGAGCATCAGCCCCCCCAAAATTAGGTACCCAATAATGTTTCCCCGCCCAGCATTATTTGTAAAACTAAAAGAAGCTTTATACATTTTTTCAGTAATTTAAAATTCAAACCCAGTTAATCTATATTAATAAATTTTTAGTTTTGTCTGTACATTACTCAGAATTATACATATTTAGGTTATTTTAACGTTTTATACATTAAAGAAGTTGGAACATGTCTTATCTCAATTTACGTCCGTCTGTCACGGCCCAGAAGACATTTTACGCAGCCTACTCTAAAGAAAACTATAGTACCAATTATGATTCTAATGGTTTAATTGTATTCACAGGATTGGTGAGAGTGTTCTTAGCCATTAAAATATGGCCTCACTGTTTTGAAAATAAAATAACGGACAATCAAAAACCCAATTTTGAGTGATTTTTTCAAGCTTTTTTTCTCAATGTTTACTATAATACGTCATTTATGTAATACTAATAACCTAAAGAGAACACGGCATATATGAAATTACGAACAGCTGTTTTGATAAGGCCAGGCGCACACAGGCGATTTTGAGTTGCGCAACAGTTGCCCGACTAATCGGGGGACTGTTGCGCAACTCTCTCGGAGACTCTGAAGTCTAGCGACAGTTGAGCTGGAGTGCGCACACAGGCAACTTTTTAGTCGCGGATCTAGTCTTGAGACGTGTTGGAAATACATTCGTAACAGCGTTCCGAATGGATTTCAATGATACAGCCGTAGTATGTGCTTTGTTGCTGAAGTTTCGCGCGCGAAAGAAAAAGAGAAGATACTGGGTTCATCCCATATATATAGTGAGCAACTTGTGAAAGGACAGTTTCAATGACATTAAATATAGTCGGCCTCTTCTCAAACATCCTCATCACGCACACTCATACTTGTAATTTTCTAAAATCTTCACACAACAAGAGAGCAAACACTAGTGACAGTTCTGACCACGAGTAGTTGAACTCCTGGGGTGAGACTGAGCGACACAGCGACTATTTAGTTGCATGTGTGCGCATCTACACTTGTTTCAATGGATACCAAACCTGGAGCGACAGTCCTGCAACAATTCAGTCGCAGAGCAGTCGCTGGCAAATTGGGTCCGGGAACATCGGTTGCAACAGTTGCGCGACTGTCCCCAGACTGTTTCCTTCGTGTGCGCACTCCAATTTAAAACAATGTTGAACATTTTAGTCGGGCAACTGTTGCGCGACTCAAAATCGCCTGTGTGCGCCTGGCCTAAAGATTCCTTTTTCTAGCTTTCACTGATATGTTTACTTACATAAATGTTGTTTACGAATACTGTGTAGGCCTTAACCATTTCCGATCCCGTTTGTAAGAAAATCCAAAACCAAGTGAGATTAATAACAGTGTGGCTTACATAACGGGTTTGATTTGTCACGGGCACTTATATGTAATGTAAATTAAATTAAATAACTAGCCATCATCCAGGTCGGGAACCGGAGATTCTGTGTTTATCAAGTTGTACTTGAATTTTGATTACCGGGAAAATGCCGTGAATCAGTGTTGGACAGGACTGGAAAACTTATCTTTCTATATAAATAAAATTAGAGTTTTATAAGTCACCTCAATTTAAGGCATTTTTTATTGCCAGAATATCTATATAGCATTCGTAACCTCTGCTTAACGAATTGTCTGCGTCTTTCTCTTGCAGTAACGACCCCCTCTCCCTCCCACATAATCGTTTTAGAAACAACACAGCTGCTTTGATGAAAATGAAATGGAGACAACGCTTGCGCGAACAATCGTCTGCTCTGTTTTACACTTCTGTCCACTGTTCGCTATGCTAGAACAGATTTCAGATGATACAACAGCTGGGGAATGATGACGATCGGATATAATGCTTAGTAAAATCAGGGGCGGATCCAGGAATTTGTTGAGGGGGGGGCGCACTTAAGAATTTAAGGAATTTATGAATGGACTTTTTCCGTATACAAATCAAAGATAACGACCGTACAGTGGTTTAAGAACAAAGAAGTAGCCTAGGCCTGCAAAAATGCAGTTAAGTTCAACTTCGGAACCAATTATTTAAACCACAGGTAAGGAAATCTGGTTTCACCAACGAAAACACGTCAAAACTAACGCTGGTTTTATAAACGAAAGTTTAGAGTAAAATCCAGGTGGCGGTGGCAGTGAACTGTCATAATACCGGGCTGTATCGGGAGCAAGTAAACATAACCTAGAAATCAGTGTTTATGAGGTAGTGAAAACAAAACTGAAGACAGCAAGCAGCAAGCTTACAGGAATACAATAGATTCTGATCAAAATAACAACAGAAAGCAAGAATAAATACCAAAACAATTAACATAAGTAAATAAAGGCAAAGCGATGTTGATATAGTATATTTCGTACCAAGGGCCGAAAATGAGGTTTTGCCGGCTCGAGATAGTTTTTAAGTTCGAGACGAAGTCGAGAACTTAAATCGATCGAGAGCTGCAAAACCATTTCGGTCCGTGGTACGAACGCTATTTTTCACCACACTATACCCTATTACCACTATTCACCACTATAATAATGCACACTGATAGTCAACACAACTACAACTTTAAGGTTATGCGAAGAAATAATTTGAGGAATCAGCAAATATAAAAATAAATAGTTGCTAGGCAACGGTGACAATAACACAATTCTATTGCAATGCTATGGATTTTGATTGTGTATTTTACTGTAAAATGTGATTGAGTGATTAGTAACCATGGTAACTTTAAGGCTGTGATTGGGCAATGAGTAGGCCTAAATATGGCAACTTGTTCAATTTGTGTATGAATTGAAGAGAAACCTAATAAAGAACAGAAGAACAAAGAAAAAGAAAAACAAGATTGTTCTCGTTACATTCTTTTTTAAGAATGTTTTTACTATCTCTAAATAAAATTGTACACTTTTTATGGCTTATCCATCAGTTCGTATGTTGTGATACAGCACCTACCGGTAGCCTATCTGTCTATCATGAGCAGTAACTTATAACACTTTCTAAGGTTTAATATTTACGTTATTTATAGCAATGCAGTGTTTGGCTGGTTATTATAGTTGAGTTTGAGTTAGTTTTAATTTTAAACGTTACCGTTTGTACAACTTAACCAAGATAAATGATTTGAAATGTCATTATTGCACAATAATAATGATTGTGCAATATTGAATTTCGTTGATAAAAATGCAAATCGTGTTGTTAATGGCTGTTTACAGCGTTTTAATGGGTTTGTCATCTGTTTTTATACTATTGAATTAACCATATTTTTCATTACCCCCTCCCCCCTATTAACTCAGGGTATCTACAAAATAGTGTAAGGTATTGTAGCCTATGCTACTTGATTGTATTTAAACGAGCTTTATGACAACAAAGCGTTCTGTGCTAAGTCGCGGTGTAGTTTGACGTGTTTGTACCACTTGTTATCTTTATCTATCTCAGCAGTTGAGCTATTCCGTGCCCTCCCTCTTAGTCTCACGTCTTGCTAATCTTGAATAATAACTTCCTACACGAATTCTAAACTATCCTAAAATCCCATTTTAACTAATTGATTTCAATTATATAACTATTGTCATTAATTAACAGACTTTCTATCTAGCGACTTCGTAATATATTTTTGATTGTCGTCACGTTGAACACTGTTGCAATTAACTTTAGCCAACCCCCCCCCATTTGAATTTTTACAGCCCCCCCCAAGAATTTCAATGACGCAGTCTGCGTCACAGCCCCCCCTTGTGGGCACCCCTGGCTTAAGGGTGGACCTCCCTTTGAAGCAAAAACGTGCCTTCTCGACAAACAAATTTTTTCTCAATACAATACAAGCATGGATTTAATCTGCATTTACGCTGATAAAATCACGGAAGTGTTTACCACAAAAGATCGACCAATACGATTTTAATACTATTTAAAGGCTCTTCCAAAAGAAGAGAAATCAGTTAACATTGTAATTTTAACCCCTGAGATGACGTACAGTATGCAAAATATTTTATTCATTGAATGATCAACCATATTTTGTAACTAAGGCAATAGACATTATTGTTTTTACACTTATTACTCATTTAAAAAAAGCTAAAGAGCTAAATGCTTAAAATTTATACTATTTCACTCAATTTGAAAAAAGCAAAAATATATACGTCTAATAACACTTGTAATAATATATTTACACTTATACTGTTGACTTACAAGACGGTAAATACATATAAAAGTTGGTAAGTGGTGATCGATTTTGATTGGACACTCCAATCATCATCAGACCCAATAGGCGAATGACAAGAATGATTGGCGGATGAGGGATTCTTGTCATTCGCCTATTTTTGCTTATTTCAGGTAATTTAATAACACGTACGATGCTGATCAAGAAGCTATTCACTCTATTTATCGCAGTAAGATGAATTAGTGTAAGCCTTGAAAGTAACCGTTGATGTCGAGTTGAGATGGATGGATTAGATTATGTACAAAGTGTAAGTTCTTGTAGAAGTTTTAGTGTGCCATTTCTGTTGCAGAGTGGTGTTGTTGGACCAGCAGTAGCAGGAGGTCTAGCTGGAGCTGCTCTCACTGGTCATCTCAGTCCTGTGAGTATGGTGCTGTTGATAGAGGCTCTCAGCCCTTGGTGGTATATGTGGCCCCCTGGCAGCTCATCCCAGAGAGGCTCCTCTGGTGGTTGGAGCTTAGGTGGCACTGAAATACCCGTGGTATTACTTTAACTCAACTCTTTGTTTTGTTCAATTTGATTGGCAAGTAGACTGAGAAGGATAGGAGACTAAAAAATAATATTATGAGTCTGAGAATCATGAACGTCTCCTCTGGTTGTGGAGAGAGATTGTGAACATCTTACCTGGTCACAGAGACTTCATCATTAGGCCTATCTCTCACGCTTTTGCATTTGCCAACTCTTTGAAACGCTTTTGGGGATCATAAGAATAAAAGCTTAGCTTGAAAAAAAAGTAAGAAACTCCTAAAAGAATTGATCTTTTAAAATCATTTTTCAAGCCATATCCCTTAGGCCCCAAATGAGGCTCCCGTCAGCCATGTACGCTGTTAGAGAAAACATGCTGCCTTGGGTATGCCTACATTAAAGATTTTTGCCATAAATTAATCATTGGTTTATGCTAACACTTAATATTTTTTGTAGAAAAAAGCGTTGAAGAAGCAGAAGAAGGCCCACAAAAAGGCCTTGAAGTATGGTATTCCCTTGGCTGGGGTGGGGCTCGGAGCGTATGCTCTACACAAGATGGGTCATCACCACCATCATCACGGTCACAGCTCTTCTAGCAGCTCGTCCTCCAGCAGCTCCTCCTCCAGTAGTGAAGAAGAGTAGCCTGGCATAACACCATACTCTTGTTGCATTATATTTATTTTATGTTATCCACTGTACATGTTGTAAACAATTTCCTTCAATAAGTCTTTTGAAGTATATTCAATGCAGTCATATTATTTATATTATTTTACTATTAATATTAATACTACTATTAATATTATTTTACTGATGTTAACTCTTTGACTTCAATGGCTCATTGTACTTTGTCAAAACAAAACAGTAACCAATAAGAGGTGTATAAGGTAGGTACGTTTCAAAGGGATGTTTTAAATCACGAAAATAAATCAAACCTTTATATTAAAAAAATAATAATAATAAAATACCAAGTCTTCCTAAATTTTTTTTTATATAGCCATTGTAGGTTGGAAAACGATGAGCAGATTAAAAATGCCAATATTTTTAGTAAATGTGCTGATTTCCTCTTAAAACAATAAACATGTTGTTGCTCCATGTTCATTGACTCTGCAGCCGAGCTAGCATTGGTGCTGTTAATGAAAATATTTACAAAAAAATACAAAGTTTACCTTCATTAAATTATTTATCTTTAGTGTAATTAAAAAGAAGGTTTAAAGTGTCTACTGTAAAATACCAAAATAATTTGACATAATTAATTATTTCAGAGAAAAATTATTCCAAACCATACGTTTAAATTTGCATTTAATATTTATTAGCCTGCTGCAAATAGAAGAGACTTTTACAATACAACTAAAACTATCAAATCATAAAACCTATTTTAAAGACTGATTGTGTAAACAAAACAGGGTTTCTAGAGTCGATTACTCATTTAATACAGTATTATCTGTCCAAAGTTGTGCTCTACATTTGTTATTCATCTATACGTGTATAAATAAAATTACAGTTTTGTCTGTACATTGCTTAGAATCATGCAGTTGTTGGTTATTTTTATGTTTCATAGCCTAAGAAAGCCGAAACGAGTCTTATCTCAATTTCTGTCTGTATGTCTATCTGTTTGTCCATTCTGTGGTTCCGTCTGTAACGCCGAAATGTCATTTTACGCGGCCTACTCCTTGAAAACTAGAGTACAGATCAAGATTCCAATTATTTTTCTATTGGCGAGAGTGTCTTTGGCTATTAAAATACGGCCTAACTACTTTTGAAAAAATATAACGAACCATCAAAAACCCAATTTTGTTAGATTTTTGTCAAGTTTTCTCCTAATGTTTACTATTACATTTTATGAAATGACGAACAGCTGTTTGGATCAATTCTCACTTCTAGCTGTCACTGATATGTTTAATTGTTTACATTACATTTTGTTTACAAATACTGCAACATTTCCAATCACATTTTGTACGCAAATCGAATAATTTTTACGTAGAAACACATCAGTATTTACAACTATAGTTATCATTAGTGCTGCTTCTTATTTCTTATTAAATTTAATTGATGTCTTACTGTATAATTTTTGCGTTTTCTGTCTCTACTCCAAAATGTTAGTTTATGCTATGAAAATGATAAAACATTAGTGAAAGATTTTTTTTTTTTTGTAAACCATAATGAATTTTTAAAGCTTGGCGTTGTTAACGTATAAATATTCTGTGGACTGTGTATTTATTTTTTTATTTATATATTTGCCAACGGATTTACACCAATTTTACATTTTGATTAGGCCTAAAAACGATTATCATAAAATTTGACGATACTATCAAAACTTTCAAATAATTATTTTGTTTGTAATTTGCTTTGGCGCGTAGCAAATCCCCTAATTCAATTCTGTATTTTTTTTGTGTGTATGTCTGTTAGTAACGCATTAATGTCCTAATTTCTCAGTGTTTTGTGGGAAGGACAACCTTTGTTAATGAAAATTTCAACCCGAATAAAGTGTGCAGTAGTGAGGTTGGGGTAGTATTTAACTACTTTTATTCAGTGTGAAAAGTAACTTTCAATTACAGGCCTACCTTAGGGCTATGCCTCATAGATCTATAAAGCAATTCCTTTTATCATAATGATATAAAATATGGACTAACACGATCGGGTGACATTTGATTGCGAAGCATTCATTTTGGCTTTGAAACTGTCAGATATTGTATTTGCGAAGGTTTATATGTATTCATATACAGTAATAGTTTTGCCAGCATATCTGGGAAAATGCACACTAAATATGCAAACCAACTCCAGTTCTGAATATAAGGTTTCAACTTACTACAAGATTCCCGTACGTAGAACGGGCAAACAGCTAGTTTATGGATATTTGGTGAATACATTTTCTTGAATCTGTGCAGAATGGATCACATTGGTCATCCAATGCAAAGCTAACAATGTGGATGGTTTATAAGAGTTGCTACATGTAACAATTAATAAACAAACTTTATTTGAAGAGTAAAATATACCAAATGCGTTATTAATCAAATTCAGTATTTTTTTCTTTCTTTGGTTAGTTACGGTGTAATAAAATCTACATATTTAAAAATATTGCAACTGCACTATAATATTTATCGTAAGTTAAATATGGAAATAAAGACAAGGTCAATGATTGTTACATATTTGAATGTGATTTTAACAACACTTACTAATTGGGCATCTTACTTATTATACTAATACACAAGTAGAATTATAATCTGTGTGGAGAGCCTAAGCTATGGCTGGATTCTACACTCTGTGTTTTTATAATATCTAATTTAACTTTTTTTAGTAAAAGTGTTATTGTTATTGAATGAATGCACATTTTATGTCATGCTGTACTACATTATTATCTTAGGTTATACAAAGGTTATACATATTACCTAAAAATCTTTCTTTGGAAAAAGTACTCAAATTATTTAACAAATCTCATCTTAGATGTTGTTTGTTATTTCTGATTCACATCCTAAAAAACCAATACTTACTCTCCCTTACTCCTGTGGCCATTGAAACCCAAGGCGGTCTTTGGCCTCGCCAACCATGTGCCTCCAGGATCCTCTGTCCTCTGCAAACTCAAGGTCTGCTCCCATACTCCTTCGGGAAAAAAACACTACTAATACAAATAAATGAAAACAAAGTAAATCCCGAAATTCATCAATTAAAAGTCTTGTAAAATGCAGTATTAAGTTTGTTTTATCTTGAAAAATGGTAATTTGTCTTATTTGCTTTAATATTTGATTACTACTAACGGGTGTAGGTTAAGGTTTTGTTTTTCTGCTTTCTGCAGTCAGTGTACATCATGTTGGAAACAGTATTTTTAATAAGATTTTCTTCTTACATTCCAGTTTTGGCTTTTATAACACACTAGTTATTTATATTAATTTTTTCTTGTAAGACCCTTCCCGAACTGTAGGCGGATATATTCACTAGTATCGGGTATATCCGCGGATTATTACGACAGTTAATGTTATATTTGATTGTATATAACATCATTAATCTTCGGAAAACCATCCTTTTATTCAATTGAAGGGTCTGCAGCAAGAAGTTTTCAGCTCCATTTTTAGAATTTTGTGTTAAATTAAGAAAAACTAAATAACACCTTATTTTTTATTGATGCCAAATGACCCCTTAATGATAACTGAGATCTTATACAATCATTAAATATTGTTTTTAGATTCTTATTGTAAATACGATATAATTATATTGTATCTTTAACCGATGTAATAGGAATGTGTTCATGTATTTCTAGAAAACTAGAAGGATAAGAAATTTAATAAAAAAGTAAGAAAAGAACATAAAATTATGTGGGACATAAGTGCTGCATAGGTCAATTATTTACAACATTCTATAAATAAATAAATTATAGATATAAAAAAATACTTTTCCTTCAGTCACCTGGTGCAGCATTTCTTATTTCGTTCAATATTTGGATTTAACCCAACCTAAAAACGTGTTGTACAATGTTTGAAAGACTAATTATTTATATGATTTATAGTAACTTTAGGAAAAAATATATTGTATAACACGAGTGCAAACTGCCTTTTCTACACTCAAGAAACTTTCCACACTCGCCTACGGCTCGTGCAAAAACATTTATCTTGTGTGCAGCAAAGTGTCACTAGTTGCACAAATAACTATTTTAGTTTATATTTAAATAAAATAATTTTCTTGGTTTCTGTATACATAATATAGGCTTTAAATGGTCGAGAATAATGTGTATATACCCACTTCACTCGTGTTTTGGATGTTACTTTTCGCTACACTACAAAGAATAACTATTTTCTTCATTACAAAACTCTTAGAGTTTTTTAGGCTATGCCTTCAATTTAAAGTTAATATTTACTTAAGTTGTTGAAAATTGAAATGGTTGATAAAACAATAACAAATATTTGAAGTTGCTGACAGTGGAAAATTTTCGGTTGTAAATAATGTTACTTTCGGTAGTAAACAACAAAATCATATTTTAAACAGCTGTTGAAAATATGATGTTTCACAGGTTGTAAACACATAACGAAAACAGCTCAACTCATAGTAGGGTAGTGTAGTGAAAAATGATTATTTCCACTGATCTGACACTGACTTCATTAAACAAAATGCTTATTCACAAAACTGGTGAAAGTTACCTGCATAGATTATATCAAATCTTTTGTATTGGAGTTAACCAAAATATTATTGTTAATAAATATAAATATTTTTATAAATGTTTGTGTAATTTAATTTTTATTAAATAACCTCTTATATATTATAAGAACTTTAAAGCAGAATAGTTCTGCTTATTTTTATTAACTCTAGATCTGGCGGTCATTTTTTTCATCAGTGGCGGGTATATTTTGGCCCTTTTGTAGTGGTACCATATATTTTGCCACAGAACATTTATTTGTGAATATAAGTAGGCCGGACACACATGTATACATATTTTCTATTTCAGTGATAAATGTAGGATATAATAATACAAAATATTATTTCCTAGGTGAGTGAGCGTAGCGAACGAGCTCCAACCTAAAGGTGAGTGAGCGTAGCGAACAAACTTTAACCAGGACGTGATTGAGCCATGCGAACGAGATCATCTTGAAAATTAAGAAGTTAAACGGGGCAAAGCCCGCGGGATTATAAATAGTCAAAGGCAAGACAACGTCTGCCGGGTTCAGCTAGTATATATATATATATATATTTATATATGTGTCCGTTAGCGCGATAACTCGAGCAAAAATCATCCGATTTTGATGAAATTTGATACAAACGTGTAAACCTAAGTTTATTCTAATGAGTTCGCGAACCGGCATGATCGGACTATGGGAACAGGGATTTATGGGGGGTTTTTTTTGGTGAAAATTGATTTTTCCCATTTTTGACCCTAAAAACTTAAAATTTAGCATTTTCTTTCCAAACCATTTTGTAGAGCTTAAAAAAGCAAATAATTTAGTATATTGAAGCATTATTATGCGCCTAATAGTTAAGGAGAAAATTCCAAAAAACTTTAAATTTAAAATTCCCATGTTATTTTTATGGAGAATAAGTAAGATGTTGTAGTTTGCTTGTTTATGATCATATTTTGATCAAATTTGGAAAATGCATTCATTTCATACTAAACTATTAATTTAAATTTTTTTTTACTAACATTTTACAAAAAAAAGACACCTTTTTGCCCTCCCTGTTGCAGCAAACCTAAGTACTCGCTAAATTAATGTTAATTAAATAGGGAATAAATGTGATATTTTTAAGGAGACATAATGTTAATTAAATAGGGAATAAATGTGATATTTTTAAGGAGACATTTTAGTGTAAATCCAATCAGGCAAATGGAAATTCGCCTAGCCTGCAGGTTTGCTGCGGTGGAGGTACTATCTAAATGTAAAGGTTGTGTGAAATATGATTCCCTACGTATAAATATCAATGTTTTTTAAATACTGTATTTTTAAATACAGATGTAGAAATTAAATTCTACATACATATATATTTTTTTTAATCTACACAATTTTTTTGTCACCTAGGAAATAATAGAATGCATCAACAGAAAATAAAATGGACACTGTACAAAAGGAAATAAAAGATCTTTCTAAAAATATATAGTTAGTTATATATAGTTCGGCCGCTTAGAAAACGACCTGCGCGCTAATGCTAAACCAATGCTGGAGGAGGTCGTTTTCTAAGCGGCCGACCTATAGTATCCAATAGTCAATGGTTATATGCAGTTGAATTTTAACATTTCTGAGTAATTTACGTTGGAATGTAAAATGTTGAAGGTTTTTTTACAAAAACAAAAATTTTTATGACATTTTTAAAACCAAATAAAATTTTTACAATCAACCTCATAGACTCAGAGGGAAATGTAGGGAATTTTATTGTAGTTCCAGAATATGTATACAATACATATTCAATACAATATTGTATTCAATTTAATTGACAATTGCCGATAACAGCTGTTTTTGTATTCAGGTGACCAAAATTTTCCACCTCCAAAATCTATTTTGAACTCTTAGTTTTAAAAACTATGTTCCTCGCTACATAATACTCACTCAATAATGTTTTATGTATGAAAATGAATCCTCAGAATCTCATCTTTCTAATGGTATAAGATTTATTGCGTTTTAAAACGGTCTTTATATTTTAATAATAGAAAACCCCGACCCATGTTGTCTTGGTCGATAATCGACCAGCGCCACTGAGGACTTGCGTTTTACTGGTCGGAAATCGACCAGCGCCAGATGGAGGGTTAAGAGGCAGTCACAGTCTTATATTTAAATTGTTTTTGGCAATTATAGATTCAATGGTACAGACTGACTAGTAAGACATACCTAACGTAAGATGCCTCCCTTTAACTGATTATGCAAAACACAATATTGTTTTTAATAGACTTATTCTCAATTTTTCTATTCCTTTTTCAAATTGTATTTTTGAACGTGTAAAAGGATTTGTAAACCAAGAACACAACTGTTATTAGACTTGTCATCCTGTCAATGTATTTAAAACAATCCAATGTTGATTTGAATTGTTCATTATATCTTTCAACATAAAAATAAAAGTAAAAACCCTTACTGACTTTAATACATTACAATGAAATGGCGACCATATAAAGTAGGTATTTTAAGCCAAGTGACTGACGGAATGACAGATTCATCACTAATTCACCAACTTCCAGGCTAGTTAGAAGGTGTTATTGTGGATTATGGTAGCTCAGTTGGTAGCCCGATGGACTGAGGCAGCAATGTCATGAGGTCACGACTCGGTAGCTCGACGGACTGAGGCAGCAATGTCATGGGTTCACGTCTTGGTGGATCAGTGAGTAGTGCAACAGACGGAGGCAGCAATGTCATGAGGTCACGTCTCGGTAGCTCGACGGACTGAGGCAACAATGTCATAGGTTCACGTCTCGGTGGCTCAGTAAGTAGTGCAACGGACGGAGGCAGCAATGTCATGAGGTCACGTCTCGGTAGCTCGACGGACTGAAGCAGCAATGTCATGGAGTCACGTCTCAGTAGCTCGACGGACTGAGGCAGCAATGTCATGGAGTCACGTCTCGGTAGCTCGACGGACTGAGGCAGCAATGTCATGGAGTCACGTCTCAGTAGCTCGACGGACTGAGGCAACAATGTCATGGAGTCACGTCTCGGTAGCTCGACGGACTGAGGCAACAATGTCATGGAGTCACGTCTCAGTAGCTTGACGGACTGAGGCAGCAATGTCATGGAGTCACGTCTCAGTAGCTAGACGAACTGAGGCAACAATGTCATGGAGTCACGTCTCGGTAGCTCGACGGACTGAGGCAGCAATGTCATGGAGTCACGTCTCAGTAGCTCGACGGACTGAGGCAACAATGTCATGGAGTCACGTCTCGGTAGCTCGACGGACTGAGGCAGCAATGTCATGGAGTCACGTCTCAGTAGCTCGACGGACTGAGGCAGCAATGTCATGGAGTCACGTCTCGGTAGCTCGACGGACTGAGGCAGCAATGTCATGGAGTCACGTCTCAGTAGCTCGACGGACTGAGGCAGCAATGTCATGGAGTCACGTCTCGGTAGCTCGACGGACTGAGGCAGCAATGTCATGGAGTCACGTCTCAGTAGCTCGACGGACTGAGGCAGCAATGTCATGGAGTCACGTCTCAGTAGCTCGACGGACTGAGGCAGCAATGTCATGGAGTCACGTCTCAGTAGCTCGACGGACTGAGGCAGCAATGTCATGGAGTCGCGTCTCAGTAGCTTGATGGACTGAGGCAGCAATGTCATGGAGTCACGTCTCGGTTGCTCGACGGACTGAGGCAGCAATGTCATGGAGTCACGTCTCAGTAGCTTGATGGACTGAGGCAGCAATGTCATGGAGTCACGTCTCAGTAGCTTGATGCAGTGACGTAGCCAGGGGGGGGTCCTGGGGGTCCGGACCCCCCCCTTCTGGTCTTAAATATAATATTTTTTGTTAAATTAAATGTAGAATTATATAATCGTACTGTATTGACGTTGGGGTTGATTATTTTCAATGCCAAGAGAGTTAAAAAAGACCGTTTTAGGGTCTATATTTTTATAAATTTTCCCGGACCCCCCCCCCCCCCTTTACCTGGACTCCCTGGTCGGTCGACCCCCCTATTTTGAAATCCTGGCTACGTTACTGCTTGATGGACTGAGGCAGCAATGTCATGGAGTCGCGTCTCAGTAGCTTGATGGACTGAGGCAGCAATGTCATGGAGTCACGTCTCGGTTGCTCGACGGACTGAGGCAGCAATGTCATGGAGTCATGTCTCAGTAGCTTGATGGACTGAGGCAGCAATGTCATGGAGTCACGTCTCAGTAGCTTGATGGACTGAGGCAGCAATGTCATGGAGTCACGTCTCAGTAGCTTGATGGACTGAGGCAGCAATGTCATGGAGTCACGTCTCAGTAGCTTGATGGACTGAGGCAGCAATGTCATGGAGTCACGTCTCGGTTGCTCGACGGACTGAGGCAGCAATGTCATGGAGTCACGTCTCAGTAGCTAGACGGACTGAGGCAGCAATGTCATGGAGTCACGCCTCGGTTGCTCGACGGACTGAGGCAGCAATGTCATGGAGTCACGTTTCAGTAGCTTGACGGACAGAGGCAGCAATGTCATGGAGTCACGTCTTGGTGCTTAGTCGGTAGATCGACGGACTGAGGCAGCAATGTCATGGGTTCACGCCTGGGTCTTGCTACTAAACATGTATTTGTCAGTGCAATTCATTCTTGTTTTATCACCGCCTTGTATTTTTGCTACCTTTTGGGTGTAAAGCCCAACTAAAAAATTTTGTCAGAATATTTCCTTAAAAATTATTTTATGTTTATGTACAATATATTTTCTTACATAGTCACAGTAACTGAGAAATATTATTTCAGCATTTATCAAGGGGGGCCAAACCGCAAATCTTTTTTATTCACACTATTTTTTTCCTGATTATTATCTTCTTTTAATTTCCTTTAGATCGATATAACATTCATATATAGATATGTCATTCAGATTTAAGCCCTTTGAAAAAAAAATATAAAAAAATATCGCCACAGATAGTTCTCAGTTTGCGTAGCTTCAAAAGTGGAGGTACCTAGTATACTCATGGCATTTAAAAAAGGAAATGTCATGGAAAAGTGTCAAAGCAGCTGAAAGTATCATGAAGTAGGCTAGATTAGCTAGAAGAAAAAGAAGGCTCATGCAGAAAATGGATGAATAGGCAGCATTATGATCCTCAATATGGACAGGCCTATTTGATGATACAGTATTTTGCCTGTGGTAGGTGCTACAGGGTTGTACTCTGTTTTACAGTTTTTTCTGAAAGTTATACTTTTTTATAACAAAGAGGTACACGTTTTCACTGTCATTTTTGTAACAAACTTTTCAGCTGTTTTATGATGCATACATATTTATATCTCTGGAACTAATTGACTTATAGACTTGAAATTTGTTATACATAATTGTAATGTTATAATTTACATTCAGACCCTTTTACTGTTACATTGCTACTGTAGTGCCTGACTACTTACCTGTATATAAATTTTTATTTTATCAGATGATTTTTATTTGTTTACTAATTCATTTAATTATTATTGTTCACTTTATCTTTTTACTAAATACACATATTTTTACTCTTGTCTAGTATTTGTGAGTTCACAACTTCAATTGGTGACCCCGACGTGATCCGAAATGTCAAACGGAGAACAATCAGTACAAAGAATTCAAGTCAAGATCCCTCCTTTCTGGCACTCAGATCCAGAATTGTGGTTTGCACAAATCGAAACCCAGTTTTCTCTAGCGGGGATCACGGTCGACGAAACTAAGTTCTATTACATCTGCGGTAACCTAGATGCGAAATACGCAGCGGAAGTGAGGGATATCCTCACCAACCCTCCAGCAGAAGAAAAGTACAACAAATTAAAAAAAGAACTTATAAAACGGTTTACCTTGACCCAGGAACAGAAGACGAAACAACTTTTGGAACGAGAAGAGTTAGGTGATCGGAAACCGTCACAGTTCCTGAGGCACATGCGTACTCTAGCCAGAACCATGATACCTGATCCACTACTGAGGTTTCAATGGCTTAGCCATCTTCCTTCAGCAACACAAGCCAACTTGGTAACACAAAAGGCTGCGGACCTCGATACACTGGTGGAGCTTGCGGATGCTGTCCATGAAGTCAGTCCTCACCATCAAGTATCGGAGGCATCCTTATCAGCTCCCTCGATGGAAGAAATGATGGAACGCTTTACAACCATGTTGACATCAAATATTAGAGAAATAACAGAAAAATTTCAACAAGAAATAGCAGGAATCAAAGAAGACATGAGACGTCCAAACTTCCACAAGACATCAGGCACATATCCTCGTAGACGATCATAGCAATGCTCCAAGAATCGATTTGATCGCCATGACGTCTGTTGGTATCACTGGCGGTTCGGCGACGCAGCAACGAAGTGCACCGACCCTTGCAGATTCAAAGGAAGCAGATCGGGAAACGACCCAGGGAGTCTCTAATGGCGACAAGCGACTCCGACCTCACATAAGATAAGATAAGGTAACCAAACAACAATTTCTAGTTGACACGGGAGCTGATGTATGCGTCTACCCTCGTAATATGTTAGATAAAAAAAGACCCAAGACTGACTATACTCTATATGCAGCTAATAATACCGAGATTACGACATATGGTCTTGTATCTTTGCCTTTGGACTTTGGTCTACGCCGTTCATTTGTTTGGCGTTTCACTGTAGCCGATGTATCCAAACCAATAATAGGGGTAGACTTTCTACACTATTATGATCTGCTTGTTGATGTACGACATCAATGTTTAGTTGACCAGTCAACTTTGTTTTTTTCCAAAGGTCAAACTCCTTCAGTTCATTTAGTGAGTAGTGTTAAAACTATTAAGTCTTGTCAACAGACAGTTTTCTCTCAATTACTTCATGAATACCCAAACCTCGCCAGACCTTCAGGTAAACCTGATTGTACTTCCAAACATGACACAGAACATCATATTGAGACAACACCAGGACCTCCGGTGTTCAGTGAACCCCGCCGTCTGGCACCGGATAAGTTTAAACTCGCCAAAAAAGAATTTGAATCCATGGTACAACTAGGTATAGCTAGACCCTCTTCTAGTAGCTGGTCTTCTCCCCTTCACATGGTTCCCAAAAAAGGCGATGAGTGGAGGCTATGTGGAGATTACAGGGCTTTGAATGCTAGAACTATCCCTGATCGGTACCCTGTTCCCCATATTCAAGATTTCTCTCACCAACTTCATGGTAAGACAATATTCACTACCTTAGATCTTGTTAAGGCTTATCACCAGATTCCGGTTGCTGCTGAGGACGTCCACAAGACAGCAATTACTACACCTTTTGGCCTGTTTGAATTCCCTTACACGTCATTTGGACTATGCAACGCTGCTCAAACGTTTCAACGCTTTATAGATGGCGTGCTTAGGGGCTTAGACTTCTGCTACGCTTACATCGACAATATCCTAGTAGCTTCAGAGTCAGAAGAACAACACGTATTACACTTAAAACAGCTCTTTGACCGTTTTTCTACTTATGGGATCCTAATTAACCAGAGTAAGTGTGTTCTAGGAACATCAGTCGTTAACTTTCTAGGGTATGAAGTATCTGGAGAAGGTATCAAACCTTTGCCAGAAAAGGTTAGAGTCATCAACTCATATCCTAAACCTTAAACATTTAAGGAACTAAGGAGGTTTATTGGTATGATAAATTTTTATCGAAGGTTTTTGCCTAACACGGCGGAGCATCAAAGCTTACTAAACGAACTCCTGAAGGCTAATGTGAAGGGAAATTCACCTGTCAACTGGACCACGGCAAGTAACGAAGCATTTGAGGCTTGCAAGCAAAGCCTTAGTAAAGCTGTGATGCTGTCTTACCCTGTACCAGATGCTCAATTGGCCATTTTCTGCGATTCTTCCGCCCATACTGTGGGGTGTGCGTTGCAGCAAAAGATAGGTGATAGCTGGCAGCCGTTGGGGTCAAAAAAATTAACCCCTTGCTGAACAAAATTACAGTACCTACGACAGAGAGTTGACAGCAATATATTTATCAGTAAAGTACTTCAAACATATGTTAGAAGGTAGGCAGTTTACCATTTTCACAGATCACAAACCACTCACTTTTGCATTTAATAAAAAAGCTGACAAATGCTCTCCCCGCCAATTTCGTCACTTGGAATACATTGGACAGTACTCAATGGACATCCGCCACATCTCTGGACAAGGTAATGTGGTAGCTGACACCCTCTCCAGAACTGAGACAATTGCCGTTCCAATGGACTATCAGGCATTAGCAGACTCACAGAGCAAAGATGAAGAGTTAATACGTCACATACAGTCTGAAACTCCGACAGGTCCCAATACCAGGAACACAGGTTTTGCTTTACTGTGACATATCTACTCCCATCACTCGTCCCTTCATCACAAGGCCATTTTGACAAACCGTTTTTAACAGTTTACATAATCTCTCCCACCCAGGTATTAAAGCTTCATTGAAACTTGTCAGTCAACGTTTTGTCTGGCCTTCAATGAACTCTGACTGTCGTCGATGGGCCCGTTCTTGTATGGCATGCCAAAAGTCCAAGATATCACGTCACAACTGGACTCCTGTAGGTATGTTTGCTCCTCCATCTTCCAGGTTTGAGCACATACACGTTGACCTTGTTGGTCCGCTACCTGTCTCCGAAGGTTACAGGTACTGTTTGACCTGTGTTGATCGTTTCTCCAGGTGGCCAGAAGCAGTACCAATCGAAAACATAGAAGCAGAAACAGTAGCACGAGCACTTTTTACCATTTGGATTTCTAGATACGGAACACCACTACGAATTACAACAGATCAAGGTCGGCAATTTGAGTCAAGCCTGTTTAAACACCTAGGAGATTTGTTAGGTTCGACTCGTCTCAGAACAACTTCCTATCACCCATCGTCAAATGGACTAGTTGAACGTTTTCACCGTCAACTGAAGGCAGCCATCAGATGCCACACAACAGCACGATGGACTGAGGTGTTGCCCGTCATACTTTTGGGAATACGGTCAGCATGGCGTGATGATCTACAAGCTTCTTCAGCTGAACTCCTGTATGGTCAACCACTTCGCCTACCTGGAGAGTTCTTTACACTTAGCGATTCCAACCATGAACTTGACCCACAAAGTTTTGCCAAAGATCTGCGTCAACATTTGAACAACTTAAGACCAGTTGATGGAACAAGACATGGAGGTAGGACGCCATTCGTGTTCAAGGATCTCAACACATGCACTCATGTCTTCGTACGTACCGACATTTCTAAGGGTGCACTCGATCCCCCCTACTCAGATCCTTACCTCGTCATTAGAAGATCTGACAAGACTGCAGTTATTCGGATTCGAGGCAATGATGTAACCATTTCAATGGATCGACTTAAGCCAGTCTATTCCTTACAACTCGACCATGATGACACCAGCGTTTCCAGGGGCACCATAACTACTACTCCTCCCTTTTCTCGTTCTGACATTCAACAAAGAGGTACCTTGATATCTAAACCTATTCTGAGATCTACACCATTAACTACGTGCTCTGGGAGGCAAGTTTTACTTTCCAGTACGGTTCCAGGGTTGATTTTTTTCGTGTTTGCTCAACTACACAGCTCAACCACTGGCAAGGGGGTACTGTAGTGCCTGACTGCTTACCTGTATATAAATAGTTATTTTAATAGATGATTTTTATTTGTTCACTAATTCATTCAATTATTATTGTTCACTTTATCTTTTTACTAAATACACGTATTTTTACTCTTGTCTAGTATTTGTGAGTTCACAACTTCACTACTTAAAAAAATATGTCTTTTAAAATTTGTAAATATTTTTGGTGCCTTATAAATTTTTTTTAAGGTATTACTTAATTGAAAATTCTAAAATTGGGACTGTTTACTCATAAAGGGTTGATAATTATAGCCTACAATTTTGAAAGCCTTTGCTCTACACCTTTTGAAGATAATTGTACCTAAAGATAGCAAATTTAGCATTGGCAAGATAGGCAGTTCCCGCTCCCCTTAAATATATCAAACAACATTTTTTGGCCTGAGTCAACATTCCTATAGTACTGTATTTTGGTAGATAGATTGGTTATACAATAACCTACCATTACTCTTAATGACAAAACAGATCGTTGTCAAACTAAATCCATCTATATATTGCCACTGCCAGTGTAACAGTATGGCCAGCATAGTATGGTCGAGTATTGTTTCATCAATTATTCAGAATATTTATAATTACGTTGAAAATCTTGGTAGTGAGAAGCATTTTAGATTCGAGATATTTGTTTAGCTTCTTCAAAATATTTAATTTCAATCATTAAATCTATTGGTAAATGACAGTGAAAATGAGAGGAAAACTCAAACTCACTTATCAAAACATTTTACATTTAACTCTTTTTAGTCGATGCATGTAACCGGTGTTAAAAACAAATTCAACATTTGATAATATTTATCAAGAATGTAGAGCATAAAAGTCACGTAAATGTTTACTTCTTTCGAAAATGAAGGACATTTAAGTACTTATGGTGGTTCATGTAAAGTGTCTTAAATTGATTTCAGACAAACCGTTGGTCCTACATACAATGATGAAATAAAATTATTTCCCAATTAATGACCCCAAGAAATAACTTTAAAATATTTCCAATGTTTTTTGACAGGGTGTCCAAAAACCACTGGGTCACTAGTTTAAATCTCAGAAATATCAAATACATACATATATATCATATTATACATAATTTTAAAGCCATACTAAAAAGAAACATTTTGGTGAAAACAGAACTAAATTATCTTTAGCCGTTTCAAAATGGCGGCCACTTTTTTGAAAAAGTTTTATTTTTATGGAATAACCTGTATTTTTTTTGAAATCGCAGATATATTTACCCTGATTAAAATATCGCATTCCTTATTTGCTAATAAAAAAAGTGGCCGTCATTTTGAAACGGCTAAAGATAATTTAGTTCTATTTTTACCAAAATGTTTTTTAATAGGGCTTTAAAATTATGTATAATATGCTTATATGTTTAAGTTTGATATTTCCGAGATTTGAACTATTGACCATCTGGTTTTTGGACACCCTGTATTCAAAGAAAACATTTTAACGTTATTCCTTGGGGTCGATTTAGTGGGAAATCATTTTATTTCATCGGACCAAGGGTTTGTCTAAAATCAATTTGAGACACCTTTATGTGAACCACCCAACACCACCCTGTATATATACAACACTTACAATGCTTGCTGTTGTTTTCAAAAAATGTCCTATTTTATTAGCTTCAAAGTTAAAAATGCCTTAAATGAGATATTGTTACAACGAGAAAAAGCCAAGGATCGACCTTGGGGGGGGGGGGGGAGCCAACGTTTATCTAAGGTCCAAGGTCGTGGAGGGGGTGAGAGTTGCGCTGTAGACGCTGGGGTAGCCGAGGCGGCGAAGGTGGCAGTATCAGTGAGCGCCTCGTCGCGATGACACCCAGGAACACCCCTTCTGAGATAATAATTAATCGCACAAATATTTATGAAGTTTATAACTTGATGTAGAATGTCAGTAGATGTATGTTCTGCAGTATGCCGACGTATTTTAAAAATAGTATGTTTTCTATGTAATTTTCTAGTTTGATATTTTTTTACACCGGCCTTACCAAACACCGGGATGAGGACTACGGACCCAGACGACACGGAACTAGAAGAGTCGGAGAACCTTCCGCACAAGTTTCTGGAGCAGGTTATCCATTACTTCCACCACGGCACCAAACACAACGGTAGTGTCGACCTGAGAGAGCCACAGCTGAGGTATTCCTTCGTCTCCCTCTACCCTCTGTTTGTGCTCCTATACTCCATGATAGTGACCGTCGGAACACTCTCCAACGGTGTCATGATCTACGTCATATTCCGCGACAGGCTGTACAAGGACCAGACGTTCTGCTACTTCATCAACTTGGCCCTCAGCGACATGGTCAAGTGCATCTTCGTGCTGCCCATCTCGCTCATGGTCATACTAATCCACAACTGGATCTTCGGGAGCTTTCTCTGCTATTTCTTGCCCATGATGCAGGTAGGAACATACGCTTCGATGGATGAAATAATAACTAAGTATTATTATTTTTGTTGAAGACGACGTTGAAAATGTCCGTTCTTGATTAAAAATTCAATTATATTCTAAAATATTACAATAATCTTTGTAAACAATAAATATTCCCACCGCAGCAGGCCTGCAGACTAAGTGAAATTTTATATCTGAATGTATTTTCACTAGTCAGATTTATTTAGATAACATTAGCTTAACGAGCCTACTTAGGTTTGATGCTACAGAGAAGGCAAGGCAATAAAGTGGGTTTTTAGTGAATAATAATTTAGTTTAGTGTGAAATAAATAAACTTCGTAAATTGTTTTTTAAATATGTTCATAAACAAGCAAACTACAATAGTTTACTTACTCTCCATAAGAATAACATAAGAGTTTAAAATTTACATTTTTAAATTTTCTCTCTACCCGTTAAGCGCATAGTAATACTTCAATTATACTAAAACATTTGTTTTTAAACTCTATATTATGGTTGTAAAAGGAATTGCAAAATTGTATGTTTTGGTGGTCAAAAATGCCCCCGTAAAACCCCGTTCACATAGCTCAACCATACTGGTTTGCGAACTCCTTCAAATAAACCTAGGTTTACACGTTTTTACCAAACTTCATTAAACTGATCTTTTTGCTCGAGTTATCGTGCTAACGGACACACACACTGATTATATGAATTTCAACGGATGGTGTTTTTGGACATCAAAACGAAAAATATTAAATCAGCTCCGGGCCCAGGTCTTACCATGAAACCTACGGTAATAGCCTATCCCCTATTTGGGAAGTTCGCTAAAACAGAATATCTTTCTTGTTAGGATAAAAAATTTAAGAAAATCTAGATATTAATTAAATTATATAACATATTCGTAACAATTTTATCTATTTAGATTATGAAATAAGTGCTTAGGCTCTGATCGACTTTTATTATAATTTAACAAAAGAATGGACGAAATGATAAAGGTTTTTACGTACGGTCGTTTAAACTAGCCTTTTCAATTCAGTTATTAGAATTGAACAGATTCACTTAACAGTATTGTTTACTTACTTACAGTATTGTTTTGTTACCCTACAGTGCAAGTTTGGACCAATGAAGTACAAGAATTGAGAGAAAATAAAGTAAAATTAAAATACTTCGATTTTCGAATGTCAACTTATATCAGCTGTTAAGCCCAACTGATTTGGCAATGAAAACATAACCTCTCTTGGAATTTATAAGTATTGATTTTTAGTAATTAAGAATTTGTCTAATTAAAGTAGTGTGCATAACTCGTGTAATTACCCTTCACGACACTCGTTTAAGTTTTTAAGGCACTCGCCAAGGCTCGTACCGGTACCTTAAATGTTGTACTCGTGTCGTTAAGACTATCCTTACGTGATTGGAATACTTTTCTAGTTGTACAAAGTGTCAGGAATTCGAAAAAGTGTCAGGACTTTGTGGGGTTATTAGTCAAACTATAAATTTTGTGGACCAACAAATGTTATCCTAAAAATGTGATAAAGACTCGGCGATAAAAATTAAATAAGATCACTTTTATTCATTGACAACTATATATCAGTTAGACCTAAGCCTACTATCCCGTTCATTTATATAAAGAAAAACTCAATTTAAGAGCTAATAAAAAATAACGTA
Source organism: Macrosteles quadrilineatus (assembly GCF_028750875.1). Lineage (NCBI taxonomy): Eukaryota > Metazoa > Arthropoda > Insecta > Hemiptera > Cicadellidae > Macrosteles > Macrosteles quadrilineatus. The sequence goes on from NW_026542608.1 coordinate 3,304,556, forward strand.
AACCTACAACACTCACCCAGGTATTATGGCACAAGCCAATAATAAATAAATACGTCCTTCAAAGCCTTTATATTAGTTCTTGAAAATGTTAAATATTATTATTGTTTGTCTCCTAAGCGAATTTCTTGAAGACAAATTAACGTACCTAAACGAGAAAAAAACTTTTACCCTACGTTTTAAATGCAAACAAGCATAATAATTCATTAATAATAAATAAAAAAAAACTAATGGACTAAGGGGACGTTCTGTCTCTATTAAGAAATCGTCGAGGGAGGTTTAGTTATTGGCTGGTTGCTCAGCGGTGTTTACAATAACAAGTAGGTTGGTGTTTGGCATTTAATTCGTTTCTTCTTCATTTTATTTTAGAGCAACACATTTTTATAGCTGCAGATATTTATGAAACATAGTCTATAGGCTAGTTTCGGTTTTCTCTTATGGTAAAATAATCTACCCTTTATTTTCAATTATTATTATTGACAGATTTTTGTTTGCCAAGTTCATAAGATAGGTAAAGATACATTCTTTAAAATGAAATATCTAAGGCTTACCATAAAACAAAGTAATTTGATGAATAAAAAAATACAACTAATATTATTAACACATCAATCTAACAAGTCGAGCAAAACAATACTGTGATGTTGCTATCTTCTATATAATTAATACGCGAACACGACGTTTGTCGGTTAAAGTTGAACTCTTCCAATTTTAACCGATTTGATCCATTGTCGTCTCATTGGAAGGAGCGCGTCGCGTAGATTTGCAAACTGGCCTTACATTTTTGAAAAAGTCCATTGGGCTCTGCCCCCAGTGGCTTTGAAAGTTCCCATGTTATCCTTATGAAGAACATAATTGTTTACATTTCAGCTGTATCAGCTGTGATCAGCTGTATAATTTAATTGATGTTATTATTTTTCAATTTAACGAAACGCATTGGGTACATTTACTGATTTTGTTGAAATTAAATATTTACTACTTTAATTTACATTCGTACATATTACAATTTAAAAAATCAAGAAAGCCTGGTAAATTTGATATATTTTACCAAATAAGAAAAATGAATTGACAGGGTACTGTATTTTTGGTGCAATCATTGAAAGAACCGATATTTTAACTATGAAGAAAGTCATAGAACGCCACCAAGTAGAAGAAATAGAGATGAAACAACCCATTTACTACTTATCGTTATCACCCTATATAATGAAGAACACCTACAATATGAAGATTCCCACAAACAATGAACAAGGATGTTAGCCGAAGTGTTACTATTTTGTAGGAAACACGTTTATTCCCATAAAAATAACATGGGGATCATTTTTAGCCACTTTAAAAAAACCCTGATACATCCCTATACAAATGTCCAACACCATAAACATTACAAATCCACATATATTTTCTAAAACCAACTCTTTTTGCATCGCTCACCTACAAACCCATAATGTTAAATTTTGTTTTTACTTTTTGATTTTTTTATGTTGTAATATTGTTTATAATGAAAAGTTGATACACACAGTACCAGAATTACAACCGTTTTGCCGTATTTCAAGCCGTTTTCTAGATATACGCAATTTTTAGGTGTGCAAGAATGTCAAAAAGTCCGGACTTTGAAAATTTTCGTGGTAACTTTTATTTATACCAATGTAAAATAATGTTTAATTTTTTTACTTTTTTATTTTTTTATGTTGTAATATTGCTTATAATCAAAAGTTGATACTCACTTAGGTTGCCAGAATTTTAACCGTTTTGCCGTATATCAAGCCGTTTTTGAGATATAAGTATTTAAAAACAATTTTATAGATTTTTCGAGGTGTGCAAAAGTGTCAAAAAGTCTGGACTTTGAAAATTTTCGTGGTAACTTTTACAAAACTTTAACAAAACTAACTTTAACTTTAACAAAATTTTAAACATGTTAACAACAATCCCCATGTTAAAGTTGTCGCCAGGTTTTTAATCAAATTTGTCTTAGATGATGTGAGCCACCGACATGTTGCTCTGATCTAAATTACTGATTTCTGCCGAATACACGATGGTTTTTACCAAGTCAAACTGATGGAATGACTTATGAGCTATAGCAACTGTTATGAGTAGTAGATAAAATATGTAGGACATGGTTCTAAAATTAAAACTCACAGTTAAAGATCATTAAGTTTGCTACAGTACAACACCTTTGACTCCAATAATCAATGCTACTACTAAGTTTCGTTTCATACAGCTAGAGATAGTTTTAAGCAAACTGATTCAGCTGTAAATTACCTAAGCCAAAAAGTTAATTACATAAATAAAAAAAAAACTAATATTCACTGAATTTTTCTTTACTTGTGCCAGATGAATATACGAAAAATATACATTGAAGTTAGTTTTTATCAAAATGAAAATGTAGCAGTTAAAGAAGAGACCATCTAAATGATGATAAATACAACGTAAACAATTTTTCTACGTAATTGCTTCTTGAGTTACAAAGTACTTAAGAAGCTTATGAAGTGTCAGAACTTTCCTTTATCTTTCTATTTCCGAGTGATTCTTGGAGAATTACACCATTCAAGAGGGGGGAGGAGGGGATGGTTATAAACACTTTGGATTGAGGGTTGTGTTATTCCGTAAAGACAATTACTGAGACTCACCCCTTCTTCAAATCAAATCAAATCAAATATGCTTTATTCATAAAGTACAGTTTTGTGCATTGAATGGCGTCAACTAACTTAAATCTGTCTTAAATTAATAATTTACAAATTTGCATATCTTGGATCATTATGTACATTAAAAACCAAGAACCAGGAAATGAAAATAATCAAAACTGAATTAATTACTAACGCTAAGAGGGGAGGTGGAACAATACTCTTCCAGGGAATAGAACGCTTTTTCTACTAAATAAAGTTTTAGTTTTCTCATGAAATTCTTCCTGCTTTGTGCATTACCTGATTTCATTAGGAAGATGCTTAAAAAAATTTTATCCTATATAGGATGGTTTTTTTTTTCATAGAATTTTAATTTGTGTTTACTTGAAATAAGGAATTTTTTTATGCCGAGTGTTGTATGGGTGATAATTTGTCTCAGAGGTGTTCAAGCAGTTTTTTGCTAGAATAATTGTGTCGTAAATGAATTGGCCATATAGGCCTACCGTTAAAATTTTCAGTTCTTTGAATTTGTTTTTGGTTGTTTCGTTGTGTTCTAATTTCAAAATTATTCTTATTGCTATTTTTTGAAGTTTAAGTATCCTATCCAAATTTGCTATTGTAGTTGAACCATAAAGGCACAAACCATAGGATAAATGCGAATGGACATTAGCATAATATATGTTTTTTAATGTTTTATGGTTACAAAAATAAGACATTCTAGAGAGTGAATATAGTCCTGAACATAATTTTGAAAGGAGTTTATCAACATGTTCATCCCAGTTTAAATTTTGGTCCACACCTAGAAACTGTGTACTGTGTTTATGTTCAATTTCTTCTGCATTATACATGATATTTGGTTTAATTAACTTTTTGTTTTGATTTGTTTTAAAAGTAAAAAAAATAGTTTTTTTGGATTAAGATTAATTTTTTTTGCTCTAGAAAGTTTCCAATGTTTGCCAATTCAACAAAACTTAAAATTTCAACTTGTTGCACTGACTCAGCCGATACTTTGAGATCTGTATCGTCGCATAAAATAAAGATTGTTCTGAGGCAAACATGAGAGTGCACCACCAGCATCATTTATATAACATGAAAACAACAGGGGGCCAAGGATTGACCCCTGGGGTACCCCACATTTAACCCTTTCAGTTTCAGAAGAAAATGTTGTAATTCTGTTATCATAATTATGTGTGATTTATACAAACTGACAACGATTATTTAGGTATGACTGAAACCATTTTATTGATTTTTTTGTAACCCCTAAAATGAGTAATTTATCTATCAGTTGGGTGTGGTTGACACTATCAAATGCCTTAGTTAGGTCCATGAAAATTCCAATTGTGAACTCCCCTTTATCAACCGATTCAATTGTAGATTCTATGAATGACACTGCTGCTGTAATTACAGATTTTCCAGGCCTAAATCCATGCTGAGTATTGTTTAATAGTTTAAATTCTTCTAAATAATTTAATAACTGACTGTTAACAATTTTTTCATAAATTTTTGATATTACTGGTAGGATCCTGACTGCATCTTCAATGTTGTAAACCTTTAACACCACATCGTCGTAGTTAAAGGAGTAAGATAGTTTGGAATTTCAATTACCTGTGTTCGCCGTTCGATCCTTTTGTATCCTTTACAGGAGATGCATTTCGGCGAATTATATCACCATCATCAGTCCTAATATTAGTTTTTGAACTTTCCCATTACAGGTGCGTCTTGAAGTTTTAGAGACTCATAAATAAACGTCACACTTAACACATTGTCGATTAAAAACTAATAAATGCGCTGTAGGCGAGACCTACTTTCATTTTTTCCTACAGTTACCTAACAATGTACATGTTCTCTCACTGATTTGAGAAAGCAAAGTGGCCAATTCGCTCATCAGTGAGACAATGTTAACATTGTCTCACTCTAATTACTTTGTCTCACTCCAGATTTGCAACGTGAAGGCACGATATAGTGAGCGCGTAACATGCAGGCAACGTCGTATGCGCGCGAAATACGTTGGCAGCACTGGCTGTAAATCAGCTGGTCAGCTGTTGTACTGTTGTATTTGTCACTTCACATTAAATGTTATATTAAAAGTTCACTTCTGTGTAAAAATAGGTTATGTTTCTTCACAAATTTATTTGTTTTATGGTAACTGTATGAAAAGTATAATGTGCAACTCGAGTTCAAAGTACAATTGCCTCACTCGAGAAACCATTCCTCACTCGCCTACGGCTCGTGAGTAAGGGTTTCTCTCGAGTGAGTCAATTGCTCACTTTTCTCACTAGTTGCACAAATAACTATTAACTAGGGAAATGTAGACGCGCGTAGGTCGTGTATCGAGTCTCCACTCACGAGAACAACAACCAAATTAAGATGCAGGTACTTAAGTATATTGAAAATGGTCTTAAAGTTTACCTTTATATCAAACATAATTATTAAAATAATTTCTATATTTATGCAGCACTATAGCAGAATACTATTCGATTACAATACTACAGTACTTGGGTTCTAAATTTCTAGTAGTATTATAAGTATGTGTTGTTCTTCTACTGGTATTCTATGTTTATACAATATTTATTTATGAGATATTTATTGGTTATTTATTGAATTATTTATTGCATGTTTATATTTATATGATTATTTATTTGCCTAGTTATTAGTGAAACCTATTTACCAACCTTGGTTATTTTGCATGTAATTGTATTTTGTAAATGTATTTTTTTGATGTACCCCTTGAGAGAAAATTAATAAAAAGGATGATGATGATGATGATGTGTGTTAAATTATGGTTATAAGCCGTAAAATAAGTACAATCTTAGGACTAAACTCCATGTCAGAGTACCTATTATTTGTGTTGGCGCGCCATAGAATCATTACTAAAATTTGTTACCCACAGTTTACAATACACTACGATAACTGTATTTGCATTCACAGGGTGAACATAAACTCCAAGGGAACACTATTGTATGTTGATCTTTAATCAATCATAAAAAAATCCACGATAATGGCAATTAATAACTTCGTACGGGGTTGGCATATAAGTATAAAATGCTTATTGAAGTTATACACGTGCTTTGTGTTTGCAATGAGGGAGGACACAGTTTCATAAAATTTGCTTCTTTAAATTTACAGTATTCCATAGTATTACACATCTACTATAGCCATAATGTTCTACCACTTCTGATGGAGAAACATAAATTATCAAAAGTTTGCAAAATATCACAAATTAATCATGAACTTAAAAACATAAACATAACTATAAACAAACCTACTTTGACAGTTAGTTCTCATTGCGTATCACAGTTTTTTTTGCTGCTTTCAAATTTTGTCAAATTAGCTGTTTTCATAAATGCAAAAAAATATAGTGCTGCACCCTGTTGGTAAATCTTATAACTTTTTAATGCTTTTCCATATCATAGAACCAATTTTTTTAGTTGAAACAGCAGACTAAATTCTTTATTTCCCTTTAAATATTAATAATACTCATAAGGTTAATATGGGGAAGTAAGAGCCACTGGGGCGGAGCCCGAAAGGACTGTTGAGATAAGAATATGCCTATACAGTATATCGGGAATGTGAGCTATTATCATGCCAAATTTCAGCCCAATCCGTCTAGTAGTTAATGCGTGATCGAACTTCAAACAAACAAACAAACATACACACAAACTTTTACATTTATAATATTAGTAAAATTACAACATAAAAATATTGTTTCAATGTATCAATATCCCACGTTTTTCCTTTCTCGAATGGCCACTAAATAATATTTGCATTAACTGTTTCACGAAAATCAATATCAAATAATTAATTAGCAACTATTAATGCTTATGCAAAAATACCTATCATTTTGTATGAAACATCTATCCATATATCTATCTACATATATATATATATATACAGGGTGTCTCACGAGAGGTGTCTCAAATTGATTACGGAAAAACGGCTTAACGTACAAAGATGAAATAATATTATTTCCTGCTAAATCGACCCCAAGGAATAACGTAAAAATACTAGAGAACCCGTGCGGCTCAATGAGCCGCATAGTATGAAACATAACGCCGAGGAAAACATTATGCTTAAATTCGAGTAACTTTAGTTACATCTTAGAGTTGTTTGAAAACTTGTTAGAAACTAATTTTAAATATCTATTGGCGTCGTCAAGGTTCATCTACATTGTTTCTGCTCTCAGTTTTAACTGATAAATTCTAATGAATGCTAAACGATCTGCCTCAACTCAAGTTAACATGTTGCAACAAAGCTTTTCCAGCATTGAGAATTGAAGAACACTGTTACCTTACTGATAACCGTGTTAAGTAATTTAAGTATGGTCATTTTATTTCTTTGATTTGAGACATCCCCCTGATCAAATGAATTTTCTCCGTAGAGTAACCTGAAAAGTGGGGTGATATCAACAATTTCATGTGCTCAATTTTTTTACCCACAAACTCTGGGTTACCAACTGGACAGCTATAATCTGCTTTGAATAGGCTAAGGCAGCAACACCATTGAAAGTTAGTGAACGTATTTTAACGTGTTGTCTGTCAGTGCCCCGCATCAGAACGTTCTCACGTTGTTCAGTGCAGTTTCTCTTAATTCCTGTCCCAAAGTTTTGAAAGTATGTATACATTTGTCGAAATAGGTTGGATAACTCTTGTAGCTATAATATTTGGATAGCAATTTTAATTTTCTCCTTTTGAACAGCGTATATTATTTGCCTTTCCTGAATCATAAAAATAAACTTGACCGTAACTACTCGATCGTTCAATACATAACCACTAATTCCTTCACTTATGTATGGTCTAATATTTCCACTAAAACTTTCAATAGCAAATGAGTTTTTGAAACTTCTTATTTTTTACTTGAAATGTCTGGATTGTGTTGGTGAATTCACTCAAAAAACTTTGTATAAGTTTGTCCAAGGAACTGGCAACATAACATAGTAGTAAACAATCCATTTACGTTTTTCCCAATTGAAGAAGAGAGTGTAATACAAAAGTTTACGATAAAAACATAAGGTAGCCAAGATTTGGTATAATCTTACTACTTCACTTATACTTATTATAGTCAAGGAATTATTATAGTTTCTACTAAATGTTTTGAAATATCTCAATCTGTCAGTGTCTGAAGTAAACATTTCTTGCATGCATTCATTTGATCTTACATTAGGCAAGTTTACTTTCCCACCGTGACAACACTATGAGCTTCGTATATTTTTCCACTTCCAAAGTAAGTTGCATAGCAGAACTGGCAAATATTATTCATCTTACCAAGTGAATATGTATCTGGATGGGTATCTGTTGGACCAGGTCTCTCTTTTTCTACTCTCCTCATACGCACAAAATATCTTATTATTAATTGTGTCCTCCTCCCGTGTTCAATATTTCTTCTTTGAACTTGAGGCATTTTCAGTTTTTCCAACAAAACTGATTAACTGTGTAACTTGGTCTTAACCTACTGAAAATACAAACATCAATATTTACTCCCAAAAAGCTAATGAGTTGATTTTTATAAACAGCTGTTTTTAGCGAATCTATATATATAAAAGGCAAAGCCCTCACTGACTCACTCACTCACTCACTCATCACTAATTCTCCCACTTCCCATTTACCTAGGAGGCTGAAATTTGGTACACTGATTCTTTAGGCATTAAATAGGAAAACTAAGTGGTTTTTATTCTGATCGGGCTCTCGGGCCCCGCCCCAGTGGCTCTGGAGTTTCCCATGTTAACCTTATGAGTACTCATATTTAAATGGAATTAATGTATCTTAACAGCTGTTTCAATTAAACAAGTTGGTTCTGTTCTATGATGTGCAATAGCATTAAAGTTACAAGGATTACCAACAGGGTTCAGCACTATTATTCTTTTTTAAATTTATGACAACAGCTAATTTGCAACCAAAAGGTGAGTGAGCGTAGCGAACGAACTTCAACTCGGAGGCGAGTTAGCGTAGCGAACGAGCTAACCTGAAGGCAAGTGAGCGCAGCGAACGAGCTCCAACCTAAAGGTGAGTGAGCGTAGTGAACAAACTTCAACCAGGACGTGATTGAGCCATGCGAACGAGCTCACTTATGAAGTAAAACGGGGCAAAGCCCGCGGGTACAGCTAGTTTCCCATATAGGGAATAAGCTATTACCGTAGTACTCATGGTAAGACCTGGACCCGGGACCGATTTTTTTTTCGTTTTGAGGTCCCTAGAGGCCAAAAACACCATCCGTTCAAATTCATATATATATATATATATATATTTATATATATATATGTGTCCGTTAGCGCGATAACTCGAGCAAAAATGATCCGATTTTGATTAAATTTGGTACAAACGTGTAAACCTACGTTTATTCGAACGAGTTCGCGAACCAGCATGATCGGACCATGGGAACGGGGGTTTATGGGGGGTTTTATGGGGTAAAAATGGGTTTTTCCCATTTTTGACCCAAAAAACATAAAATTTTGCAATTTCTTTCTAAACTATTTTGTAGAGCTTAGAAAAACAAACAATTTAGTATATTGAAGCGTTATAATGCGCCTAATGGTTACGGAGAAAATTCCAAAAAATTGCAAATTTAAAATTCCCATGTTATTCTTATGGAGAACAAGTAAACTGTTGTAGTTTGCTTGTTTATTAACATATTTTTCCCAAATTTGGAACATGTTTTTATTTCTTACTAACAATTAACATTTTACATAAAAAACACTTTTACCCTCCCTGTTGCAGCAAACCTAAGTATGTGTTAAACTGATTCTATTTAAATAGGGATAAATGTGATATTTTTAAGGAGACATTTTAGTGTAAATCCAATCAGGCAAATGGAAATTCGCTTAGTCTGCAGGTTTGCTGCGGCGGGGGTATTTTGTTTTTAAATTTGTTCTATGTATTCCTTATGGGGAAAACCTGACCTTTGAGAGGGTCTCATGCCCTTAAGAGCAGGAATTTTAAAACTCTAAAACCTTATTCCAAAACTACATATTGAGACGAATCTTTTGACACCTCAAACGTTGAAATTGGTTCACAAATAAGGGAGGAGTTGCGTTAACAAAAAACGGCTTCACGTATTATATATATAGATTTTTAACTTTTTCCCAATACAGGGTGTGCCAAAAACTAAGGGTCACTAGTTCGAATCTCGGAATTTTCAAATGTAAACATATGCCATTTTATACATAATTTTAAAAGCATTTGATATACAAAAATTTTGGCGAAAACAGAAATTAGTTATCTTTTTCCATTTCAAAATGACGGCAGTTTTTTTTGGAAAAAATCTATATTTTTTTAATCCTCTGTGTATCCTATACCAATGCATTTATCCCTTCTCCGGTTGAATTTTCTTACTTGTTATGAAATTAGCTTTACTTTGATATGCTACAAGTAACGGTTTTTTGAAATAATAAAAATTCCAAAAAAAATTATTTTTGAAAATTTGCAGATGCCCATTTTTCAAAAATTTCTATGAAGGGTTTATCATGAGTTAATAATAACTTCAATTACTAAAAATATGTTAATCGTAAGATAAATTTGAGAATTTAGACGCTAGTATAATTAATCAAAAATAGCCTGCCAATAACTTTATTCTACAGCTATAATATGTTGTTATTTCTATAATTACGATTCCTTATCATAAGATAACATCAACAATCATTCTTCGAACAACTTTAAGGCCCCGTTTAAGGCCCGTACACACCGGCGCGGGAACGGGAGCGGGAACGATTTTAATTCCAAGAATTTCCCGCGCGGGCAGCGTGTACCATTGCGGGATATGAAACCAATCACACCGGCGCGGTCTGCGGGAAGCGGGCACGAGGCGGGAACGGGAACACTACGGTTTCCCGCGCTTCCCGCAGCATGCAGCGTTTGCAGCGCTTCCCGCGCCAGTATTATTGCGGAAAGAAACTGAACTAATCGGTTTCCACCTGTCTGCTGTGTGGTACAACAACAACAACACCATGTCGTGCATAACTGAACATTTGCTTGAAGTTGTATATACGTATCCTGTGTTGTATGACCTCAATCACAAAGACTACAAGAATATTAGGAAGAAGGACAAGATTTGGGAGGACATTGGGAAGACACTAAATACATCTGGTAAGTACAATAGTAGTCGATGTTTTAATGGGTGCTGCATGTATGTGTTCTGTAGTTTATTGAATTTCACCCAATTGGGGCATGAATTGGGGCATGAGAGTGTGGTACTCTCCAAATGCTAGCCTTCCTTTATTTATGTCATGCACCCAAAGTTTTTTCGCCTGTTCGTCTTCTAATACAGCAAGCAAAAGTAGGGCTTCTTCTTCATCAGACGATGACATGGTAAGTAAATAAAATAAAAACTAATTACAATATTTCACAAAACTTGACTCGAATCACTGGACTACACACCTTGGCATGGCCACTCACTGCGGTGTACTGGCTCCCGCTTCCCGTCTGGTAGCCGCACCTGTGTGGAAGCACGAGTTCCCGCCACGATCTTCCCGCGCAAAAATCGCATCTAAAATTCCAGGAACTGAACCGTTACCGCTCCCGCTCCCGTTCCCGCGCCGGTGTGTACGGGCCTTTATGCACCAAGTGCGGGAGCGGTGCGATAGCGGGCCCGCTCCCGCTGTAAATGAGTCTGTTTATGCACGAAGAGCGATAGCGGTAGCGGTTGGTTAAAGGAGAATGGAAGGGGGACACAGTCTTGCCAACTCAAACTCTGCCAAATAATTAACACAACTATTTGTCCTAAGTGTACGTGCGCGTGGGTCAAGTTGGCAACCCTGGCTTCAGCCCAAGCAACCGCTGCGATTCCTAACTACACAGCGGGCGAATTATAAATCGCAGCGGGAGGTCAACCGCTATCGCTATCGCTCTTGGTGCATAAACAGCCCCATTTAACTCAATGGTGTTAGAAATCGCTCCCGCTGTCGCTACCGCTACCGCACTTGGTGCATAAACGGGGCCTAATCTTTTCAGTTTAACGTTTATTCCAACCAATCGCTAAAAATTTATTTGCCATTTTCATTTGGTTTACCACATTCGGATGACTCGCTACAGGGCTAGCTAGCAAACAGCATACAGCTTGCTTGACAGCTAACTGCTAAGAGCGCTACCCACGGTGAAGGTTTGAATTAAGTAATGACGTCATCGTTCCTCCCCGCTCCCCACCACGACTGTTGCTCCGGTGAACCGACTCGTTGCTCTGAGTATCTAGACGCTAGTGCAGTTTAACTAACTAAAAAATAAATGTTCAACAATTAAATTAAAAAAAAAAAAATTGTGACTGTGATAAAGAATAGAAAAGCCAGAATGAACTGAAAGAAAAAGCATGCTAGTAAATTATTTTAACAAAAAAGAAAGTGTTACTATGAAAATTACAATTAAATTCAAGAAAATTACCAGGTATATAACATTTTTGTATTATCCAAGATTCAAGAAGAACCAACAGTATATAGTGAGAGTGATATTTATTTTCTGTAAACAAAACAAATACAGTCCACTCGTTTAAAAATTAAACACTATTTTTAATCATCTATTTTAACCATTAAGCTAACTTATTCAATAAACAATTATCAAATTTTCATGACGAATTAAAAGACGTTACAGTTGACCAACTTCCAAAGGTGTTGCCGCTATATTCAACGCAAATGATAGTTGACCAGTTGGTAACCCAGAGTTTGTTATTATGGAAAATCTATTCTAGTTTTCTTGCGAAGTAAAGGAGAACGTTGAGGGTTAATGGAAGTTGCATTCATTGATGCGTGATCTCTTCTTCATCTTGATGAATCTTTACCAATCTTTAACTTTTTCATGAATGGCATCTTTACCAACGCGGTCGACTTGTAATGTATTACATTTTTCAAAGACGCTAAACGTATCTGATGATAATCTGCGGAGCCCATCTGTACGTGAAGAATGGTCCATTTAAGGTTATTGTCGAAGTAAAGTAGATGATCTATATCAGTGACAAAGCTAACATATAGTTATTCTATGCGCAATCTTCACTCATCTACCTCTGGAACATTAAAGTTTGACCTAAATGACACAATTTAACGGTGGGAGAGAATTATTTTATTCGGGCTGCTTTACTGTTGTTGGAAAAAACTCAAGAGATTGATTCGTTCGCTGTAATGTCAGGCTTTTAAATAAATTGGTGGCTTTTAATTGCTCATGGTGGGGTATTAATTGCTTAGGTACCAACACAACACGATGTAGCCAATCCATTCAATAAAGTCCTTTGTCAGTATTTACGTTAGTGGCATTCCATTTTAGCAGAAAAGTAAACGCTTCTAATAGAAAGCTTCGTATGCCAGCTAAATTAAATCAAGTTAAATTCAATTTCTGTTACACAAATTTCACTTCCACACACACATTTCACCTTCAACGTTTACTTTATTGCATTCTACTCTTATTTTGGGGGTTTTCATTAGAAATTAACTGATCTGGAACCATAACGTCAATGATTCGTGATAGGGAAGAGTGGACAGTGTCCTATCTCTTCATGAGCTTATTATTAGTATTTTCACGACTTTAACGTTGAAAATAGCTGGTAAACTGTAAAATAGATCCAAAAACCCGCAAGCCCCTTGTAATGGTTTGCGTGTTCCAGGACATACCAATGCATGTCTCGATGCTCACCTATCTTCTGATCGCCTTCGACAGGTTTCGCTACCTGCAGGACCCCACCAAGGCCAGGATACCCGCCTTCGTCATGGCTACAGGCTCCTGGCTGATGGCCCTGTGTATCGTGCTGCCTTATCCTATATACACCACCTACGTCGACCTCGGGGTCAGTACGATTCTCTTATCAAACATATTGTTAAATTTTCCTAAGTAACAGAGTTGGGACTTAGTCTGCACAAAAAATAATGTAAATACATTAGAGTCATGGTGGACACCAAAACGAACCAGGCTATGGATACGCTATATTAACTATTTATAACACTTAATTTAATAAATCGTATTTTATGACATTAAACACTAGACTACGAAGTTGGTTCATTTATCATACAATTAACTACATACAGACGTAGGCTAAATGGGTTCAAAAAATTGCAGACATTTGGGAAGGAGTATCTGGAGGGTGTGGGTATCTGCGCGGTCAACCTGGCCGACGATATGCAAGAGTATGTACGGGGGCTCTTCTTTGCCATGTAAGTATTATGATAAATAATGTTTATTAGTTTTTTGTGAAATGAAACAATGACAAATACACAGCTTACAACGATTTGAAAGGTCAATTTATCAAACGGTTTTAAATAATGTGGCAGGATCCTAATTTTGTTTCAATTAGATGTGAATTAGAGACTTTAAACTAAATAACTATTCACTGTATATCAACCATACGCAATTTTGTTTTAAATTAAATAGTTATGCTCTAGCTGTAGGGTTAATAAATACACACTTTTATATGTAACATCATTTTAATTGTAGCAATGATGACAACTTACGTAAAAGTGTAATAAAAACATTATTTATTGTCTAGGTACGTGCTACCACTGACGACTATCGCATACCTCTACGTGCGGATGTCACGTGAAATTGAAGTAAAAGAGGGTCCACTGGCAGTGATTATGTACGAGGCTCGGTCCCGGACCAACTCCAACGGCAGCCCAAGGAGTGTCAGGTACAGGTATAGCTCAGTAATAATCATCTATATTGCTAGTCTCACACCAATTTGACTTAGCCCTGCAGGTAAGTCTCAACTAAATGATTATTGATTTACTAAATAATAATGTACATAGTCATATTATCGTCTCACTTTAATAATAGCAGTTTGTCATGGATGGATGTAATTTATATTAATTTGAACAACTAGGTTTATAACAATTTAATATTAGTAGTCAATAGTATCCCATTGTCAACATAAACATACTTTTTGACATAATTTAGTTTTATTTTAATTTAATGTTAAGCAGAAGGATCACTTCGATAAATTTGTCGTTATCATTATTGACAGAAAAGGAATATAATGTAAAATAACCGGGAGATTGCTAGATTTTATCGAATTCATTGGAAAATAAATATATCGTATATTTAAAACAAATGTTGTGTAACTTTCAGCCAGGGACAAGCTCACTTTAGGTACAGGTCCCCGACTGCTAACTTTGACCTATACGAAAACGAGTTGGATATTAAAAAGGAGAAGAAAGTCCAACAATATCTTATCACGATGGTGACGGTGTTTGGCATCTGCCTTTGCCCTCTCATGGTTCTTAGGTAAGCTCATTATTATGCTCATTGTTAAGCTGCATGGAAATTATCACATTGCCAAGCTCTTAATACACAAATAGATATTACTAAACAACGATTGATATGTTTATGAAAAATAATTATAGTTCTATATAAATAAGGAAGACTATGAGTATGTTTTCATTGGATTGTAGCTAGATGGAGGGGGGTGACTTCAACTTAACTTTAACTAATTTATGATATATTTAAGTAGATATGGTTACGATACTTTATAGGCTACGTCAAGATGTCAAAGCTGGCAGAAAAAGGACCATATAAAAGGAAAGGAGGCAAAAATGTTCATAGAAGTCTCCTTTCAGGCAGCAACCTTTCCTCAAAGATAAATGCAGTCTATAAATAATTGGGACAAGCTCCCCAGGTGCGTTAAACCAACTACACTGACCATCCTTCTATGGTGTTGTTGTACACACATATGCATCACTACTTCTCGTGGCATTAACCTTAAGAGAGGTGGTTATATAAAACCACATCAAAATTTTCTTAAAAGTTGTGGAATATTTTTTTTATAAGAGGAGTAAAGGTTTTGATTTGAAACTGCGAAACATATTATAGTTCCCCATCAGTATTACCAAAGATTATGCTACGCAAATAATCCATTATATAATTATAATATATACAATTATAATAATTATATACAACGATCCGAATCTAAAATCTATATTTTATATCTTATGTTCTACATTTTCTTCAAAGCTCAGTTGCAAACGGCACTTAAAAAAAAAACACCAATAATGTGACGAGATAATACGTAGTTTGAAATCAAATGCCGATCTGTGTAGATAAATGTTCTTCCTACAAACTATGTTTAAAAAGGTCAAGTGAATGGTTAGGTAATAGTTGACTAACCATACATTCCTCATCGTGAGTTAGTAGCAAGATATTGCGTGAGTCTAGAAATCCGGAAGCAAACTTTGTGTACGAAAATTCCAAAAACAGAAAAGTGAGAAAAGTCGACGAACTTACAAACAGTCACTAATTGAGCGGAGCGAGCGAAGCTCTTATACGTCGACTCTTATGCATTTCGTAATACGCAAACTCCTCCTAGACGGCTGAATCAATCGTTTTCAAATTTTGCATGGTGATAAAGACCATATTGGTGAGTGCCAACATCTATATGGCGTTAAAAAGTCTCTCAGGAATCCGCCCCACTGGGTCTCAAAGTTTCAATGTAATCCTTATGGAAGCAGTATTTGACACATAGACAAAGACCTATGATCAGCTGTTGACTTTTGAATGCAGTAGATAAAGAAATAGCTGATAGCATTATTCCACAGATATTAGAACAGAAAAGGTATGGATCAATATAATCAAATGCCGACACTAGCTTGAGGTCCGTGACGTTTGAAGTGGGGAAGTAGTAAAAATGAGCAGTCTGGAGCATGGAAACTGTTTATGATGATTAGATTAAGGTATCTGCATTCCTAAAATTAAATGGGAAGGGAGGAAAACAGGTCCGCGACGTAGGAAGTGGTGAAGGAAGTAGTCAAGGCGAGCTGTCTGGAGTGTGGAAATTGTTTATGACGATTACATTAAGGTACTGTATCTGCATTCCTAAAATTCTATGGGATGGGAGGAAAACAGGTCCGCGACAGGAAGTGGTGAAGGAAGTAGTAAAAGGCGAGCAGTCTGGAGTGAGGAAACTGTTTATGACGATTAGATTAAGGTATCTGCAATCCTAAAATGCTATGGGAAGGGAGGGAAACAGGTCCGCGACGTAGGAAGTGGTGAAGGAAGTAGTAAAGGCGAGCAGTCCGGACTGTGGGAACTGTTTGTGACCATTAGATTAAGGTATCTGCAATCCTAAAATGCCATGGGAAGGGAGGAAACAGGTCCGTGACGTAGGAAGTGGTGAAGGAAGTAGTCAAGGCGAGCTGTCCGGAGTGTGGGAACTGTTTGTGGCGATTAGATTAAGGTATCTGCAATCCTAAAATGCTATGGGAAGGGAGGAAAACAGGTCCGCGACGTAGGAAGTGGTGAAGGAAGTAGTCAAGGCGAGCTGTCCGGAGTGTGGGAACTGTTTATGACGATTAGATTAAGGTATCTGCAACCCTAAACTGCTACGGAAAGGGAGGGAAACAGGTCCGCGATGTACGAAGTAGTAAAGGCGAGTTGTTCGGAGTGTGGGTTCTGTTTATGACGATTATATTTAGGTATCTACAATCTTGAAATGCTATGGGAAGAGAGGGAAACAGGTCTGCGACGTAGAAAGAGGTGAAAGAAGTAGTAAGGTGAGCAGTGTGGAGTGTGGGAACTGGAAACCGTTTGTAGCAGTTTTAATGTATCTGCAATGTTGAAATGCTATGAGAAGGGAAGGAAGCATGCCTACTACATAGGAAATGGTGAAAGAAGTAGTAAAGGCTAGCAGTACGGAGTGTGGGAATGTTTGTTGCAATTAGAATAACGTATCTAAAATACTAAAATGCTATGGAAAATGATGAATACAGGTCAACGACGTAGGAAGTGGCTTAGGAAGTAATAAAGTATGAGCATCAGCATAGTGTGAGATCCGTCTGTGGCAGTTAGATTAATGTATCTTCAATACTAAAATGCTATGAGAAGGGAAGGAAACAGGCCCCACGACGTGGGAAGTGGTGAAGGAAGTAGTAAAGGCTGGCAGTGCAGTGTGGGGGAACCGTTTGGGCAGTTAGATAAATGAATCTCTAATACTTAAATGCTATGAGAAAGGAAGGAAACAGGTCTATGACGTAGTAAATAGTGAAGAAGTAGTAAGGCTAGCAGTGCAGAGTGTGGGAACTGTCTTTGGCAATTACATTTATGTATTTGCAATTCTAAAATGCTATGGGAAGAGAGGGAAACAAGTCCACGACGTAGGGAGTGGTGAAGAAGTAGTAAAGGTGAGCAGTGTTGAGTTTGGGAATGGGGATTAATGTAACTGCAATGCTAAAAGCTACGGGAAGAGACTGTAGACTGTATGTTAAAATGATTACGAAGCACGAATCGATACATATTTTCGATACATGCAATCGTTGAATCGTTTGCAATCGAAATCTACAAGTGAGTTGACAACAGCTGGTTTTTACTCCATAGAGGCTAAAAACTATTTTTACTCCCTAAATATTAAAAATGCTACTTTAGACCCGCAACGCATGCATTAAAATCTACTGTTTTTGCTTCAGTATGACAAAAACAATATAATATGAACCCTTGATTACTCCGCTCAATTTTGTGGATGCCTCCGCGAACGCCACCTAGTTATTAAAACTTGTAAGAATTATACATTTCTAAATTGTTAAGGGTTCTCTAAATGTACGTTAAAATTCAATGCAGAGAAACTAGTATAACATTGTAAGGTTATTAGTTATTATATCACTGTGACTGCAATTTTTGAAGATTCTTATTAATTTGTGTTTATATTAGTAACCCTTTAGTATCGTTTAGCTCTTTGTTACGTGGTCACTTTAATTTTGAAGTTGATAACTGCCATTTTTGTAAAAAGATAAAGTTATGGTACATTAATGACAGCTGTGTGCTTTCAAACTAGAGATACGATGACCGACGGGTCGGCGAGCGCGTTGCGTACAGGCAAGTTAATTCCGAGCACGCGAACATTACCGAACTCACCCGAACTTAAATGGTAATGCAGATCGAGACTTGACACAGCGCCTCTGTGAAGGTGGCCCCGTCTAAAAACGACTTGGCACAAAATTGCCGTAAGGTGCAATATCTAGGTATTACCTAGAAAAGTTGCTAAAGAAATACTCAGCTGTGCAACGTCTTAATCACGAAAGCAAGGTTGGAGATAAAAATAAAAACACCGATAACTTTTACATTATTAATGTCATGGACAAATTTGGTCACACCTTAGCACGACACTGTATTTGTCATACCTTAGCTAGAGCATGGCAAAACATGCTTCATGAAAAAAAACGAAAAGAAAAAAAACAAAGATGGAGGTCTCTAGACGAACACTGTTATTAGTTTGGAAAACCTACGTCATGGATAACCTTCCTCTTAACTTAACACACCACTCTAGAGTTTAAACTACAGAGTATGGTGAAGTTATGGTAAATGTTAGAAAAGAAAGTGAGCCTGAGGACCACCAGTGTTACCACCTGGATACCAGTGTTATCGTATGCAGTTGTTTTTCGTGTATTGTTCATCACCATATTTAACTCTCTGATCCTCCTTTTGTTGCAGATTAGCAAAGATGGCCGTGGCGGAGACGTACGAGAACACCGGCCACTTTGACCTGACGTACGTGACGTTCGTGTGGGTGGCCTTCCTCCCAACCTGCACAACTCCGCTCCTGTTCATCTATTGGCGAATGAATAAGTAAGTGTTGTTACTGTTGTTCTAGATAGCATTAGGAAATTTATGCCACTAGTAAACGCCAAATTTCGATATTCGTTCCATCCTACATTCTTAGAATTTGGAAATACAACTTGAATAAATAGAGCTAGAAATTTCATTCCCAAGTTTAAGTTCCATCCAGGTTGAGAACACAAATGAACCTAGTCGAATTGCACCTCCGACAAAGTATGTTCCTGTAAAGACTAATAAACTCACGTTTACATTAATTGTGCAACAAAACCTAACTGAAAGAACAATTTTTTTTTTACTGCAGTATCTTTTAAATCACGTAAATAACCTCAAGTTAGGAAGATAATTTTGGCTGTAGCACATTTTGCGACTGGTTCATTCAAATTATTACTATTTGAAAAGTAAATATCACACATCTGCTCCCTTATGGATGAAAAGGTTATAAGGTTATTATTATAATCGCGCTACTATTACGATTAAATATGATATCGCACTCGACTATTAGAAAACTACTTATTAGGGCTAGTGACCAGAACAGGTAGTGTCGTCTTTACTAACCTGGGTCTATACTCGAACTGCCGTCCGTCTCCTCGTCTAGAGTGGGGTTGGCTTCTTATCACTAGAGGGCAAAGTTCGTCTATTGTCTGTCTTACACTAATATAACTAAATCCTTCTTCTACTTTACTACACTCCTCCCAACCAAATAAAAATTCTTCTTACACAAAATATTTACAAAAAACATGGAGGAGTCCTCTTGTCACATTTAGAGGTCTAGTTTCCGAGGCGCTCTAATGACAAGGTTAGAGCGACGGATGATTGGGCTTCCTTGAAGATTTTCTCTGACTTCAGGTGATTGTCGGGTCTTGGGAGGTGAGCTTGATTTTGCAGGTGAATTTTGCTGGCCGATGTTGGAAGGGTTATCCTTGGGCGATTTGTAAAGTTCTCTTGGGAATTGTAACAGCACATCATCCTCCTCTTCTTCCACTGAGAGATCAGCACGCAAATGGTCAACATGGACAAATCTTGTAAATCCATCTACCTTGACAATGTATGTAACTGGGCTCCTTATTTTGATTACAATACCCGGTTGCCACTTTACCTTTTCATTACGTACGGTTTTGACGTAAACTCTGTCATTGACAGAAAATGCTCGACAATTTCCTCTGTGGATGTTGGCACTTCTCACCATCCCTTCCTGTTTTGATAACATTTGTTCAGCCAGATGAGGTTTCAATAAATTTAGATGAGTTCTGGGTTTAAATTTGAAGATGATTTCTGAAGGTGCCAGGTTTGTTATTGAGTGTGGAGTGTTTCTATAAGTGAATAGAAATGAATCAATCCGATGTTGAAGTGAAAGAGCTTGATTATGTTTGGTGTCGTGCAACATCTGCCGTAGGAAGGTGTTTTTTACAGTCTGCACTGCCCTCTCAGCAAGACCATTTGAAGCTGGGTGGTATGGGGGAGATAAGACATGATGAACTCCGTTTGAGTGTAAGAACTCTTTAAACTCCTGTGAGGTGAATTGTGGTCCCCCGTCTGTAACTACAGTAGCCGGTAGGCCAAATGTTGCAAAACAGCTCCTTAGTTTCTCAATCGTCTGTCGTGACGTTGTTGTTGGCATATGGAAAACCTCTAGCCACTTAGAAAAACCATCCACCACTATCAAAAACTCTTTACCCTCAAAAGAGGCAAAATCTAAGTGAAGTCTCTGCCAACTGTGTTTTGGCCAAGCCCAAGGTTGTAACGGGGCAAGTTGGGCGCAATTACGTGTCTTCTGACAGACGCCACAGTCTTTGACCACACTTTCAATGTCGGCGTCCATTCCGGGCCAAAATACAAAACTTCTAGCTAGCACCTTCATGCGCGACTCGCCTGGATGTTCAGAGTGAAGCAAAATCAAAATTTCCTTCCGATGAGGTGGTGGTATGACAACCCTACATCCCCACAACAAACATCCTTGCTCAACGGACAGTTGTGAACTTTTAGAGAAATACGGTTTCAAGTTCTCATCTGAAACATAATGAGGCCAACCATTTGATGTGAAATCCAGAACCTTTGAAAGTATCGGATCAAATTTAGTAGCTGTTGCTATCTCCTTGGAGGTGATTGGAAGTTCGGATGTGGATGAGAAGAATGATATTTCGCCCTCTACTTCGGGAAGTTCACAAGGAAGCCTAGACAACGCATCTGCGTTGGATCTATCCGTGCCCTTACGGTATCTAATTTCGTAGTCATACGCTGCAAGAGTCAGCGCCCACCTTTGAATCCTGGCGTCAGCAAGCGTTGGGATTCCTTTTGCCGAACCAAACAAAAATATGAGTGGTCTATGGTCGGTCACTAGAACAAATCTCCTTCCATACAGAAAATTGTGAAACTTTTTTACACCGTACACAATTGCTAATGCCTCTTTCTCTATTTGGCTGTACTTCACCTCGCTTTTTGACAAACTCCTTGATGAGAAGGCGATTGGTCTTTCGGTGCCATCAGGTAGGGAATGGGCTAGAACACACCCAACCCCGTAGCTGAAACTGTCTGTAGTCACTACAATATCTAACTCTGGGTTAAAAGGCATTAGGACGTCATCTTTCAACAGGAGAGTTTTACATTTTAAAAAGGCCTCTTCACATGGTTTGTCCCAGACCCATTTAGCATTGGTTTCTAAAAGCTTGTACAAGGGGTGGAGCAAAGTTGAAAGGTTTGGAAGACATTTTCCATAGAAATTCACTAACCCTAGGAACGACCTCAATTGAGTGACATTTTCTGGACGTGGAGCATTAGTAATAGCTTTAGTAAGCTCCTCTGTTTGGTGAATACCCTGATCGTCTATGCGATAGCCTAGGAAAATCAGACTCTTCTGAAAAAATTCACTTTTTGATGTGTTAACCTTAACCCCATAAAAATTTAGGCGTTTTAGGACTTCCTCTACTCTTACTTTCATATCCTGAAAAGTTTTGCTATATATCAAAATGTCATCAAGGTAGCACACAGTGCCATTTAAACTACTTAAAATTTTATCCATGGTTGCCTGAAACAACGCCCCTGCGCTAGTAATCCCATAGGGCAGGCGTGCGTACCTAAACAATCCCTTGTGGGTGTTGATAGTCAGTAATTCTTGGGAGTTTTCCCCCACCTTCAGTTGACTGTAAGCTGCAGTCAAGTCCAACTTTGAAAATAATTTGGAACCTGAAATTTTGGCAAAAATGTCATCAGGATTTGGCAACGGATAACGGTCCGTTCGAAGCCAGGGGTTAAGGGTAGATTTAAAATCTCCGCATAACCGTACATTTCCATTTGGTTTGCGAACCACAACAATAGGAGAACACCATTCTGTCTGGGTAACAGGATAAATTATCCCATTTTTCTCTAGATCGTTTAACTCAGCCTCGACAGCGTTACGCAAGGCGTAAGGAACGTTTCGCGCTTTGCAGAAAATCGGAGTGGCGTTTTCTTTGAGCACCAACTCCACAGTCATATCTTTTATCTCTCCAATAGAATTATCAAACACAGATGCATAACTCTTCTTTAAACTATTTACAACATCATAAATTGGAGCAGTCTTACCGTTCAGCAGGTAAGCTTCACCATCACCCAGATCACGGTTGCGTCCGATACTGTTCCAGTCCAGTTGCAGTTTGGATAACCAATTGCGTCCCAGAAGCGTTGGCTGTCGATTTCCCATGCCTTCGACGACCACGACTGGCAGATCCAGGCGTTCGTCTTTCCCAGATTTAACATGTGTCTGGAACTTTCCAAGTACATTAATACTCTCACCTGTGTAGGTTTTAAGTTTTACATCACATTTCTCAAGTTGTGATTCGACTTTATGGAAATTTTTGAAATAAACATTATCGGGCATTACCGGCACTACCGCCCCCGTGTCAACAACCATCTCAATTGGTGTGTTGTTGATGATCAGAGTAGTCACAATACTAAGAACAAGGGCTACCATTAGCGTATGCTATATTATGTAATCTAAGTCATCGTCATAGTTTAGGCCTACTTTCCCAACATGATTTTCATCTTCACTGTCGGATTCACAAACATTGACACGACCCGTGGGTCTGTTATATTTCTTATAAGGAGGTTTAGATCCATTTAGGTCTTTCCTATTTGACCTACACATGTTCGATAGGTGCCCTTTTCTCTGACAAGAAAAACAAGTAAAATCAACATACGGACAAGTATTTACATCATGTAGTTTACCACAACGGTAACATTTCTGTTTGTAATAACCTTTATTTTCCTCCCCAACTTTATTTTCTAACTTGGATTTGAATGGTTTGTGTTTTTGCCATGCACCTTTATTTACACTACCAGAAGGCCTAACATAACCTATTTCACCTGAATGTCTCTCAGGATGCAAAGATTTTACATTACTGTCAGCATTTTCAATCACTAATGCTAGCTCTAGTGCCTTAGGAAACGTTAGGTTGTCCCCCTCGGCCAACAATTTACTCTGTATAGTAGCTGATCTTAGGCCACATAAAAACCTGTCTCTAAGGGCTTCATCTAAAAAATTATCGAATTTACAAGAGGCAGCTTGTTTCTTAAGCTTAATTGCATAGTCTGTGATAGACTCTCCTTCCTTTTGTGCCCTTTTATTGAACAAAAACCGTTCGTAGGCTACGTTGATTCTAGGCTTGTAATGGTCCCCTAGACTATGATTGCATTCTTATAGTCACTTTCGCTAACCTTTGTGGGATGAAGTAGGTCTTTTAGTGTCGTATATAGGCCAGGGCCCATAATAGAAATGAAATAAGCCAACTTATCCTCATCCTTGATGCTGTTGATCTTGAAGAAGTTGTTCAGTCTCTCGGAGTAATTCTCGAACGTCTCCACTTCTTCGTTAAATTCACTAACTTTCCCGATGAGCTGCTTAGCCATATCGAAATATTAATATGAAACCAACTTTTCTAAAGTTACATAGTCTATTACCACCGAAATAAAACATTCAAGTTCGTGAAACCACGTTTTTTCCTTTCACGATGAAACAAGTCGTTTTCCGTTTTCCTCAAAGTTCAACCGGCACGCTCCCCTTCCACTTCCACCATGAACACGAACGTTCGTTCCAAGTTCCAATTCCAAGTTGCAGTTCCCACAATTTAAACTCGTTCCGTTCCAGTTGCAGCCGACCTACACATCACTTCGGAACGGGTATTCGCAATGAGCTATGGTAATAACTTGCAGAACGGTTGTTGGAATGGAGCGGAAAAATAAAATATCAGGAGTAGGAAGAAGCACGACTTTGAATAACAGTTACTTTGGAACGGTTACACCACGGCACACGCCACTAATTTTCATGCACACTTTTATCAAACATGAAAATCCGAAAATAATAAAGTACCTCGATTTTCACTGAAACCGAAAACACGCAAGTTCTTTGCAAACCTCGTCGCCACTATTATAATCGCGCTACTATTACGATTAAATATGATATCGCACTCGACTATTAGAAAACTACTTATTAGGGCTAGTGACCAGAACAGGTAGTGTCGTCTTTACTAACCTTGGTCTATACTCGAACTGCCGTCCGTCTCCTCGTCTAGAGTGGGGTTGGCTTCTTATCACTAGAGGGCAAAGTTCGTCTATTGTCTGTCTTACACTAATATAACTAAATCCTTCTTCTACTTTACTACAGTTATAGATTATAAAAGATTATAACAGGTTATACAGGGTGTCAAAATCCGGAACTGGCTATACATAACCATATTCGACGTACAAAAATAAATCGAAAATGTTCAGTAAATTTTTTGAATACAACTTCGTTTAGCCGCCATCCGCCATTTATTTTTAGCGAATTTCCCATATAGGGAATAAGCTATTACCGTAGTACTCATGGTAAGACCTGGACCCGGGACCGATTTTTTTTTCGTTTTGAGGTCCCTAGAGGCCAAAAACACCATCCGTTCAAATTCATATATATATATATATATATATATATATATATTTATATATATATATATTTATATATATATATATTTATATATATATATATGTGTCCGTTAGCGCGATAACTCGAGCAAAAATGATCCGATTTTGATGAAATTTGCTACAAACGTGTAAACCTACGTTTATTCGAACGAGTTCGCGAACCAGCATGATCGGACCATGGGAACAGGGGTTTATGGGGGCTTTTATGGGGTAAAAATGGGTTTTTCCTATTTTTGACACAAAAAACATAAAATTTTGAAATTTCTTTCCAAACTATTTTGTAGAGCTTAAAAAAACAAATAATTTAGTATATTGAAGCGTTATAATGCGCCTAATGGTTACGGAGAAAATTCCAAAAAATTGTTAATTTAAAATTCCCATGTTATTCTTATGGAGAATAAGTAAACCGTTGTAGTGTGCTTGTTTATTAACATATTTTGCCCAAATTTGGAAAATGTTTTTATTTCTTACTAACTATTAACATTTTACATAAAAAACACTTTTACCCTCCCTGTTGCAGCAAACCTAAGTATGTGTTAAACTGATTCTATTTAAATAGGGAATAAAAGTGATATTTTTAAGGAGACATTTTAGTCTAAATCCAATCAGGCAAATGGAAATTCGCTTAGTCTGCAGGTTTGCTGCGGCGGGGGTATTACTTAACAATTTATATTTTCGTTAATGTATCAAGTAAAAAATTGCTATTGGGATTTACAGGATAAATGTCCGAATACAAAAAAAATATTTTCCCCTTCTTTTATTTTCAAAATGGCGGCCACTTTAAATTTTTAAACTTAAATTACAAAATAATTGCTGAATTTATGAAAAATGCCAGGAACACTTTTATTTAGAAATTTTATTTCCCTATCCAACGATATCAAGTTCAAATAGATCGAGTAAGAAATAGCTGAAATATTATGGTTTTTAATTGTAAAATGGGGCAAACCTGACTTTCTTAACCTTATTCTACCCCATTTTACAACTTAATCGTAATATTTCAGCTATGTTCGAGAAAAAAATATATACTGAACGTTTTCGATTTATTTTTGTATGTAGAATATGGTTATGTAGTTCCGTATTTTTCAACGAGTATATATTTTTTAAGAACGGCCGTAGGTGTCTACATTCTTCAATAAAACATATTCCTGGTTTATTATTTTGTGTTTTGCATAGGTCGACCAAGGAGCGGTTGCGGGG
Organism: Macrosteles quadrilineatus; assembly: GCF_028750875.1. Taxonomy (NCBI): domain Eukaryota; kingdom Metazoa; phylum Arthropoda; class Insecta; order Hemiptera; family Cicadellidae; genus Macrosteles; species Macrosteles quadrilineatus. The sequence goes on from NW_026542608.1 coordinate 3,330,792, forward strand.
ATACCTGAGACTGAGCAACCGCCACTTGCGACGTAACTGCGAGTCTCCTCCAGATCACCGACGTGGTGACGTCATGACTCGCCTGGGGATGGACTCTGGCCGCAACAGCGAGGGAACCCTCAGTACGACGCCGGTTATCAACAACTCCTGATCACCGCTACTGGCCCGCAGCATTAGGGCCACCTGAACCGCTTAACAGACAACGCTGGACTGCGAGGTATCAAACAATAACTAAACGAATAAAGGCATAATATATTTTATATCATATTACTCTTTAACATAAAGGTTCAGTATCCTTAAAGTTTCAGATGAAAATATTCCTGTTCAAAATGTATAGGATTATCATGTTAAGTACAAAAGTAGATTAAAATAATTGTTTAGTAATATAAACCTAAAGCTGTCTCTTAACATAGGTACGATAAGAATATTAATCATTAGTATTCAGTGTTTTTTCATTAAGTTATGTACCATATGTACCATGGGCCAAATTTAGTTGCCGGTGGTGTAATGAAACATCACTATGTTTTTGGTTAGCACAATCGATATAAACGTAAAAATAATAAGTTTTCGACTAATCCTTAAAAATATGTTGGATTTTGGAAGGACAAAGGGGTCACTATGGCGAGGGCTGATATATTGACGGTGCGATGTATTTGTGTTAGGAATGTACAAGTCAAGGTCGTGCCATCTCTATCGTTGATCGATCGTGTGGAATTGTCAATTTACCCACTGTTGGCTAAAATAAGGGGTGAAATGTTTAAAGGTTTAATATAGCTCATAACGATGTACAACTTGATGATGTATTAGTTTGCGTTATTAAGGGATGAATAATTAAAAACAGTCAACTCTTAGATAGGAATTTAGAGTAATTTTATTTCAAAATATCATTGTTCTATATTCTCAGATTATTAAAATTTGAAATTAAATATCTCTTATAGGAATGCAAAATAAAAAAAATAATACAATACTAATTAATGTAATACCCCCCCCCCCTTACCCCCCGCCTTATTAAGCCTGCAGACTAGCAAAATTCCATGTTGCCTGATTTGATTTACTCTATCTACTATAAATTTCTTAGTTATTCCCTATTAAAAATATCACTAGTTAACAAGTACATACTGTACTTAGGTTTTTTGCTACAGGGAAGGTAATACAGTGTTTTTACATTGGAATGTTAATAGTTTTAAAATTTTCCAAATTTGACCAAAGAATGTTCATAAACAAGCAGACTAAAACAGTTTACCTTTTCTCCATTAGAATAACATAGGATTTTGAAATATACAGTTGTTTTGCGATTTTTTCACTAACCATTAGGTGCACACCTGAAATCGATCCCGGGTTCAGGTCTTACCATGAGACCTGCGGTAATAACCCATTCCCTAAATGGTAAGTTCGTTAAAACTTAAACCTATAAATGTTTAAAGTTAATAAACTCAGAAGAGACATTTTCTGAGAAAGCTTGATTGAAGAACTGACTATTTTCGATCGTAGGCTACTAAGATTTGCTAAATACGACTGCCGAGTATGAAGTAGTGGTTTGTTAAGTACGAAGTTATCTAAGTAGATGTTCGAATCACGTAGAAGAGGGAATAACACAGAACAAAACCGAATACACCACTGGTCAATACACATTAAAACATTCATGACTGGGTCATTGTAGTGTTGTCTGGGTCACTCAATGAGTTCATTTCTGCTGACCGAATACAGTTTAATGGTTAGTATTTCAAAATAACGTCACGCTCAGTGTATGAAAATAATGTGTCTTTGAATTAAATGACACACGAATATGTCTTCGAACTTTCAACGTTTACTAACGTTGTGTCCGGTACGAGATCCTCACTTGTGCATAGATTTGATCTGTAGTGTAAAGCGGACAAGGACGGGGTCTACGCGCGGCCACTAAATAAAATCCTGTTCATTGGCAACAGGTATACCCCATATCCAACCACGTTCGTTATTTGACAAACTCTATACTGCTAAATTTAAGCCAATTATGTAATCAAAATGACAGATTATTGGTGAAAAAATTGACAATATGGGACCCTCTGGGTTAAAATACAATCCCAATCCTCTGGGATTGGGGGAAACAAGTAATACATGATATATGATTCAGTCACGGGATATTTTATAAATAAAACAATCAATTAATTATATGTGCTCAATAAAATATTCTGCTAGTGTGAACTCTGATTACAGGCACGAGAGTGTGTGGAAGAGAGCACTGGCTGGTCCCATGACCGCCTGAGCCCGAGCATGGGACCACCCTGAGGAATGACCTGAATAGACATTGTCAATCAAACCGGTTCGATACTGTCTATAAAAAAACAAAGTGTTTAATAGTGATGTCTCAAGCTCAACATGATGTTTATGTATTTTTATATGTAATTTATATTAGCTACGCATAAAATGTGTTTATTGTTGCATAAGTGGTTTACCACTGTTTTTACAAAGTAGAACTATCATTATTGTTGATGAAGTATGTGCTACAAGAACCAAAGAAATATACAATAATTACAGATAAAATGAATTATCTAAATGTTTGAGATTAAAGAGATACGTGTATTCACTTCGTAGTCATTAATCCTGTACTAAGTTTTTAAAATATTTTATCAAGAAAATCACATTGGAACTACATTATGTATGCCACTTACTTTCATTGTAAAGTAATTTACAATTAGTTTTCACAATTTATTTTATACAATACTAGCAGAATACCCGTACTTCGCATGGGGTTGGCGTAGAAGTATAAAATGCTTATAGCAGTTATACTTGTGCTTTGCGTTTGCAATGGAAGAGGACACGGTTTGAGAACATTTGGTTCTTTTAATTTACTATGCTATAGTATAACACATACATCATAGCCATAATGCTCTACCACTACACCTAAACAAAAAAAGTAAATTATCGAATATTCGAACAATATAAAAAACTTATTTATATATTAGTAACTGTAAACATTCCTACTTTGACAGTTCTCATTTTGTATCACAGCTTTTTGTTGCTGCTTGGTTCAAATTAGCTGTTGTCATAAAAAATGCAAAAGAAATTAATGGTGCTGCACCCTGTTTGTTAAGCTGAATTACCTTATAACTTTTTTAATGATATTGAACATCATAGAACCAACTTGTGTAGTTGTAGTTGGTAAATCAGATGACTAAATTCTTTAATTCCTTTTAAATATGAATACTTATAAGGTTAACATGGGAAAGTCCACAGTCTCTGGGGTGGAGCCCGAAAGGATTTTTGAGATAAGACTGAATATGTCTATATGCTATAATCGGGAATGTGAGCTATCATCATACCAAATTTAAGCCCAATCCGACCAGTAGTTAATGCGTGATTGAACTTCAAGCAAAAAAAACAAATATACATACATTCAAACAAACAAAAAACAAACAAACAAACACTCAAACTTTCACATTTATAATATTACAATGATAACAGTCTCGTGTGGTCTCGTGGATGGGCAGCCTAATTAAAGTCACTTCGGTTTACCTGCTCTACAGAGTATATCATTATTGTAAATTTATATTATGTCCTAATGGTCTGTAAGTCATTTTTACTTTTGAGTAAAAAAAATAAATAAATTGATGGAGCTACTAACTTTCAAACTAACTTTAAGAGAATGACAAAGCAATTATCTTAAACAAACATCATACTAAAGTGTAATATCATAACATACCCTCGTAGAGAAGTAAATCGCTGGTGGAGAAACCTTTGGTGACCTGTGCCGGAAATTAAAACACCTACGGAGACCTTGATATTAAAACTTCATGAGGATATATGTTATTTTCCTTTAAAATAAAAAAAAATACATATACGAAATTCGCAATAACATACGTATCTAGCTGTCACACAACCTTTGTGAAAGGGGTGAAAATATCCAATGGAATATGCTAGAGGACTCAATATTAATAACAACGATTAACAGTGGAATCACTATTGGTATCAATATTACTAGAATACTCTATTTGTATCAATGGTTACTTTTTTGAGGGAGGAGTTTAAAATCCATTTACACACACTGAGAGGCTCAATCCCATTCTCACGGCTGCGTCTCGAAAGCCACGAATGTCCATGGCTATAAGCTGGGGAACGAAAGCCACGACAATTAGTGAAGGGTCGAAAAGGTTTAAAACCTGGGGACGTAAGCCACGACTGCGAGCCTGGTAGATTGCTGTCAGGGTGGCAGCTCACAGGGAGAACGGGAAATTTAATCTCCCTGTTATTTATGCGTCGCAAGCAAATTTGTCAGTTCAATCTGAATCCCCCGTGCTATAAAGGTTAGAAATAGACCTTTGAGCTATAGTACTGTTTGTTATTTTATTTTACTGCCTGGTTATCGTTAGTGAACTGTAGTTGTTCACTCATACAAATGCAATAATTAATTTCAAACAAATAATAACTCGGGATAAGCCATTGCCGTAGATCGTGCGGTAAAACCTAAACTCTAAACCGTCATGGTGGACAGCAAGCTCAGCTGGCGAGACCAGATCACCCGTACGGTGGACAAGGCCGCTAAAATGGTTTCTTCCTTTAGTCGGTTAATGGCCAATGTCGGAGGTTCGCGGTCCAGCCGCAGAAGGCTGATGATGTCTGCGGTCCAGTCCGTGCTCCTGTACGGTGCGGATGCTGGAGTCATCCCCGTCAAACTTTTGGCGGCGGAGAGGAAGGCAATTTATCAGCGCCTTGGGAGGACCAGGCAAGAATTGAGGAACGCACCCGGACCTTCCAGCTGTGTCAGGAGAGCTGGAAACAGGAGACAAGGGGGCTCTGGACCAGGCGACTGATACAACAGGTCCAACCTTGGGTTAATCGGCGGTGCGGAGAGGTGAACTTCTACCTCACCCAATTTCTGACGGGTCACGGCTTTTTTTCATTCATTCCCGACTTTTTTTAACTGCCAGCATTGGGAAAGGCCCCGCCTAGATGCTCAACAGTTCGTAGGACTGCTGTCGGTGGACACGGTCATACCTCATACCGATGATGATGGAGGGTGAGGACAATTGGACCTGTGTGTCACTTTACATCCAGGGTGTTCTCCGCGCCAAGAAGCTTGACCTCAACCGGGATGCGGTGTAGGTAAAAAAATAAATAATGCCAGAAACGGTGCGAGCCCTGTGGGCTTAGGTCACATGTTGGCCTGACTTGAAGTAATGTGACAAACAATTCCAGTTCTGTGTCCAACAGAGTAGAGGGGGTTTTTTAGTGAGTAGTCTGTGATCTCAGGAGTCTCACACTACAGGCTGGCTACCCTTGTGCGTAAAAGCATTTTCCCTCCTCACCCTAAAAAAAAATAAAAAAAATAAAAAAGAGCCCTAAACAGTTGCAGGCTCTCTTCAAATTTCCAGTAAATGGTTTTATTAAAACTTGATGTCTTGCATATACATTTCTCTACAAAAACATTGAAAAATGTTGCAATTCACTTCAACAGCTTATAGGTTGACATAATAAACAAAAAACATGAACTACTATTATACAGCAATTGCATGATTTTTACATTTTTAGTAGGTACGCTTTAAGAAGAAATGAACGGGATTGCACATATCAACAACTTCTAATCTTTTTTCTTGAGCATCCAGTCCCAAAAATAACTCCGCACAATCTTCTCTGGCCTTCAGCTTTGAATGTTTAGGCAAAACTGATGCAGTGATGCGAAATCCTAAATGTGCCGAAAAGTAAGGGTGACGCAGCATTCTTATGACTAATTCCATGATACCTCCCTCCATGCGTTCCATTTGTAATCGGGTGTCAACAACCCTAAACTATGATGTTACCAACCCCCGTAAAAATATTACACGCACTGGTATACTGTATAGTACTGGTTCTTTAAAGTAAAATTAATGCATAAATTTATGGTTCAACCCAAACTATGTTAACCACATTCGCCAGATCGTGTATGCAGATGCTTAAGAACGGCTGGTACTGAATTTGCCTTCTTCATCGAAAGAATAATTTTCCGATACTTAACTTGATTTCTGATCAGAATTTACAAAAAATCGGTTTTTATTTTTTTAATTATTAATGTGCACATTTGTATAACCATGCTATAGTGATACATAGTGAGCAATATAGCAACATAACTGTGTGTAGGATGTGACAATCAAACATGCAAAAATATTGACGGGGTTTTATTGGTTACCTAATACTTATGAATAAATGTAATTGTTTGGATTTTTGAAATAAAATACCAATAATAGTCGCAGTTATTGTTTAACAAAAGTAGTGATAGAAATATACCACATCACTTATTGAATTCAACATTACAACATGTAAAACTAAACGTGTATTGGACTTCCGTGCTGACGTAAAACCTTGTATAACTTAAGTTTTAAGTTTAACTTTTATCGTTAAATAATCATATCTTCCATAATGCTCAATACAATAAGGGGTTTTCGTCATAATAAAGCAAAAACACCCATATTTATACATCATGCGTTGCGGGTCTAAAGTAACATTTTTATTCCATAGCGATTAAAAATAATTTGTTGCAAAAAGTTGTGAATTTGGATTGTGACAACGTATAAAATCAAAATTATTTATCGATTGATTAATTAGGTAAAGATTTAGCCTATTGTTGCATTGTTGACAGTAGCTAGACACATCGATGGTACTGTATAATGTACTAGCAGAGTACCCGTCCTTCGTACGGGGTTGGAATATAAGTATAAAATATTTATTGCAGTTATGCTCATAAGCTTCTGTTTGCAAGAGGGGAAGGACACAGTTTGACAACATTTGCTTCTTTAAACTTAAGGTATACTATAGTATTACACATCTACCTTAGCCATAATGTTCTACAACTAAAAATATATTACAAAAAAATCGCAAAATATCACAAATTATTCATGAAATTAAAAACATATACCACACTGTAATCAATCCTTCTTTGACAGTTCTCATTGCGTATCGCAGTTTTTTGTTTTAAATTACGAGTATACAGTATTAGCTGTTTTCATAAATGCAAAAAAAAAATTGTGCTGCACTCTGTTGGTAAATCTTATAACTTTTTAATACTTTTGCAAATCACAGAACAAACCTTTTTATTTGAAACAGCTTACTAAATTATTTTATTCCCTTTAAATATGAATACTCGTAAGGTTAACATAGGAAACTACACACCCACTGGGGTGGAGCCCGAAATGATTTTTGAGATAAGAATATGCCTATATGTTAATCAGGAATGTAAGCTATAATTATGCAAAATTTCAGCCCAATCCGTCCAGTAGTTAATGCGTGATTGAACTTCGAGCAAACAAACAAACACACAAACTTTCATATTTATAATATTAGTTAGATTGTAAACATCACAATCTTAATACAAGAAATGATTTAACCAACTTTCTATACAGTAAATTATTTACGTTAGCAGTATTGAAAACAAGTGGGAAGTACAATAAGGATTTTCGTCAATATTCGTCAGCCTATGGTCAATCATGTAAATTAGTCGTACTCATAAGCACGTAAAAACCCCCCTACGCTTTTGATCTGATTGGATATCGTTCATATTGGATCAACAATACATACAAATTTAACATAACCTATTGGTATTTTACATATTGTTTTAACAATAAATACAAATTTGTATTTGATATTGATTCAACAGGAAAAGAAACAGACAGCAAAAGAATCAACTAAGTTATTAACAGTCACAATATACATGGAATATGTTATTGGGGTTACATTTGTCTGCTCCTTCATTATTTTTAGCTCTTACAACTGTATTTGAAAATTCATCGAAACCTCATCAAACAGCTTTAGCAAAATATTTGCGTCCATCCCTGCATATTATAATTAACATGTTCATGTAAGAGATTCCCGTTTCTCCCTCGCCCCTCCCAACTACCTGGCCCGCCGTCGTGGCTTTCGTTCCCAGGATTAAAACTTCTCAAACCCTCGCTAATTGCCGTGGCTTAAGTCCCCCCAGCTTATAGAGATAAACATTCGTGGCTTTCATCCTGCGTCCATTCTCACTGCCAGCGTGACAACGACATTTACATGGCTACAGGGTTGGAGATCGTACATTGGCAGAAGTGACTCTCAAGGCTCCTCGACGCTGAACGTGGGAAAGCCGGTCACGGAAGACGCGCCTCTCACAGCACATGGGCACAGACCTCAGCACTTTACAAGAACACTGATTAGGCAGCAGGCACCAGTAGGCGGCGTTGGCAGGAATGGGGACCGTCGACGTTTGGCATAAGCCTACTAAGGGCAGCGACTTTGTCAACGGCTCGCTTGATTTGCTCAACGAAAGACTTTATTGAGCGGAGCGAAGCGAAGCGAGCGAAGCTCTTATACTACACTCCTGCTTTTGTTTTACAAATCCTCCTCCTGAACGGCTGAAGCGATCTGCACCAAATTTAGCACAATCATAGTAACCGACCATGGGAAGGTATAAATCTGAAATGGTACAAATCGGACCACAGGGCTTTTCTCTACGTGAATTCAAACTTTTGGAAATTTAACATGGGCCTTATGGGTTAATTGGTTGCCATGACATTATTTGCGAGATAACAATAAAAAGGTAAACAAGAGTCGCAACATATGTTAGTCAACGAATCATCTAAATAGCATATTACAAATACCGTACAGAGAAAAAGGGAAGAACAATCGGATTAATATCATTGAGTATAATTTACTACAAAATGAAATACCAATAATTATGGTCGGCGGAATAAGGCTGATGCACCCTTGACTTTAAATAATCCAAATAGCCATTCCATTTATGTGAACCAAATCTAGGCCTACGTACAATTGACTTTGGATACTGCAAGTAGACATTCCATTGACGTGAACCCGACGTATCATTGACTTTGGATACCGCAAGTAAACAATTCGTATCATTAACTTGGAATACTGCAAATAGACATTCGACATTCCATTTATGTAAACCGTCAATGGCGTACCATTGACTTTGGATGATGCAAATAGGCATTTTATTTATCCGAACCAAATGTATCATTGGCATTGGATACTGTAATTAGACATTTATGAGAACCAGATGAAACATATGCTTTAGTTTCTGCAATTAGACAATTCATTTGCGTGAACCAGACTTATAATTGACTTTGAATACTGCAAATAGACATTCCATTTAAGTGAACCAAATGTACCATTGACATTGGATCTGCAAGTATTTAATCTCATTTGCGAGGAACAGATGTAAAATTGACTTTAAAAAAGTATTGGATTAATATGCTAGCTCCGCTCAATATTGCAAGCATACAACTGCATTGCACACCTAGTACTTTATACTTTCCTATGAAACGGCGACCATACAAAGTAGGTATTTTAATGATATTTAGACATCTTCCTGACAGTCACCACCAAGGTATTTGACATTAGGCTTGGTCTCCAGTTGGACAGGTCCCACCTGTACTGAAAGGCCAGTGGCAATCCAAGACCAAAGATTGGCTTAGAATTAGATTGGTTTGGAAAGTTGGTTATCTTGGACTTTCCGACTGCCAGTGATAATCCGTGATCCCGCATCCACTTGTTGACTCGAAGCATCACTACTCCGAGTTTTAGCTTCACCATTTACATCTTCCTCTTTGACGTTTCTGTCTGCTGCCTGAGCAGCGACGTCGTCGGCCTATTTAGCCTATTTCGAGTTTGGTCTCTCTGCCATTTCGAGTCTTGGCAGCTCCATTCCCTGTGCATCTCCAGAAGTGATGGACATACGACGCTGACCTCCAGTAGTGTCAAATGCTAGCAACACACGGTCCAAATGGTAGGACACAGTCATTCGCAGGAGGTAGGAAGGAACGCGGAACGTATGCTCGGGCGCCCGTAGCATGACGTGCCACCTGGCGGAGTTGAACGCGTTTGTCACTTCAAGAGTGGGGAAGAGAACCAAGTGGGGCAACCAGTGGTTTAGGTCCTTCATACTCTGCAAATCTTTAACTAAAAGGGTTGGTTTTTGGGTAGTGAATACACATGCTCGTGAATAAAGCCATTTTCATCCAAATTGACAATCAATGCCTATATAAAATATGACAACCCTAACAAATGGAAAATGCTTCTTTTCAAATATAACATAAGATAATATGCAGCAGAATCACATTATGTCTGTTGGTATTTCTAGTGATTAACCTGCTATTAATTATTGATATAATTATTAACTTTTATCTATTGTTATTACTAACCTATGACAGTAACAATATACAGCGATGAACCTACTCTAGAAACGTTTATACCGATATAACGCTCGCGTAACGATATTACAACTACTGTAACGGTTCCTCCTTTACCGATCTATTAATATGATTCCTCGAGTAACTTCTGCTAACCATAGCGATTTTGAACGCTTAACAACCACTTTGACCTCAAATATGAGAGAAATAGCGGACAAATTTCAAAAAGAAATATCAGTAATTAATAAAGGCATGAGACGTCCAAATTTACACAAGACATCGGATACATATCCTGGTAGAAGATCATGGCAACGCTCCAAGAATCGATTTGATCACCATGACGTCTGTTATTATCACTGGTGGTTCAGAGACGCAGCAACGAAGTGCACCAACCCTTGCAGATTCAAAAGAAGCAGTTTGGAAAACTATCAAGGGAGTCACTAATGGCGACAAGCGACTCTAACCTCACATGTTCCCGTCGCCTATTTGTCACCGATAAGGTAACCAAATAACAATTTCTAGTTGACACGGGAGATTTAGATGCGTATACCCTCGCAATATGTTAGATAAAAAAAGAACCAAGACTGACGATACTCCGTATGCAGCTAACAATACTGAGATTGCAACATATGGTCATAGATAAACATGTGTTGCTTAGTCTATGATATTATTTAGTAACATTGCCTTTGGACTTTGGTCTACGCCACTCATTAGTATGGGGTTTCATCATAGCCGATTACCAAACCAATAATAGAGATAGACTTTTACACCATTGTGATCTGCTTGTTGCTGTTTAGTTGACCAGTCAACTTCTTTTTTTCCAAACGTCAGACTCCTTTAGGTCATTTTGGTGAGTTGTGTTAAAACTAAGACTTACTTCAGGAATACCCAAACCTCACCAGGCCTGCAGGTCAACCTGATTGTGCTTCACCAGGACTGAAACACAACACCAGGACCTCCGGTAGTAAGCCCCGCCGCCTGGCACTGGCCAAGTTTAAACTCGCCAAAAATGAATTTGGATCCAAGGTACAACTAGGTGGAGCTCTTTTAGTAGCTGGCCTTCTCCTCTTCACATGGTTCCCAAAAAAAGGCGATGAGTGGAGGCCATGTGGTATATATATTGTATATATATGAATTTGAACGGATGGTGTTTTTGGCCTCTAGGGACCTCAAAACGAAAAAGCAAATCGGTCCCGGGTCCAGGTCTTACCATGAGTACTACGGTAATAGCTTATTCCCTATATGGGAGATTCGCTTGAAGGAAATTATCAAACATTCACACAATATCACAAATTATGTATTAAATCAAAAACATAAATATTACTGTAAACAATCCTACTTTGACAGCTCTCATTGTGCATCACAGCTTTTTGATGCTGCTTACTTCAAATTAGCTTTTATCATATTTGCAAAAGACGTAATAGTGATGCACCCTGTTGGTAAACCTTATAACTTTTTTAAATATCATAAAACCAACTTGTTTGGACGAATCAGCTGGCAAAATAATTAAAATCCTTTTAAAATATGAATACCCATAAGGTTAACACGGGAATTTCCAGAGCCACTGGGGCATAGCCTAATACCCCCGCCGCAGCAAACCTGCCGTCTAAGCGAATTTCCATTTGGCCGAATTGATTTTCAATTGATCTATTTAAATAACATTATTAGGTTTAACGAGTACCTAGGTTTGCTGCTACAAGGAAACTAATAAAGTAGTGTGTTTATAGTAAAATATTGATAGCTTACTATAAAATAAATAAATTTGCCAAGTTTGATCAAAATATATCCATAAACAAGCAAACTACAACATTTTACAATATTCTCCATAAGAATAACATGGGAATTTTAAATTTCCCATTTTTTTAGTTTTCTCCGTAACCAATAACCGTACAAAAACACTTTGATATACTGAATTGTTTGTTTTTTTTAAGCTCTTTAAGAAGGTTTAGAGAAAAATTGGGAAATTTTGTGTTTTGAGGGTAAAAAGTGAGAAAAACCAATTTTTACCCCATAAAACCCCCCATAAAACCCTGTTCCCATGGTCCGATCATGCTGGATCGCGAACTCATTCAAGTTTATCCCGCCTTACACCTTCAAACCAAATTTCATCAAAATCGGATAAAAATTACTCAAGTTATCGTGTTCACGGACACATATATATATATATAAATCTATATATATATATACCTATATATATATACATATATAAAAATTTGAACGAATGGTGTTTTTGGCCTCTGGGGACATTAAAATGAAAAAGTAAATCGGTCCCGGGCCTAAGTCTTACCATGAGACCTACGGTAATAGCTACTTCCCTATAGGGAAATTCGCTAAAAGGAGTTTTGAGATAACAATATGCCTATATGTTAATCGGGAATGTGAGCTATCATCACCCCAAGTTTCAGCCCAATCCGACCAGTGTTTTTCGTGTTTACCTGTCACAAACATCCATACAAAAAAGTAAACTTTCTCATTTATAATATTAGTAGGATTTAGTTAATCAACAAGGATTATGGGTTTAGCTTTGAGTACCAGGTAAACACAATCCTAATTTAAAGGCGAATGATAAGCAAATAATAGATACATCGGGGTTTGCAGTACAGTATAGCAGATACACAGTAACATCCATTATTCACAGTAGATCTGCTTTTATCTCACAAGAGGAGCTTAATTAAAGCAATAAATACTCCACCGGATACCCCGGCGGATATGCGCCGATTCAAACGCTGCAAACTTCAAACTTCATCCGACAATAATTATTCAAACCTCAATCCTCAGAATGGTTACTGTAACGAAAACAATGAAAAGCGAAATATTATTTTACTTCGAATTTCAAGACAACGGTTTAATTTTACTTCGAAATGCCAGAAAGGTATTTACGATCCTTAGAATCTGTTAATTCCAGTTGTTGTCTGTGCGTTATGCAGGTATAACATTTGAATTGCACGCCAGGTATCATATCCTCGTCATGATTGTTGTATCATTGACTATTGGATGTTGTATCTAAATTTAATAAAATGGCAATAAAATGTGTAAACATTAACTGGACTTATACAACTGAACTAACAACATAAATAAAAGTACAATAATCCCCCCTCCCATGAGCTGATTATGAAATTTGCAGAGCTGAAGTTGTGTTGTAAAATGTAAATACTTATCCTTGACATTGCATCTACATTCTATTTCATAATTTGTAGTTTTTATTTTCAATGTGTAAAACTACCTTAAGACTGGAACCTCTTTAACCGCCGTTTTATTACACCTCGTGTTTTCTTCAGATTATGTAGCAGTTGTTCAGTAATTCTTCAATTTTCTCGTCGCAAATATAGTATTTGAAAATAACAAGTACACTAGTTAACTTAAACTAGACGTTCCATCCCCATGTTAGAGTTGTCTCTAGTTGTTTAATAACAATCATCGTAGTTGATGTGAGCCACCGACGGATTGTACTAATCAAAATTACGAATTTCTGTCGAACACAACCCTTTTTTACCGAATCAAACCATTTTAGTATTTTAGATACGTTAATCTAATTGCCAAAAACATTCCCACACTCCGTACTGCTAGCTTTTACTACTTCTTTCACCATTTCCTATGTCGTGGGCATGCTTCCATCCCTTATCATTGCATTTTAGCATTGCAGATACATTGAAACTGCTACAAACGGTTTCCAGTTCCCACACTCCACACTGCTCACCTTACTACTTCTTTCACCTCTTCCTACGTCGCGGATCTGTTTCCCTCTCCTCCCATAGCATTTTAAGATTGTAGATACCTAAATCTAATCGTCATAAACAGATCCCACACTCCGAACAACTCGCCTTTACTACTTCCTTCACCACTTCCTACAACGCGGACCTGTTTCCCTCCCTTTCAGTAGCATTTTAGGATTGCAGATACCTTAATCTAATCGTCACGAACAGTTCCCTCAGTCCGGACTGCTTGCCTTTACTACTTCCTTCACCACTTCCTACGTCACGGACCTGTTTTCCTCCTTTCCTATAGCATTTTAGGATTGCAGATACCTTAATATAACGGTCACAAACAGTTCCCACAGTCCGGACTGCTTGCCTTTACTACTTCCTTCAACACTTCCTACTTCATGGACCTGTTTCCCTCCTGTTCCCTCGTAAGAAGAGGTGGTGTCTGTGTGTGTGTGTGTGTTTGTATGAGATAATCTCAAAAACTACTGAACCAACTGGGCTCAAATTGCACACAAATGAAGCTACAGCTCCGAGGATAGCATCATAGGATTGCAAATACCTTAATCTAATGGTCTCAAACAGATCCCACACCCCGAACAGCTCGCCTTGACTACTTCCTTCACCACCTCCTACGTCGTGGACCTGTTTCCTCCCTTCCCATGGAATCTTAGGAATGCAGATACCTTAATCTAATCGTCATAAACAGTTTCCAAACTCCGGACTGCTCGCCTTTACTACTTCCTTCACCACTTCCCACGTCGCGAACCTGTTTTCCTCCCTTCTCATAGAATTTTAGGACTGCAGATACCTTAATCTAATCGTCATAAACAGTTTCCAAACTCCAGACTGCTCGCCTTTACTACTTCCTTCACCACTTCCTACGTCGCATACCTGTTTTCCTCCCTTCCCATAGAATTTTAGGAATGCAGATACCTTAATCTAATCGTCATAAACAGTTTCCACACTCCAAACTGTTCGCCTTTACTACTTCCTTCACCTCTTCCTACGTCGCGGACCTGTTTTCCTCCCTTCTCATAGAATTTTAGGAACGCAGATACCTTAATCTAATCGTCATAAACAGTTTCCACACTCCAGACTGCTCACCTTTACTACTTCCTTAACCACTTCATGCGTCACGGACCTCAAGCTAGTGTCGTCATTTGATTATATTATTTATGATCCATACCGTTTCTGTTCTAATATCTGTGGAATAATGATATCAGCTATTTCTTTATCTACTGCATTTAAAAGTCAACAGCTGATCATATGTCTTTGTTTATATGTCAAATACTGCTTCCATAAGGATTACATTGAAACTTTGAAACCCAGTGGGGTGGATTCCTGAGAGACTTTTTTAACGCCATATAGATGTTGGCACTCACCGATATGGTCTTTATCACCATGCAAAAGTTGAAAACGATTGATTCAGCCGTCTAGGAGGAGTTTGCGTATTACGAAATGCATAAGAGTCGACGTATAAGAGCTTCGCTCGCTTCACTCGCTCCGCTCAAAAAAGTCCAATGAACTAAGTGCATGGTAATCATTTGGGAATCATTAGCTATCTATCTATCTATCTAAATATATAAAAGGCAAAGCCCTCACTGACTGACTGACTCACTCACTCACTCACTCACTCACTCATCACTAATTCTCCCACTTCCCATTTACCTAGGAGGCTGAAATTCGGTACACTGATTCTTTGGGCATTAAATAGGAAAACTAAGTGGTTTTTATTCTGATCGGGCTTTCGGGCTCCGCCCCAGTGGCTCTGGAGTTTCCCATGTTAACCTTATGATTTTTCACATTTAAAAGGAATTAATGAATCTTAACAGCTGTTTCAATTAAACGAGTTGGTTCTGTTCTATGATGTTCAATAGCATTAAAGTTACAAGGATTACCAACAGGGTGCAGCACTATTATTATTTTTGTTATTTATGACAACAGCTAATTTGCAACCAAAAGGTGAATGAGCGTAGCGAACGAGCTAACCTGAAGGCAAGTGAACGCAGCGAACGAGCTCCAACCTAAAGCACGGGTCACACTAGGCTGGCATCAGCGGCGAATTGAAAGAAGCCGCGACTGTCAGCTTTAATGTGACCACAAAATTCGCAGCTGACACTGAGCTGACTCAGCCTGGATTGGTGAGCCGGTGATGCTGGTGCCAGCTGCTGATCACCAGCGGCTGGCGAACAGCCTAGTGTGACCCGTGCTTAAAGGTGAGTGAGCGTAGCGAACGAACTTTGACCAGGACGTGATTGAGCAAGCGAATACTTATGAAGTTAAACGGGGCAAAGCCCGTGGGTACAGCTATATAGTACTATTATAAAGAAGAGGTGGTGTCTGTGTGTGTGTGTGTTTGTATGAGATAATCTCAAAAACTACTGAACCAACTGGGCTCAAATTGCACACAAATGAAGCTACAGCTCCGAGGATACATATATAACTATTCCCGCTTCGATATTGTCCTAGGGCTCTGCCCCGTGGGCTTTCAAAAATTTGAGGTGAGAGTTTTAAAAGTAAATATTGATTGGGGGTATCCGTGGTAACAAACGGGGCCAATTCAGCTTGTAGTCCTTGTTCTTCGAGTTTTTCGATTAACTTTTTGTAAGCCGAGTCCTTTGCATTTCTATTTAATATAGTCTGCAGTCGACGCGTCCCACAGACATGGATAATTTCTAAATGTATCTAGAAAGGTAATTATGTCCCTACCTGACCACTTGTTACTGTCAACCATGATCAATAATCGCATAAATACAAAGAAAATACAGTCGAACCCAACCAACACTGCAAAACAAACTGGATGCGTATTAATTCACCAGCCGCTTGTTAGCTACTAGGTGTTCACATTGGCTGTCTGGCGCCAGCGAGGAGATCACGTGACTGCTAGCGGAGGGTAGGCAGCGCTCAAAAGTTAAACATGTTCAACTTCTGATTGTGGCTGGTAAACACCAGCCCGCTGGCATTTACCAGCCGCTAGTGCTGGGTCAGACTAGGCTGCTTGCTGGCAATATTCGGCAATATTAACAGCGGCTGCTTAGTAGCGGCTGCTAAACAGCCTAGTGTGACCGCGGCTTTTAATGTGACCACAAAATTCGCAGCTGACACTGAGCTGACTCAGCCTGGATTGGTGAGCCGGTGATGCTGGTGCCAGCTGCTGATCACCAGCGGCTGGCGAACAGCCTAGTGTGACTCGTGCTTAAAGGTGAGTGAGCGTAGCGAACGAACTTTGACCAGGACGTGATTGAGCAAGCGAATACTTATGAAGTTAAACGGGGCAAAGCCCGTGGGTACAGCTATATATATAGTACTATTATAAAGAAGAGGTGGTGTCTGTGTGTGTGTGTGTTTGTATGAGATAATCTCAAAAACTACTGAACCAACTGGGCTCAAATTGCACACAAATGAAGCTACAGCTCCGAGGATACATATATAACTATTCCCGCTTCGATATTGTCCTAGGGCTCTGCCCCGTGGGCTTTCAAAAATTTGAGGTGAGAGTTTTAAAAGTAAATATTGATTGGGGGTATCCGTGGTAACAAAGAACAAACCTACAAAGTTTAAAAATGTAAAAAGCAGAACTAACTGTTAAATGAATTTTGATTTCACAATTCCACACAGCTGGTTCAAACATATTAAATACTGCACGAATATTAGTACAGAGAGGGTAGGGATTATAAATTTAAAATAATGATGTCACTTTCCCGAATGTAAACATTATTTAAAATTACTTAAATGGAACTGTTAAACCATATTTCAATGTAATTTCATTAGTATATGATTCTTTTAGTTACTTCATTTGTTTATGTTTATGACCTATTATACTGAGTCTGTTCTAATATTTGTGAAATGCTGTAATAATATTTTACAGGGAATAATTCGTTGTAAAATAAATCATTCATATAGGATTTATATAGGAAATAATTAAGATTCTATAATCATTGCCGTATCGACCTAGGCCATTATCCTGAGTTTTATGAGGTTTATCTTTTTGATTTATTTTTTTGTAAACAGTAATATAACCCCACTGCCGCAGAAAATCTATAGACTGAGCGAATTTCCATTTGCCTGATTATAATTTCACTGAAATATGTTAGGAAATTACCCTACTTTCCATATTTATTTCTATTTTCCAATTGTTTTTCTATTTTTCGGTTTGGAATTCAACAATATAAAAAAACAATAATTCCAAACCGAAAAATAGAAAAACTATTGGAAAATAGAAATAAATATGGAAAGTAGGGTAATTTCCTAACATATTGTGATAGCTTTTTGTTTACAGTGCAAACCATGAAATGCATTCCTTTATTATACCTTAAAATCTATCATCGTAGGTAGCCTAAATAAGTATTCACAGTATCAGTTAACAAAAACTTACTATTATCAAGTCATGTATAGTACTGTTAAATTTTGTTTCTAAATGAAATGGTAGGAGTGAAACCATTTTGCATTTTCAAAGATCCAACATTGTCTCTTTTGCATACTGACCCCGTTGCAAGGCACAAAGCTGCTAGCAAACAAATAGTTAGCGCTGGTTTGCAGAAGCTGTTCAAATGGCGATACTAATTGTGACCAACGGGATAGATTTATTTAGTATCTTATATGAATTAGAGTTAATCATGTACTACCACAAAGTATTCTTTCTACATCAATTACAATTTCATAATACCCCCACCACAGCAAACCTGCAGCCAAAGCAAATTTCCATTTGTGTGATTTTATTTTCAATTAAATCTAATTCAATAACATTGGGTTTAACGAGTACCTAGGTTTGCTGCCCACAGGGAGGGTAACGAAGTGTGATTTTAAGGAAAATATTATTAGCGTAGTATGAACAAATAAATTTGCCAAGTTTGATAAAAATCTATCCATAAACAAGCAATATTACAACAGTATACTTATCCTACTAATATTATAAGTAAGAAAGTTTGGATGTACGGATGTATGGATGAATGTATGGATGGATGGATGGATGGATGGATGTTTGTGATAGGTAAACGCGAAAAATACTAATCCGACAAGGTTGAAATTTGGTATGATGATAGCTGGCATTCCCGATTAACAAGGCGGGGACACACTTGTCATACACCCTTCCGATCCGACTCCGATCATACTGCGGTACGACTGTCGGACAGGGAAATGGTACATAACATTGAACGCGGTTGTTCACACCTCTCCGACACGCGTCATGTCATACTCCGATCCTACTCCGATTTTGGTTCCGATCACGCACCGACACTGCAGTCTATTTGTTTGTCGGATGCAGGACGGGTTGTTTCTAGACTAGTTGCTTGTACAAATTTTTATTTTTATTGTGTTTAAACTTCTATTTTGCTCAAAATGAGCTCTGTAAAAGCAGAGGAGCTGATCGAGGAAGTGCGCAAGCATCCAGTGTTGTACGACCAGTCCACGGAGCTGTACCGGAACGCGGAACACAAAGAACAGATCTGGAAAAGAGTGGCAAAGGAATTAAATGTCGAAGGTAAGACCTAATTTAGTTTAGGGACATTTTAAAAATAAACCTTAACCTGGTAAATAGGCATGGCACACATGTGGCGTGGTAAATTTAGTTTGGTAAAGAAATGTGTTGCATCACTGGCCACTGCGTAGTTAACTTCACTGTCTACAGGAACAAATGTTGTTTTTTTAGTTCACTTGAATCACTTGTTCTCCTAGTGACATATTCTTACATCAAAAATCCTTTCATGCTCCGCCCCAGTGGCTCTGGCTCTGGAGTTTCTCATGTAAACCTCATGAGTATTCATATTTAAAGAAATTAAAGAATTTTGTCAGCCGATTCAACTTCACAAGTTGGTTCTATGATATTAAATAGCATTAAAAAGTTATGAGTCTTACCAATAGGGTGCAGCACTATTATGTTTTTGCATTTATGACCACAGCTAATTTGAACCAACTAGCAACAGAAAGTTATGGTACACAATGAGAACTTAACTTTTTCCCATGGTTTAGGTGCAGTCGTAGAACATTAGGGCTATGGTAGATGTGTGCTAAACTATAGGGTACCGTATAAATTAAAAGACCAAATTTTCTTAAACCGTGTCCTCTCCCATAACTGCAATAAGCTAATAAGCATTTATACTTACATGCCAACCCCGTACGAAGGACGGGTACTCTGCTAGTTCTATATATAATTCAGTTTTAAAAATCTTTGTACAACTAAATCTAGAGTTCTACTGGACCGATTTTATTAATTAATGGGTCGTTGGAAAGCTTAATGCGTGTAGATTTGCAAATAATTATGAAAGTTTGTTTTTGTCATGATTTATGGTAAAAAAACATGTTTTCCATAAGAAATACATTAAAAAGGGTGTTTTCGCACTTTTTATTTGTGTGCGACTTTTGGCTGCCTTTTTTGAGTATATTCAAGAAGTGCATTGGTATCAATTTGTAGGAAATTTAATTCTCTTTCAGAATTTCACCTTCCACTTTGGTCGATTTCCTCACCATTTAAAAGTTATTTTCAAAAAAGCTAAGCAACCTGCGAAATTATAGTAATGAAAAAATGCGGAGTTAGGGATATTTTTGTTAAACTTTGTACAACTAAATCTAGACTTCTACTAGACCGATTTTGTTAATTAATGGGTCATTGGAAAGCCTAAATTACGTAGATTTGCAAATAATTATGAAAGTGTGATTTTATTAAATATTTGTGGGGAAAAAATAAAAATAACAAAAATACATTAAAAACTGTATTTTTCACGTTTCTGTTTTCAAGTTTCTATTTGTAGCCAGATTATGTCTGCCTTTATTAAGTATTTTCAAGAAATGCATAGTGGTTGTTTGTAGTAAATTGTATTATCTTTCAGAATATTATATACAATTTAGTCGATTTCCCCTCCATTAAAAAGTTATTGGCAATAAGCTAAGTGACCTCGAAATTTATAGTGGTGAGAAAATACTTAAGTAGATATATTTTTGTTAAACTTTGTACAACTAAATCTAGACTTCTACTAAACCGATTTTGTTTCTTAATGGATCGTTAGAAAGCCTAACTCGTGTAGATTTGCAAATAATTATGAAAGTTTGATTCTATTACATATTTGAGGTGAAAAAAGAGAAAAAAAAACAATAATAATTTAAAACGCCTTTTTCCAAATTTATATATCTAATTTTATATTTGTAGCCAACTTTAGGCTGCCTGTATAGAGCATTTTCAAGATATGCACAAAATTAATTTGTAGGAAATTTTATTCTCTATCAGAATATTATCTTCCTTTTTGGTCGATTTCCTCCCCATTTCAAAGTTATTTGCAAAAATGTTATGCAACCTCCCAATTTATAGTGGGAAGAAAATACTGAATTAATGATGTTGTCGTTAAACTTTGTGCAATTAAATCTACAGTTCTACTAAACCGATTTTATCAATCGGTTAATAGGTCATTGTAAATCCTAATTCATGTAGATTTGCAAATGATTATGAAGGTTTGATTTTTTAAGATTTACTAGGTGAAACCCGTCAAAGTAGACAGTTACTATTAAGGTTTCAAGCAATATCGTTTGACTATAAATCGATGAAAAATAACTCGATTTGTTGAACAATTTCAGTTGTTCGTGATTTAGCAATGTGCCTTAGGCACGTCCGATCGTAATAATCAATCATTCAAATGGAAGCTGGTATTTCACTGAAGGTTCTTAGGTCAAAACAAATAGGATAACGTACTGTAATTAGAGTTGAGTAAATATATCTAAAACTAAATTCCATATCCAAGAAATAATTAAATTTGTGTTTTCTGATTAAGCGATACAGTATCTTGAACTTAAATGATTAAAACTATCAATATCCCAAATGAAAGCCTTTATTTCTAGAAGTATTTAAAGACCAAGATATATAAAATAACTTAAATAAAAATATAGTTGCCTATCATTTATTGCAAATAAGTACTAAAACGATTATAATTATTGTTGATTCGTGATTCAGCAGTGTGTTGTAGGTAGATCTAAATAATCAATAGTGCAAATGAAAGCTGGTATTTCACTAAAGATTTTTAGACCACTAAATATAGCGTAATGTAATTAAAGTTAAAACAAATTTAACTCCCATAAGAAATGTACAGGGAGGCAGTTTGTGTAGGCCTATAGCTCGAAATATACGTCACCATGAATGCCGATGCTTGATGGCAAATCTATGATGCGTCCTTACCTTTAGTTTAAGGCCAAAATTATGAAAATCGGTCGGGTAGAAGAGCTTACCCGTCTCGGAAAAGAAAAAAAAACAATAATTTTTATATATGGCAATTAATAATTGATGCATAATCTAATCATACGAAACATGTGTTAATAATTTAACAGCATATTGTCATTTAATTGATTTTTCTTTGAAATGTTGTTGTTAACAATTTTCATTTGTGTTTAAAGTGTGCTCCTTATGTTAAGTGTGTGATTCCAAATGTTATGTGCTTAATCTGTACCATTAATACTAGTGAGTAAAGGGGTGTATGGATTTCATAACCATTGATGACTGGAGGAACATCCTCATTCTCTTTGCTCTCTGCAACACGTATTGTGTAGGACAGCAGTTGCAACAATCACACTCTCAATCCTGTCCAGGTTTAATCGAATTCCAAGTCAGAGTATGGGAAATCCACGTTTCCATACTCCGTAACTTCTCTCAATGGGATTTCTTGTCCTGGTTGACTGCCTCCTGGAAGAGATTTTCCTCAGGAGTAGTGACACTGTCTAATGGTGTTACCAAGTAGTTAGTGCAGGCATAACTACTGTCTCCGATCAATAAATTACTACCGTAGCTTCCGTTCTCGAAATTATGCCTGATACGAGATGATTTGCGAGTCATGAGTAGATCCTGGCCATCAAGCCACAATGTTCCTTATGATTAGTTCACTGTCACACACACTTTAAACATTTATAGAGAAAATTCCCATTCGATTTCTATTCAGTTCAGCATTATCTCCTCCGGGCAATTGGATTTTAATGCGAGTACAGTCTAAGGCTCCAACGCAATTTGGGAACCGGGCTTTCTTATAAAATCAATTCTTTATTCTGCCTAATACTTCCTGATCTGCTGGCAAATGAATGGCTTCAGAGCTTAATCGTGCTATTGCTGCGGATACTTGCTTATCAGTGTATCCCACTCAGCTCTCCTACAGTTATGGGAAAGATGCCAGAAGCATAAAATCTAAGACAGATAAGAAGCTAAGACAGATGGGCAGGTGACACAGCACGATTCTTGGTAGTTTTTGTCGATATTTGATCCTGAGTCAACTCCAAAACTAGATTTGCCGTCCTTTTATGCATCTGAACCTATGAAAAAAAAATCAAACTCGTCCCATTTTTCAAAGTGATCGACTCGGTCTCTTATTTTTGTTGGTCCTCTAGTTCTGGGCAAGGTTATATTAAAATTGTCTTCCTCACACTCATTGAATATTTCTATAAAATCTTCCGTTGGTAACGATAATAATTGTGCAAAGGAGTATGAGGGATAGGGTTGGTGTTTAAGGTCAAATAAGTTTATTTTCATTCAATAATTTTTCTGATATTGAATAGGCCTAGGCTAAAATTGTTAACAAAAACTAGGCTATAATATGAAAAAGCTGAATAGAATAAAAAAGGCCAACTTTAAGGACTCCAATAGGACAATATAGCCTACATTCAGTTCATGTTTCAATCATACTTTATAAACTAAACTTAGTTTTTCCGTATTTATTTGAAATAACAGTAATATTAAGGTTATGTGTAAATGAGTTTCAGTTTTAATAAATACTTTATAAATCAAACATAGCTTTTCCGTATTTATTTTAAATAATAGAACTAATTAGGTTATGCGTGAATTTTAAATCTAAGTTCTTAAATATTGTTGTCAACGGTTTCAAGAGGTCAATCAAAATCAGGTTATTATTACTCTCTCTTTAGTCAGGTTGGGTAGCAGGAAAATATTTCAGCTCTGGCAGACAGGCTGCAATTTTAGGTGGTTATAGTATACAAGTTTCTGAACCTAAAACCGCCCAGACCCCAATTTTTAAGGACCTCGGTCGTCCGTATTGACGTCATCAAAATGGCGGCCGTAAGAGGATGCTGGGTCCCCATGAATTGGCTATAACGGCCGAATGCCTGAACCGATTTTCATGAAATTTGGCACACAAGTGCTTGAATACATTATGTCGGCCTGGGTTGAAAATAGTCAAGTTTCATAAAGTCATTTCAAAATGGCGGCCATTCAAAACTAAAAAAATTATGAGGAAAATAATTGTGAATTGTTTTATACAGGGTGAGATTTAAATGAGTTCCCCCTCTACTTTTTTATACTTTTCTTAAGATATCAACTCCGAACCACGTCAGATAATTGTAGAGTAGCGATGACTTCATTTCGACTAGTTTTTATTTTATCCGTTTTTTGTTATCAAGCTTTCTTGATAAAATATAACAATTATTTTTATTTAAAATGTCAATATTTCAAAAACCAAACATGACAATGAAAAACGGATTGCGGCATTAAATTTATCATAAAAAAGTAGTTCAAAATGATGGGTCACAACACCACTTTCATATTTAAAATAATTTATCACATTTCAAAATGGCGGATCCAAGATGGCGGCTGAAAAAATACATCCGTCATAACCGAGTTAAAATAGGTCAACAATGAATGGGTGTGTCCGCTTATCTTTATCTAGCACTATTTTGAGATTATGGCCTTAGTTTGTAAATGCACAATGTTATAATGGACTAAGAATAAAGTTATAAAAAGTTCTCATAACTTTAGAATGGATCAACATTTTTTAAAACGGATTGCAGCAGCGTATTCAGCGTAAAGGTTTTGTTTGAAACGGTGGGTCACAACCCTATCTTTACTTTTGAAAAAATAGCTTTGTTTCCAAAATGGCGGATCCAAGATGGCGGCCAAAAATGTAAACCCAGCCAAAATAAAGTTCTTGCTACTCTACAATGATCTGACATGGTTCTAAGTTGATATCTTAAAAATGTATAAAAAAGTAGGGGGGGGACTCTTTTAAAACTCTCCCTGTATAAAACAATTCACAATTATTTTCCTCATAATTTTTTATAGTTTTGATCAGCCGCCATTTTGAAATGACTTGATAAAACTTGACCATTTTCAACCCAGGCCGAGATAATGTATTCAAGCACTTGTGTGCCAAATTTCATGAAAATCGGTTCAGGCATTCGGTCGTTATAGCCAATTCATGGGGACCCAGCATCCTCTTACGGCCGCCATTTTGATGACGTCATTACGGACGACCGAGGTCCTTAAAAATTGGGGTCTGGGCGGTTTTAGGTTCAGAAACTTGTATACTATAACCACCTAAAATTGCAGCCTGTCTGCCAGAACTGAAATATTCTGCCACTATATGCAGCTATACGACCCCACTACTTGGTTTAACCCATAGATCTGCAGTTAACCGGCCTCCCCCAGGAGGGTTAACTTAAACCTAGTTTAAACGGAGAATTTATTTTGGGGAAAGTGAATTTGAGGTTAAACTAGAGTTTAAACCGCGATCAGAGTTAAACTTGATTTGGGGAAAGCGGCCCAGTAGATTTGTCATCCTTATGGATCAGCTGAATAAAATGTTATTGTTAGTTCGGTCTGGTGCCGCTAGTGTAGTTTAGTTAATTAAAACATCGTTTAACCAAATAAAAAATCTAAATATAAAATAACTTTTACCAAACAAATTATATAACCAAACAATAAAACGAAAATCATAAAACAACAAAAACAAAATTTCGTCAACACTAGCATCCGCGGACACGGACACTAAGGGCGGGTTTCTGAGTCAGGGATTTATAAGTCCAGAACTAGGCTAGTCATGGATTAAAATTAGTCATGTACTAAAAATTCACTTTCTGAGTCAAGGATTAAGGACACACGGACTAATTTAACGCGGGTACTTAGTTTAGTCAGAGATTAAAAGAGCTCATGATTTTCAAGGGAAATGTAGGGTAATTTGTGCCGCCGTGCTGGCAACACTGTCAGTTTGATGTGCCCACTGCTCTGAAATAGTAAACAAAACATGAAAACAACGATCTCGGTCAAACCACTAGTCAAACCTTGGTTTTGAGGTTATATCTGTTTTAATTCATTTATCATTGTAATATATTTTATTATTATTATAAACTAGTTGTTTCGTAAAATTTTAAAGTTAGGATTGGTGTTTCATCCTATTTTTTTTTAAGTTAATTGTATAAATAAGTTAAAATGAATACTAGGCCAGCCCTATCATTATAGATCTGGATGACTTTCTGATGAGTGATTTAAGACAAGGAAATTATAAAGCGGTGTATGAACAAAATTAACATATTTTAAGAAACTTAATACTAAATGATGAATGTATGAAATGAAATATTACAACTTTTATGAGAAAAAGGTCTCTGGATGAGGTCTGCACAAGATAAACCCCTAAACTATTTACAAATATATTTACAAACTATTTAAAACTTTATTTAGTATTTTATTTTATTCTCTTATATTTTATTATCTCACAGAGTTTTTTGAAAATCTATACATATCCTTGAATTCATCCTCACTTAAGTCATCAAATGGATTGTTTTCCCGCTCACGACGAATTCGCGGCCCACGAAAACGGTAAAAATCATGATAATCACCTTCAACTTTAACACACAAAAATGGCTTAGGTTAAAAGTGGACAACTAAAATTAATCCTACCCATATGCAGGATTAAAATCTATCTTGTTTTAGTCCGTGGACTAAAGCATAATTTCTTTAGTTCAGAATTAAAAACTAGTTCTTGACTAAGATTAGTCGCTGACTTATAAGTACTCGAATCAGAAAGATATTTTTCTTAGTCCAGTACTAAAATGAGCTTTAGTCTAAGACTAGCGCTAATACCTGACTCAGAAACCCGCCCTAATAGACTTAAACATAATCTTCACAGTTAACAATGGGATAAGAAGTCTACTTGTGTTGGCTAGTCTATGGTTACTATCTAACATAGATCTTTTGTGCCAAGCACCAATAATTAAAATCCTATTGATTGAGTGAGGCAAAAAACACGTTCTGATTTTAATAGAAACATTGTACCCTCTCGTCTACCCATCTCACTCTGAAAACTATGAAACTATTTGACAGTATAACCTATTTACGTTAAGTATTTATTTTGTTCATAGGCCTGTGTAAATATTGAACAGAAAATCACTATATTGGAAGAGCAAATTAGATAAATAAGCAATCTTTTGTTGTTGAGGGAGAGCTGGGAAAAAGCATTTACGCATACAGGTGGCAGGCCTGTAGCGTGGGACTCCAACGGGTTTAACACAAATACTACCCAATAAATACCTCCTTTACTCTTCGGTCACTAGCCTGGGAACTTTTGCCGCACTTCGTCAGAACTAACCAAATTTTCCTACGTCCGAAGGGCTTACTCCGTGTCTATCCGTTCATTTCTTACACGACCTTGACTGCGATCCGATGTAGATAGTTTCCTCGTCGACTTGAGACATAATATTCCGGACAAAATGCGATCAGCAGTCCTCACCCTCCAGCAAGGTCAGATAAATACGTTAGATAATTAAATAAGATAAATAAATCAGATGAGTAATATATTATTCCTAAAATCGTAATAGGTCTTCATAATATCAAACCGCCAACTTAAACTTGAACTTAAACTTCAGGACCTCCAACTTTTAAAATAAACAACAATGACTTTGATCTAAAAGGACAAAGAACTAACTTATTTTGTTTCCAGCTAAGAAGCTCAAAAACGTTCGTAAGCAGTTTTTAACTTAATTGACTACATGAACCAACGTCATATTAAAACAAATTTTGAATGATGGCCACCAATATACTCTTACAAAAAAAGTGACTTCTTATTTAGGGTTGGGTTTCAACTGGTGAGTCATGGTTGCATCAACAATATGTAGACAGTCCGGACTTGTTCAGTGAGGTTACATTCTGTAATTATTACTTTATATTAAAATATGTCCAAAATAATGGCACCAACAACATTGTTCACCAAAACAATATGTGGCTAGATTTTAACAGATTTAAGAGGCGTGGAACTAAATAAATGAAAGCTTATGGCAATATTAAACACTTATTCCAATACAGTTCAAATCCAAAATGCATACATTTTTAGAACCAAAAGGGAAGATTTTCCTAATGATATAGAAACTGGAGGTATAAACTAAAAAAGAGTTAGGTACGATAGATATCAAAACTCCAAGAAATACGAATAAAAAAAAACACTCCCCCTTTGCTGGCAAATGTAACAGAAGCTGTTTTTATAAAAGAAGAATCCGCCATCTGCAGTAATGTTGAGGTTACATTCCTCACTATAACGAATGATACGATGTTATTTGGAGGCCTCAAGGTATATTTTAATGCATAATCTCACAATCACCTGTACTGAAACTGTTGACTATATTTGATATATTCATGAGATACTAGTGTCCCTGTTGCTCGAATTCGAGCAATTGCCAAGTATTACAGGCGTGTTTTTAAAACGAATAACAGTCATAATTAATTTCTGATGACTTTAAAAGATTCGACTCAAAGATTATGGAAATACTCATGATGTACATAACAGTTCGATGATATAATCACAATTTCTTGTAAATATCTTATCATTTTTCAAAAGCTGATCTTGTTTTTAGTGTTTTCTACAAATAGCCTTACTCATAGCCGCATTAGGTTGTCCATAATAACGATTATAAATTCTAAAAAAAAAAACATTTTTTTATTTATTTTCCTTGGTGGTGTTTTATGACTTTCCTATGTTTCCATAGTTTGCAAATCGGCTCTTTTAATGATAAATAAGAAATGCAGTACAGTGTTAATTCAGTTTTCTTTTTAGTATATCAATTTATCCAGGTTCTCTCGATTTTTCCCATTGTAAAATTTACACCAATACAAATTCAAATAGTAAGTACTAGCTGAACCCGGCAGACGTTGTCTTGCCTTTGACTATTTATAATTTAAGTACCGTAACGTTTAATTGTCTTATTGTATATGAAGTGCTTATAACTAAATTAAAATACGGACGACAACTAATGAAACACATATAGTACAAAGGATGACCGATTCTTTATTATTGCTTTTATATTAATGCTAGTGGGTAGACAATATTTTTGGTCTTTCTATTCGGCTAAATCACGTCCTGGTTGAAGTCCGTTCGCTACGCTCACTCACCCTTAGGTTGGAGCTCGTTCGCTACGCTCACTCTACTTTAGGTTGGAGCTCGTTCGCTACGCTCACTCACCTTTAGGTTGGAGCTCGTTCGCCGCGCTCACTTGCCTTCATGTTAGCTCGTTCGCTACGCTCACTTGCATTTAGGTTAGCTCGTTCACTACGCTAACTCACCTCCATGTTGAAGTTCGTTCGCTATGCTCACTCACCTTTTGGTTGCAAATTAGCTGTTGTCATAAATGTAAAAGAAATAATAGTGCTGCACCCTGTTGGTAATCCTTGTAACTTTAATGCTATTGAACATCATAGAACAGAACCAACTTGTTTAATTGAAACAGCTGTTAAGATTCATTAATTCCATTTCTCATAAGGTTAACATGGGAAACTCCAGAGCCACTGGGGTGGAGCCGATTGGACGGATCACGAAATTGATGGTGTATAAACCTATTCCATGAAATTCTACACGTATGTACCAAGTTTCGTGGCAATCGGTTAAGCGGTGTCTGAGTTTATCACTGCCAAACAAATATATATATATATATATATATATATATATACATATATATATATACAGGGTGATCAACTCAAGGAGGCCACCATTGGGATATCGGAAACGGTAAGAATTAGAGAAAACTTTAAATGGGGGACATTCCTTTATTTTTTGTGGCAGTTAAAAATATGATTTTATTTCTTTGAAATTCAGCCGCCATTTTCCAAAATGGCGGCCAACTTTGAAATTTGTTATGGAACACCCTATATTTAATGATGTTTTCGGATAGAACAGGCAATTTAAAAACTTTTTTATTCTTGACATTTTTTCGATAAACTAACTCGTTTAGGAGTTACAGCCTATTGAAAAATGACTTCCGGTGTACATTTTACATCATGTAGCTCCTAAACAAGTGGGTTTAGAGCGAAAATGCGAAAAGTAAATAAGTCAAATAAGTCTTAAAATTGCATCCACATTCCAAAAAGACCATAAAATACACAGTTTTCCACTTTTCAAGTTTGCCGCCATTTTGGAAAATGGCCGCCATTTTTGAAATAATAGAATTAATAGTTTTAACGAATTTTATGGTCTTTTTGGAATGTGGATGCAATTTTAAGACTTATTTGACTTATTTACTTTTCGCATTTTCGCTCTAAACCCACTTGTTTAGGAGCTACATGATGTAAAATGTACACCGGAAGTCATTTTTCAATAGGCTGTAACTCCTAAACGAGTTAGTTTATCGAAAAAATGTCAAGAATAAAAAAGTTTTTAAATTGCCTGTTCTATCCGAAAACATCATTAAATATAGGGTTTTCCATAACAAATTTCAAAGTTGGCCGCCATTTTGGAAAATGGCGGCTGAATTTCAAAGAAATAAAATCATATTTTTAACTGCCACAAAAAATAAAGGAATGTCCCCCATTTAAAGTTTTCTCTAATTCTTACCGTTTCCGATATGCCAATGGTGGCCTCCTTGAGTTGATCACCCTGTATATACAAACATCCTCTTTTATACTTATAGATTTAATTTCAACCAAGTCATTAAATGTTTGTAGCAAACTTATTAAATTAGGAAACTTATTGACTGTTTACAATTAACATATGTTCTTCTTCTCACTTTTAATTTCTGACAACAGCTGGAGTTTCATAAACAATTTTTGTTTCCCATGTAAATCTTATGGAGAAATACGAAACTTTAAAGAGCCCAGGGCCTCACTCTTTAATTATTTCTCTAAAATGAAAGTTTCCTGCACAACTTCACGTTACGCTCTTTCCAATGGACTACTTAACCATGGAACTACTTAACCGATTGACATGTTTTTGGTATAATTATGATACCAAAAACATGTCAATCGGTTAAGTAATTAGGGAGGAGTAATTGCCACAAAAAACCTGCTTGCGTATTAAATAAGTATAGATTACCAATATTGCACTGTATTACATTTATCTGTATGGTTGACATCGCTTGATTCATGTTTCATATTTGGATTTATTTGTTTAAAATATTGCCAAGTTTACAAATTTCCATACCATAGTATAAACTTAAAACTAAGGTAAACAATTAATTATAAATCTAAAATCTTTGTTTTACAATCGAATTAATGTGTTCATGAGTACGTATTAAAATATGAAAAGTGCAATTCTTACTTAGACTTCGTACTTTAGACTTACAATAAAAACTATGAAAACACGACGTATGATATTAGCTGCTTTAATCTTCTGTGGCAAAACAAGTAATAAACTATGTATTTTTAAACATTGCAATTTGTTTGGTCAGCTTTCTGAATGAGAGCTGATGGTAATTTACGTTCGGTGAGGACTGAGTAGGTGGCGTTGTAGAACAGCTGTTGTTGAGTAACCGTCGAGAGAGACCTGTTGCGACTAAGAAGCCACACCGTATCTGAAATAAAGTAAAGAATTTGAATTGATTAGTTTGCTTTATAAATCTAAGGGTATATTTAAAAACTATGCCAATGATTGCACTGATAATCTAAAAAAATTTGGTGGACTAAACTTTTAATCGCATTAACATCTTAATATGAAAAGTTCGGAGCTATCCACATCACAGAGAATCTCAATTAAGTGTTAGTGGTTATGGATATCTTAAAAAATGAAAAAAAATAAGTTTACGACGTACAAACATTTATACAACTCTGCATGCATCCTAGTTTACCAGTTAATTTGCTGAGATAATTGATATTGGTAAGATATTATACTTGATTTTACGAGAGAGCCAGGCAAGTGACCATGGGATTGCATCGCAGCTGGACCAGCTTATTGTGCACACGATATTATACTTGATTTTAGATTTCTTTCAGTGTTATAAAGCTACAAATTTAAAATCTAGCCGAAAATATTGAATGTGACTTCAGTGCTATTACAGAGTTGCACAGGCATTACTGAACTGTACTTTAACTGAACATTTAAATTATAATGTCACAAAAAAACCAAAGCAGTATTAAATTTTATGCTTTGAACTTTCGTTTGGATATTGTAGAAAACGTATTAGACTTTGATCGAAGGTATGCTACAACCCAAAAAAGTGTACATGTAGCGAGCGATATAAAAATAAATATTTTATGTTGGTAATACAAGGTTTATCAAAATAAAATATACTTGATTTTCTTCTTGATAATGACTAGAAGGCTAGGAATATTGTTAAAAAATGATCACTTACAATGATGAAATAGAAACAAGAAGTTTTCACAAGTATAAACGACGGAGTACGTGTTGTAGTCGGTGTCCAACACCCAGTAGGGGCCGTTCACAGTCAACCCTGCAACAGTTACAGTTCGGCCAAAACTTCTGTGCGCGTGGACGGGTCGCTACTAGCCGAAACGGGTACCGGACCGGCTATTGGCAGTGCTGGGGGTAGGGTCGAGTGAGTAGCAAGACTAAAATGTTTTCACAAAAGTACACCCACCAACTCCCCTCGTCTAGACTCGACCAGATCTGGTCGCGCCGGTCGCGCGCACAGAAGCTTTGGTCCGATATACGGACGATGCTCGTGTAGCATACAATACAACCTGGGGCCCATTTTATAATAAACTACAAGTTACAACTTGTAACTTGTAATTTCCATTCGATTTGCATTGGGCGATCAGCTGAATCTGGTAAAATCTACAATACCAGACACCTGATCTGATCTGATACTACACTGTACCCTATCTGCCCCTATCTACACCTATCGGTAATAAGGCCGAAGCGTTATTAGTGTATGTTTGGAACACGGTCTGACACTTAAGACCAAGTTTATAGTGTTAGTTACTTACTAGATCCGCTCCATGGTCGAAAGCTCGACCAAAGTATGTATTGTGCAAACCTGTATTTTCACCCCACGCTTTAAGTAAAACATGTGATTGGAATTTATTCCATATATTTTGGTTTTCTGTTTATATTTTGTTGTTATTTCGTCACCAACATGGCAACCCATAAGGCCTATGTTATTTTTTTAGTTTAAAATAATTGTTGTGCTTATTTTTCAAATCTCCAAATTTACAGGCAAATATTTTCCTAATAGTATGCGTAGATTGTCCCTGCGATGCACAGGAGCTAAGTAAATAGGTTTTCAATAAACATGCTTGTCTATTAATATATAGGATTAGCCCTAAGTTAAATCTCTATAAGAAAAGTAGAATATCCATTTTTGACCAAATTAGCATAAAAATTCTCAAAATTCAAATAAAACCTACACATAAAGGACCGATAACCTTTCTTAATTCATGCGCAATTCGGACCAGTAGTATGGTCAGACTAGCTGTCATAAGTTTTGCAACTTTTTAAATACAGTATATAAGATTACCTTTCTTTTAACACAACCTGCATGTAAATCGGTCCAATAGAACTCCAGATCTCACTCTTAATAGACTTAAAATTTTACCCCATGTTCAATTGAGAGTCAAAAGAGATTTAAATTTTCGTTTTTATAACACTTAATCGAGTAATATCTTAAATCGTAGCAAAATGGGAAAATGTACAGACAAATATCTTTCAATTGGTACCAACCGCGTGCAATACGTTCCAGTAGTATGTCAGGCTAGCTATCATAAGTTTTGCAAAAGTTTTTTAACATAATCTGTTGTGTGCAAAGGTAAGGCTTTTAACACTTGTTTGTTCTCATTTCCCCCTAATTTGGACATGCCAAATCCAATAAAATTATTTTCAATTTTGAAAAATGCCCCAAAAGGGCCCAATTTGGGGGGTAGGGGTGCTTTTTGAGAAATTTTCAAATGTAAACATGGGTTGTGTGATACATCAATTTAAAGGTCTAATCACCCCGATCATTTTGGTGCAAAAAAAGTTTAATTATCTTTAACCGTATTTACAGGGTGGGTCAAAACGTTTTAAAAAAGGACTTTGAAGTTAAGTACCGTATTACCCTAACTACTGAACGGAACAGCGCCAAATTTCTTTCCAAGCTTATTCTTGAGCTACTCTTTAAGATAACTTGTAGTAAGGGCATTTTCCAAGTTATTTTCTAATTTTTAAAAAATCTCAAATTTTAAGAATAAAAGAAAGCTGAAAACTCAAAATTCTTAAATAGCAAGGTATAACAAATTTCATACCACGTGAAAGGTCCTTTTTTAACAAACATTTTACGTATTTAAGTTTTCTTTCTATCTCTTACCGTTTAAAAATTGCAGTGGAAAAACATAATTTTCCATGGTAAAATTATAACTAGTTTTCTAATAAAACACATTGCACTTTGTTCAACGATGTAGTAGGATTCATAACAAATTGATCGACTACTTTTACGTGTGTCAGAATTCATCTTGGACCCTTCATCCTGTTCTTTTCTCATTGGTAACTGAGCCAGTTTCAGAAAACTTCCTAACTAAATCATTTACAGCCATATGACTCAAGGTTATACCTGGATATCTATTGTTAAACACTTTGCAGTTATCCTGGAACACTTTTGTTATGACCAATAAGTAAAATAAAGTATATTTTTTTAAGTTTACACCATATTTGATTAGGTACTACAGGAAATGGTACTTTTGAAATTAGTACTACCATTGACTAGTCAATGGTACTACAGAAAGCGGCCCACGCTTGGGTTTTTCTCATCAGCTATAAAACTTGTTTCTCACAAAGTAAAACGTAATGACTAGTTTGCCTATCTGCCTAAAAATAATTATGAATTGTTTCCTTCAGTTATTGCACCATTTAATGTGTCTAGAGACGAATTTTGGCTGTTTTATTAGAAAACTAGTTACAATTTTACCACAGCAAATTATGTTTTTCTACTGCAATTTTTAAACGGTAAGAGATAGAAAGAAAACTTAAATACGTAAAATGTTTGTTAAAAAAGGACTTTTCACGTGGTATGAAATTTGTTATACCTTGCTATTTAAGAATTTTGAGTTTTCAGCTTTCTTTTATTCTTAAAATTTGAGATTTTTTAAAAATTAGAAAATAACTTGGAAAATGCCCTTACTACAAGTTATCTTAAAGAGTAGCTCAAAAATAAGCTTGGAAAGAAATTTGGCGCTGTTCCGTTCAGTAGTTAGGGTAATACGGTACTTAACTTCAAAGTCCTTTTTTAAAACGTTTTGACCCACCCTGTAAATACGGTTAAAGATAATTAAACTTTTTTTGCACCAAAATGATCGGGGTGATTAGACCTTTAAATTGATGTATCACACAACCCATGTTTACATTTGAAAATTTCTCAAAAAGCACCCCTACCCCCCAAATTGGGCCCTTTTGGGGCATTTTTCAAAATTGAAAATAATTTTATTGGATTTGGCATGTCCAAATTAGGGGGAAATGAGAACAAACAAGTGTTAAAAGCCTTACCTTTGCACACAACAGATATGGAAAGTTTTCAAATGAACACCCTGTATAAGATTAATATAGTTTTTTGCTAGTAATTGCTGTAGAGGACCGAAGGGATACGCTCCTGATAATATATTGAGATTGTGAAGATAATTAGGGTCAATGTTAATGTCAGTTTAAACATTAACCTTCCCCCGGGCAAGTAATTACTGTAATAGCTTATGATACTCATGGCTATATATCGAGGGTTCTCTAAGATCGTAGGAATCAACACCTCTCTACTGGCTCATTCATTGCTGTTAACAATTTTGTCATGGTTTAACTAAGTGTAGTTCATTTTTTATGATGTTATTTAATGACCTTTTTTGTACGGAAACAAAAGCTCGTTTGATACAAATGTGGAATTATTCTATTCAACTCGTAGCTTTATTGTATTAATTTGAACACAGATACTGAAATTATGTAATAGGTAACAAAAAGACGTGTTTAGTGAATAAAAAAAAAAATAAATAATGAGCTATTAATAGTTATGTACATACAGCCAAATTTGAAAGATACGGTTAGCTTAGCTTCTTTTTTTGCCGGATTCGTGAACTTAGCCGTTCCATTGACTCCACCCCATTTGTTGTTCCTGGAACATGTTACAAGTACATTATGTAGATCAAACTATTATTGAAACTTTTAACGGTCTTGTCAGTTTTAAACAGATATGTATATAACATATCCATATAGAAGAATCTAGTAGGCATGGGATATGTAAGCTGAGAGGTAACGGTATACTTAAAGCAGTGTGGAGCCACATCGCTTGTCTCCTTTGTAAAGTTGTTAAGAGTCCTTGGTGGCTAGGGACAAGCTTGGATGATTGCAAACAGCTTGTGACGTATTTATATTTATGCTACATTTGTGCGATTGTGGTCGTTTGATTGACTACAACGACCAAACCGTTCGTGTAGGAAACGACAACTGTATCCTTATATTTAACCGGATGAGACAATTTGCCGCTAATCACAGGCCCAAAGAGCCAGCTTTGATGATTATTAATACTAACAGAACCATTTTAACTACAGAAACACAATGGTCTTTCAATATATGCAATAATTTTAATCGGATAACTGGACAAAACGTGAACTAAGAATTGAATCAATATTTAAATTAAAAGGTGGCGGTAGAAATAAGATAGCCATTTTGGACTACAGAATCTGAAAACATCAGTATTGTAAATTTAAAGAAATCTGGAGTATTTACATATCTCACACCATACCTCTCGTGAGGGCCTTACATATTCTCAGACTCCTACCACACACCCATCTTGTTCGACATCAGCAACACCAACGTAAACTGACCTCACTTGACCGCCGCGCATGCGTGAGCCCGGTCGTGTGTTGTTTGGCGGGACATTTGAGTTGGGTATATCAGGTTGTGGAGTCTGAGCTCCACAATGTGTTGAAGAGTTATTTATAGCACAAAAATATTTTTTCAAACACTAAAGTGATTATAATTTAAATATCTAGTAAACTATGGGATTAAAAATGTCCTTTGTAGTTTTTAATTATTCTTCAAGGGAATCCATGGAAACTAACGGCCATCTTGGATTTGCCGCCATAAGGGCAATGTTATTTTCATTAATTTCAAACATCCGCAGAAGAGTTATTTAGCGTCCAAAATATTTTTTTCTAACACCAGAGTGGTTGTAATTTAAATATACTGTATATCATACTGTAAGATTATAAATTTTCTTTGTTTCTCTTTATTTGTTTTATGAGTTAGAACGTCTAGGCTCCAAGGACTCTTAGTGTTACTCTTAGTGTACTCGTAGAACATGTCGTCGTCTATGTAGTACAGAGCTGAGACACATCTCTTGTCTATGATGTTAAGTTGTTGTAATACAGCTCTGGCTATTTAAGTGTTACCTGTTGTCGATCCCGCGGTTTTGTACATAGAACATGTCGTCGTCTATGTAGTACAGAGCTGAGACACATCTCTTGTCTATGATGTTAAGTTGTTGTAATACAGCTCTAGCTATTTAAGTGTTACCTGTTGTCGATCCCGCGGTTTTGTACGTAGAACCCGTCGTCTTCTATGTAGTACAGAGCTGAGACACATCTCTTGTCTATGATGTTAAGTTGTTGTAATACAGCTCTAGCTATTTAAGTGTTACCTGTTGTCGATCCCGCGGTTTTGTACGTAGAACACGTCGTCGTCTATGTAGTACAGAGCTGAGACACATCTCTTGTCTATGATGTTAAGTTGTTGTAATACAGCTCTGGCTATTTAAGTGTTACCTGTTGTCGATCCCGCGGTTTTGTACGTAGAACACGTCGTCTTCTATGTAGTACAGAGCTGAGACACATCTCTTGTCTATGATGTTAAGTTGTTGTAATACAGCTCTGGCTATTTAAGTGTTACCTGTTGTCGATCCCGCGGTTTTGTACGTAGAACACGTCGTCGTCTATGTAGTACAGAGCTGAGACACATCTCTTGTCTATGATGTTAAGTTGTTGTAATACAGCTCTGGCTATTTAAGTGTTACCTGTTGTCGATCCCGCGGTTTTGTACGTAGAACACGTCGTCTTCTATGTAGTACAGAGCTGAAACACATCTCTTGTCTATGATGTTAAGTTGTTGTAATACAGCTCTGGCTATTTAAGTGTTACCTGTTGTCGATCCCGCGGTTTTGTACGTAGAACACGTCGTCGTCTATGTAGTACAGAGCTGAAACACATCTCTTGTCTATGATGTTAAGTTGTTGTAATACAGCTCTGGCTATTTAAGTGTTACCTGTTGTCGATCCCGCGGTTTTGTACGTAGAACACGTCGTCGTCTATGTAGTACAGAGCTGAGACACATCTCTTGTCTATGATGTTAAGTTGTTGTAATACAGCTCTGGCTATTTAAGTGTTACCTGTTGTCGATCCCGCGGTTTTGTACGTAGAACACGTCGTCGTCTATGTAGTACAGAGCTGAGACACATCTCTTGTCTATGATGTTAAGTTGTTGTAATACAGCTCTGGCTATTTAATTGTTACCTGTTGTCGATCCCGCGGTTTTGTACGTAGAACATGTCGTCGTCTATGTAGTACAGAGCTGAGACACATCTCTTGTCTCCCTCCACAGACTCAGTGTTATAACCAGCTTGCTCGAACCACGGACCTTTGTACTGTAAATATTGTATTTATTTGTTAGCATTTTAAATAAAGTTTCACTGTAGTAGTTCTCCATTATCAGTCAGTAGTAGAAAGTCCAATTACTCGTACTTGGACAAGAATAATTGACATTTTCTCTTTGTGATAACGTGATAAACGTGGTGATATATTTTGTTAACTGAAAATTTTGTTATAAAACAAATGACAACTTCTCTCATTACAGATTACTTTGAAGTAAAGTTGGCACGGCAGAGGTCCACATAGGTACACAGATTAATCATGCATTATGTTGATGTAATATGATTTTAGCGAATTTCCCATATAGGGAATAAGCTATTACCGTAGTACTCATGGTAAGACCTGGACGCGGGACCGATTTTTTTTTCGTTTTGAGGTCCCTAGAGGCCAAAAACACCATCCGTTCAAATTCATATATATATATGTGTGTGTGTGTGTGTGTGTGTGTGTGTGTCCGTCAGCACGATAACTCGAGCAAAAATGATCCGATTTTGATGAATTTTGGTACAAACGTGTAAACGTACGTTTATTCGAACGAGTTCGCGATCCAACATGATCGGACCATGGGAACGGGGGTTTACGGGGGGTTTTATGGGGTAAAAATAGGCTTTTCCCATTTTTGACCCAAAAAACATAAAATTTAGCAATTTCTTTCCAAACCATTTTGTAGAGCTTAAAAAAACAAATAATTTAGTATATTGAAGCGTTATTATGCGCCTAATGGTTACGAAAAAAATTCCAAAAAATTGTAAATTTAAAATTCCCATGTTATTCTTATGGAGAATAAGTAAACTGTTGTAGTTTGCTTGTTTATGAACATATTTTGATCAAATTTGGAAAATGTTTTGATTTCTTACTAACTATTCACATTTTACAAAAAAAAAAAAAAAAAAAAAAACAGTTTTACCCTCCCTGATGCAGCAAATCTAAGTACT
This sequence comes from Macrosteles quadrilineatus, assembly GCF_028750875.1. Taxonomy (NCBI): domain Eukaryota; kingdom Metazoa; phylum Arthropoda; class Insecta; order Hemiptera; family Cicadellidae; genus Macrosteles; species Macrosteles quadrilineatus. The sequence continues at coordinate 3,370,123 of NW_026542608.1, forward strand.
TGTTAATCTAATACTATATTTTTAAGTAGTCATTTCAGTGTAAATCCAATCAGTCAAATGGAAATTCGCTTAGTCTGCAGGTTTGCTGCGGCGGGGTTATTTTTAATTATATTTGTCTTAATTAATGGTATATCATTAGAATTTTCAAAAAATTGAAGTTTTCATTGTAAATCCCAGCTCTTCCTTAAAAAATATCCTTAAAAATCTCAACAAAAATATGAGACTCCTCAACTCTAGTACATTGCTCCTAAAATTCAGTTGTGGAGTCTCATATGTTTGTTTACAATCATTGGCATGTTCATTTTTCTTATCATCATTATTACTATTATTAAAGACGAATAGCCTACTAGGTGTGTAGTTTAAGCCGAATGTGACAGTCTAGATGCAAAGAGTTTTGAATGTGCAAGGAGATGATATGTGTAGCAAACTTGCCGCCCACGTTTAATGGTTTGATACGCTAGGGCTATTATATCTATTTTGTATAGGGTGTTTTTTTTTTGTAACTTGCATCTTTAGTTATGTAAAAACCGCAATAGATAGAAATATGCAGTTTGCGGGAATCATCTATTGACGTAGGGGGCCAAATTGTTTTGAATTCAACGTTACATTCACGTTCCCCCCCTTTCCCCCTGCCCCAAAAGGTACCCCTTGTGATATATCAAATGAAAGAGCATGAAAATAGAAAATGTTTGGTGAAAAAATTAAAAATCGGCTCATGAATTTGTGAGATAATCACCCCCTTTCCCCCTACCCATAACCTTTTTTTATAGGGAGGTACCCCTTGTGACATATCAAATGAAAGAGCATGAAAAAAGAAAATGTTTGGTGGAATTCATTTTTCATGTGATATGTCACAAGGGGTACCTTGCTATGAAAAAAGTTATTGTTAGGGGGAAAGGGGGGGATTATTTCACAAATTCATGAGCCGATTTTCAATTTTTTTTCACCAAACATTTTCTTTTTTCATGCTCTTTCATTTGATATGTCATAAGGGGTACCTTGCTATTTAAAAAAAATTAAGTTGGGGGCCGGGGCGGAAAGGGGGGGTAATGTGAATGTAACGTTGAATTCAAAACAATTGGGCCCCCTACGTCAATAAATGATTCCCGCAAACTGCATATTTCTATCTATTGCGGTTTTTACATAAATAAAGGTGCAAGTAAAAAAAAAAAAAAACACCCGGTATATTTAATTCCGTAAGCGAATTGGTCCCCACGAAATATCTCAAGCTAGGAAAAAGGTAGCATGGCTGTTGAGGATTCATTTTAAAGCTTAAGGTCCAAGGATGGTGAGAAAAATATCAGAAGTGTCAAAAATTATCCCCGATCCCGGATTCGTTCAAATTTTTATATATGTATAAACATTTGAACGAATAGTGTTTTTAGTCTCTAGGGACATCAAAATGGAAAAATGTATATCAATCCCCGCTCCAGGTCTTACCGTGCCACCAACGGTAATAGCTACTTTCCCCATAGGGAAATTCGTTAAAATTAAACTTTGTAGCAAATACTGTACAAAAACACCTTAAGTTGTATCAATACTAAGATACGCTACTAAACGTTTACAAAAAATCAAACATAATACTAAAGAAAAATGTAATTATGTTGAAAACTTACAGCAATAAGACTAAAGTCCTGCTTGACAGATAGGTCAGGACATCTTCCCCAGTGAGGCCAATGAATGGCGAAGGTTTGCAGTGTAACTGTTGTGATGCACAGTAGAAAGTAGAACACTCGAGCTGCCCTACAGGGGTCAGGGAGCACAACAACATTATAATAATAATGCAGCAAACACTGTCATGTTTCATTGATAAATCAAGCAGCAGAATAGATAATTACAATTATGTATAAGGAAGAGTAAAAACTTTTACTATGAATTGACTACAATGAAAGTTGTAGCCAGTTTTAGAGAAATATTATTGTAAATTAATTGAGCTTCCGACAGAGTGTGTGGACGTAAATTATTGATTTATGCTAAAACACCAACCAAGCCAAACTGAAAGAAAAACAACAATAACTATATTGTACAGCGTCCGTTATGCCGCATCAAATATCATAGTAAAAAATATGAGAAGAATCAAACAATCTCTGTGAGTAGCACAATCAATAATGTTTTTTTTACTAAAGAATTTTTTCCAACTGGTCCTATATAGAAGGGATGTCTACTTAATTATTCAAAAGTCAATGACATAACTAGAGGAATGCCAAAGAAGCCTTTCCTATGATTTCAATTAAAAGCTCGCATTTTATAATTATAAATGGCGATGCTTGGTACATTGCACGTAGTTTTATGACATAAAATGATCAATATAGTAGTCTATTTTACATTATATTTGGCTTAAGGTTTCTTATACTGTTTAGACACCAGGTTGTTTACGATTTTTTCTTTAAAATTGGGTTTTCATTTTTAATAGGTTTAAATAACTATTATCAAAGCATGCTTATGCAGAGACAACATTTGAAAGTGTGTTAGAGAATATTACTTGTTCACGCTTCAAAGCTACGTTGAGACATGTATATCCAGCTCGTATTTTACAGACCAAATCAACATGTCCATCGCGGAATAAATTTGAATTATTGCAGTTGTATATCACTTGGTCTCATTAGTTGTTTTTCAATCCAATGTCTGTGGTAAATTTTGAGTTGGACTGCTTAAAAAAAGAAATAAAAATTATTATTTTTATTAAAAATAGGGTTTACAATGAAAACATCTTACTTTGTTGAGAGTTTAACTATCAATTGATGTAACTTTTAGTTTTATTTTACCAGATAAAGTAAAACCTGAAGCCCCCCTCCCATGAGAGACAGGAAGAGTAGGCCACCTGTGGAAGAGCTATGGGGCAGAGTGGCTGTGGTGGAGACTTGGCAGAGATTTGATAGTCCACGGTGGCACATCTACCCGGCTCCAAATCTGACCACCGCTGTAATTTCCACATCTGTCATGATTTAGGCCTACTGATCGATATCACAATTATTATGATCTTTGTTTTTCTTTTAGTACTGGTTCAAGTTGCATTCTTATCGAGTCTATATTTACTCATCGCTTATAAAAGCTCGCATAGCGTTAAACACTATCTAAACCAATAAATTAACTGATACTAACGGTTATTTCCTCCAATTTCAGTTTTAGGTATGCACATTGACTCAGCCTCATTAAAAGAGGATTTATTCCACTAAAACCCACTGAGTTCTAAAGATAAGACAGTCAAATTTAATCCTGCATGCATTTAATGAAGTAGTTTGTACTTACATAGTGTTGTTTTGAAGCTGTAGTACGTAGGAAATTACTTATATACGGAAGTTTTGTAGCATTCACTCAGTGGAAACCAAACACCTTCGGCGAACTCGAAAACACTTGACGTTAAAGCTCTTGAGATAATATTTATCGATGGGTAATATTAAATTTCATAATCGACACTAGTATGAATCATAAAGGGAAGGGCCTAGTTGTGTATCATGCTAAATGGCTAAACTTTTTTTAAGTAAAACTGTTTAAGTTAATGATATAAAATGTTTTATTAGTTGTTATGAATAAAAGTCATGAATGAGTGTTGAATAAAAGTGTAATGAACACCAAGTGGTGTTCTTTAACATTGTTCATCACCATTACAACTACCTTATAAATAATTAATACTTGTGTTAATTCCTCAATCTGCCAGCAGTGTGACAATGGACTTCAAAACTTACATAAACAGTGGATACAAACAAAGGTCTACAGTACGTGTGGGAATTGATGCATTTTACATTTATGATTCCTCCAATACCTTAACATATTTGATACGATCAATAGACTGTTCGGTATTTGTCCTGCTTTGAAAGCAATATAAGTCTAATCGACTGTGTAGATCCGCCGAACTGGAATACACTTACAAAATGCTACTTTCATCCCATAACGCCTACACGTTCACAGAGTCAACCCGTAGACTGTAAATTAAGTGACAGAAGTTTCTTGTTTGAAGGTGACATTTTTAAACATGGGTTCACGAACTTTTTCTTCGCTGATCCGTGGTCTAAAACGTACGTGTTCTATGATTGTCTATTTACAAAGCACGTACGTGGTGTGATTGCGGCTTTTCAGTGGCTGATGATTCTGGGACTGATCTAAGACATCGGTCTTGGGTGGGTTAAAGGCTTTGACAGTCGCAGTGTGTGCTAGGAATGACGAGTCTCACGAATCGACTCAAGGGTGTAAAGTATGTTGAAAACATATTTTACAATATTTAATTGTTTAATAAGAAAATATATACATGTAAAAAGGACTTTTAAAGTTTATAGAACTTCTTCTCCAAAATACACAATACCCTTTATTTTGAAAAGAATTAAATTCAGAAAATATTCATTTATCTACTAATCAATATTTAACAATACCAAGGTTAGATTTAGTCAAACCCCCAAATAAAAAAAAAGATTAAAACTTACATTCGGAGTAAAAACACATAGCTTCCACAAACGAAACAATTGGTTTGAAGCTACAACTAATCTTAATATCTAACGATCTCTTATAGGTTTAGTGCCAAATAGTGTAAATATTCCTTTGAACCGAATATGTATATAGATAACTTCTACTCTTTATAAAAAATGGAAATTAACAGAGTAAAAAATTGCATCCAGTGGTTGGTCGGGTGATCATCTAAAATCAAGTTTAATGCTGCCATGAAACTAACCTAGATCATAAGAGAATTCCCAAAAGCTTTATACTAAGTACTAAGTATGAATAGGAAATTTACACTACTTGGACATACTAGTATAAGCCGAATAATATTATGAGTAATTCTTCCGGGTACTTATTACTGTTACACAAATAGTAGGAATAAAATGCAAAGTGTGCAGTTTTCCATACAAATATTTCTTGGATCAAAATTGATCTTAATCATTGCATATTACCCATCTTTTGCACTAATATAACACCCACATAGATATGATTTCTCACAGAGATTATGGAATGTCCAATAAAAAGAAAGCTAGTAGTTCATAAACTAACCTCTTTATCCCAAAACTTGTAGCAAAGCCTTAAGCCATTATATAAATGCGCAATACAATGACACATGATTAAAAGAAGTGTTATACCAGTTAATTAATAATTTTAATACAAACCACACTGATGCAACACGACAAAAGCTACCATTGCAGATGTTTACTCGTGATGCCAGCATAGAAGCCGTACTCAGTCATTTATCAGAAACCTATCAGTAGTCGACAAATAACTGGCTGACTGTCTGAATCATGTAACTATAGTGTTTGTCCTAGTGTCTCAGATTTACATACAGAGTACTGAGTATTTGTACTGAGATTACGTCTCAGGATTTAGCAACATGCTTAATGGCAACAATTTTCAGATTGACAGAGCACAATATGTAAGGATACCAACTGAATAGCTGCAGTGAGAAAATACTTATACAGATGAAAGTGAGATCATGTTTCTTTCACGAACATTACATTAATTATATCTAAAGTTATAATCTTATAACTTATTTTTAATTTGTGTTTTTACGCTAATAACACCTTTTTAACGTATTTTCTAAGGGTCAAAGATACAGTTTGTAGGGAGTGTAATAATAAAACACGATGATAGTTTAACAGCAGATGAAGAATTTCCTAATTTTCAATATTGAAACTACAAGTACAACAAAGTAGCTTATTCAAGTGCATTACATTAACAAAATGCTGCATCCGCAACGATATTAAGTAAGTACAGTTAATTTATATTGGAGGCTAGCAATGTTACAGACTTGCAGAGTCTTATATACAGTATGATCCGTCGACAAATCTGAGGTTCATGTTAATGGTTTGAATTGGTTTCATAATTTAAACAATGATTGATACAATTAATCAAATGAAATTAATAAAATCACTAAGAATAAAGCTGATCTTAGTCAATGACAAGGCCATTATTCCTTCGGTAAAATTCTCTGTAAAAAATTCTCGGTAAAACCTACACTTTTGGTGCGGATCCCACAAAACTATGGATTGGATTAAATAATTTTCATATTTTTAAGGACAAACGTGGTGTTTGAAAATACCCTCGCAACGCAGCCAACCTGCAGATTAAGCGAACTTCCATTTGTCTGTTTGGAGTTTCACTAAATATTACATTAAACTGGTCATATTTATTCTCTATTTAAATATCATTAAAATTAATGAGTACCTAGGTTTGCTGCTACAGGAAGTGCATTAAAGCGTGTTTTTTAGTAAAAAAATGATTGCTTAGACAACATTAAAAACATTGCCTAATTTTTTTCAAATTATATCCATAAACAAGCAAAATACAACAGCTTATTCTTAATAGGGAATAATCAATGCTCTGGAGAATAATCAAATGGAGAATCTCAATAAGATAATAAAATGGGAATTTTAATTTACAATTTTTGTTTACTTTCAGCATTTAGAACACTATATAAACTACATTATATAATCTGTACAATGCTGTATGTTTGAAGAGTAAAAAAAAGAGAAAACCTATTTTATCCCGTAAAATCCAAACCCATATAAAATCCGCGTTCCCATTGCACAATAGGATGGTGTTTTGGACTCTGGGGACCTCAGAACGAAAAAGTAAATGGGTCCTAAGGCTAGGTCTTCTTACTATGAGATCTACGGTATAGGGTTAAACAATAGATTATTCCCTATAAAAGAAATTTGCTAAAAATAAGTTATATGTTTATAAAATGACACGCAATGAAATAGAAAATGTCAATATATACTACAACTCATTAGTTACAATTAAATTTATGGTCAGCAGGGAGGAATTTCATTGTATTTGTATTTAAATTGTTGATTTGCATTCGGGATAAATTTCCCATGTGAGCGTAAATAAATAGAAGGCGCACAAATCTCCCTCCAGCGGTTTCAGTCTCTTTAAAAATAACTCTTTAGCCTTTCCCTCTAATGAAGTTTTACCGAATACACAGACATATCAATTCCGTTTCGTTTTCAGATAGTATATGACCATCTAAATTTGGTGACAAGTTCAAGTTATAAAAGGGTAATGACAAGGTTAACGTGATGCGCGCAGCTGGGCATTTTAATTAACATTTTCTGTAGGCTGCCTAGTGACTAGGTCTAATGTTGAATTAAACAGTTTACTGAAAATTAATTTTCCTCTCATTAAGTTTGATTACTTTTGCTATCGTTCAAACAACAGTTAATCGTGTTAAAGTTTTACTATAACAGTTTTTAAACATTATGCTTTCTTTGCAAAAGATGTCCAAAAATAGTGATGTAGGCAACTTGAGAGGTACGGCGTATATGTCGTAGAACATCTGTTGTTATGCGGTTGTAAAGCCAGTCAGCAACCACGATGTATCCGATATGAAGATAATACTAATGTTGAGTTGGATACAGTACCTTATACAGTAATACATTAATCATACATTATATATATATATACACACATAGATTACAAAACTATCTTCTACATTAATCTTGAAATTAGTAAGTCGATATAATAATGTAAATGTGGGTGATGAGGGAATGTGGCATTTTAAGATTAATTTTTTAACAATGGTTGTTTGGAATTATTTTCAGTAATCACCTATTATTATTATTAAGAGTTGTATTAGATAAAATGCTTAGAAGGTTCCAAACTTTACTGTAAGTTTTTTATTTAAAGGTATAAAGGGGCGTTTATATGCCCAGTAAACTTCAGTCAGCTATATCGCACAAATACAAAAATTATTCAAATTACCTATTTGGAAACATAATTATTACAATATTCTACTCAAAGTAAAATGAGACGAAATATGAGTCTATCCAGTTGACGATTACAGATTACGTGTTGTAATAGGAAACGGGTTATACGTTATACAGTATAATAATAACGATCCATTGTAATCTGGGTTTCTTAAAAATTTTAACTCGCAAAATAATCTTGTTTATTAGGGCTTGATGATTCCAACCAATAATAATGCATACTAATGGTAAGATTATTTTTCATCAACGTTAAAATAAAATACCATGTAATGTATCAAACATTTAAAACAGTAAAGTTCTAACATTACAAACCTCTACAAGATACATTGCTTGGTTTTATAAATTAAGGTATTAAGATACTGTACCTCATATTATCTTTCCTGGGGGTAGAAACACGAAAAATGTCTTCATAAATCTTGAAATTTCACATCAAGAAGAGCGGACCCTTGGGATAAGAGTATCCATAACAGTCTGATATCACTAAGTAAAAAAGTAAAAACCACATGGCCTAGGTTCTTTAGATCGTTTACATTACCAAAAACATATAAATAAACTGTCTTAAGAAAGTTCTTTATTTGCATATACGAGGGCTAAATAGATTATTAGCTCTAATATTGATTAATAAACATGTTATTTTATCGTACTGCTTTTTGATTGGGCGGTAATGTTGTTTACAAATTACTTCAGTCTAGAACTAGGGGCTGCGGCTTTATCACGTAGATAAAAACATTGGTGATTTGGCGGGCTTAGAAACCTGAACCTCAAACAAACTGTATAGTAAACAAACTAATGTGCTTACCGTGACTCACTATCTATTGCTTATTGTGAGTTGACTCTGCATACATACCTGTTGCTCTTACAAGCTGTATGTGCTTACCGTGACTCACTATCTGTTGCTTATTGTGAGATGACTCTGCATACATACCTGTTGCTCTAACAAACTGTGTAGTTAACCGATGTGCTTACCGTGACTCACTATCTATTGCTTATTGTGAGATGACTCTGCATACATACCTGTAGCTCTAACAAACTGTATAGTTAACCAATAAGCTTACCGTGACTCACTATCTATTGCTTATTGTGAGATGACTCTGCATACATACCTGTTGCTCTAACAAACTGTATAGTTAACCAATAAGCTTACCGTGACTCACTATCTATTGCTTATTGTGAGATGACTCTGCATACATACCTGTAGCTCTAACAAAACTGTATAGTTAACCAATGTGCTTACCGTGACTCACTATCTATTGCTTATTGTGAGATGACTCTGCATACATACCTGTTGCTCTAACAAACTGTGTAGTTAACCAATGTGCTTACCGTGACTCACTATCTATTGCTTATTGTGAGATGACTCTGCATACATAACTGTTGCTCTAACAAACTGTATAGTTAACCAATGTGCTTACCGTGACTCACTATCTATTGCTTATTGTGAGATGACTCTGCATACAGACCCGTTCCTCTAACAAACTGTATAGTTAACCAATAAGCTTACCGTGACTCACTATCTATTGCTTATTGTGAGATGACTCTGCATACATACCTGTTGCTCTAACAAACTGTGTAGTTAACCAATGTGCTTACCGTGACTCACTATCTATTGCTTATTGTGAGATGACTTTGCATACATACCTGTTGCTCTAACAAACTGTATAGTTAACCAATGTGCTTACCGTGACTCACTATCTATTGCTTATTGTGAGATGACTCTGCATACATACCTGTTGCTCTAACAAACTGTGTAGTTAACCAATGTGCTTACCGTGACTCACTATCTATTGCTTATTGTGAGATGACTCTGCATACATACCCGTTCCTCTAACAAACTGTATAGTTAACCAATAAGCTTACCGTGAATCACTATCTATTGATTATTGTGAGATGACTTTGCATACATACCTGTTGCTCTAACAAACTGTATAGTTAACCAATGTGCTTACCGTGACTGTCTATCTATTGCTTATTGTGAGATGACTTTGCATACATACCTGTTGCTCTAACAAACTGTATAGTTAACCAATGTGCTTACCGTGACTCACTATCTATTGATTATTGTGAGATGACTCTGCATACATACCTGTTGCTCTAACAAACTGTATAGTTAACCAATGTGCTTACCGTGACTGACTATCTATTGATTATTGTGAGATGACTTTGCATACATACCTGTTGCTCTAACAAACTGTGTAGTTAACCAATGTGCTTACCGTCACTCACTATCTATTGCTTATTATGAGATGACTCTGCATACATACCTGTTGCTCTAACAAACTGTGTAGTTAACCAATGTGCTTACCGTGACTCACTATCTATTGCTTATTATGAGATGACTCTGCATACATACCTGTTGCTCTAACAAACTGTATAGTTAACCAATGTGCTTACCGTGACTCACTATCTATTGATTATTATGAGATGACTCTGCATACATACCTGTTGTTCTAACAAACTGTTTAGTTAACCAATGTGCTTACCGTGACTCACTATCTATTGCTTATTGTGAGATGACTTTGCATACATACCTGTTGCTCTAACAAACTGTATAGTTAACCAATGTGCTTACCGTGACTCACTATCTATTGCTTATTGTGAGATGACTCTGCATACATAACTGTTGCTCTAACAAACTGTATAGTTAACCAATGTGCTTACCGTGACTCACTATCTATTGCTTATTGTGAGATGACTCTGCATACAGACCCGTTCCTCTAACAAACTGTATAGTTAACCAATAAGCTTACCGTGACTCACTATCTATTGCTTATTGTGAGATGACTCTGCATACATACCTGTTGCTCTAACAAACTGTGTAGTTAACCAATGTGCTTACCGTGACTCACTATCTATTGCTTATTGTGAGATGACTCTGCATACATACCCGTTCCTCTAACAAACTGTATAGTTAACCAATAAGCTTACCGTGAATCACTATCTATTGATTATTGTGAGATGACTTTGCATACATACCTGTTGCTCTAACAAACTGTATAGTTAACCAATGTGCTTACCGTGACTGTCTATCTATTGATTATTGTGAGATGACTTTGCATACATACCTGTTGCTCTAACAAACTGTATAGTTAACCAATGTGCTTACCGTGACTCACTATCTATTGATTATTGTGAGATGACTCTGCATACATACCTGTTGCTCTAACAAACTGTATAGTTAACCAATGTGCTTACCGTGACTGACTATCTATTGATTATTGTGAGATGACTTTGCATACATACCTGTTGCTCTAACAAACTGTGTAGTTAACCAATGTGCTTACCGTCACTCACTATCTATTGCTTATTATGAGATGACTCTGCATACATACCTGTTGCTCTAACAAACTGTGTAGTTAACCAATGTTCTTACCGTGACTCACTATCTATTGCTTATTATGAGATGACTCTGCATACATACCTGTTGCTCTAACAAACTGTATAGTTAACCAATGTGCTTACCGTGACTCACTATCTATTGATTATTATGAGATGACTCTGCATACATACCTGTTGTTCTAACAAACTGTGTAGTTAACCAATGTGCTTACCGTGACTCACTATATATTGCTTATTGTGAGATGACTCTGCATACATACCCGTTCCTCTAACAAACTGTATAGTTAACCAATAAGCTTACCGTGAATCACTATCTATTGATTATTGTGAGATGACTCTGCATACATAACTGTTGCTCTAACAAACTGCATAGTTAACCAATGTGCTTACCGTGACTCACTATCTATTGCTTATTATGAGATGACTCTGCATACATACCTGTTGCTCTAACGAACTGTATAGTTAACCAATGTGCTTACCGTGACTCACTATCTATTGCTTACTGTGAGATGACTCTGCATACACACCTGTAGCTCTAACAAACTGTATAGTTAACCAATGTGCTTACCGTGACTCACTATCTATTGCTTATTGTGAGATGACTCTGCATACATAACTGTAGCTCTAACAAACTGTATAGTTAACCAATGTGCTTACCGTCACTCACTATCTATTGCTTATTATGAGATGACTCTGCATACATAACTGTTGCTCTAACAAACTGTATAGTTAACGAATGTGTTTACTTTGACGAAATGTTTTATATGTAAAGTCTTTAAATAGATGTGCCTAACTGTCTGGTGACTGGGGCTCATGGTCTAGAATTTGTTACGTGTTTGTAGTGCATATTGTAACAATCTGTCTGTTTTTAACAACAACGAAATGTTTAGTAGTTATTGTAACACACTGTTTATGGTTTATAAGACGTAATATATAGTGTTTACAGTGACTGTTTAGAGTACTTATTATGATAAATTGTAATGTTTACTGTGACGAACATTATAAGAATGTTTGTGTTAAAAATTGTAGCGTCTTTGACTAAGGGCGTACTTTTGACAAGCCAAGTTTCACTTGATCTTGACGGTTTCCTTGGCCACAGCTTTGTATTGCTCCTCAGAAATTCCTTTTGAAGTAACTTCCAATCTAAATGATATAATCTAAAAATACAGGGTGTTTCCGAATTGCCTAGACATGTTTGGTGAACTTGTTACTTCATAACATTTTCAAATTGCTCGATAATAACCTACTGTCACTCGTGTTTTGAACGTTACTTTTTGCTACACTAAAAAGACTTTTTTTCAAAAATAGATTTTGGAATTTCTTTTTTTTACACTTAGGAAAATTAATTAAAAAAGGAAAAACATTTTACTGTTCGTGACTCACGAACCTTTATGTTTCATTTGCATCAACCAAAACTGTATAATCAATGTAAATTTGACCTTAAGTGGAAAGCCTAACCTAAAAAAAATACTATTAGTTTTTAAACGTTCCTAAATTTAATGAATAAATATTCAAAAGTCTATTTTGATCCAAAAATATTAAGTTATACTTGTAGTGTAGCGAAAAGTATCGTTCAAACAACCAGTGAAAGTGGGTAATAAAATATCTTTGACCATATTTAAATATGTAATGACTCACTTTCTACTCTTGTTATAAAATAAATATAATATTTCTATATAGCTAATACATATATTAATATATGCATCTTTTTATTCCTCACGTCCTGATGCAGTAAAGAGATTGCAGCACCGGTAAATTTTAAGCATACATTTCCAGTTTCGCATCACTGTTAATTGAAGTGAGCTTTTGTCAATTTTAAGTGAAAATATAAATATAAAATAAAATGAAGAAACAAGTCGTAGATGAGTTTTGAGAAAAGTATAAAACCTCAATTTACCGAAACCAGAAATAAGGTTTATACAAATCAATTCATTTGGAATTCCCGACATTAAATAATTTTCCCCTATGAAGGAAGACCAATTTTCCATCAGAGCAACGTCTTCACAATTAGAAACTTATAAGAGATATTTAAGTTTCTCTAGAAGCTAACAACTGTGAAGATTCCAAGCATCTGGTTCCTTTGTCCAAACTTTCCTATCAACTTTTCCGATACGTTTTGAAGCACAGATTAAGTTTATTATTATTTGGTTTATTATCATTACACAGATAATGACAATTATTTTTTTCATCCCAGATTTAGTCAACAATATTATTACCAAGCCAAGATGTGTGGGTTTTCAATAATACTTTAACTATACATTCAAATAAAAAACATAGCTTTTAATATTAATCTTAAATACAAATACATAAAATAATAACATGTTATGAAGTCCAAGCATTGACATAACCGGTCTAACTTCGGTTCTAATCTGACATTGAGTGAATCATCTTTAAGCCTTCGAGTAAAAGGCTCAGCTGACGCTAGTCTCGACTCCCGATACTTTGCGAGACGTAATGGGAATAAATTGTTTTGAACATTTATTATATTTTCATTTGTGTAGGTAATATACAACTTGGTAACATATACAAATGCAAATCTTTTTCCATGAATAGTTTAACTGCATAGGTAGATGTTATTGCTAGAAAACCGACTATTAAAGCTCTTTATAAAGAAAACGTTTATAAATCCCACAACTAAGCTAGTTTCAATTCATGAAATATATTTTTTGTTTGTATTTTACTTTCAATAAACAAGCAAAGTATAATGAAAATCAATATGAAATGTATTGACATAAAAACAAAACCTATTTTATAGCAACCCATATTTTTAATGAGTGGAGCGAGCGAAGCTCTTATATGTCGACTTTTATGCATTTCGTAAAACGCAAACTCCTCCTAGACGGCTGAAGCAATCGTTTTCAAATTTTGCACGGTGACTAAGACCATATCGGTGAGTGCCAACATCTATATGGCATTAAAGAAATCTGTCAGGAATTAGCCCCACAGGGTCTCAAAGTTTCAATGTAATCTTTATGGAAGCAGTATTTGACATATAAACAAATATATAGCAGCTGGCTATACTTTAGTGTGCAAACTTGCGTTTACTCGATATTCTTGCATAACTTTTTAGTTTAATGTCTAGGGAGCTTAAAAAACCTCAGTGTTTACCTCCTACCCTCCATGTTGCACAAACTAGTGTACCTGTTGCTCGAATTTGAGAAATTGTCAAGTATTAGAAGAGTTATCTAAAAACTAATCCGTCATAATTTTTTATGGGCTTATAGACTAAACTCAGATAATATGAACCTAATGGAAATACTCATTCTGATCATAAGAGATCGATATAATCAATATTTGTCTTGTAAATATTTTATAATTTTTCAGACGCTGACCTTGTTTGTAGTGTTTACTCTAAATATATCTCGACTTTCCCATATAGTCCAGTCAAGGAATGAGGTGTAGAGTGCGTGAGCAGGTAACTAAGCGATTCCTTCAGAAACTTGTTCAGGGGGCTTAGGGTGTTAACATACCAAAAGTCCTGACTCCTAGGTGTTGAGCCAGGGGGTGGAGGGGGGAAAAAGGGGGGGAGAAAGGTACACATTTTGGGTTTTTTGATTATATCTCGAAAACTATCAACTTTTTGTATACTATAGTAAATTATAAAATTGAAGAAGATTAAATTTTCTACAAGAAAAGTATATAATGTGTTTATTTTGGTTCAACAGATTACGAGTTATAACTTATTTAATTGATATCTTATTAAAATACTCCTTCCATAAGAAATACATGTAAATTAGTATGCGAAATGGGGTGAATCCTATCCACCCAAAGGAAATATAAATGATATTCTGGAAATCTTGACAACATTTCCAGTAATTTGACACTTCAATCATTAAAATTGATCCAAAATTAAGGCGAGGGTGAGGCAACAAAATGTCGAGTTTTGGTGTTTTTTTATTGGAAATACAAAAAAAACCTTAAATTATCCCATTTTTAAACGCTCATCCTCGCTTTAAGTTTTGACAAAATTTCATGATTTAAGTGTCAAATTACTGGAAATTTTTTCAAGATTTCCAGAATATCAGTTATATTTCCTTTGGGCGGATAGGATTCGCCCCATTTCGCATACTAATTTACATGTATTTCTTATGGAAGGAGTATTTTAATAAGATATCAATTAAATAAGTTATAACTCGTAATCTGTTGAACCAAAATAAACACATTATACACTTTTCTTGTAGAAAATTTAATCTTCTTCAATTTTATAATTTACTATAGTATACAAAAAGTTGATAGTTTTCGAGATATAACAAAAAAACCCAAAATGCGTACCTTTCCCCCCCCCTTTTTCCCCCCTCCACCCCCTGGCTCACCACCTAGGAGTCAGGACTTTTGGTATGTTAACACCCTAAGCCCCCTGAAAAAGTTTCTGAAGGAATCGCTTAGTTACCTGCTCACGCACTCTACACCTACTTTTGGATCATTCATTGACTGGACTAATAGCTGAAGTTGTCCATGTGTATCTTCGTCATTGACCATCAAAATATTCAAAATCAAATATCAAAATATAAATTGACAGCAAAATATTAGTCGGATCGGGATGAACTCTTTTTGGTTGAAAGATAAGTTCACATGCCATCTTTCTTACATTAACACATTTATTGTATGATTTGTACATTCTTCGTAATTTTGCAAAAACCCGTATTTGTAAATATTTTGTGTTATTTTTGTTTGTAACGTTTTGTTGATACGATATATCAGAATACCCCATACAAAAGGTTGTAGAACGTTTAAAGAGCTTTACAAAAATACCCTATTTGATATGCTTTACTCAAAATATTACGTCAAGAATCTAGATAAATCTCACAAAAACACCGAATTTGTCGCAAAAACGCCTATTAGTCCGACATCTAGGGCTGTGTGTAAGTCATATATAGAGAGTTTTACCATTTAATGTTGATGTATGTGTCTAAAGAAGTGTTTTCAGCTCGGGTTTCACGTCTGCACCCACTGCATTTTCTGCATTTTCTGCATTTTCTGCACCCACTGCATTGATGACGCAAGGTGAACAACCAACATAAAAAATATTTTTCATAAGGGTTTTCTATGATTACAAATCAATAGCTCCAGTATTGTTAATGTTTTTTTATAAGTTTTAGACCCAAAATAATCAGTAGATTATAACCTTTAATTTGAGCTATTGATCGTTTAAATCAGTTAAGCTCAAGATAACTGCATTACTCAATCAAAAATTAAAAAATCTGATTATTTCTCGGATATTATATTTATTTTAACGCTGCGGAGCAGCATGGGTCCTTTAGTTTACAATTAAAACTGATTTAATAGAATTTAATACAAAGAATTGTACATGCCATAGCTGATCGTAATGACTTAAAACGAGCAATACTGTAATAAGAGTAATTTAGCAGTCGCTTGTAGACTTGCCCTCAAGACGGCAATGAATCGTTGTAATTAACTTTGCCATTGCCCTTTGGAGAACGAAGCTGTGCAAAGAGTAACGTCTTTGTAGAAGAAAATTACTGGAGGAATGAACTTAAAAGCTAAAGAGGCGTGACTTTCAATGTAAAACAAAACTTTTTGTTTTTACAATTAGTCTTCGTACCATGAAGCAGCAACAAATATTTGTTGTAATTAAGACATCATCAACCACTATATGTTATAAATATATAGATTATGGTTCTTAACATTTTTAATTAAAATTGAAATACGATAGAACATATGCCATAAAATTAGCTTTCTTACTGAAAGATCCATACGAATTGTTTAAATACAGTTTTTTCGTAGAGTTATTATTTATTCAATTCGGTCTAAGTAGTTCAATATAACTGACAGTCAATAGCCATGCAGTATGGTAATAACTCCAGTTACCTTTTAAGTCAAAGGCCGAACCAAGCTACGATTTCAGGCTTGGATAGTAAATCAATCTTGAATCGCATTATATACACTTTTACTGTATGGATGGGGAGCTTAACTTTAGGCGGGAATTGTTTTCCCTGCATACTATAGGCTACTCTACTGTGCACGACAACCTTGTTACTCACTATTTAGTGTCATACGCTTATATTTTATCGTTTTGAGTTGATTAGATTTATTGCTAACTATCTTCATTATGCGAAAGATTGTCCATTAACTATCTCAAATTAAATTATTATGTAACATTATTTTCCATCTTTCCATTACACTAAATGAAAAAGCTTGAAGGCTATTTCAAAGGTAATAGGATCAAGAAAAGTCCTCGTTGTTGTTTTCTCAAGTATTTTAGAAGGCTTTGTGTGGTTACGATCCCTGAGACTGGAAGTGACATGACTATTTCAGGGATACGTTTAACATCTTGGTTTGCTACAACCTGCACTGACGAAAAACACATAATTTACAGAACTGTAGCTAAACTAATCGCGAAGTAAACAGATTACAATGTAACTGCTGACGTGAAACATGCGCCAGTGTAAACGAAGTCTTAAAGGACCGCAAACCATGTTCACGGAGTCATTTTTATAATATTAGATTTTACAGCCAGTTCTCTGGTATGAGTTAAGTGTCCCCATCATATCTATAACTCACTTTTCGGTATAAAGACATTGCCAAAGGCTTAATTATTAATTAATTATCTATCAGCTTCTACCTGTCTGATAGATTGATACCATTGTGTTTAGGCTGGAGAGTTTATTTATCCTTTATAAAACATTGCATCAGTATTATTCTGGTTCTAAAAAAATACAACTAACTTTTAATCATTATAATACGTGTTGTTACATTCACAGACTGTGAATAAAATACATGTAACATTTAATCATTATAATACGTGTTTTTACATTCACATAATGTGAATAAAATACATGTAACATTAAAAACACATAATCACACATAAAGGCCTAATATTTAATTTCTAGACGATAAATACACAAAATATGCAAAGTGATGATAGATTTAATTATACTCGATAGATAAATTAATTTTACGTGAATGAACTCATGTAATATTCCATGAAGTTAAAAGTAACGTCTAATTTTATGTTAACAAATAAAATAAATGAAAACTGTTTTATGGAAGGGTGATGAATTAAACAGATGTGTAGAATCATTTGTCAATCTTTTGTAGCGACCAGCCCTGCAGTAATACATCTCCGTCGACCTCTGGTATAGATCAAGTGTTCTAATATTTGATTTGGAACTAAAAACCGACTATTCCAGACAAAGCAGTTTTGTGCTTTTTTTAATTGAAATGGACAAATATATTTTGTAAAATGTGTAAGTAAATATATTATTTAAATATACATTTATATTCATCTATATACCAAAATGGTCAAAAATCATTTGATCAAGAACAAACAAATGAAAAAATATCATACAAAATGGTTTGAACATTAAATTTTTTTCTTACATTTCCAAATTTTTAAATGCTTGATGTACAACATTATCTAAACAGTTTATTACTCTTCTAGTGAATCAAATTACTAAATTATTTGCTCTTGTAAGTTTTACAAAATAATTTAGAAAGTAATTGGGTAATTGGGTGAGAGTCAAAGGGTAGAAACCCTGATTTTCACCCAGTAAAAACCCCCTTTCCATTGTCCGATCATGTGTTGATTTACACGTTTGCACTGTTGCTCGAATTTGAGAAATTGTCAAGTATTACAGGAGTTATTTAAAAACTAATCCATCTATACTATTATAAAGGAGAGGTGGTGTTTGTCTGTGTGTCTGTGTGTTTGTATGAGATAATCTCAAAAACTACTGAACCGACTGGGCTCAAATTGCTCACAAATGAAGCTACAGCTCCGAGGATACATATAGAACTATTCCCGCTCCGATATTGTCCTAGGGCTCTGCCCCGTGGGCTTTCAAAAATTTGAGGTGAGAGATTTAAAAGTAAATATTGATTTATGGTATTCATGGTAACAAAGAACATACCTACAAAGTTTAAAAATGTAAACAAGCAGAACTAACTGTCAAATGAATTTTTATTTCACAATTCCACACAGCTGGTTCAAACATATTAAATACTGCACGAATATTAGAACAGAGAAGGTAAGGATTATAAATTTAAAATAATGATGTCACTAGCCCGAATGTAAACATTATTTAACATTACTTAAATGTAGCTGTCAAACCATATGTTTATGTAATTTCATTAGTATATGATTTTTTCAGTTACTTCATTTGTTTATGTTTATGATCTATTTTACTGAGTCTGTTCTAATATTTGTGAAATGCTGTAATAATATTTTACAGGGAATAATTCGTTGTAAAAGAAATCATTCATGGATATAGGAAATAATTAAGATGGCCGCAGCAAACCTATAGATTGAATTCATATTTGCCTGATTATAATTTCACTAAAATATTTTAGAAAATTACCCTATTGACAGGTTTGGAACTATTGTGATAGCTTTTCCTTTACAGTGCAAACCATTAAACACATTCTTTTATTATACCTTAAAATCTATGATTGGTTTTGTATCCTTGGTAGCCTAAATAACTATTCACAAAAACGTACTATTATAAAGTTAAGTAATAGAGTTCAATTTCGTTTCTAAATTAAACGGTAGGAGTGAAACAGTTTGGCATTTTAAAGAACCAACATTGTCTCTTTTGCATACCGACCCTGTTGCAAGACACGGGTATAGCTGCTAGCAAATATGAATAGAAGTGCTGGTTGCAGTAGCGCCAGTCAAATAACAAGCTACCGGCGCTACTAATTGTGATCAACGGTATTGATTTATTTAGGGCCGCTTTCCCCAAATCAAGTTTAACTCTGATCGCGGTTTAAACTCTAGTTTAACCTCAGATTCACTTTCCCCAAAATAATTTCTCCGTTTAAACTAGGTTTAAGTTAACCCTAGGGGTGAGGCTGGTTTAACTGGCGATCCGTGGGTTAACCCAGGAGAGAAGAATAATAGCTTGATTTTGATTGGCTCTTGGCTGACTTGTTACGTTCGGCAGACGGCAATGGCAAATATCCTTGTTTGACATTTGTTAAACATAACCTAAAATAAATTGAACTGGAAATAAATTAAAAATAACAAACCAGAACCTATGTAGACAATTAATTCATGACTATTTCAAATTTAAAGATATAAGGCTACAGATATACAGTAATGGTTTTAAGGTTTTTAAATGCATAGAGTAGGCCTAAATTATTATATTTTCGGTAGGTAGTATCGTAGTTGTGTACAATCGATAGGTTACCTTGTCCACAGCAACGCAACAGTGGTTGGAAAGTTTGCTCATAAAGAAGCCTTTTGGTTTGATTTTATTTTAACACGAGTCTTACATTACACAAAAGTAAATATTACACATTTGGGCCTAACCACTAGTCTATTATTATCATGTGTAAATTAACAACTACTGCAGTACGCCTAAAATTAAATTTAGTTTAGAAACATCGAACGTGTCTAATGCTGAGTAGCCTAGGCCTGCCATTACAAAGGATAGGCTCTAGTTTTTAATCCACAAACATTAATTTTGCGTCTTTCCCAACATTTTATTTTCCCATGATTGTAAATGCTTTTATTTGATCCGTACAGTAGGCCTACTGTTTAATTAAGTTTGAGCTTAAATAAACACAATAAATGAAATGCTTATAAATTAGCATCAGTACAATTTATTAGCCTGCAAATAAAAATGTTTCTTTTTAATGTCAACAATAATTGGAGACAATGACACGAAACCTAATACATACAACTAGGCTAACCAAAACACGATAAATAAAATTAATGACAGATATGTCATAGTGGGAAGTTAAACAGCTAATATTGCAGACAAAATTGCATAACAGTGTTGCCAACATTGTTGCTTGCAAAGAAAAGCTAGGTTAAACTAAACTTTCATGACAAAATAGTGGGGAAAGCCATCCTAAGTTTAACCCACAGATTAAAGTTAACCGAGATTAAGTTAAACTTGATTTGGGGAAAGCGGCCCTCAGTATCTTATATAAATTAGAGTTAATCATAGATTACCACAAAGTCTTCTTTCTAAATCAATTACAATTCCATAATACTCTCGCCACAGCAAACCTGCAGCCTAAGCAAATTTACATTTGTGTGCATTTATTTTCAATTAAATCTAATTCAATAACATTAGATTTAACGAGTACCTAGGTTTGCTGCTACAGGGAGGGTAACGAAGTGTGATATTTTTAGGAAAATATTATTAGCTTAGCTTAAAATAAATAAATTTGCCAATTTGATAAAAATATATCCATAAACAACCAATATTACAACAGTTTACTTATCCTACTAATGTTATAAGTAAGAAAGTTTGGATGTATGGATGTATGGATGGATGGATGGATGGATGGATGTTTGTGACAAGTAAACGCAAAAAAATACTAAACCAACTAGGTTGAAATTTGGTATGATGATAGCTGACTTTCCCGATTAACATATAGGCCCTAGACATATTCTTACCTCAAAAATCCTTTCGGGCTCCGTCCCAGTGGCTCTGGAGTTTCTCATGTTAGCCTTAATAGTATTCATATTTAAAGGAATTAAAGAATTTTGTCAGCCGTTTCAACTGCACAAGTTGGTTCTATGATATTACATAGCATCAAAACTGTATAAGGCTTACCAGCAGGGTGCAACACTATTATGTTTTTTGCATTTATGACAACACCTAATTTGAACCAACTAGCAACAACAAATGGTGGTACACAATGAAAACTTTATACTTTTTTCAATGGTTTAGGTGCAGTGGTAGAGCATTAGGGCTGTGGTAGATGTGTGCTACACTATAGGATACCATATAAATTAAAAGACCAAATTTTCTTAAACCGTCTCCTACCCCATCACTGCAATAAGTATTTTATACATATGCCAAAAACCCCGTACGAAGGAAGGGTATTCTGCTAGTCAGTCATAATTTTTGATGGGTTTATAGACTAAACTCAGATAATATGAACCTAATGGAAATACTCACTCTGTTCATAAAAGATCGATATAATCAATATTTGCCTTGTAAATATTTTATAATTTTTCATACGCTGACCTTGTTTGTAGTGTTTACTCTAAATATATCTTGACTTTCCCATAGCTGTCCAGTGTCAATGTGTATCTTCGTCATTGACCATCATGAACCACCATTGTCACCACTGCGTTTAAAATTTTCAGTATTTTTTTAATAGCGGACAAAATTGTTATCATAACTCAAGTAATACCCTATTTCTTGCATTAACTGTCGGTCACAATTTGATTTGCCTAATTTAAACTTCTTTTAGTTGGTTGCTGTAATAACGTCAAATATATTGACATGACATTAACCTGAGCAAATGCAGAATTGGAGGGTCACATGCTGTTTAGGTGGTTTTTTGTTTCTCTTAACCATGAATTTACTGCATAAGTTTTAGTCGTTTTCAACGAATCGAAGTTTTTTTTACATAAGGTCCAATTTCTTTGGAACTATTGATGATAACAAGTCCAACACACTGAATTTGTATTATGACCTAAAGTTATTTTAACTGGAAAATATTTAAACCGTTAAAAATCTGAATGTTTTAGGTGTCAGGGGGGAGAATCATAATTTAGTTATTTCACTACTTAACTACCTACTTTAAAAACCCAAATTATTCATGGAAGGCACATAATCAACTAGTTGAAATTTCAAAACAATAGTCTTTGTAGTTGAAAATATTGTTCCTTATTTCAGCATAAAAAAGATAGGGAATCCCTGATTTCTATACCAATAGCATTAGTTATAATTTATCCGTATATGTTATCTGACCCAGATAATAGAATTTATTGTTTGATTTAATGGTTTAACCGTTTATAGTGTTTTCAAGTAGCCTGGATTTCCTAATAAAAATATTTATGTAAATATTCTGCATCAGACGATTGATGGATGATGCATGCTGATCGTGCAGATATATAAGCTTGGATCATCCTAGAGTCAACACCGTCAACTACTCAAGAAGACGAGAGCTTACCTGCATTGATATTGCATATGGATTCACGTAAGCTGACTTGCGGTTCAGCTCTTCAATGTAGTTTTATATGTACTTCAATTGAACACATTATAGCCTTACAAGAAAAAGAAAATCATAGATTACATGAAAGAAATGAAGAATTTATCAATTTTCTTAATTAACAGTATTAGACGTGGTGTTATGATTAAAAACGTTTGTCTTCATTTTTGCTTCAGTTAATACGGTTTAGACTAAAGCATTATAACTTAGTTCCTTATATTGAGATTACTGTAAATGAAAACTAGTTTTAATATTTTAGTCAAGCAGCAGTAACAACAATATGTTATTCCAGTTTGTTGTTGTGTTATTGTCACTTAAAGTAAAGATGAAATTTGAAGATAAATTACAATACATTACTTAAATAAACTAGCCAACTTAACTTAACTAGCTTAAATAACCATTACCATTTGAGTAAAGGCAGCACAATATGATCTAGCTCACTTCAAGCGTTTTTTCAACATGTCCCGCACATTTTTCTCGTGGAAAAAACGTCCGGAAAGCTGGTGAGTTTTTTTAACAACTTTTTTAAAGAGCTGGCTTCTAGCCTATACAAGCCCATACAAATGTTCAATACTATTGTACAACTCAATAAACATTTAAAATCCCCTTCTATTCCCATATACATTCTCAAAATCATCAACTTGAAAGTGCGAGGTTTGCATAAGAACTCGAGCGCGCTTCCGGCCGTGGGCATGCTTGGTCTTCTCGTCCCCAGCGGTGACGCGGTGAAACTCCGCTCCCTTAAGACATCCTTTGTGGAGTTCTGGATACTTAGGAACCCAAGCCATTTGACATACAACAAATCACCCTTGAGCGTTTTTTGCCGTGTCCTGGACGTTGTTATAGGAAAAAAACGTCCGGAAACATGGTGAGCTTTTTTAGCCACTTTTTTAAATACCCTGCTCTCGGCCTATACACCCCTATACAAATATTCTACGTTTTTTAGTACTAAAAATTACGCCCGGAACATGGGGAGCTTTTTTAGCCACTTATTTTAAAGACCCTGCTCTCGGCCTATACACCCCTATACAAATATTCTACGTTTTTTAGTACCAAAAATTATGTCCGGAACATGGGGAGCTTTTTTAGCCACTTATTTTAAAGACCCTGCTCTCGGCCTATACTATCGTATATAAATGTTCCATCTTCATAAACATTAAAAAACCCCATACATTCCCATGTTTTTTTTTTATCATCAACTTGACAATGCGAGATTTGCACGAGAACTCGGGCGTGCTCCCGGTCGCGGGCATGGGCGTGCTCCCGGTCGCGGGCATGGGCGTGCTCCCGGTCGCGGGCATGGGCGTGCTCCCGGTCGCGGGCATGGGCGTGCTCCCGGTCGCGGGCATAGGCGTGCTCCTCGCTTCTCGCTTCTCGTCTCTAGTGGAGACGCGGTGAAATGGCAACATCCTTTGCAAAAATCCATGAGTTCTGGCTACTTGGGAACCCAAGCCAATTGACATACAACAAATCACCCTTCCTCCTAACCACCTTCTCTACCATTTATGTCCATGCATGTCTTTATACTTGGTCTTTAACAACTTCTCTGAATAGAACCCTCCCCTGATTATATTGCCATTTTCATCTTTCAAGATATAAGGCTTTGTATTCTTTACTTCTGCTATTGTAAATAGCTCCCCTGTCCAATTTGGGGTATATCCTTTACCAAACACATGTTTATACTTGGAAATCCTCACACTATCACCCACCTTATATCTTGGCTTTTTAATTTGCACTTAGAAGTCAACCTATCATGCACATATTTACTATTCTTAACACTCACTTAATGGTTAGGCTTCATTCCTATAGACCTATGTACCTTATTATTATAATTTATAATTAACTTTGGAAGTAAATCCAACAATTTATAACTCCCCTGAGCACTAAATTCCCTATATAACCAATTCTTCAAAGTTCTCTGGAACCTCTTCACAGTTGCAGCCTCAGTTGTAGAAAAATAGTGATATTGATTATTATTTAATGTTTTATTAGTTTGCTAAAATATTGATTGAAATAGTAAATTTCATTACTAGGACCGAAAGTAGTATTTTCCGAAGCGCGCTCAAGTTTCATGTGTGAGGCTGTGCCTCACACAGGAAACCCAAATCTCACGTGCGAGGCAAAGCCGAGCATGTGAGAGTTATTTTCACGTACGAGGCGAATCCAAGAACAGGAATAACGGAACAAGTGTCGGAAAATAGCTTTCGGTACGAGTAATGAACGATAATTTTCATCACGACGCAAAAATACACATACAAAATAACATATCTCAGTAGTATTAAACTAGTTTTAGACTACTCTTCATAATTGAAAATACACTTCACAACGTACATATTATATGGTTTGATAATTGTAGATTATTTACATAAATATATTTATAAATACTTCGTCACTTAATTCAATTGACTTAACATTTTGTAATTTATACCAACAGCTTCTATGCTTTCTGTATTCCTCTTCTTATATTTCCTTTGATTTATCTAGTGCAAGGTGATTAGTTACCTCGAAGCTGTTTCCATCAAGTCACCAGTAATGTTAGACATACTTTGTGCAATTTCAAACATGCACTACGCTAAAATCACAGCAATACAAACTAATACGTGTTTCTGCATAGATTAAGATTGTGCAACAATAAAAACAGCTGATTTATATCATTAAACAAACCTAACAAAACACTACCGCGCATAGAGGATAAATAAAGAACTAATTGAGAGCGAGGGAAAGTAGATTTAGAGCGAGGGAAAACTAGCTGATTGTTTTCCCTCGATCTAAATTAGAGTTTGGGAAACAACTACTTTCTTCCAAATCAGCTGTTATCGAAAATATTCGGTAAGGAGTGATGCAATAGTTATTTGTGTAACTAGTGGGCAAAGTAGCACTTTGCTGCACTCGAGAGAGTGGCTCGTGCGGAATGATCTCGAGTGCAGCAAAGGCCTTTTGCACTCGTGTTACACATTATATTTTTCCTACAGTAAAAATTTATTTATAAAGCATATAAATAATTAGTCTTTCAAACACTATACAACACGTTTTTAGGTTCAGCTGGCAACACAAATGGTGCCCTAGATAAAGTAGTACCCACGGTCCGTATCACTCCGCTATTTTTCCTCGGCAAGAAATGTGCTCCGCGTTTTGAGAATATAGTTCCATATGTTTTTGTAATCTGAAGTGGTTTCCGCGCCTAAAAAAATGCTTTAAAGGTATTTTCTTGTTTATTAAGATCGTAGGAATGTTTTAAAAACGTTTAAAAGAAAAGTCCAGAAAGTTCAGAAATACCGAAACTATAAACACGAAATGACAGGTTAAATCGTAGTTATAATAGTCAATCAGCTGATCATACTCATAATATTATTATCTTTAAGTGTTGCCAACCTATTTCCAAGCGTACACGGATTACGTGCATAATAGAACCACGCTGTTTTGTGTTGTTTTGTTGGAATCCTGATGTGCGGCAAAGTATAAACCGTACGACAAAGTATAAACCATACGGCAAAGTATAAATATGCAGAAATTAGCAGCTTTCTGTACTATAAAAAGTACAAGGAAGCCAACTTTGTCGGGTGGCTGTAGAAAAAATTCTTTTCCATTGTCAGATTGAATGTTTTTAACCCCCTTTAGTAGAATGGTAGAATGGCTTCTGTAACCACCAACCCTGTATTATTCTTTAGTGGAGCAGCATCAGCTTTTTTTAGAAAATGAAAATATATTTATTGCCAGAATTCTCCCTAGCATAGTTTTGCATATCAATTAAATCTATTATTTGTATGGTTTCGTTTATACCCAATACTTTAAAAGACCTTCTAACAAAATTCTTTCTTGCAGGCTTATAAAGTTCGTATGCAATTTCATTCATTTGTTATAACATCAGTACTTCCTTTAATGGTAAAGATTTTCCCACTAAAGCTTAAAGAAGCTTAAACATTTCTTAAACATTTAACTTTCTTTGTCAACTAACTGTTTTCGTCTTTCTTTCGAAATCGATTAGATTTTAGAATTTTATTTGGCAAATTCCTGAGCACCATATTATGATTATAGTATTTTATATCATCCATCCTGGATTATTATAGAAATATGAAATAAAAATACATTGAATCTAAATATGTGTTTGTTTAAAGTGGTTTTAAAAATTGTGACCGGTAGTCACCAAAAGGCACAATTGCTGAGTCTATGGGTTCAATGGCTCGATCGATTGAGTAGGATTAGGATACGTGTCATCAAGGAATCTGTCTACTAAATGCCAATGTTCTGACACTGGTATATGAACTGTGAAATACATTTACCAAGTCTTTTACTTTTGAAATATAATCCCAAGATTTAGAAAATAATGTTTGGTGATTACTCGTCACAAAATGTGTTTTTTTTTTTAAGAAGCCTTAAATAACATACATGGTTTGATAGACTAACATACATTTTTATGTTTAATTCCCTCTTTTGAAGATGAACAGTTTTGAGCTATGAACAACAGTAATCCATACATAAATCCCAAAGTACCCATGAACTTTTGAGAAAACTACAAGTCACTACACAACTACACACCCCCATAAACCATATAGGCCTACTTCAAATGTTCGTCATAGCGAGAAATGTTGCGCCAAAAATGAAAACCATCCATTATTTCATAAATTACCCTTTAAGGTCGTAATTACCTACCAAAGGGAACTTTCCATGTACCTAATGTTAAAAATAGCTCAGCTGTACTTATTTGTTTGTTATTCTTCCAATTAATTACCTTATTGAAGTGTGATTATTTGTTTGAATTCCTGTATTCTGTTTTGTTTATTTCAGCTTAACTTAACCCACCGACAGTTTTATTAATACTTATGAAGTCAAACGGGATGAAGCCCGTGGGTAATAGCTAGTTATCAAAACTAACGTTTTGTATGGCCGAGTTACTTCTAAGAAATGCGAGCCCAAACCTTGGAATATAAACACTTTACAAGAACTGACATTGTTCTAATTGACATCTCCGATTTCCGAAGCGCTTTTACTTTGACTTCAAATTAATTAAACATTTGTTAAGTAAATATATAGCCCAGGCAAATTAGACATATGCTCCCCAAAAAATCGTCTAAAGCTGGAAAGTGTTTTAATACCTTTTGGGGGTCCCAAATAAGACTCCTGTGAGTTTGCGACGGATTCTGACGTCTGCTTGAGTTTTGGGAGGCGAAAAACTATGAAAATTTCGCACTTCTTTCAGTTTTTCTCTTATAACTCCTAAATAACGAATCCTAAGGAAAATGTTGTTCAAAGGTGTCTTTTAGTGCACCAAATTCCGCATCGATTGGTGTTAAATACGTCAAAATCGGCCGAGCCGTTTAGCTGCTGTAGCTTTTCAAAGTTGGGATTATTTCATCAACATGACCAAAAGGTTAATTATTTGACCAGTTTTCGACTTACAACTCCTAAACGACGCATGCTATACAAAAATGCACCTGTAGTTAGTTCGGAAAACACATAATTCTGCGTAGAATTATGATTATGAATGACTAGATAGTGGTTTATTTCATTGTTATCATCCAAATGTTTATCCAAGAATGTGTGAAGGGAAGGGTAGCAAGACCCCCTATGCAATTTTAAATCTAATATTGTTATCTGGGGTTACAAAAATTCTAGGATTCGTCCTAAGCTCCCATTTATACGATCCAATCTCCTGGAGGGAGCGCGGCAGTGGTCCGAAAGTCAGTGCTCCGAAAGGCACTGGTCCGAAAGAAATTACATGGTCAGGCACTGCTTCGAACGGCATAAGTTCGAAAGGCACTGGTTCGAAAGTCACAACTCCGAAAGTCACTAGTCAGAAACATTTTGTGCATCCAGGCACTGGTCCGAAACAATATGTGCATCCAGGCACTGCTCCGAAAGTTATAACACCGAAAGTCACTAGTCAGAAAAGAATGCAAGGGTCAGGCACTGGTCCGAAAGAATGTGCGTGGTCAGGCACTGCTTCGAAACGTGGTTCCCCCTCGCAGCGAATGGGCGGAGCTATACAGGTGTGGAGTGGGAGCAGCCTCCCGTCCCCCCTACCTCTTGACACGCCCCTACTTTTTAGTGCGGTGACGACAGTGTCGGTTCGTCACTTCTTACTTCACTCAGTCACTCTACGTTACCACCAGGACCAGGACCAGGGGCAGTTGACTTCGGGGATACTCCCCAGGATATATTTTCCTTAACAATGTTGCTATGTTTTTAGTGAAGGAATTATTCCATAAAAAATTTTGTAACCTTGATAAAATTGTACTTAACGGTGCGCTCTACATCAGCTCGTATTTCTCAATACGTAGTTGCTTACACCGATGTTCCTATAGCTACCATTGCATTGAACAGCACCATGAAGAGCGCTTGCAATCCTTTCGAATCTGGGGCATTACTTCGTCCTTAAACTTTTTAATAAACTAACTGTAGATTCTTGTTTTTCTCTAAAAATTATTTGTATGTGTTAAAACTTATCATAGAAAAACGCGTAGCCTACGGAATTTTAACATTTTTACCAATCTTTGAGCCCAAAATAAGCTGATTTAATATCATATGTTATGTTTTTTTGACAATAACATTGACGAAATATATGACACCAAGATCTTTTAAATCGGTTCACAATTAATTGGGGCTACAAACAGTTAGAACTAAGCCCCTTGCATTTGCACGCGCCAGACAGGTAGAGCGCAGCCTTTAGGTTATTGTAATGAGTTTCTATTAAAGGAACCTTTATAGAACTTAAGTTATATAGCCAATATTATACTAACATAAACATAATTAAATTCCCGTAGATAAAAACCAATCTTACAGTTGCTATGTGGATTATTCCATATGAATTATTCCATATCACTGAAAATGTGTGTAACCTTTGTAATCACTAGATAAAATTGTACATAATGTTATTGTAATGCAAATTTGTTATGCAACCTCTATTGAACTTAAGATATCTTGCCAAATAAATATCATTAAATGCCCATGCATAAAAATCCAATCATAAATTTGCTATAGTAAGTGATTATATATCTCTTAAATTTATATTGTTGTAAAGAAATCTTACTAATATTATAAATGTGAAAGTTTGTGTGTTTGTTTGTTTGTTTATTTGTTTGTTTGTTTGTTTGTTTGAATTTCAATCACGCATTAACTACTGGATTGATTGGGCTGAAATTTGGCATGATAATAGCTCACATTCCCGATTAACATATAGGCATATTCTTATCTCAAAAATCCTTTCGGACTCCGCCCCAGTGGCTCTGTAGTTCCCCATGTTAACCTTATGAGTATTCATATTTAAAGGAAATTAAAGATTTTAGTCAGCTGTTTCAACTAAAAAAGTTGGTTCTATGATATGCAAAAGCATTACAATTTATAAGATTTATCAACAGGGTACAGCACTATTATTTTTATTTTTTTTATGAAAACAGCTAATTTTTACCAAATAGCAACAAAAAACCGTGACGAAAAGCTTGAGTACAAATGCAATAAGAATTTTATATTTATATGCCGACCCCGTACGAAGGACGGGTACTCTGCAAGTATATAATATATTTGCAATTAGTAGCCTACTAATGCATTTTATGTTAATTTTGCTGAATACACGACCTATGATTTATTATTACAATCTAAATAGAAAAAGGTGACACAACTGGATGTTTCTGAAAGTTTCCTAAATTTTGTTTTCTTGATCTTTTTATTGACGTCTGTGTCTTTAGTTCTAAGGGTTTGCCCCGTAGAATCATCACAAAAATAATATATTAACACATAACAACATGTTTAATCTCCGAATAAAAATCCTACAACATAAAATCGGTAGAAGGTTTACTAATCGAAAAAATAGTTCTGTTCTAAAATAAAATCATTATAAATTATTATAAAATCAAACTGTCATATAACCTAACCAAACTTGCTGATAAAGGAAAAATCTAATGAAGGTTTACTAATAGAAAAATCATTCTGTTCATAAAATAAAATTATAAATGCCTTAAATTCCAACAAAAGATGTACAGTTAAGAAGTATTCTAAGCTAAATCTTTGATAAAAAGTTATAGACTACAGCGTGAATCGAACCGGCAACCATATGATTATCAGCCAGGTACGCTATCTACTACGCCACCGAGGCTCTAAGCCTTCTCCGTATCGTTGCGGTAACGGTGTTTTCCCAAGAAAGAGACTGATGTCACACCCATACAGCACACTTTCTCCTCGGGACATTTCACGGATATTGCGACAGGATATGCAAGATACCCCATAGTAGGCCTATGGTCAACCTGGGATATCCCAGGATATCCGCAGGAATGCGTAATGTCTCCGCCCGGGGATGCTCGTTCGATACTCCCAAAAGATTATAGTGCTGCACCCTGTTGGTAAACCTTATAACTTTTTAATGCTATTGCATGTCATAGAACCAACTTATTAGTTAAGTGGCAAAGTAGTAATAGTCCAGTCAAATCGTCGTGGAAATCTACCTCACGTTACAAAAAATAACTGTTACGAGTTTTTTTCATAACTTTATGTTTTTTGGGGCGCTGAATCCGAATCTGAAGAGATCCAACACTCTCTTCAAGCCACTTAATACTGATCCAGGCAGTGCTGCTACCTTTGGGTGTTTCAGGGAACTACGTCCAATCTCCGGGTAACGTAGTACAATCACCGCTGCTCTTTTGTTATTCATCAGATTGAAATATTTGAATGCCAATTGCGTTCGCTACGGTGCCGCACCGGCACACATTTCACCTGCATGTCCCTTAGTAGATTTATGCTTTTGATTTGGCTGTAGATAATTATTAAAAGAAATTATTAAGAGAACTGTTCCCGGTTGGGTATCGTAAATGCAAATGCAATTATCTGCTTGCAATATTGAGTGGGCAAGCATTTTAATCCATTCCAAAGTCAATGCTACATCTGTGCAGCAGGATTATAAGTCAAGTGTTAAATATAGGGGTCTGACTTACAGGAAGTATAAGTGAGGCAACGATGGCGTCATAGTTTAGTTCAAAATTCCTCCGTGAACAGTGTTGTAGTAGAGAACACAGCGCGTAATTTTTACTTCACTATTAGTTAATTATAAAATTAAGAAAAATTATAAAATTAATCTTACAATTTTTCTATTATTAAATTAAACTGTCATAACCTAACCAACATAACCAAACGTGCTGATAATGAAAAAATCTAATAAAGGTTTACTAATCTAAAAATTAGTTTTGTTCATAAAATAAAATTATAAACGCCTAAAATTCAATTTTATAATTATTTAATTATGAAATTAAACTGACATAACTTAACCACACCAACCAAACTTGCTGATATGAAAACTACTTTTGATAAAAAAAGTTGGTGCTGCCAGCAGGATTCGAACCCGGAACCTGCAGATTTACAGCCCGACTTGCTATCCACTACACCACCGAGGCCGGTATGGATAGATTCCGTATCGTTGCGGTAAAGGTGTTCCCATTATCGCGTATTCCCGTATTAAAAATACTGGCGGACAGTACGAAAATGTACAATAGATTATGATTAATGACAATACTGTCGGTATGGCACTTAAATGCCTACCTACAAGACCACCTAACACTTCCAAGAGGGTCGCATTACCACGTAAATAAAATCCATTTGTTATTGGTGGGATTTGAACCCGTGCTATAAGACTCCGGAGCCCCAGGTCTTACCATTAGGCCATCTCGCTCCCCAGTAGATATCTAACTAAACATTTTAATAAAATGTTATCCTGGATGTTTTTCTTAACTAAAAAAATACAAGCGTAATTTATTATCAAAGGCTTCTTTAAACATATACAGTACCTTGTTTATGTTTAACTGTAGCTCTAGTTAGCGCATATAATCGACGATAGTGTAAATGGCTTACTGTTGGCAGGAAAATGATTTTTCTGTACAGTAATTAGGGACCGATAGTACAAAGAAATAATATCATGTGGATCACGTTCCCTTTTTATATATGGTATATTACATGCACTTGTTTTCAGTTAGCGTCCATAATCAACGGCAGTACAAAGGGGTTTATGAAGAAATCAAACATATTCCCGTATTAAAATGACTGGCGGACAGAACGACAATGTACTATATATTATAATTAATTACTATTGTGTTGGTATGACACATAAATGGCCGGACAAGTCAACCCAACACTTCGACTTTTTAGATGGTGGCGTGTTGTCGGGGTAGCATCTTGACGACAGCCCCTTACTGTTAGAAGAGAGTGTCAAATTTTGTTCTATCTTCTCAGTTTTCTAATTATAATTCAATTTATTAATTTACTTTACGCGTTTACTTTGACATTCGAATTTTGTTATTGTTTGAGGACTTACAACTATTTATGTTTTACATAAGTTAAGGGAGTTGAATTTTGATTGAATAGGCCTACCTACATTTTAAAATGTATTTAGATGTGTTTACTTCATTTTCTTGTAGCAGTAGCAATCGCTTTACTCATTGAAACTAGCATCCAATTAAGTTTCATTTGAGGATTAAAAATAGCCTATCTATATAATTAATACGCTACATGAAACTTTGTCGGTTGAACTCCTCCGCCATTTCTTAACCGATTTTATCCATTGACGTCTCATTGGAAAGATCGTGTCGCGTAGATTTGCAAACTGGCCTTACATTTTTGAAAAAGACCCCTGGGCTCTGCCCCAGTGGCTTTGAAAGTTCCCATGTTATCCTTATGAAGAACATAATTGTTTACATTTTGATCAGCTGTATAATTTAATTGCTGTTATTTATTATTCAATTCAATGAAACGCATTGAGTACATTTATTTACTATTTGAGTTTGTGTAAACATAACCTCCAAGACGGATCGTGTTAGTATGGTTGTATCTTAAATTTGTGTATTTATCGTTGTTTTGTGTCGCTATGACGGATCGTGTTAGCATGATGGTAACTAAAATTTGTGCATTTATCGTTGTTTTGTGTAGCAATAATTTGTTTATTTGTTGTTTTTTTCTTTTAAATGCCTCCGACGCGACTAAAACGAAACATAGACAGGAGGCGTAATCGTGATAACGACCGCAGCTACAGAACAGGGGCGCGTAATAGACCTAACTCATCACAGTCAGCACCTGACCCTGAACAATCTCAACTATTAGGCTACAAATGCGCCCTAACACTACCCCAAAACGACTTTTCCTTGTCAATTGGCCCTTTATCAATGACCTGTGTTGCCTGCACAGCGAGGCATTTTGAGAAGGAGAAAACCGGACGGATTGCTTTAGGTTTATCACCCATGTAGCACAGATGGTTGGGCCAACGTTGGTAAATTGTGGAGCCACACAGTTGGCCAACGGTAGAAATGTCACCTCTTTAAACTGTTTTCCAGCCAACCATTGACCAACCGTTTTATTTCACACAAATAATAAAGATTTAGTACGAAAAGCATAATTATTAGTTGAGTAAATTGATTAAATAGTTCATAAAAACAAATTTTGAAAAAAAGCTAGAACAAAATTTTTTGGCCCAGACGGGTCTCGAACCCGGGTCCTTCGACTTATGAGCCTCTTACTTTACCACTGAGCTATCTGTGATTGTTGATATAGAGAGTTTTCAAGTGGTGAAAGAGTAGCCGACAGTTGCAATGGTCGCAATACTTCAAACATTTTTGATACTACACAGTATAATATGATTCTGTTAATCTGTTAAGGCATCATAAGTAGTTATTATTATTTTTTTTAGTTAGAGAGGATACTGGTATTTTAATATAGATTAATTAATTACTGTTAGATTATTAATGCTATTATAATTGCCTGTTATATGATTAATTACTCTTTCCCCTTAAATTGTTGCAAATAAGTTAAAGAATATTAATTTAAAAAATATTTGCATTATTATAATTATTAAAATTCATTGTTGTAGCCCCGGAACTGTAATATATAAAATATCTGGTTTTACAATACCTTTATCAGTTCCAAAAACTTTTGGAAACTTTTGGAACTGATAAAGGTATTGTAAAACCAGATATTTTATTATAATTATGTTGTGAAAGCTAGACCCAGAGAATGAAAGTCGTGTAAACTCAACTATGGACCATCGTTGGTCCAACAAAAGTATCTTTTGTTGGTCCAACGGAGTGAAAAATGGTTGGACAACGGTTGGCTTGATGTATGATACCCAGCAATGCATATTAATGTATTTCATTAACAATGAACCAATGTTGGTCCACAGTTGTAAATATTGGTTGGCCCAACTACGAGATATACAGTTGGACAACGGTTGGTTGGTTGTGGAAGCTCCAACCAACCATCGACCAACTGTCCCACAGTTGGCCAACGTTGGCCCAACCATCTGTGCTACATGGGCAATAACTAAGATAAACATGGTCTGAGTTATACACCGGTAATCTTTGAGTTGACTCTTTTAAACTCATTGTAAATATGACTGTTATTCGTTTTGAAATAACTTCTGTAATACTTTGCAATTGCTCGAATTCGAGCAACATGTACACTAGTAATGAATTAAACTTGTAATATTTATTTTGGCATTTGGTTAGGTATTATGTTATGGTGTCTCTCATTTGCTATCTTATGTTTCCAGTTATTAGTCTTTAAAAGGAATTAAACGTGACGTAGGTGACCAACCGAAATAAAAAGACTTATTCATCATCAATATTTATTCATACTGTATTGTATAATCTAATTCCTACGGGAATAAATGAAATGCTAAGTTCCTTCTTATAGGTAACGTAACTGTAAGTTTTCTTTTCAAACAGGCACCTTAAACAATAATGAATCGTTATCTTAAAAAACAAACGAACGAGATCTAATAAATAGTAATCAATACCAACACTTGGATATAATTTTAGCAAGTTTCCCAAAAGAGAATAAGTTATTACCGCAGCATTCTAATAATAGGATATTGCTAATCTTAGGTAAGTTGGTTTTTTTGGATAGGCCAGATTGATTTCAATTAAGAAGCTAAAAAAATAATAGCAATGTTTACTTCGCATATTAGACGGAATGAGCTATACAACTGGCATAATTAAACTTAGATAATACTGTATGGATAGGAAAACTAACAGTACCTAATTAAAATAAGGGGTATGTGTACGAAAAAATCGACTTACTTGTTATTATTGTGTCTAAACATGTAAAATATCATTTATTTCCACATGCTTTCTGCATTTATAAAGTTTTTTTTTCAAAATTACTTTAAAACTGTTGCCTAACTATAGGTAGATTGAAATTCACTATTTATTTTTCCAGAAAACATAGGAGATTTTTTAAAAGGATAAATATATACTGAAGAAGATTAAAGAATTAGTTTGGCTTACATAGGATTTTTTAACTTTTTTAATTTTTTTTAATTTTTTGACTTTTTAATAACTGGTCTGCAAATAGTTTATAATTAATTACATAACATCATTAAACGACTAATCTATTCCTATCAGTGTTTAAAGGAGGCTCGGGATTGGAAGAAATCGCTCCGATGTTTCGTTCCGATTTCAATTCCGCTGTCATCCCGATTCCAGACAGACGACACAAGGCGTTATATTCAGACCTCGGCTATATTCGTTATGGTTCGGAAGCGCTCGGGATGGCGCGGTGGTGCTGGGTTATTCCTCCAGAGAAGGTCTCGTAAATGACCGTGGCATTCTGACTCCGCCCACCACTAACACACCCCTCCTTCCCCTACAACGGGTCTCCGCCTTCGGTTCTTGCTCCTCCCTCAACCAATGTTGGAGCCCAGGCGTTACTCCGAAAGGCAGTGGTCAGAAAAGAATGCATTGCTAAGGCACTGGTTCGAAACAATCTGCACGCTCAGGCACTGCTCCGAAAGACAGCGGTCCGAGAGGCAGTGGTTCGAAAATAATACAAAGATGAGGCACTGGTCCGACAGATTTAGCATGGTCAGGCACTGCTCCGAAAGGCAGTACTCAGAAAGGCAGTAGTCCGAAAATGATTTTCGAACCAGTGCCTTTCGGAGCACTGCCTTTCGGACCACTGCATGGATCTCTCTCTGGACACTCCCAAATGATGTTAAGCGATTCTAATATATGATAAGATATTACAACGAGAAAGATTTTATTAAATATAGCAAACATTTTATTTTTTAGCTTAATAAACGAAAGATGATAATGGGACAGATGTACATAGTTTTACTATGTATTTAGCCTATAAAAAAACGATTGGAATTTTTCATAGATTTTACCATATAACTTTTATACTTCTCATCATTGGAGTCTTAAGAATAAGGATTCATTCTTTGCTCTTATTGGTCTTGCCACAAAATGTGACATTCGGTACCTTCTTTTTCGTCAGATATCGAATTGAGATAATCGTACCCCTTTGCAAGTCTTTCAGACAGTAGTGCATTATATCCCTGCATTTCATAAGGAGCGAGTTAATGTAAACCTTTTTTAACATGTACACGATAGTCGAGATAGGTAGATGGAGTTGAGAAGTTCTTGTCGAAACGGTGGATTAGCCGTAGTGATGGGAGTTGGCGTTAATTTTCCATACCTATCTCTCTGAATTAAAGTATACTTTTAAATGAGCTCTAAAGGATTGGTGGATGAGCAGCCCCTTTTGTTAGAATCAAAGTCAAAATTAGTTGAAAGTGTCTTCTAGAAGAGACCAACCCTCACTTGATTTGGATATTTCTGCTCCCAACCATGTATAGGGCCAACCTGCTTCTGCAACTTCGCCAAGCGTTGTAACCCATGAGAACACAGTGAGATCCACATTGATTGGAGTAAACAGCATGAGTAGTTTTAGGCTACTTAAATAGTCAAATTTTCGACTCTTCTACATCACGCTTTCTTCATCAAACTGCGCTAGTGGGTACGGACCTATTTTTAATCCAAAGTATGATTCAAATTGAGGCTTGGATTTAATGTGGAATATCACGTGCTGACTGAGGGGGGCAGATTCTTCTTTAATCTTTGCTGTTGCCATCACAGCTCGCAATTAAGGTCACCACTTCCTTTTATTCTGCACAGTTTATGGTCATTATAGGCTTGCCTATTTACGATTTTCGGGCTAGATCCACATCATTGATTCCCCTATCTCGGAAAAGCTCTCCACAGT
This sequence comes from Macrosteles quadrilineatus, assembly GCF_028750875.1. NCBI lineage: Eukaryota > Metazoa > Arthropoda > Insecta > Hemiptera > Cicadellidae > Macrosteles > Macrosteles quadrilineatus. Next base: position 3,408,072 of record NW_026542608.1, read on the forward strand.
GAGATGTTGCTCTCATGAGCACTTACTTGTTCATAGGCCATGCTGCAGGATCCATGACGCCACACTAATGGATAGATTCACTGCCATATCCCCTATGGTTTTGGTAATTAGGCTGGTTGTTTGCCAGATTTCAATGGTAAGATTTTAAACTTCGGAAATCACCATTATTTGTGGCAAGACCAATAAGAGCAAAGAATGAATCCTTATTCTTAAGATTCCAATGATGAGAAGTAGAAAAGTTATATGGTAAAATCTACGAAAAATCCCAATTGTTTTTTATAGGCTAAATACATAGTAAAACTATGTACATCTGTCCCATTATCATCTTTCGTTTATTAAGCTAAAAAATAAAATGTTTGCTACATTTGATAAAATCTTTTTCGTTGTAATATCTTATTACATTCATAATTCATTCATAATCATAATTATACGCCGAATTTTGTGTTTTCCGAACTAACTACAGGTACATTTTTGTATAGCATGCGTCGTTTAGGAGTTGTAAGTCGAAAACTGGTCAAATAATCAACCTTTTGGCCATGTTGATGAAAATATCCCAACTTTGAAAAGCTACGATGCGGAATTCAGTGCACTAAAAGACATCTTAGAACAACATTTTCCTTAGGATTCGTTATTTAGGAGTTATAAGCGAAAAACTGAAAAAAGTGCGAAATTTTCATATTTTTTCGACTCCCAAAACTCAAGCAGACGTCAGAATCCGTCGCAAACTCACAGGAGTCTTATTTGGGACCCCCAGAAGGCATTAAAACACTTTCCAGCATTAGACGATTTTTTGGGGAGCACACCCTATATTTGATCTAATTTGCCTGGACTAATAAGTCAAAAACATCATCTGTACAAATTCAAAAGAATACAGGATGTTTGGTGCTGTAGTCAGTGTCAAAGATCTTAAGCTAGTATTCCTGTGTGTTGCTATAATACTCAATTATTTTAGTTACATCACACTCTTCTTTCCAGAAATAAAAAGTGTGCCTCAATTTGCTTTGGACATTTATATATGTCTTGTTGAAGCTGATAAATAGTATAAAAACCTTCTGCAAATTTTAACTTTTAAAATGAGACACAGCACGTGACTTTTATGTACGCATAATGGTAGCATATTGCGTTAAATATAATTTTAACGAATTATCCGTTAACGCATTTAGTGAAAGTATTGAGCGAAGTTAGTTGAAGAGAAGTATGTCTTTACTAAACTCATACAACCTTAATCTTTTATTGCACATTAAAGAATTCATAGTGCATTGAATACTAGGTAAAAGTAGAGTAATTTAAAAATACACAGGTTAGTTTTGTGGCACTTCTTTTTGTTTTAAAACATGTTTTGATTCTAATCAAATTTGCAAGGTTTTAAATATATCTGACTGTAGCAGACTATACTTTTTGTGACAGTATATTTAATGCAGATAATAAAAACCCTATTGAAAAAAATCATTATTTTGGATGAATGTTGAAAATATGAGATGCAAAAAAGGATTTAAAAAATGCGTATTTGTAAGGCAATTTGCACGAATAATGTTTACTTAAAATCAAAGACTGTTTATATTGTATTTATTTATTTATGTGTACTTTAGCATGAAAAATCCTGTTCCTACATTCATTCAAACGAGCTCACAAAATAGCATAATCGGACTATCGGATCGGGGTCAGGGAGATAAAAATTGGGTTTTCCTATTTTTAACCTCAAATGATAAAATTTTGCGATTTCTTTTCAAACAAATTTGTAGAGCTCAAAAAGAAAGAACTTAGTATACCAAAGCGTTTGGGTACAATTAATGATTACGGAGAAAACTTAAAAGACGTAAATTTGTATTCCCATGTTAATCTTACGGAGAATAGATTACTTTTGAAGTTTGCTTGTTTATTGATGTACGTTCTATATTAATTTATAATTTTAATCACACTAATTCAATATCGAAACTCCCCAAACAAAATAATAAACACATTTTATTTAATTTTTGTTACATACTAAGCTTTTAGAATTTCACTAAAACCCCACTTATGTATTACTCTCCCTATAACAGCAACCCTAAGTACTTGCTAATTGTAGTTGATATATAAATAGGGAATAAATCTGACATATGTTGAACATTTATTTAAGTGGAAATCCAATCAGTGTATATGGCAATACGTTTATGCTGCAGGTTTGCTGTGGCAGATATTTTTATAGTTTATAATACAGTAGTACATTTACAAATAAAACTGATGGGAGTTTCAATTTATAATAAATATCGTAGGCCTACTATTAATTGTTTCTAATATATGAAGGAAAATTGATTTTGAAAATAAGCAAAAAGAAAATGTTGTTATTATTAAAATAATAGTATATATTATGAAATAATCATATTCTGTAAAATAACAATGCCCAAATTATAATGTGACATGTCATAGTCTGTAGATTGCCTATTATAATGTGACATGTCATAGTCTGTAGATTGCCTATTATAATGTGACATGTCATAGTCTGTAGATTGCCTATTATAATGTGACATGTCATAGTCTGTAGATTGCCTATTCTTTTTTGTGTGCTAGTGTGTGACAAACTACTCCTTCATTTTATGCTAGACGCTATTTCAAAACGAGCCGTCCAACAAGTTACTACAGTCAGAATTCTAGGCGTTGCAATACGAGGCGAAGGCGATTTCTACGAAACACTACTTCTCCGTTAATAATGGACGGATTTTAATAAACGAGGTGTCATAATAAAGTATTTGTTGTGTAGACCCCCCCTTTCAACAATTCCTGCAATAAAAGTCCTCTGGCTTTGCCCCACAGGCCATCAAAATCCCAATGTATTTCTTATGAGGGAAATATTTTGTTTACTTAAACAGACGAATAATTTGTATTAATTGCAGCTTTTCATAATACACACAAGAGCGTTCATTTTCAGAATGAGTTAGTTTTTAGTTTCAATAACTGGAGTAAAGTGAGCATTTTTTTTGAGTGAGTTCGTTTTCAGTTTCGATAACTAGAGTGGAGTGATTGATAACATTATCTTTAAATAGACTTTTTTAAGTCATAGGAAATTTTGACTGTTATTAGTTTTGAAAATAACGCCTGTAATACTTAGCAATTGCTCGAATTCGAGCAACAGATGCATTAGTACTACCAATTATTAGTAAACAACGACTCCAAATGCTTTCTAGTTTTCCCAACAGATGTCGCACCAGTCAATTTTTTCGAAACTATTAAGATATAAAATTGTGTAATAAAAACTGCGACAAGCGATACTTTTATAAAATTAACTTATTTACGTATAATTTAATTAAACGGCATTTGCACAGGTTCTCGAGTGGTAGTTAATGAGTAATTACGATTATAAATGTTTAGTTCTCGCAGGAATCGTCGCAACCAACGTCCGCATATATAGCTCGCACACTCTCCACTACACTGCCCAACTGAACCTCGGCGGTCCGGGGTGCAGGCTTCAAACCTGTAGCCGATTAGCGTCGGAGTGGTTCGACTCCACCTGTTGGGCGATATTTTTGTCTATCCAATGTTCAATAAAACCCACAATTCAATAAATATTTTTTCGCTATGATCTTTGAAAAATATCTTTAAACAAAATATAAATAGTTTCACAATGAGACAAACAACTTGAAAATCATTTGATTCTTGTCAATGTATTTACTGTGATGTGTTCGAAATAATCCTCCTCACGTCTATAAAGTATAAAGTAGTTTAAAGAGTATAAAATAGTATAAAGAGTATAAAGTAGTATAAAGAGTAAAGTAGTATAAAGAGTGAAATGTATGCAATCAGGTTTACAACATTATACATATTATTGTTTTTGAAAAAGTTTGCCAAATGTAAATAATTCTGTATTTATTATTTTATATTTTATAATAATTATGGAACAAGCTACGTTCCATAGTTTCACTAGGGTTTATGATGCATCAAGTAATAAAAATGGTTTAACAGATAGTCAGTTTGCACTTTTAGATCGATGAATCAAGAACCACCATCATCATTATGGAAAACAATTATCGAATTTAGCTTCAGTTTGTTATACAATTATTAAGATAATTTATAAATGAAACGTGACTGCTGGGTGACTGCTGTTGCGTTGCGTTCGTGAAAATAAAAGCGATTTTTCATGTAAAATGCAACAGTCTAGTTGAAAACGTATCAGGAGAGCAGAGAGCGGTAGAATCAACAACGGCTAACTCTACATGATTAAACTTTGTTTTTGTACTTACTTGAAATACTTGTCTTCTACATCGTTGACCGACATGTCGGATAGATTGCGTCATAATACTATTTACATAAAAACACTAAAAAATATCTACATATACTTTTACTTCTACTTTTGTGGTGGACGTGTCACGTTAAAAAAAAGGGGTTCACTTTCCAACTCATGCAAGGCGTACAATGGCCTATTTAGCAGTCCATCACGAATCGCCCTCTTAAAGTCTGGCAGGTCCATGTCACGCACTCGCTTAGGCAAGGTGTTGAAGACCCTAATTGCCGAACGCGGGTAACTCCTCATTGTCTGTGCAAGTCGGCACCGAGGCATATCAAGGTCTGGGGCTCTGCGGGTATTGTGAGTGTGGACCTCCTCCCTCCTGCCAAAGAGTCCCACCTTGTCTTTGAGCAGTACAAGGATGTCGAGGATATACTGGCTGAATACAGTGAGCACCCTATGCCGGATGAATATAGGGCGGCAGTGCTGCTTGTAGCCAGCAGATGACACTATCCTCATGGCTTTCTTCTGGAGCAGTAGGATGTCATGGGCTGCTGTAGAATGGCCCCATAGGACAAGGCCGTACGACACATGGCTGTGGAAGAGGGCGTGATAGACCATCAGCAGAGAGGGTTGACTTAAAGTAGGACGAAGTCTTCTTAGTAGGTAAGTAACTCTAGATAGTCTAACACATACCTTGTTTATGTGATGCTTCCAATTTAACCTGGGGTCGAGCCAGAAGCCCAGGAGTTTTACAGCCTCATCTTCCACAACAGGTTTGAGGGTACACAGGATGGTCTGTGTCTTGTCCTCATTCACCTTGAGCCTATTGACGGCAAACCAGCTCTTCGCTTCTTCCAGTAGGACAGTAGCTTCTCCACGGAGATCCTCTAGGTCTTTCCCTCTAGAGAACAGAGTAGTATCATCAGCAAACAGTAGAGTACGGTTGTTAAGTGAGAGGTCATTGATCATGATAGTGAATAGCACCGGCCCCAGCACCGAGCCCTGCGGCACGCCGTGAGGTATGCTGCCAACGCTGGAAGAGGCACCTCTCAGAGTGACATACTGTTTGCGGTCACTCAGGTATTCAGTCAGTGAGCCAAGGACTGCGCCACCCACCCCATACCTACTCAGTTTAGCAAGAAGGATTTTGTGGTTTACGACATCGAATGCCTTGCTCAAGTCACACAAACTTAGCAGGACAGACTCACCCTCCTCAAAAGCACTGGAAATAACGTCAACAAGGCTTAAAAGTGCAGAAGTGGTCGAGTGTTTACCTCTGAATCCGTGTTGGGCTTCCGTCAGAATGGCATTACCTTCCAAGTAGGCTATTAGTTGTTTCTTCATAACGGTCTCTATCACCTTGGAGAAAGATGGGAGGATAGATATCGGTCTGAAGTTGGACAGGAGTGAAGGGTCCCCTTTCTTGTAGATGGGTATCGTCCGGGCTATTTTTAAATTATCAGGAAACATACCCTTAGCTAGGCAAAGATTAATCAGATCTGCGAGGGGTGGTGCAATTAAGTCTATTACAGATTTTAAGATATTAGTTGACACTCCATTTACATCTTGAGTTGCCGAGGCTTTGAATTTCTTAACGGTAGAGATAATTTCATTGACACTCACCTTCGTCCAGCAGTTAAAGTTGTGTGTTTGGGTGAGATCCTTAACCGAATCCAGGGGGTCTTGTCTGCAACACGGGTATATTTGTGATGTCACACAATTTCTAGAGATTACTCATCTTACAAAAGATCTTAGAGAAAATAGTACTGTTTCCATTCAGGCTTGGATAAACTTGGCAATACTTTTTAAATCTCCATAAAAAAATGTACAACTCGTAACAAGTTCTTAGAAATTAGCGATATATTTTATTAGGTTTATATAATTTGTTTATCTTGTGGCTTTTCTAGTAGGTAGAAATTCATTTTATAAAACTAGTTTGGATAGTGTGTGATTCTAATTAGTTTATATTATTTGTAACTTAAATAATAATCCTTAACTTATCCAAGGCAAGGATTTGTAAATAAAAGTAACAAGTATGTAAACAATATGTTGGTATTTCAGACATAATCTCTGCAGAAGTAGACCACAACATGGACTGTTTGTTTCGGCTTTAGGTCTATCAAAACCGCGCAACCGCTTACTAACCCTCTTATAGGATTAAGTCCCGTCACATGTTAAAATAATTTATTCCTGAGATGACATATTACTAATATTTTTTATGGGAATTAAAGTTTTTTTTTACTTATTTAGAGCAAAGGAAAAGGCTGAAAGGCGAAAAATCGGTTCTCACCCAATATACTTCCGTGAAATGAAGACTTAGGGTTTCATTCAAATCATAGGGGGATATTTCGAAAGTAATATGAAATCGTTTATTTTATATTTTTCACCTGCTATCATTGGAGATGGTGAAAAATTAACATAAGTTTTTAATGAATAGAGGTGATAAATAATAAAAATACTTTTCACCACACTATGATGTTTTTAGCTGTTTTACATACGTTAATTGGTGGCTGAAAGTTACGATTTGCTGGCCATGCCAGCTGTCATCGTCATTTGGGGGCCGAGCAGGTTTTTACAACCCTAGGGCCGCAAAATCAGCTGTCCGCTTACTTGTTTTTTAACATGAATGCATATTAAATGCACAATCAGTATCACCATTGCCTAGCAACTATTTATTATTATTTCTGCTAATTCCTCAACGATTTCTTGACATAACCTTAAAGTTGTAGTTGTGTTGACTGTTAGTGTACATTCTTATTGTGGTGAATAGTGGTAATAGGGTATAGTGTGGTGAAAAATAGCGTTCGTACCACAGACCGAAATGGTTTTGCAGCTCTCGATCGTTTAAAGTTCTCGACTTCGTCTCGAACTTAAAAACTATCTCGAGCCGGCAAAACCTCATTTTCGGTCCTAGGTACAAAATATCATTTACTTTACCTTAGTGTAGATATAAAGTAAATGGAAATATACTATTTCACTACACTACTATGAGTTGAGTTACAACCTGCGAAACATCATATTTTCAACACCTGTCTATTGTTTACTACCGAAAGTAACATTGTTTACAACAGAAAACTTTCCACTGTCAACAACTTCAAATATTTGTTATTGTTTTATCAACTGTTTCAATTTTCAACAGCTAAAGTAAATATTAATTTTACCTAACCCACCATGTTAAACTTCCCTATCCCAAGCGTAATGTATACAACTTCTTTCCTTCTCGAGTGATGTAAAGCTAAAAAAACTCACTCGGTGAGGTAATGAAACCCATTTAAATAACATTGAGTGCTTAACTTAAAAAATATACCTCTATGGAGCCAACGACGTTCAACGCTAGAAATCAGCTGTGCGCTTGAATGTTATGCTTTAAAGTATTTTCCTAACCTAGCTTTTGTTTGTAAAAGAACTTTACTGTTAGAAGATGAGTGAAATGGATAATGAAAAATGTTGTATGTAACCCCATGTATATTGTCGGGTCAGGTAAAATCTTGTACATTACACGTTACGCAAGACCGTGTTTACATCACTTAGGTGAATTATGCAGCTCGCTTCCGCTCGTTGCACAACATTCACCTGCGTGATGTAAAAACGCTCTTACTACACTTGTAATGTAAATAGCTATTACATTGAACGCATAACCCAAAAAAATTTATGAGTTTTGTAATGAAGAAAATAATAATTCTTCCATGTAGTGTTGCGAAAAGTAACGTTCAAAAACGAGTGATAGTGGGTCTATACATAGTCTCAAATATGTAATGACTCATTTTATACTCTTGTAATGAAATATACTATTAGGAGTAGGGCCTAACACTTTAACTTAAGTAAGATAATTTAATGATTATCTCATTTTCGTTTTAATGCATATTTTTACTTTGTTGTTATTTCAGCGATTAAATGTTGGTTTGTAATGAAATTGTTTTTGTAAAGTATAACACTTTTTTGTTTATTATATTGTTTTTACTACTAAACCCAATTAACCACTATCGAGAAAGACTCGGTCCCTGACCAATTCAAATTTTCTTTCATTGTGAGTCCTAAGTTTCTCACTTTGACGCAGTAGGTAAGTTCTATTTAAAGTTTTTATTTAAAAAGTTCATGAGTCGCACAGCAGTATCCATCTCGTCTACATTGAAGTGGGAGTAAATCTGTAAGTTGTCAGCATACAGATGGTATTGTGAGTTAGTGATATGTTCTGTGATGTCATTGATGTAAATTGAGAACAGTAGTGGACCAAGAACAGATCCTAGAGGAACACCTCTGACCTCTGACGTACGAATAGCCTCTGCCTTATTACTTCATCTATGCTTTAAAAAAGAATGTGTAGTGGTATTGTTGTAAAAATAAGTCAGTAGTTCTACTCCTTCTACTTATAATCCATCGTTGAAAGTAATTAAATACACTGCGGCGCGGCGTCTAAAGAAGATCATTTTGGTTCCAAGAACAGACAAAGAACAATAAATAGTCGAATGTATCAACGGATTAAATTACCACGTTCCTTTGTACGTTTAATTTAACTTTTATCGTCATACAGTATACGTACTAAATAATGACGCTTTTGTTGATGGAAAAATCAATAATGCATAACCTTTTGAATACGTTACATCTTTAAGTCAGTTGCTATTTATTTAATTTGCAGAACGGCTTGTTTAATCTTTTAACTGTTATTACCTTCAAATATTACTCTCTAATTATTATTGCCTATTTTAGGTTAGTTACCGGATAGAAATAGAATTTGGAATATTTGTATCAATTTATTGATTGAAACCCCAATAATAGAGATTTACTACATACTATTAATTTATAGTATTCAACTAAAAGCGGCAATTTCTTTCACTTTTTCTATGAGAAACTGTACATACTTTGTATGTAAATAAATTTACATACGTTAATTGCATTACCAAACAATACAATCTTTTTAAGTTTTAAGCTTTTAAAAGTAACATGCATTTTATATGGGAAAACTTAGTTTTTGGTTCATTACTCAAATACTAAAAGAAATAGACACTAGGTGTAACATAGAAAGTTGTTCATCTAAACAAGTCGCTTACATTGATATGCTATTTGACATATGTTGCTAATTGATTTTTTGGATTTACAGGGCTACTAACATTACAAAAAGATACAATTTTGGTAAAAAAATTATAATTTTTATAATTTTTACAGGTGATGCATCACTGTAAAGCTGTGTTTACCAGGATTACGAATTTTCGATCAGAACGGAAACATGTTTAGTGGTTTCAAAAATACAGGGTATTACGTAAATACGGAAAAAAAATCACAAAAATGGCCACCATTTTGAAACTAATTAAGATAATTGAGTTCTGTTTTTCACCAAAATGTTGCTCTAAGAACAACAGAACCTGTTATTGTTATTGTTCATTTATGGTTAAAAGTCAATAGCCCAGTATTTTTTTTTTATATGTTTTAGACTCAAAATAATCAGTTAATTGTAGGCTTTAATTTGAGCTGTTGATAGTTTGTTTCAGTTAAGTTCAAGATACTGTATTACTCATCAAAAATCATACACTTGATTATTTCTCGGATATGATATATATTTTAACACTGCGGAGCAGCATGGGTCCTGTAGTTTTTTATACAGGGTGAGGCAGCACTCGTACGCATACTTTTACGGGAGTACGATTTCACCTAGAAACGTGAAATAACATTATTTCCCCATAAATCACATACGAAGAATCCATTTAAATACTTAGAACACGATCCAAAGTCAGGGTATTCCAGAAATGGAGGTCACGGATTCGAATCTCGAAATGTCCAATGTCAACCTATATCGTATTATACATTTTTAGTAAGGAATTGTAATTGTGCTTTTCATACTAAATCTTCATTATTTTGTGTTTTTATGTTTAGACCCCATGGGATGGTTGGAAGTGATATTATATACACTTTTTATTTAAATATCATTCACTAAAATATATTATTGAAACACATTTTTAAAAAATTAAATAGATTCAAAAACATATTTTTATTGAAACATTATATAAAAGGGTTATTAATACGCACTTTCGATTTATAAAATATATTTTAAATATGTTAATTCATATGTATTAAATATATATTTGTGGTACTAGGATAGCCTTATATGTTGCTTCTTACATGAAAGCAACTATTTCACAAAAGGTTCTTAAACCAAAACATATACGATTATATAATTATAACTGGTGAAACACATCTACATTTTTTATTTTTTTTTTATAGAGGTTGGTGGCTTCTTTTAACCTTGCATTTGCCCGTCCACATAGACTAACCGCCCGTGCGTGGAACGTTTACAGCAAAGCAAGGAGTGAGCTGGTACAGTACAAAGGTGAACTGTACTGATAAATTTTAGTGGCAGTGACCAGGAACCGAACCCGCGACATCGCCTTGGGCCCGAAGTCCGCGACACTACCGACTGAGCCACCGACTTTAAGTAAAAATTTGAAAATAAATTAAATTCATGTTTTTTAGTTGAGCAATATATTATATAAATGTATGTCGATACTTGATGTGAAATATGTGCGTGTACACCTTCAATTTGAGACCTCAATCATGAAAATCGGTCGGATAGAAGAGCCAAACGAACTCGGAAAAGGAAAACAATTTTTTTAAATTCATAAGATAAATATCACAAGTAAGTTTTTGAAAAATGTCTTAAAGAATTACATAAAATAAAATTGAAACGTGCTCTTACTTACCTTACATTGCGTCTAAAATGATACAAGGCTATGTAATCCTAGTTTATACTTTAAATTACGCATTCATCGTTGTATATTAGCCTATAGAAGAAATAGCCTAGAGAAATATAAATACTTTATATTTCTAGTAAGGAATCATCGATTTTCTATGTTAAAGAACTATATTATCTGGCATTGTTTAATATGACAATAAGGTTTATCTCCAATACTACAGTATATATTTGTAAAGACACGTAAACGTAGGAACATGTAAAAATATGTATTACTTATCCACATTGAATAGGATCAGCAGCAAAAGATATACGTAGCGGATCAATTGAAGGAATAACATGGAATTCTCCTCACATCGCTTACGTTCATAGAATACTTTTAGAAACTTTTATATACGCCATTGATATGCTTTATTTTTATAGTTTCAATGCTTTAGCATTTCTTTTTTTAGTTCTTTTGTCCCTTCTTCGTTTTGTTTGTTAGTTCTTTTATTTCTACGACACCTTAAAATATATTAAATAAACTAGTTTCGCTTTAAATAAGGGTGGTGTCAGTCTATTCAAAATAAAATAGGCGCAATGTTAAATACCCCCGCCGCAGCAAACCTGCAGACTAAGCGAATTTCCATTTGCCTGATTGGATTTACACGAAATTGTCTCCTTATAAATATTACATTTATTCCTTATTTAAATATAATTAGTTTTTAACGATTACTTTGTGACTTTGATCTTTGGTGCCATGGAGACTAATCAACATTATACTTTTTAAACTTCTATTATTTTATAGATACATTTTATTGGAAACAGTAATAAAACTACAATATTGTCAGGTTTGGAAATATTGTGATATATTTTCGTTTACTGTTTGCCTGACAATATTGTAGTTTTATTAGTGTTTCCACAAAAATGTATCCAAAGTTTAGTTAATAAAGTAGTTTGTACCAGTCAAAATGAGTTTTAATTGGACCTTATTTACCCTTAAGGAGATAACTAACCTTAAGGAGAACTTAACTTGGGCGTGAAATTATGGAATGGGCATATTGGAGGGACGATGGCTAAAGGTATGGTGACGTCATATCTATAGTGGCTAATGTCTTCTCTTGAGGCAACACGATTACCGTAACGAGACGACATATTTCCAGCGGCATTCGTGGCATAGTAGGTAGTGCATCGGACTAGTGCTCAGGAGGTCTCGGGTTCGAAAATCATTGGAGAAATTTACTTTTTGTCAGAGATTTTGCTTTATTTGATTTTTATCTTATATCTTTTTTATATTATCAGCAAGTTTGGTTGGTTAGGTTAGGTCATGATAGTTTAATTTTATAATTAAAAAGTTAATTTTATAACTAAAAATTATAAAATTAACTTAATTTAAAATTTTCAACTTAGCGGTTCTAGCGGCGAACGCTGACACTATGTTAGCCATCGTCCCTCCCGTGTGTCCCACCGGTGAAATTATGTTATACCTTTGCTATAAACATTGCGATCATATTTAGTGGTTTGCTAAACAGCTGCTTAGAAAAAGATTAAGGTAATATTAGAAACCAAGTTGTTTCCAGTAAACTTGTTTTTCTAAAATATATCATAAGCGTTATGTGTTTTTTAATCAATGACAAGAGTGTAAATGTGTCCTAAAACCGCTTTCAACTATGTTACCGAGTTAAAACTAGAGGTAAATCAGCTGTATGCTGCTTATCGATGATTTCCATGTAATACAATTATGAAGTCTGCTAGAATTAATTAAAAACTAGAGGACCCATCCTGCTCTGCAGCGTTTGAATAAATATAATATCCTAGAAATAATCAAATTGATGTACTTGATTGAGTCATACAGTATCTTGAGCTTAACTGATTCAAACGATCAAAAGCTCAAATTAAATCAAATAATTTACTGTTAACGTGTAAGCCGAGTGGGATGATAGATAAATACATGCCAATTCTTGATGTGAAATCTGTGCGTGCATACCTTCAATTTGAGACCTCAATCATGAAAATCGGTCGGGTAGAAGAGCCAAACGAACTCGGAAAAGAGAAACCAAATTTATCTCCCATAAGAAATACATGGGGAGCAAATTTAGCTTACGTATAAGCTGAGTGAGATTATAGATAAATATATGCCGATGCTTGATGGCAAATTTGTGCGTGCATACCTTCAATTTGAGACCTCAATAATGAAAATCGGTCGGGTAGAAGAGCCAAACGAACTCGGCAAAGAAAACCCAAATGTAACTCCCATAAGAAATACATTGGGAGCAAATTTTGTTTACGTATACACCGAGTGGGATTATAAATTAATATATGCCGATGCTTGATGGCAAATCTGTGCGTGCATACCTTCAATTCGAGACCTCAATCATGAATATCGTAAAGGTTATTTATTGAGGAAGATTTTAGTAATACTTGACACTCTCTATAGTCCACTTTAGCGTAGAAAACCTTATGTTAACATATTTACATTTTTCTCAAAAATCACGAGTTCATACTTGCATTGCAGAATGAGGGCTTATACAGATATTTCATTTCAATAAGTTTGTACTATTACTATTGGAAATTTAACGAGGATTCTGAAAATGACAATGAAGTTGAAATTAAAACAATGTTTGTTACCCTTATGGCCATTTTATGTAAGCATATAAAAATGTTAAAAAAATCTTAGTTTATCTTTTATTTTCTACCATTTTGTCACCAATACTTAGTAGTAGGCTATAATACAAAATTTTTTGTTAAACACTTTCTTCGTTCCACCCTGTATATTTTAGAACGATGTGAATAGATTAAATTTTGCGAGTAAAACCTATAGTTGAAATAAAGTACAGTGCTACTGTTACGTCCAAAAGATCGATTTAAGCAATTCAGCAGAACTCTCTCATCTCAATATTTGGCTCTTAAGGGATTGCGACTTGTTCCTAAGGTTTAGATGCTTACCAGTTTCTTCAACCAGGATAATTCAAACTTCAAACATCGGCATTCTTTAAATTAAGTAATATTCTACCTTAAAATAAACATTCTGAGTTCCTTGATGCTTTAAATAATATTGCAAACCATTCACCTGTAGTTTTGATTATTATTACGTGTGAAGCCCCAAGAAATATTCTATTAAATTGCCTCTTGCTAAGACCAATACAAATACTTGGTTTATGTTTAGAAGATGGTCTGAATGGAGAAATTGTTCTATAGCATTGAAGATAATTATGGCTATTGAATCACATCAATGATTGGAAGAGGTAAAAGTTTTAACAACAAAACAATAACATAATATAATATAATAATAACAAACCATTCAGTAAAATAGTTACATTCAGATAGTGAACCGGCGTAATTCGACGTTACAAAGTTAGTTGATTGATTGGCCTCGAACGAAACCTGTTATATCAACAGATTAGACTTGGTTATGCGTCAATATTGGTAATCGAAAAGCTCGACTGCTAATAGCCAACTTTCTGTAAAAAAAAGTTCTTTGTATAAAAATAGTATTTGCAAAGCAGTTGAAGTAATATAAATAAGTTATAGTTTACTTGAATGGGTTATGTAGCTTTATATACAATTATTTCACTTAATCGGAACGTACGTTACATCGAGGTAGGAGATATAATTGTGTGAATGAGGTGATTCTTTGACAATGTCTGTTTACTAAACGAATAATCTCTTCACTTGTCTATAAATCATCAGAGTTAGTATACTCTATCTACAGGATAATACTAAGAACATCCATGTAAGTGGAGGACTACCATGTAATATACAGGGTGTTTCAGTAAAGCGTAGCGGGCTATGCAGATTCAAATTTTACATGCAAAAATACGTCGAAAATGTTGATTAACCTTTTCGATTTCGGCTTAATTTAGCCGTAATCCGCCATTTTGTATTTTTTGAAAATAATTAATATCTCAAAAACCCTTGGAGATATTTTATAAAACTTGGTATAAACTTTAAGTGTACATGTATAAACATTGTCCGAAAATATATTTCATCGGGCTCATCAAATTTCAAAATGGCGGCCATTTAAGTTTTTTAAAGTTAAACTCCATGAAACCCAGACATTAAAACAAAATTCAAAAAAACCGCCATTTTGAAATTTGATGAGCCTGATCAAAGATATTTTCGGATAATGTTTATACCTGTAGACTTAAAGTTTATACCAAGTTTCATAAAAATATCTCCAAGGGCTTTTGAGTTATTCATTTTTTTTTTTTAAATGTATACAGGGTGTCCCGGAACTCTCTACCAATATTTTAGGGCATTGCTCCTGGGTAAGAAACATACCTAAATATCATATTTAAATTGTCCGGAAGTCCTTAGTTACTCACACAGCCGTCATTTTGTTTTTTCAGTTATTATTTTTTTCTGAAGAATGGTTAAACATAGGAAATGGAAACTTTGCACAAACATTTGTGACAACTAGACAAAGCCACCACAACATTACGACGGTTTTTCTAATTCATAAAACAAAATGGCGACCATTTAAAATATTGTTTCTTAAATAACTCGAAAACCATTGATTTTACAAACATTTTACATGGATAACTTGTTTAAGGCTATTTAATTAAAAATCGATTGACACCTTATTTTCCAAGATTGGACGAGTATGAACTGAGATATGGCAGTTTTAGTGATACGTGACCGCTGGAGGTTAGTTGCAGCCTAGGACGATTAAACATTAAGGAGAGGGCACGTGAATAGGAATACAGGGTGATTAATATAAGTGTGCCAGCCGTTTTATTCAAAAACTATATGAGATATAAAAAAAACTAAATGGTAAGTGCCTTGGATTTTTTATTAAAAAAATTTTAGTCAAGTCGAAAAAACATTTTAGCCGCCATTTTTCCAATATTGCCGCCAACTTTGATTTTTCTTATGGAACACCCTGTTTTTATGATGTATTCCGGTAGAAAATGTAATTTTAAGACGATATTATACTTGTGATTTTTTTCATAAACCTAACCGTTTCAAAGATAATAATGGTTAAAGTTGTCCAATTTCAGCATGAAAAAAATTTTCATTGTAACCGTGCCAGCTGTTTGATTAAAAACTATTCCAAATTTCACAACTTTAACCATTATTATCTTTGAAACGGTTAGGTTTATGAAAAAAAACACTAGTGTAAAATTGTCTTAAAATTGCATTTTCTACCGGAATACATAATAAAATGTATGTGTTCCTTAAGAAAAATCAAATTTGGCGGCCATATTGGAAAAATGGTGGCTAAAATATTTTTTTCGACTTGAGTAAAATTTTTAAAATCAAAAATCCAAGGCACTTGCCGTTTAACTTTTTTTGATATCTCTTATAGTTTTCGAAAAAACGGCTGGCACACTTATATCAATCACCCTGTATACATGTTTTGGTGAAGCCAGCTTAAAGAAGGCCATAACACATTTTGAGCATTAACTGACATTATCTGGTACATACAAAAAGGGGTTTTAGTGTGTTTGCAAGTTATTTTTACTGGATGATCATGTGGAGTGCATTTTTTTGTAAGTATATAAACTTATTCATAATATTATTATACAAACTGCGCATATACGCATATGCGCATATACTAAACAAATCGTGTTTCATCCTTCTTCAATACAGGAAATAAATGATGATATTCACCATACAATTTTCTGCCGGTATTCACTTCATTCTCCAATTCACTTCTGTTATGCATACTCAAAATAAACGATTTAAAAAACTGTTAACGAACTCCAGAAATTTACGTGTGTTCTTTGAGAGGGCCATTTTGGTAGGCATACCGACTTATCTCCTATCTCGTTGCTTGTAATCGCTTCGCTCAAACACTTCGCTTCGCTTCTCTACGCGTCGCGTCGCGTCGCCTCGCTTTGCTTTGCTTCGCCGTCTGTCTGTTTCTACCCTTAGCAGAACACTAGAGGGGCACGCGGAGCCGTAAGGCCCTTAGGCCCTTAGGTCAATTTGTGTGCATTGACCAATTTGTTTACATGGGGAGGCGAGGAACGGACATATGTCCTCGCCACGTCCGTGCCACGTCTCCGCCCGACGTCCGTTCGGTGTGAGGCCCAATTCACACCGAACGGACGTCGGGCGGAGACGTGGCACGGACGAGGCACAGACGTGGCAGTGACGTGGCGTGTTCAATGCACACCGAAGGGACGGTGAAGGGACGGTACAGTGGCGAGACAACCTGTATGTAGACTAGACGCTTTGGTTTTTTCTTATTTCTATTAATGTTAATGGTGTTAGTTAATTTCTGTCAACTTAATTAGTACAAACAAGGGAATTGTTCTACTTCCTCACAAAATTTGATATTAAATTCAATATCGTCTCGCATAGTGAAGAAACAACTCACAATCTACACACATAAATACTCTACACAACAAGGTTGGTAAGTACAAGTACACTATACACAAGAAGGTTGGTAAGTACAGTACAATATTTGCAGTCCGAACAACGGGCGCGCTACGGACATGCCTCTTCCGATACGCCACGAGGGACGCCGAAGCGACGTGGCGGTGGCGGGAGGGCGGCCGCCCGCGCCACGTCACTTGTGTGTGCATTGACCAATTTGTTTACATGGGGAGGCGAGGAACGGACATATGTCCTCGCCACGTCCGTGCCACGTCTCCGCCCGACGTCCGTTCGGTGTGAGGCCCAATTCACACCGAACGGACATCGGGCGGAGACGTGGCACGGACGAGGCAAAGACGTGGCAGTGACGTGACGTGTTCAATGCACACCGAAGGGACGGTGAAGGGACGGTACAGTGGCGAGACAACCTGTATGTAGACTAGACGCTTTGTTTTTTTCTTATTTCTATTAATGTTAATGGTGTTAGTTAATTTCTGTCAACTTAATTAGTACAAACAAGGGGATTGTTCTACTTCCTCACAAAATTTGATATTAAATTCAATATCGTCTCGCATAGTGAAGAAACAACTCACAATCTACACACATAAATACTCTACACAACAAGGTTGGTAAGTACAAGCACACTATACACAAGAAGGTTGGTAAGTACAGTACAATATTTGCAGTCCGAACAACGGGCGCGCTACGGACATGCCACTTCCGATACGCCACGAGGGACGCCGAAACGACGTGGCGGTGGCGGGAGGGCGGCCGCCCGCGCCACGTCACTTGTGTGTGCATTGACCAATTTGTTTACATGGGGAGGCGAGGAACGGACATATGTCCTCGCCACGTCCGTGCCACGTCTCCGCCCGACGACCGTTCGGTGTGAGGCCCAATTCACACCGAACGGACATCGGGCGGAGACGTGGCACGGACGAGGCAAAGACGTGGCAGTGATGTGACGTGTTCAATGCACACCGAAGGGACGGTGAAGGGACGGTACAGTGGCGAGACAACCTGTATGTAGACTAGACGCTTTGGTTTTTTCTTATTTCTATTAATGTTAATGGTGTTAGTTAATTTATGTCAACTTAATTAGTTCAAACAAGGGGATTGTTCTACTTCCTCACAAAATTTGATATTAAATTCAATATCGTCTCGCATAGTGAAGAAACAACTCACAATCTACACACATAATTACTCTACACAACAAGGTTGGTAAGTACAAGCACACTATACACAATAAGGTTGGTAAGTACAGTACAATATTTGCAGTCCGAACAACGGGCGCGCTACGGACATGCCACTTCCGATACGCCACGAGGGACGCCGAAGCGACGTGGCGGTGGCGGGAGGGCGGCCGCCCGCGCCACGTCACTTGTGTGTGCATTGACCAATTTGTTTACATGGGGAGGCGAGGAACGGACATATGTCCTCGCCACGTCCGTGCCACGTCTCCGCCCGACGACCGTTCGGTGTGAATTGGGCCTGAATTGGGCCGTAGGCCCAATTCACACCGAACGGACGTCGGGCGGAGACGTGGCACGGACGAGGCACAGACGTGGCAGTGACGTGACGTGTTCAATGCACACCGAAGGGACGGTGAAGGGACGGTACAGTGGCGAGACAACCTGTATGTAGACTAGACGCTTTGGTTTTTGCTTATTTCTATTAATGTCAATGGTGTTAGTTAATTTCTGTCAACTTAATTAGTACAAACAAGGGAATTGTTCTACTTCCTCACAAAATTTGATATTAAATTCAATGTCGTCTCGCATAGTTAAGAAACAAATCACAATCTACACACAAAAACAACTCTACACAACAAGGTTTGTAAGTACAAGCACACTATACACAAGAAGGTTGGTAAGTACAGTACAATATTTGCAGTCCCAACAACGGGCGCGCAACGGACATGCCACTTCCGATACGCCACGAGGGACGCCGAAGCGACGTGGCGGTGGCGGGAGGGCGGCCGCCCGCGCCACGTCACTTGTGTGTGCATTGACCAATTTGTTTACATGGGGAGGCGAGGAACGGACATATGTCCTCGCCACGTCCGTGCCACGTCTCCGCCCGACGTCCGTTCGGTGTGAATTGGGCCGTAGAGCGGCAAAAAGCCGCAGCTATAACATGAGAGTGATAGGGAAAAAATGCGTTGCGCAATGTTTCGAATTAAAATTGCCGGCAAACTAAAACACATGTGTTGTTCAGTGTTGGCATTCTTAAATTAAATTAAATTTCCTATCGAATGGTGTAAATCATTTCCTAATGGGGAAGATCAAGACCTTATATTAGGACTGATGATGGCGATTTCATTTTGACGAAATGCATCTCGTTTTATTGATTACGAAAATCTTACTAATATTATAAATCTGAAAGTTTGTGAGTTTGTGTGCATGTTTGTGTGTATGTTTGTGTGTGTGTGTTTGTGTGTGTGTTTGTTGCTCAATCACGCATAAACTACTGGACGGATTGGGCTGAAATTTGGCATGATGATAGCTCACATTCCCGATTAACATTAAAGCATATTCTTATCTCAAAGACCCTTTCGGGCTCCGCCCCAGTGGCTCTGTAGTTCCCCATGTTAATCTTATGATTTTTCATATTTAAAAGGAATTAATGAATCTTAACAGCTGTCTCAATTAAACAGGTTGGTTCTGTTCTATGATGTTCAACAGCATAAAAGTTACAAGGATTACTAACAGGGTGCAGCACTATTAATTTTTTTTAAATTTATGACAACAGCTAATTTCCAACCAAAAGGTGAGTGAGCGTAGCGAACGAACTTCAACCTTGAGGCGAGTTAGCGTAGCGAACTAGCTAACCTGAAGGCAAGTGAGCGCAGCGAACGAGCTCCAACCTAAAGGTGAGTGAGCGTAGCGAACGAACTTCAACCAGGACGTGAATGAGCCATGCGAATACTTATGAAGCTAAACGGGGCGAAGCCCGCGGGTACAGCTAGTAAGTCATAAACGGTAAAATGGAATTCACATCAAAATATGATATACAAATGTTAAGCTAACGGTCAAAGTATGTAAAACCTGTAAAATACTTGGCCTGAACGTGAGAAAATTTCTTTTAAAATGTAATATTCGATGTGATAACTTATAAAACCGTTCCTGAACGAATACCACCTTTGACAAGTAAACCTTTGAAGAAACCATTTTTGATTCGGTAAACGTAATAGCATCGGACTGACCTCCTCAACAAATGGTGATTTTATTTTGCAAGAGTGGCATTAATTTTTTAGTTTGATATACAGCAAAGGTTTTTTTGCCATAATACTGCGAAATCAACCGCTTTACTTTAATTAATAATCAACATGTTTATAGTTTGTCCAGTTGATTCGCCACTAGGTAGGCTATGTTATATCTGGGAAAGGGTTTGTTAAGTTTAAGAAAATTAAAAAACTTCAAACTTATTTATTAACTTACGTTTAAAAATATGGGTAAAGTGTCGTTTTCGTGTTAATTTTGGAGCATACTTCGTCATATATTAATAGCATGGCAGGTCTTTCTGCATGTATTTCATTTGCTACTATCAGAAAACTCATAAATTCTCTGTTATTGATAAAGATCCACTCCGTCCAGTCATGCTCTTCGAAACCTAAATTGCATAAGGCAAATTAAATATTTCCAACTTAGGCTTGTTAGGAGTTCAATCAGTGTCAAATCTATACTATTATATAAAAATCGAATGGTGTCTGTCTATATGTGTGTTACTAATAGGTGCAAAAACTACTGAACAAACTTGGCTAAAATTTAACAAAAATATAGTTATCATACCATGGACCATTATAGGACTATTCACGTTTCGATACTGACCGTAGGCTTTGCCCCTTTGGCTTTAAAAGTTGTGAGGTGAAGATTTTAAAAGTAAATATTGATTGGTCTCCATGGCTGCGATGAGAACAATAACAATGTTTGTTTACATTTGCTTTGACGTTTAAATGTAAACAAGGAGAACTGCTAAACTGCATATTTCACAATTTCAGACAGTTAATACAAAGAAGTTAAATATAATATTTTTCATAACTATGAGGTAGGTTTATTTTAATCTAACCTTTTATCATGGATTATTTATTCTAAAACTATATCAATGATTATATAAAAAAAGATTCTATAACCGTTGCTGTATCAACTCCCGTTATCAACTCCGGCTCTGCTTTGGATTTTTTTAAAGCGTCTAAGTTATGAAAACAATGTTAATAAATGATTTCATGGAAACAGTATGAAAATTAAAACGTATAGATATTTCATATGAATTTAGAGGCTACTTTAAATAAATTCTAACTGCTTAACATGTGTTAGATTAACTTAACATAACTTGCACATCACGTTGTTTTTTATATGTATATTTAGGTAAATTAAGTTATTTTGTTTTGCTAAGCCTATGCATAAATTAAACTAAAGAATATCATCAATAACTAAATTGTACGTAGTTTATTTTTGTTTTTTTAAATCTGTTGTATATGTGTAACTATAATTAATTATCAAATGGTAATACAAAATACTCTTATTTTATCTTAACATAGCTTTCAGTTCACATTTACTTTATTTGATAAATTTATTATTTGTGTTTTGTCACATGATTAAATTAAACCAAGGAAAAGATCATAAAACTAAGCAGTACACAGTGTTCTTTTGTTTCTAAAATCAATGAAATATCTGTTACTATATTTACTTGATGAGTGTAAAAATGTAAAGCCAATGGACGATGGAACTGATTAAAATAACTGGTTTGTATATTAAGTTGAGTTGTTTGTTAATATTTTTGTAGAGTAGAATCAGAGATGCAATAAAACAAACTGCATTTGCTATTATATTTTTTTGTCCTTGATGCTTTGATAATCAATATTAGTTTTGTCTGCTGTCTTTAATGCTAAATTATTTGTTTAAAATTGTTTATAGTACCTATGGATATAGTTTCTTTAATATTTCAAAAGACTGTATTGATGAGGCACAGCAATATTTCTAATGTTTATAACAGCTGACTTAGTTTTGCTAATGATTTATTGTGAGTGAAGAAACTGAAGGTGGAAGGATTTGTGATTTAATATAAAGAAGAGTGAAATTAAAAAAATGTTCATTTAAATTTAATAATTAGTAGTAACTTCAAAATTGAAATTTAAAATGTCAATAATAAATAAAAAGATATGTAATTAAGAGAGATGAAATGGTGGATGAAACTTACCAGATTTAAAAGTCATAACTTAAACGTTTCTTATAAGGGCATAAAAGTTGAATTTTGTTTCTAAAAGCGTTGGCGGATGTGTAACTATTATATGCAACAGATGTAAAGATTAAAATGTTTATATTTCGTGTCCTCTTCCCGTTGCAAAGCACGGGTACAACAGCTAGTAATCTATAACAGTAATCTCTGAAATCGTTAGCACTGTCGCTTATCCACAGTGGCCAAACGTCGACTCCTGTTTATAATATGGCCGTTTGTACTAAAATTATATACTTAACATATATTGCATAAAACGCTAACTTATTTCACATAAACAACATACAAAAGATGCCTACTTAATTTATATTTAAGTTACCTTGTGTGTGTAGTAGTTTGGGACGAAAGTTTTGCAGCACTGGAGCAGGAGAAACCCAATAGTCATAACACTTAAATGTCAAATAACAACCGATAGCTGCTGCAATACACTTTTACTGCGTTCCTAAAACCCTGTTATCAATATCATAATTTGTCGATACTCTGTCATCAACTTTGCTTCTGGGTGTTTTTAATTTCACGACCCTACAGCTAGGCCTACAAGTAAAGCCTAACGTATGGCTTACTTTTGGAATACCTGAATATTTACAAGATCAATAGATTAAAATGAAATGTTTAAATCTAGATTGTATGATTGTTCGCAATACGGCGTACTATTCAAAAAAGTTGTATTACGTATTACACAAAAATATGGTAATTATTGATTTTCATCACTCTAACATGTATGATCGATGTTAGAGTACCGAGTAAATTGCTATGTAATTGTATTTAGTGTTGTGAAATGAGTTGTATATTCAGGTGATATGTCATTTTTAATTTCACAACATATGTCATGTATTTTAGAGGATTCATAAAGTTTTATTGATTACCTTTTTTGGCGAGGGTTCAGCTACTCTAATTAACATTTGAATATTTATCACTATTCAAGAGGTGTGGCTCCGCTCGTCGTTTAGACTATGTAAATTGTATTTTTAATCAAAGAATTTATGAGCAATTTTAAACAACCTATTACAAATGCGTGTGTAATACATATCTCATTGTTTATTTTAGTATTTATTTTAAAAGAGTGATTATATTCTTGTATTAGCATTGGTTTCAACCAATACCGATGATGACGGAGGGTGAGGACAATTGGACCTGTGTGTCACAACACATCCAGGATATTCTCCGCGCCAAGAAGCTCTACCATAACCGGGATGCGGTGTAGGTCATAAATAATCTAAATGCCAGAAACGATGAGAGCCCTGAGGGCTTAGGTCACATGTTGGCCTGACTTGAAGTAATGTGACAAACAATTCCAGGTCTGTGTCCAGAGTAGAGGGTTTTTTTAGTGAGTAGTCTGTGATAAATTCAGGAATCTCACACTACAGACTACCTGTGTGCGTAAAAGCATTTTCCCTCCTCTCCCTAAAAAAAACCATACCTGACACCTCAAACAAAGTTATTTCCGAGTTTTGTTCACAAAATAATTTATATGAGGAATTTAACAGTTCTATTCAAAAAACTAAAATTTAAAATTGATAGATTCTGTTTAAATTGAATGATGAGAAATAAACAGCAAGGCTTTTTAGAATAATGGGCTTCACTACAATGGCATTGACGTCTTTTTCTTCTGTCAATCGAAAGTCACTCGTGAAAAATGGCATCAACAATAACGACTATTGTTAGTAACGTTCCCATTTCTTTTACTTCGTATTTTATCATATAACGTTAAAATAATATTTCAACGCTGATAAATAACCAGGAAAATTGTAAACGCACTTAATGTAGTAAGGACAAAATTTACAAAAACTTTTTTTATAAATCTTTTTAGTCACACGCAAGATTTTATAATTGCCTTTTCATTTTACAGTTAATTATTTAAAGTACTATTAAATACCAATTTTGTACCTATTTTATTTTTCTTTGTTCAACTATTTTATATTTCAATTTTATATGTTTATATTCATGTTAAATAGTTTTTAATTTTGTTGACTCAACGTGATGCATTAAAAATACACTTAAGTTAAATCAAGAAATGCTACGGACAAGCCTTTTACAGGGCTTATGTAGCTTACAATATCCTCTGACATTGTGTTTGTATTGAATGAATAAATAAATTGAATTGAATTGAAATGAAATAATAAATACGCTTAAGCTACAGAAATATGGCTTGAATATTAGCTTCTAATTAGTTCTTTCAGAAATATTAAAGTTGTCGGCCAAGAAATGACGGCCAAATTTAAAAAGAACTAAAACCTGTATATATACATGCATGTGTGTGTGTGTGTAACCGTTAGCATGCATGATAACTCGAGTCAAAATGGTCCGAAATGGTTCTGTTGAAGCTTGGTACAAACGTGTAATAATACATTTATTCGAACGAGGTCGCGAACCAGCATGATCGGACTGAGGATGGAAACGGGGGTTTATGGGATAAAAATGGGATTTCCCTCTTTTTGACCATTTAAAATATAGCAGTTTCCATTTTTTCCGTCCCATTTTGTAGAGCTTAAAAAACTAATAATTTAGTATATTAAAGCGTTGTTGTACTCTAAATGGGTACGGAGAAACGTGTAAAACATGGAAGATTTTAACCTATGATATGCTTTTGGAAATTAAATAAACTGTTTTAGTCTTTCTTGTTTACAAATATTTTTGACAATAAACTGCCAATTTTTTTATTTTACTCTAATCTATAACAATTTCAGAAAAAGATTAACTCTCATTATTACTTTCCTTGAAGCAGCACACCTAATTACTTAAGTACTAAGCTAATTAAGTAATAATTAAGTAATTACTTAAGTATTTAATTAATAACCTTAATGTTTATTAAATAGGGAATGATTCTGACAAATCTGAAAAAAATTATAGCTAAAATCGAATGAGGAAAAATTCACTCAGTCTGCAGGTTTGCTACATGAGGCTTTCAAACTAAATGTCTCTGCATTAAAATCTTTAAAAATATTTTATACAAATATTCAATATTTCAAAGACAATTATTGTTAGGCAAATTTTATATATCCATTTTTTATTTTCCTTAGAGTTTTAAAATTGTTAAACTTAAGAACAAAAAGTATTTTAATTTGTGGGTTATATTTATGGCATGTATCTATATTTTCACGACCGTAAGTAAAAAGATACATCGTCAGTAATGTCAACGGCCGCACCCTTGGCCGCGTGTGGGGACGAGATAACGTGGTCGTTATTATTTGGTCATTTACTGTGTTTATATTAATATTTCTAAAATAACATTCCTAAACCTTCCAAGATATGCTTGATTTGGAAAATGTTATAAGTGTTACAGTATTATATGTTTTTATCATCATTTTCTCGTTTGGATGAAAACTTAAAATAATTATATATCAGTAGTTTGAATAGTAGAAGTTACAATTATCAAATCAAATCAAATCAAAATCATTTTTATTTCAGTAAGTAATACATTGTTACAATACTTTGTCAGTATCAATTTTATAGTTATGCAATGGTTATAATAATATACTGACTTAGTAATTAAATATGAAATGCCTCTCACATAGGCTACTGCCCGTGCGTGAGAGATTTCCGCTATCAGGAAATAAATATTAGAAATTGAAAAAAAATAGATATTTATGAAACATGACATGACAGTTAATTGGTAATAATTTAGTTGAAAGAAAAAGCCAATTCGAGAATAACTACAATAAAAAAATATATTTAAAAATACTGGTAAGACAGCTTTCTTATTTGGATAATTGGTGAACTTGGACAGACAAAATGAGACTTTGGACTTTACCTTCTCCCACACAACCATACACCGCACAAACTCAAGCTCCCTCTCTCTCTCTCTCTCTCTCCCTCTCTCTCTCTCTCTCTCTCCCTCTCTCTCTCTCTCTCAGGCACTCACACACGCACTCACCAACTGCCCTCTTTCTTCCACAGTTGTGCTCGGACCAAGACCAACAGGCGGCTGGTAGCCCTGCTGCACACAGGGCCGTCTATGCTCTGTCCCTGAGTGGCCCATGGCCCCCGGAGCACGGAGTCAAGCTGACAGCTAGTGACACATGCATACTAACACCCACACTCGATGACCTATCGTCTGTATATAGAGGAAATTAGGTTTTCTGTGTTGTCCCTACCAATCGAATGTAGCCATTCATTAATTCGACGTTTATAAACTGGAAAAGAAACCCTCCTGTTTTTTAGTGAATCAGGTAAATCTATCTATATATTAATAGGCAAGCATGTTTCTTTAAAACCTTTTTTCTCAGCTCGTGTGTATCGTAGGGAAAATCTACGCATACCGTTAGAAAGCTATTTTCCTGTAGGTGTGCAGAATCCCTTTATAAATTAAAATAGGCTCAAAAATAAGCACAACAAATGAATTTGAAATTTTAAAAAATTAACATGGGTCTTATGGGTTGCTATGGTGATGACGAAATAACAACAAAATATAAACAGAAAATCAAAACAAATGGAAGACATTCCAATCACATGTTTTATTTACAGTGTGGGGTGAAAATAGAGAAAAGTTTGCACAAAAAATACTTTTGGTCGATTTTTCGACCACGGGGCGGTGCTCTCGTTTCTATATAAAATGTGAGAAATGTAAAAAGAATTTGTGACTGAAAACGTTTTAGACAATTTAGGAATTTGGATGCCTACATTTAATGTGTTCCTTGTCCTGTATGGATGTTCGATTGTTTTGAAGATATTATCATTGTTTTTATAAATATTATGTTATGTTTTTTTGAAAACGATTGGTAGCACATAATACATCTTTCCTTTAAGATTGTTATTACAATGCAATAGGATGGCTCATAAAACATTATGCTTACGTTGAGATAACGGAGGGTAAGTAGATTTATGACAAAACGATTATCAAGGTAAGTTAGGTATGTATAGCTCGGTGTTGGATTTTTCGTTTTCCAAAAAGCGATTGAAAATATTTGTTGAGCGTGAAAATGTCAAAATCTGTCAATGCTAATTTAACAGACTCTGCGTATTCCAATTATGTATTAAAATGTTTTGTAAAATGGCAATGTGGTTTGAAATACTTAATAAACCAGTCGTAAATTTAGTACTGTAGATAGGGTTGAGTGGTATACCAGTTCAAAAACCTCTTTATATAAAATTATTGTAAGTGGGGAATCAAGTAAACAGTTGTACATTTTCACTGCTCAAAGGAACAATTCAACCCATAAAATAATGTTAGGAAGCAGTTTTGATATTGAAAATTCCCTTTTAGAACCGATGTTATAATTATAATTTCTTCGATATCGAGTGTCATAGAAAGAAATTGTTTGATGAAACTATAAGTATAATTTATTATACAGTAAAATCTAATTAACTCGACGTGTGGTAACTCGACAGTATCTGTAACTCTACGGTCAACATCTGACAGGGCAAACCTCTAGCTGGCTTTGTACTAGTGGGTTCGACTTTTCATGGATGGCCGAAGGTTGTTTAAAAGATCAATTGAAGATTGTTTACTCAATAGGTAAAAGTACTTATACAAGTAATCTAAATATATAAAAGGCAAAGCCCTCACTGACTCACTGACTCACTCATCACTAATTCTCCCACTTCCCATTTACCTAGGAGGCTGAAATTTGGTACACCGTGTATAATGGTACTATGTATAGAGAAAAGATAATCGTCAATATTAAGTAAACGACACAATATTAATTTTTATTTTATATTCCTAGAAATGTGTACGCCTTGATGTCGAAACTGTCATTGGCATTCCTCCAATGATTTATAGATTGACTAGCAGAGTACCCGTTCTTCGTACGGGGTTGGCATATGAGTATAAAATGCTTATTGCAGTTATACTTTTCGTTTGCAATGGGGAAGACACAGTTTGATAAAAATTGGTTCTTTAAATTTTTGGTATCTATATATTAATACGCAAGCAGTTTTATTTTCACAGTCATAACTCAATAACGGCTTGATGGATTTTAAGGTTTGAGGTGTCAAATTAAAGGTATTTTCACGTAGATGTGCAAATACGTCTCAGAATATTTAGAAGGGCACCACTTTGTACACTTAAGGGCTAAAGTTTGGAAGGCAGAGCTATCTGTTGACATTTGATCAAACTCATTTCCCTTTGTTTACAAATAACATATGGATGTAATTTGAAATAGTTTTTAAGGTTAAACACAGACTGCAGGACTTAAAACTTCCAGAGTAAGTTTCGGTTACATTTCGGTGTGATGAATAAGTGAATGTTTGAAAGTGATTATTCACAGTGCAGTTACCCACCCATTTACAATGTAATTTACAATGTATATCAAAATTCCATTGTGGTGTTTTCTGTTGTTTGGTTTACTTCCGTATTTTATTTAAATTTAAAATCAAGCCACCAGTAAGATGAAGAACTGTGAGTGGCTGGAGGAAACGCGGACGTGACCGCTTGCATCAACCTACCAATGGATCATTTGAAGGTTACAGAGTGGCAGTACCACCGTGGTAATACATCATGGATACATCTCCTCAGACAGATGAACGTTAAGTGTTTACATTGTGGTGGCTTACATTTTAAGCAAAGGAAAGAAGACCGAAGCAGTTCAATTTTCACTCATTGTTACCATAAATGAAAGACCCGTTTACTCATCTGCGGAATTCACTATACTTTCAGGAACTTGGAAACTACTTTAAGATTGGAAACTCCCAATCTTAAAACAGGGCTGCGAGGCTTAGATCTAGAAATTATTTGGATAAATTCGTCAACTCAATTTCGCCTTTGCCATGGTCAGCTCTAAAGCTCATTTAGATGAGAGGATCACACAGGGGATCTACAATTTAAAGATCCATGACACGTGTTATCTCCGAGTAAATAATCTAATTCCTTTCGAAGGTCATCGTGAACCCGCACAGACGTATATTTGAGTACGACGTTGGCACTGGACAACGCATGAAACACAATTCAAACAAAAAATGCCATGAAAAAATTTGCGGGAATAGGGTCACATTGCCAACCTATTTGCCTAATCTTTTAAAATTGTGACAAAAATGTCTAGGGACGAGAGGTCCGAGGAGTTAAGTGAGATTCATGTGCTTATGCTACTTAAATAAATGGCGCAGCTATTTTTAAAGCTGAAAACAGAGCACTACCTTGCCAATTAAATCTAAGGTCTTTTCAAAAACTAAAAATGTTAAACGCGAATCCGTTCTAGATCCGTCGTTAGATCCACTTGCTTACCCTCATATGTTCCCAACCGGAGACTTTTGTTGGCACCCCTAATTTAAACACGCCTAAAAATAGAACATATAGGTAGTACAAATAATTTAACAATGCTATAGTACGTGTCGTACTGGTTGGTGTCAAGATAGGGATTAAGCTTGCTATAAAAAGTCTGAAAAACTATATGTATATTCTTATTGTATATTATTGTAACTATTGTATATTCTTTCATTAAAGCTTGCAGTTTTGCTCGGTTTCGAGCAACAGGTTATCTAGTGATATATTACAACACATCTACCATAGCCATAACGTTCTTACACTGCACCTAAACAATAAAAAAATGATTAAATTTGCACAATATCACAAATTATTAATTTAATTAAAAACATAAACATAACTGTAAACAATCCTACTTTGACAGTTCTCATTGTGTATCGCAGCTTTTTGTTGCTGCTTGGTTCAAATTAGCTGTTGCCATATATGCAAAAACAAAATAATATAGTGCTGCACCCTGTTAAGAACCTTATAACTTTTGATATTATAGAACCAACTTGTTAAGTTGAAACAGCTGACTAAATTCTTTAATTCCTTTTAAATATGAATACTCATAAGGTTAACATGGGGAACTGCAGAGCCTCTGGAGCGGAGCCCGAAAGGAATTTCGAGATAAGAATAGGCCTATATCTTAATCGGGAATGTTAGCTATCATCATGCCAAATTTCAGCCCGATTCGTCCAGTAGTTATTGGGGATTGAACTTCAAACAAACAAACACACAAACTATCACATTTATAATATTAGTATGATTCACAGGACAATCTCCTTATTTTTATGTTGTATGTAATGTAAAAACTGATGGAACAAAAGTAAATACAACGCAAAACATTATGATAATTGTTGCAATGGATATTGAGTCAGAGATCACAAGGTATTCACAAAACGTTGTATCCCAGTGGAACGTCCATCATTCATTCCCAGAGACAGGATGTGAAGTGAATGTAACGTGCTGAACAATAGCAGTATGACACATTGCTACGGTCCAATAGATCCGTGGATATATTAACCTGGTCTCCTCTTGCATTTAGCCCCAGTGACGGGATGTGAAGAGAATGTAACGTGTTGAACAATAGCAGTATGACACATTGCTACGGTCCAATAGATCCATGGATATATTAACCTGGTCTCCTCTTGCATTTAGCCCCAGAGACAGGATGTGAAGTGAATGTAACGTGCTGAACAATAGCAGTATGACACATTGCTACGGTCCAATAGATCCGTGGATATATTAACCTGGTCTCCTCTTGCATTTAGCCCCAGTGACGGGATGTGAAGAGAATGTAACGTGTTGAACAAAAGCAGTATATTGAACAATAGCAAGATGGCGGCCGAAAAAAATACATCTGTCATAACCAAGTGAAAATAGGTCGGTGAATACTGGTAGTGTATACTTATCTTTATCGAGCACTATTTTGAGATTATGGTCTTAGAATGTTCAAATGGGGGGGCCACCAGTTGACCGACAAGATACTTGGTCGTCTTGCCACTAGACCGTCTTTTTTAATTAAATAGATAATTACTGAAAACCAGTACGTCGACAAGTTATTTCATCGTCAGTCCAGTTGACCGGCCTGTAAATCTAAATTATTATACACGAGAAACCAACTTGTCGTCAATCCTCCCGACCGACTTACCACTTGCTCGTCTTTTAGGTGGGGATGTGTTGAGCGGCAGTGCCAGCGGCGCGCGCAGCTGTGGAGGGCCCTGCAGGCGTACCAACTTCTGTATCTTGTAGCGGCGGTTTTCATTCCGACGATTTTCAGCTATCACAATGCAGCGGACTAGTGAGGTTTTTATTACGTGTAATTGTTTGTTTCTCAATCGATATTTTGTTATACACAGTACAGTGAATATAAATAGGCCTATATTAGTTTACTTCAATGAAATAAATGTTTTATTTAACTAAATAAATAAAAATACGCCGATTGAACAAATAAAATTGTTACAGACAACAGGAAGTCCTTTATATGATCAAAAAAGTGTTTATCTTTATTAAAAAATTACTGAAATTTGTAAACTTACTGCTGGCGACAAGGGTGGTGCCATGCATAGGTTTATCAATAAATAAGATAAACATGAACAACCTTATGCAGCTATAAGTCAGGAAACATTTGTAGAAACATTAAAATGCAATACCAATTTATGAAATATGATAAAATATTTACAGGAAATGTTGATTACTGTATATACATCGTGAGTATCTCCAGCAGTTACACACTGGTGATTCAAAGATCGTTGACTCTTTTAAACTCATTGAATATTACTTTTTTTCGTTTTGAAATAAATTCTGTAATACTTTGAAATTGCTCGAATTTGAGCAACATGTACACGAGTTTGTATATTAAATTAACTAACATATTTATGTAATAGGAGGGTCAAATATTGTGAACAGTGGTGAGGTAACTACCGTTACATTTATTCAATTGAGAGATAAATACAAATTGATAATACCGGTTATTTAAAGCTTTGTTGTCTATTTTTCCCTATCTTAAAAAAATAAAATAAAGAATGAATTTAGACTTTTGGTGACATTAGTTTGTACTATTTCTCCTTAAATGACACTGCTGTCTTGGTAAGCAATAGTTATCTCGGTAAACTATTTATTTGCTGAAGTGTGCTACTTAGCCTGAGAAACATCTTTTGTTTTATGATTTTGTTGTAGGCCTATTGAATACCTTGTCTAGAAGGAATTCCCATTGCCTGTGTTACCGGGGAGAAGTTTTTCTTAGTAAAGTCTGTAGACGTCTTCGGTTTTACACAGAAACATGTAATTATAATTGAAGAAGTACATGTTTTATCCTCTCACGTTGTTGCATGGACAATACTATGGTGATTCAATTCTGTGTACTTCAATTGTCTAACTGGCCCTAACTGACGCATCCTTGTTCTTTTTTTACTAAATAATGTAGTCTTTACTTCCGTAGATCTTTGCGTTTTATTGTGTAACTGTCCTCAAGTAAGTCTGTGTTCTGAGTAAGTACTTTAAATGCACGGCACTACTGTATATTCAGATTTTCTAATGAACTAATATAAGGATAAAAGGAGTATAGACATGTATGTATGACAGAGTATGTCTACTCCTTTTATCTATGGTACTATTTCCAAGTTCATCTGGACGACCCTGCAAATCGTTTCTAGTAAAAAAAAATATTTGGTTTATGTTTATGAACTTGTATGAGTGTTGTTAACTAAAGCTAAATTCACATCAAATTAATTAATTTAATTTATTTTAATAGTTTTCTAATTAATTTCAGTTTTAAGAACATATAGTAAATAAATCCTTGTTGAAACGGCTGTACTATCCATGCACTTATTGTCAAACTATATGTTCAAAGATTCCTGGACGGCAATGTTATAATACTAGTTGGAGCAGAGGTACTGGATCTAGGGTTAATACAGTTTTGTGACGTAAGGTATATCATTGCAGAAGTAGTTAGCTCAAGAATTATGACGCGGATGACAAAGATTGGTAGTTTTTGCTATAATAATAAAAAAAATATCAAACCCCAAGTACATAAAATCATTCACAGTTTTTTTCACAATCTATTGAATAGCCTGCAGTTAAGTTCACTCTAATGAAGAATATAGACGTGGCCAGAGTTCCAAACTATTTAAGTAACAACTGTTTACATGAACTATCCTAGTGTGCAATGTACTTATTGAATTTTCATTAGTAATATATCATGGCTATATCGTTTATGTAAAAGTATCAAAAGATAGTAAAACGAAAACGAAACAATCAACCAAGACCAGTGACCGAAACAAGTGTCGAGCTGGCGGCGCCGCGCCTACCTCGGGATTCCCCGAGGGCATTAATTCATCTTTGAAGTAACACCGGTAACACTGACTCACTGGCCGACACGGATACCCGCCTACCACCCCCTTTGTGTCGTCACCCTATGACCACCGGTCGGTCAGCCGATTGGCGGACCGAGGAGCGCACAATACCTGCTCTAATGGGAGGTCATAAATACAATCCGTAGGAGTAGGACCAAGGAGCGCAGAGGTACCTTGCGCGCCTCGGTCCTACCCATCCAAGGAACTAATCCCCTAATTATACGGATTAAAAGAGACAATGGCTGGGTCAATCCTGCAAGTAAATCCCATTAGTCGTGCCTCATTGAATACACTACTTTAAAATGAAAATGTAAGGAGTAATTTTGAAACTATAAATATGTTAACAGAGACAATGCAAGATACTGTATTATGCATTCGAAGTAGTTATCTTAAAAACAGTTGGTTTTTGTCCTACGTTATAAGCCCATTTTCAATGCAGACAAACTGCATATTTTTCTAAGTGCAGTTTAATAAAAATTAAATATTTATCACTAAATAGTACGGCACTAAATTTGCATTATTCTATTATAATTAAAATCATATTAGATTATTCGAGACAGCTAAACTTTCTCTCTGCGTTTCAGAACTATCAAATGTTTACATTATTTTGTTTTGCAGGTATAGTTTATACAATTTTGAAATAGCTTAGCATGCATGATTCTACGTGATTTGTTTTGATCATCGACCCGTGATTCAACCTTCGTCTCCGTCCTGTGGAAACACCTGACATTTTCTCTCGTGATAGAGGTTAGGATATTGAATGACTTAATATTACCGGACGTTCGTACTATTTAGGAGCAACGCATACCATTCTTGAAACTAATTCTTAAGAACAACATTATATTATGTTGTGCATTTCCGGATTAGGTGGGTGAGCCTACTGCTGAAAGTGATATTTGCCAAATGACAATGTGCCTGGGCTAAATTTACTTCAAAAAGTAGTGTTGTTTACATAGGCTTTGTTTAAATTTAAAAGTACTTTTTGAATAAGAATTACTTAGGTTTTTCTGAAAGTATATAGTTAGAAATATCTGATAATAAATCGATTATTTTGTTTCGTTTACTTTTTTAACTGTTGTATTGCCGACAAAAAAGTGTATCTAATGAAAACATTTACTCCTCAAGATCCTATAATTATTCCCAACTGTTTAGACAAGCACAAATTTGTTTAATCAGAATTTACTTGGCTATTTCCAAAGTAATGGTTTAAGCATCGTTTAAGTACATTTTATAGCCTCCGAATTACCAATAAATATAAACATAATTACTCTATTTTAATGCTAAATTCAAATAACAATATCCGGCACATACTCTAAAAGGAATTCTAAAAAAAGAGTAAACTACAAAAATTAAAACTTGTCTTTATTCAACTAGTGTTACCAGTTACAAAGTAAATTATCTATTATAAAAAAATAAACTTTTGAGTCTAGAATCAAATAAGAGATAATAAGTGTAACTTACAATCAGTGACGTGGGTTTTTTTAATTTCTTGCTGTACATCTAATAAGGTGACCAATTTTACAAATTCG
Organism: Macrosteles quadrilineatus; assembly: GCF_028750875.1. Lineage (NCBI taxonomy): Eukaryota > Metazoa > Arthropoda > Insecta > Hemiptera > Cicadellidae > Macrosteles > Macrosteles quadrilineatus. Next base: position 3,443,056 of record NW_026542608.1, read on the forward strand.
TTACCGGTGCAGATTCCTAAAGAAAGTTCTATTCTCGGTTAATGTTAACGGTGCAATTGGTACATTTTCTAACTAATGTCACAGATTCGTGGGTAAAAATACTTCATTGGGGCAAATAAATCCTAATCAGAGTGCACCATTAGTCAGCACCCACAATGTAATATACTGTGATTTTTCTTTAAATTAACAATAACTGTTTCATCTAAATAAGGCTAACTGATTATTTCAGGGCAAAATAATCAAACTTATTTATCCAGCGAGAACAAAGTTATTTTTGAAAAACATCAAACCGTAGGCCTACAGTTTAAACATTTTTTAGGCCTATACAAACATTAGTAACAATGAATTATGTTGTTCGACGTTGTGACATGTTGCTATTTAGACATTGTGATGACAATGTTATATTATACATCATTTGTGTCATTTAACAAACGTTTTACATGGTGACAACATAAACGCCAAATATAGATGATAATTCGAAAACTAAAAGAAAGTAATACAAATTGAGTTTAAATTAGGAAGATGATTTGGAATTGCAATAACTTTAAAATTATATGGAATTTGATTCATGCTACCATATAAAGTGTTGGCTAAGTAACTTTAAAAAATTGTTCATTTGTAAAATCTTGTTTTTGTAATATTATGTTATCACTGTTGGCATTAAAAAGTAAAGCTTACCTCCTAAGAAATGTGAAATGAATTGAGCATGGCCCGTATTGTATTTTTGGAAAAAATATATGGGATTCGAAATAGTACAAAATTGTCCACATAAAAAGTCATCATTTTGATACAAATACAATATACATAGTAAAATTCTGACTCCGATCCTTGCTCTCGAGTCTGAGAAACTGCAAAGTATATCAACTATATACTGTATTGGTACGTATGTTTTGTATTACCTTTTCTTTTTATCAATCAATGGAAAAATAAAGTACTTCAATGGATATGCGCATTTTACATATCATAAAGAAGAGATGGTTTCTGTCTGTTGAATTTACCTATAAAACTAAGATGTAAAATTCAGGTTTTTTTTATCAATGGTGGGTACACGTTGAAAGCATTTAATTGTATTCATGGATTTAAATTAGCTAAGGATTTTACAAACCATTCCTGCATAAAAATTAGTATATTTCATAGCGAGGGGTCCCATTGCAAATTTGCACATTTTAATAGGGTTCAACACCTTTTCTAAGGTAAAACTAACGGTGCAATACCCCTTTATTTTCAAAGATTATGTTTGTTTAAAGCAGTTATTAAAAGTGAATAAACTTACTAATTTACAATAATTTCCATTCATTGATTTTAGATCCACACCATGAAGACTAAAGTCACCTACCTTAATCAAGTCGCAATTATTAAAAAGTAGCCTATTTAAAATCCATTTTTATAAAATAAAAAAAATCTAAATGTGGTTTAACATTCAACTGAAGGATCAGCTTTTATATTGCAATTTAAATTCGAAAGTGAAAGTGTACGGCCTGGTAATTTGTTGATACATTAGTTTGGTAATAAGTTGTACTAGAAAAATATACCTGAATCAATGGTGTAGTCAGTGAGGCGCGACTAATGAGATTTACTCACAGGGTCGACTCAAGCATTGTCTTGTTCAACCCTCGTAAGTAGGGGATTAGTTCCTTGCACGGGTAGGACCAAGGAGCGCAAGCACCTCTGCGCTCCTTGGTCCTACCCCGACGAATTCTTCGGCCGAGGGGTTGACAGTTTTACGACTTGCGCTCCTCTGTCCGTTTCCCCGGTCAGCCACCCATCCAAGGAAACTCTAGACATCGGCGGCTCTTTGTCGTTCGTTGACCAGCGTATTTTCTAGAGTTGAATGTATACCCTCACTCACACCAGGGAATAAGTAAACTGTAGTAGTTTTCTTGTTTATGAAAATATTTGCATCAAATTAGAAAAAAAATCATTTATTTATTTATAAAATGTTATTATTTTACACAAAAAAAACACACTTTTACCCTCCCTGTTGCAGCAAACCTAAGTACTTGTTAAACTTATTCTATTTAAATATGGAATAACTGTGATATTTTCAAGAAGTCATTTTAGTGTAAATCCAATCAGGCAAATAGAAATTTGCTTAGTCTGCAGGTTTGTTGCGGTGGGGGTATATTTCGTCATAAACTCTTTTTCCACTTAAGAGTCTTCAATAGTAAAGTGGCAACTAAAACGCGACTCCAGCGACCCAATTCTGGCGGCGCTCTAGAACTACCCGAAGGCCTTTTCCGGTATTACGCGTGCCGCATCACACAAGTAGTTTTCCCGCGCCCCTATTCAAACGCTTGTAGGCGAAGAAAAAGAAAGCGAGTTGACGACCGAGGCTAGGTCGACCCGATCGACTTCGACAGCTGTTTTACTGTCTCTCTCCCTCTCTCTCTCTGTCTTTGGGTGTGTAGGGTTGGCGAGGGTTGTAAAATTGCTGAAAGTGAAAGGGACGTGGCTGGCGCTACGTTCCTAGTTTTTGGCCTCTTGATGCTAACACTGGGTCGGCTACTCGAGATCAAACAACAGCGTGTGTTTAGTACAAAATTGGGTCCACAGTAACATCTATCTATATCTATACTTATTTAATACGCAAGCAGGATTTTTGTGACAATTACTCATCCGAAACTACTGAACCGATTGACATGTTTTTGGTGTCATTGGAAAGAGCGTAACGTGAAGTTGTGCAGGAAACTTTCTTTTTAGGTAAATAATTAGAGAGTGAGGCCCTGGGACCCTTTAAAGTTTCGTATTTCTCCATAAGATTAACATGGGAAACAAACATTGTTTTGAAACTCCAGCTGTTGTCAGGAATTAAATATTAATAATTAATTGCTCCCCATGGAAGCATGAGAGTTCTGTAGAGTTTAAAGTAGCCTACACCTTATTGTCTACAAATTGGCTAAATAACTTAGGTACAGTACATTATAAAAGCTGACAGACTTTTTATGTTGACTTAAATTGTAAGCTTACCATTTCCCGTCCATGGGCAGTTTGATAGTTAAAAAATAACCCTTTAAACTGGAATAGGACTGTTATGTAAATTGTGAGTATTTCCATTAGTTAATAATCTTTTAGTTGACTCTTTTAAAATCATCGGAAATTATGACTGTTATTAGTTTTTTAACAAGTCATTTGTTTTCTATAAGAATAATATGCGAATTTTAAATTTACACTTTTTGTTTTTTCTGTAACCGTATGCCCAACAACGCTTCAATTTACTAAATGATATCTTTTTTAAAGCTCTACAAAATGGTTTGGAAAAAAATTGAAAAAGCTTATGTGTTTAGGGTCAAAAATGGGAAACCCCAATTTTTACCCCATAAATCCCCGTTCCCATAGTCGAATCATGCTGGTTCGCGAACTCATTCAAGTGTATCCCACCCTACACCTCCAAGCCAAATCTCATCAAAATTGAACCAACATTTCTTGAGTTATCGCCTTTACGGACACATATATATGTATATCAGAGTGTCCAGTTAGAAAAAAGCCAAACTCCGGAATTAAAGGGTGCTATGGGTAAAAATAAATAGAAAATCTAGAATGACATTTTTTTATAATCGTTTCCTTAACCAGATATCCGCCATTTTTTTTCACTTAAACATTTTTGTCTTTGATGTTTTTCAACCGTTCATTAAGAAACTCGGTATGTATGTTTTAATAAAAAAGATCCACGTTAGAAAAATTTAATCCAACTAAAATGTTCAAAATGGTGCCAATTTATTTTTTTTTATTGAAATTGTTAAGAAAAGGCTAATTTTATGGGAAAATGTCTGGAACACCTTTATTTAGAATTTAAAATTTCCTATCAAACGACACCAAGTTCAAAAAGATCGAATAAAATATAACTGAAATATCAAGATTTTTAGTTGTAAAATGAGACATACCTGACTAGCTTAGCCTTGATCAACATAATTTTACAATTAAAAATCGTGAGACAGTATTTCAGTTATGTTTTATTAAATCTTTTTGAACTTGGTGTCGTATGTTTTATTTTATAAACCCATATCTTCTTGGAGAGGTCACAGTATCAAGATTTTGTAATATCTGTTAGGCTCAACCATTCACACCACAATTGTGTAATAACCAACCGATGATAAGATACGTGAGGGGAATCCAATTTCAAAATTATTCATTTTGTTTTTTGGGTTTCACTTTAAATCCATCCGAATTATAACTATAAAATCGTTCGTTCCTCGAGTTAAATATATGATTATATATATACAGGGTGAGTTTTAATTGTCCCCCCCCCAACTTTTTTCAACATTTTTTTAAATATCAATCCCAGACCACTTCCAAACATTGTTGGGTAGTAAGTACTTCATTTTGACAAGGTGGTCATTTCCGGCCGCCATCTTGGATCCGCCATATTGGATGCAAATTATTTTTTTCAAATGTAAAGGTGACCAATTATTTCGAACTAGATTTTTACTCTATTTACAATGCCACAAACCGTTTTTAAAAATCGTGATCCATTTCAAAGTTATGAGGGCTTTTTAAAACTTTATTTTTAGCCCATTTTAACGGGAGCCTACCAGTAGACCGACAAGATACTTTGTCGTCTGGCCACTAGACCGTCTTTTTTAATTAAATAGATAAATGCTGAAAACCAGTACGTCGACAAGTTATTTCATCGTCAGTCCAGTTGACCGGCCTGTAAAACTAAATTATTATATTCGAGTAACCAACTTGTCGTCAATCCTCCCGACCGACTTACCACTTGCTCGTCTTTTAGGTGGGGATAGGGGGCAGAGTGGGAGGAGCTAACCGGGGATTACCCAGGAGTTTGAGGCGCTTCTCATGGTTGAACCACCTCACTCGAGGCTAGAAGCCAGTATTGCCAACTGAAAGTACTATAGCTCCGTCGAACACTACACACGCGGCGTGTTTACACAGTCTGGCGTTAAGTTGACGTTGGCGCGCAATTCTCGTTGCGTCGTTTCTATAGCAACCGTGCCGTGACATTGTCCTTGGTCTCGCGCATTCCTCTGCCTTTGTATTATTTAATCTGCATCGAAAGATAAGACTCGCTTATATGCATTGACTATTAAGTCAATTAAAAATTTCATTCGGGGTTTTTGATCGTTTGTTTGGATAAAACTACGTACCGTATATTGTAGAATTAAATTTGTAGTGTGGTTATATGGTATTATGGTATATATATATATATATCCTACTAATATTATAAATGAGAAAGTTTGGATGTATGGATGTATGTTTGTGACAAGTAAACGCAGAAAATACTGGCCGGATTGGGCTGAAATTTGGTGTGATGATAGCTCACATTCCCGATTAACATATAGACGCATTCTTATCTCAAAAGTCCGTTCGGGCTCCGCCCCAGTGGCTCTGGAATTTCCCATGTTAACCTTATGAGTAATATTTAAAACGAATAAAAGAATTTCGTCAGCTGTTTCAAATACACAAGTTGGTTCTGTGATATTAAATTCGCATTAACAAGTTATAAAGTTTACTGACAGGGTACAGTACTATTAATTTAAATGAATATATAGAATAATCCATAGCCTATATCGATATTTTTCATTGTTATGAGTGTAGGACAGATACTAAAGTGCAGCCAAATTTTGTTTCTAAAAGTGGTAGCCTATATGTGTAACTATTTTATACAACAAATGTAAAGATCAAAATGTTTGTATTTTGTGTCTTCTTCCCGTTGCAAAGCACGGGTACAACAGCTAGTATATACATATATATACATATATATATATATGTACCAGGTTTTGCGTTGGATTTTTCGTCAGTTTCGTCATTGAGCTCTCTCGTAGTAAGTTGTATCACTTGCGTCTTGTTCATGTTCTGTGGCATATTTTGTATCACTTGCTTCCTGAGACGTATCAGAGTGGTGGAAACTGGTCCACGACGTAGAGGAAGTGGAGGGAAGTTGCAAAGGCAAAAGGTCTGGAGTGTGGGAAATGCCAAGCGACTATAGAATAATACAAAACCATGCTTAAAAATGCTTAGGGAGTGATGGAAACAGGCCCACGACGTAGAGGAAGTAGAGCGAAGTTGCAAGGACAAAAGGTCTGGAGTGTGGGACATGTCAAGTGACGATGGAATTATACAAGGCCATGCTTAAAAAGGCTTAGGGAATGATGGAAACAGGTCCGCGACGTAGAGGAAATGGAGGCAAGTTGCAAGGGCAAAAGGTCTGGAGTGTGGGAAATATCAAGTGACAATGGAATAATACAAAACCATGCTTAAAAAGGCTTAGGGAGTGATGGAAACAGGCCAACGACGTAGAGGAAGTGGAGGGAAATTGCAAGGACAAAAGGTCTGGAGTGTGGGACATGTCAAGTGCCGATGGAATTATACAACGCCATGCTTAAAAAGGCTTAGGGAATGATGGAAACAGGTCCGCGACGTAGAGGAAATGGAGGCAAGTTGCAAGGGCAAAAGGTCTGGAGTGTGGGAAATGTCAAGTAACTATAGAATAATACAAAGCCATGCTTAAAAAGTCTTAGGGAATGATGGAAACAGGTCCACGACGTAGAGGAAGTGGAGGCAAGTTGGAGGGTGGGAAATGTCAAGTGAATATGGAATTATGCAAAGCCATGCTTCAAAAGTCTTAGGGAATGATTAATAATTAAATTAATTTAATTAATAATTAAATTGAATCTAAATTATTGCATACAATTATTATCTGGACAGAGGTGGCAGTGCCATCGTGCGCGCAGAATGCTTCTATTGGGAATTTTTCCTTCCTACTTGGACGTCCTGCAACCTTATTTACGATGTGCCGCAATTTTCTGGAGTCTCCGTCTGCATCTTCTTATTTTTTTTTTACTGTACTTGGCTTGTTTAATGACTTGAGAATATTCCAATATCCTGTCCGTGCTGTATGAAACTGACCTGTGCTGTATGAACTTGGTCAAACTACAGCACAGACAGTAGAAGGACAAGGATATAGGTTACATGAGCCTGATAATAGATAAGGAACTCTTACACTATAGCTGTCTCCCGGCATGTCTCTGAATTTTACTTTATAAGGAATAAGGATGTAGGTTTGAAATACCTTTAAACATTAAATCAAGAGGACAAATTGTATCAACTGTTGAGAATTTAATTGAAAATACTGTAAGACTGAAAATATGATTTTCTGGGTGAAGAAAGTTGTCTAAATTTGAGATTTCAAAGTCCCATAACTTTCGAACGCCTCAACCCATCAGTATGGGAATAAGTATACAATGTATATGATTTAAATCTCTACAATATCTGACCAAAAAAACAGTATGTCATCATGACTCATATCATGGTTGTATGTTGTATGTATAGTGTCCTATGGTCTGGCAGAGGCCTGACGTCACATGGAACTGTCACTGTAGGTGGTCTTTAGCTCTTTCCTGCTTTAAAACTCTCAATTCTTGGGTAAACTATAGGTTTTTTTTCTTATTACCTTGCTCCAACTAGTACTCTTTTGATGGTATGAGGTTTTAAAAAGTTTATAGTTATTAATTAGAATATTATTCACGCCTGAATATTTATTATTTTCTGTTCAGTTGTGGCTCAGTAGTTGCGATGCTAACACCATGGCAAAAGAAGGTTTTAGCCATGTACCTAGTATGGAGGCGAAGAAAAAGAAATAATAATAGCTGATTTGGGTTCACACAATACTTAATAATCGGCACGAGTTTGGGGCATCCAGGGTGTTATTACTCCCATAGCCCTACGCCGGAAACTAGCTATTACAGCATGGCAGTTCATGAGATATTATTTAATTGTAATAAAAAAAATATTACTCTTTCAGTTCTGGGTAAAATGCAGAGCAATGCTAAAGTGGTACGTCAACTTCGTATTACGTTGTCATGAAATAACAACTTAAAATTTAATGATTGACAAACCCTTTCCTAAAATTGACCAACGTTAAAATGTAATTACAATGCATAAGTAACAATATCGAATACATAATACTGGGGTTATTAAAGTGTACAGCTGGCTAATCATTCAAATAGACTTAATTTTAGTTGTAAAGGTGTTAAAACATTAGATTTCCCTTGTTAATTATAATGAATTGTTAATGTTGATTTATTATAAGTGAACAAGGAACACAAAAGGATATATAAGACAAAAGACCCTAATATATGGCATAAAAACACAAACAAGACATTGCAGTAGTGTACAGTGTGTGATAGTGGTACGCCTACAATAACAATTGTTTTTATTAAAGTAAGATTTTTTTATGATTTTCTAAATATTAAACATTGTTAATTACTAACATTGGCATAAATATCAAACAAACTTTAAAACACTCATTTAAACTTTATGTTGACTTACAGGGTCGGCTACTGAAACATCTTGATTTTTTACAGTTGTTACAAACTGCATATTCAAAATGCATATCAAAAAGAGTCACTTGAGGTCCTAGTGATTAAATATTCTAATAAGATAATTGTTTTGACGCTAATATGCAGTTTGTAACAACTGTAAAAAATAAAGATGTTTGAGTAGCCGACTCTGTAAGTCAACATAAAGTTTAAATGAGTGTTTTAAAGTTTGTTTGATATTTATGCCAATGTTAGTAATTAACAATGTTTAATATTTAGAAAATCATAAAAAAATCTTACTTTAATAAAAACAATTGTTATTGTAGGCGTACCACTATCACACACTGTACACTACTGCAATGTCTTGTTTGTGTTTTTATGCCATATATTAGGGTCTTTTGTCTTATATATCCTTTTGTGTTCCTTGTTCACTTATAATAAATCAACATTAACAATTCATTATAATTAACAAGGGAAATCTAATGTTTTAACACCTTTACAACTAAAATTAAGTCTATTTGAATGATTAGCCAGCTGTACACTTTAATAACCCCAGTATTATGTATTCGATATTGTTACTTATGCATTGTAATTACATTTTAACGTTGGTCAATTTTAGGAAAGGGTTTGTCAATCATTAAATTTTAAGTTGTTATTTCATGACAACGTAATACGAAGTTGACGTACCACTTTAGCATTGCTCTGCATTTTACCCAGAACTGAAAGAGTAATATTTTTTTTATTACAATTAAATAATATCTCATGAACTGCCATGCTGTAATAGCTAGTTTCCGGCGTAAGGCTATGGGAGTAATAACACCCTGGATGCCCCAAACTCGTGCCGATTATTAAGTATTGTGTGAACCCAAATCAGCTATTATTATTTCTTTTTCTTCGCCTCCATACTAGGTACATGGCTAAAACCTTCTTTTGCCATGGTGTTAGCATCGCAACTACTGAGCCACAACTGAACAGAAAATAATAAATATTCAGGCGTGAATAATATTCTAATTAATAACTATAAACTTTTTAAAACCTCATACCATCAAAAGAGTACTAGTTGGAGCAAGGTAATAAGAAAAAAAACCTATAGTTTACCCAAGAATTGAGAGTTTTAAAGCAGGAAAGAGCTAAAGACCACCTACAGTGACAGTTCCATGTGACGTCAGGCCTCTGCCAGACCATAGGACACTATACATACAACATACAACCATGATATGAGTCATGATGACATACTGTTTTTTTGGTCAGATATTGTAGAGATTTAAATCATATACATTGTATACTTATTCCCATACTGATGGGTTGAGGCGTTCGAAAGTTATGGGACTTTGAAATCTCAAATTTAGACAACTTTCTTCACCCAGAAAATCATATTTTCAGTCTTACAGTATTTTCAATTAAATTCTCAACAGTTGATACAATTTGTCCTCTTGATTTAATGTTTAAAGGTATTTCAAACCTACATCCTTATTCCTTATAAAGTAAAATTCAGAGACATGCCGGGAGACAGCTATAGTGTAAGAGTTCCTTATCTATTATCAGGCTCATGTAACCTATATCCTTGTCCTTCTACTGTCTGTGCTGTAGTTTGACCAAGTTCATACAGCACAGGTCAGTTTCATACAGCACGGACAGGATATAGGAATATTCTCAAGTCATTAAACAAGCCAAGTACAGTAAAAAAAAATAAGAAGATGCAGACGGAGACTCCAGAAAATTGCGGCACATCGTAAATAAGGTTGCAGGACGTCCAAGTAGGAAGGAAAAATTCCCAATAGAAGCATTCTGCGCGCACGATGGCACTGCCACCTCTGTCCAGATAATAATTGTATGCAATAATTTAGATTCAATTTAATTATTAATTAAATTAATTTAATTATTAATCATTCCCTAAGACTTTTGAAGCATGGCTTTGCATAATTCCATATTCACTTGACATTTCCCACCCTCCAACTTGCCTCCACTTCCTCTACGTCGTGGACCTGTTTCCATCATTCCCTAAGACTTTTTAAGCATGGCTTTGTATTATTCTATAGTTACTTGACATTTCCCACACTCCAGACCTTTTGCCCTTGCAACTTGCCTCCATTTCCTCTACGTCGCGGACCTGTTTCCATCATTCCCTAAGCCTTTTTAAGCATGGCGTTGTATAATTCCATCGGCACTTGACATGTCCCACACTCCAGACCTTTTGTCCTTGCAATTTCCCTCCACTTCCTCTACGTCGTTGGCCTGTTTCCATCACTCCCTAAGCCTTTTTAAGCATGGTTTTGTATTATTCCATTGTCACTTGATATTTCCCACACTCCAGACCTTTTGCCCTTGCAACTTGCCTCCATTTCCTCTACGTCGCGGACCTGTTTCCATCATTCCCTAAGCCTTTTTAAGCATGGCCTTGTATAATTCCATCGTCACTTGACATGTCCCACACTCCAGACCTTTTGTCCTTGCAACTTCGCTCCACTTCCTCTACGTCGTGGGCCTGTTTCCATCACTCCCTAAGCATTTTTAAGCATGGTTTTGTATTATTCTATAGTCGCTTGGCATTTCCCACACTCCAGACCTTTTGCCTTTGCAACTTCCCTCCACTTCCTCTACGTCGTGGACCAGTTTCCACCACTCTGATACGTCTCAGGAAGCAAGTGATACAAAATATGCCACAGAACATGAACAAGACGCAAGTGATACAACTTACTACGAGAGAGCTCAATGACGAAACTGACGAAAAATCCAACGCAAAACCTGGTACATATATATATATGTATATATATGTATATACTAGCTGTTGTACCCGTGCTTTGCAACGAGAAGAAGACACAAAATACAAACATTTTGATCTTTACATTTGTTGTATAAAATAGTTACACATATAGGCTACCACTTTTAGAAACAAAATTTGGCTGCACTTTAGTATCTGTCCTACACTCATAACAATGAAAAATATCGATATAGGCTATGGATTATTCTATATATTCATTTAAATTAATAGTACTGTACCCTGTCAGTAAACTTTATAACTTGTTAATGCGAATTTAATATCACAGAACCAACTTGTGTATTTGAAACAGCTGACGAAATTCTTTTATTCGTTTTAAATATTACTCATAAGGTTAACATGGGAAATTCCAGAGCCACTGGGGCGGAGCCCGAACGGACTTTTGAGATAAGAATGCGTCTATATGTTAATCGGGAATGTGAGCTATCATCACACCAAATTTCAGCCCAATCCGGCCAGTATTTTCTGCGTTTACTTGTCACAAACATACATCCATACATCCAAACTTTCTCATTTATAATATTAGTAGGATATATATATATATATACCATAATACCATATAACCACACTACAAATTTAATTCTACAATATACGGTACGTAGTTTTATCCAAACAAACGATCAAAAACCCCGAATGAAATTTTTAATTGACTTAATAGTCAATGCATATAAGCGAGTCTTATCTTTCGATGCAGATTAAATAATACAAAGGCAGAGGAATGCGCGAGACCAAGGACAATGTCACGGCACGGTTGCTATAGAAACGACGCAACGAGAATTGCGCGCCAACGTCAACTTAACGCCAGACTGTGTAAACACGCCGCGTGTGTAGTGTTCGACGGAGCTATAGTACTTTCAGTTGGCAATACTGGCTTCTAGCCTCGAGTGAGGTGGTTCAACCATGAGAAGCGCCTCAAACTCCTGGGTAATCCCCGGTTAGCTCCTCCCACTCTGCCCCCTATCCCCACCTAAAAGACGAGCAAGTGGTAAGTCGGTCGGGAGGATTGACGACAAGTTGGTTACTCGAATATAATAATTTAGTTTTACAGGTCAACTGGACTGACGATGAAATAACTTGTCGACGTACTGGTTTTCAGCATTTATCTATTTAATTAAAAAAGACGGTCTAGTGGCCAGACGACAAAGTATCTTGTCGGTCTACTGGTAGGCTCCCGTTAAAATGGGCTAAAAATAAAGTTTTAAAAAGCCCTCATAACTTTGAAATGGATCACGATTTTTAAAAACGGTTTGTGGCATTGTAAATAGAGTAAAAATCTAGTTCGAAATAATTGGTCACCTTTACATTTGAAAAAAATAATTTGCATCCAATATGGCGGATCCAAGATGGCGGCCGGAAATGACCACCTTGTCAAAATGAAGTACTTACTACCCAACAATGTTTGGAAGTGGTCTGGGATTGATATTTAAAAAAATGTTGAAAAAAGTTGGGGGGGGGGGACAATTAAAACTCACCCTGTATATATATAATCATATATTTAACTCGAGGAACGAACGATTTTATAGTTATAATTCGGATGGATTTAAAGTGAAACCCAAAAAACAAAATGAATAATTTTGAAATTGGATTCCCCTCACGTATCTTATCATCGGTTGGTTATTACACAATTGTGGTGTGAATGGTTGAGCCTAACAGATATTACAAAATCTTGATACTGTGACCTCTCCAAGAAGATATGGGTTTATAAAATAAAACATACGACACCAAGTTCAAAAAGATTTAATAAAACATAACTGAAATACTGTCTCACGATTTTTAATTGTAAAATTATGTTGATCAAGGCTAAGCTAGTCAGGTATGTCTCATTTTACAACTAAAAATCTTGATATTTCAGTTATATTTTATTCGATCTTTTTGAACTTGGTGTCGTTTGATAGGAAATTTTAAATTCTAAATAAAGGTGTTCCAGACATTTTCCCATAAAATTAGCCTTTTCTTAACAATTTCAATAAAAAAAAATAAATTGGCACCATTTTGAACATTTTAGTTGGATTAAATTTTTCTAACGTGGATCTTTTTTATTAAAACATACATACCGAGTTTCTTAATGAACGGTTGAAAAACATCAAAGACAAAAATGTTTAAGTGAAAAAAATGGCGGATATCTGGTTAAGGAAACGATTATAAAAAAATGTCATTCTAGATTTTCTATTTATTTTTACCCATAGCACCCTTTAATTCCGGAGTTTGGCTTTTTTCTAACTGGACACTCTGATATACATATATATGTGTCCGTAAAGGCGATAACTCAAGAAATGTTGGTTCAATTTTGATGAGATTTGGCTTGGAGGTGTAGGGTGGGATACACTTGAATGAGTTCGCGAACCAGCATGATTCGACTATGGGAACGGGGATTTATGGGGTAAAAATTGGGGTTTCCCATTTTTGACCCTAAACACATAAGCTTTTTCAATTTTTTTCCAAACCATTTTGTAGAGCTTTAAAAAAGATATCATTTAGTAAATTGAAGCGTTGTTGGGCATACGGTTACAGAAAAAACAAAAAGTGTAAATTTAAAATTCGCATATTATTCTTATAGAAAACTCGCATCCGATCACCATGTTTAAGGTGTCGTTTGATAGGTTGTGGCACGTAGATTTGCCATAAAACAAAACATTTTATAAATTCCATCAGGGCTCTGCCCCAGTGGCCTTCAAAGTTTCCATGTTATTCCTAGGGGGGGAATGTTTGTTTACTTTTGAGCAGATGATAACATTATTGAAATTTACACTGATATTTGAAACAGCTGATTATATTAAAATTGAAATTAATAGGAACAGTTATATGTTGTTATATTATAAGGAATGTTATATTATAAGGATTTATTAGATTACTTGAAAAAAAGTTTTTTACTGCATTACACTGTTTTGAAAGTTAAATTAATCGAAAAGTCAATATACAGTAGTTGAAATAGTATTTGTTGTGTTTTTAAGATCTTCGTTATACTGAAACTAAAATTCAATTCAAAATATCCTTATTAAGTCAACAATACATCAAAACATAATTGAGAATACATATAATACAAAATATAATATAAATCCTACTAATATTATAAATGAGAAAGTTTGGATGTATGTATGTATGTTTGTGACAAGTAAACGCGAAAAATACTGGTCGGATTGGGCTGAAATTTAGTGTGATGATAGCTCACATTCCCGATTAACATATAGACGCATTCTTATCTCAAAAGTCCTATCGGGCTCCGCCCCACTGACTGTGGAGTTTCCCATGTTAACCTTATGAGTAATCATATTTAAAAGGAATAAAAGAATGTTGTCATCTGTTTCAAATACACAAGTTGGTTCTATGATATTAAATAGCATTAAGAAGTTATAAGGTTTACCAACAGGGTGCAGTACTATTAATTTTAATATAAAACTGCCTTATAGAATATTTTTTTCTAATTTATATCAATGGTTAAATAAATAAAAAAGATTATAGCTCTTACTGTATCAACCCAGGCTCTGCTTTAGATTTTTAAAAGTGTTTAAGGGGAGGCGGAATCCCTATCTCTGTAATGCTAACGTAATGTACCTTTTTGGAAAAACTATATGGCCTATCTCTCTGAAATTTTTGTCAGTTCTTTGTATACCTTTGATACGTGTCCTGAGTTTTTTTTCAGGCTTTTAAACTAATAAATAGCTTGGATAAAATTTATTTTGGATGTACTAAAAATGTTTCAAATTTCTTGTGATATATATTTTTTTACTAAGTAGAATGGAGTTAGGCCCTAAAAAAACTCAGTGTGTTTTTGACACTATAACATACATGTTGTGTAAAAATTTTAATTCCCTATCCCTAGTAATTTCTGAGAAAAGGTACATAACATGGAAAAATAACGATTTGCGGAAAACGGCGTATAACTTATGCCTTAGGCCTAGGTTTGAGGGGTATAGAAAATATGCGATATGCGTTATTTTGCCTACCTTAAAAATTTCAGCCCCATATTTTCCTCCAATAGCTTTTTTCCAGTTTTCTTTGTTTCTTTCAAAGCTATTGCTGTCCCCATCACCAAGGTAACTTACGTATTTTATAAAAATATACAAATATTTCAAAACTAAAACCTCATTTCAAAAGAAGTCAGGCCTCGCCTATGTATTTGTTCAAGATTTTTTTAAAGGGTAAAATATTTTTAGCACCAAAGTGTTATATATCATTCTGTCCTGGAAGAAAAGCTCTATAATTCGGAGAAATAATATTTAAAAAATGCAAAAACATAATTACCTTACTGCCTCCCCTTACGTTATGAATGATGTGACTGATATAGTTTCATAGAAACAGTCTGAAAATTACAATGTAGAGGTTGAATTTTGGGCTGCACTTTAGTATCTATTCTACACTCATTCGAATGAATATATTAAATAATCTATAGCCTACATCAATATTTTTCATTCGAGCGAGTGTAGGACAGATACTAAAGTGCAGCCAAATTTTGTTTCTAAAAGCGTTGGTGGATGTGTACTATTTTATACAACAAATGTAAAGATCGAAATGTTTATATTTTGTGTCTACTTTCCGTTGCAAATCACGGGTACAACAGATAGTATAATATAAAAAATAATACAAAATATAATAGTTATAACCAATACAAATTGAGAATGAATAGTTAAGGTTCATCATTTTCTCGTGTTGAGAAATCGTTACAATCTAAAAGACGAACTGAGGAATAAAAACAAATAATACATTAATGGTACCGGTATGTATAAAAATAAAACATAAATAATGGACCATTTTTATATGAAGGTGTAAAAAATATGAAATAGACTTTCTTCCACAGATTCAAATAAAACATTTAAGTGTTAAATAGTAACAATAAAATACGGTAGAGAAAAATATTAAAACAAGTGTACATCCATTTACAACAACTAATACAAAAATGCTTCAACTCCAGGAAAACTAAAAAGTCACTTTTTTAACACATTTACAAATATTTTGGTATTACAACTAAAAAAATATCCTTTGGAAGGAAGTTAAACAACTTTGGAGCAAGGAAACTAAAAAGAAACCGTCCAAAATCTCATTATTAGGGTGCTGAGAAAAAACAAAATTTTTAGATCTTGGTCTATCAGAGTAGACCTGTTCATTTCCTAACACGTGGCCGGATCTAATAAACACATTCGGAGTACTCTGAAAAAAGTAAGTGTCTTAGTGGGAAAATGTTTAGAGATTTAAATAAGTAAAAACAATTTTCCAGCTACACCCAATAATCAACCATAAGATATTTTATTTTAGCTACAATCACAGGAATAATACTGGAATGGTAAATACCTCTCCAACATGATATGCCATATTGCAGTTTGGATCCACCAAAGCAAAATATGCAGTTCTTAAAATAGATCGAGGACAGCAAGACTTTAGCAAATAAAATCTCCTTAGGAAAGACCATATATATTCCTTTAGATTATGTATGTGGGGTTTCCAGCTATAAGATTTTAATCGACTGTAAGACCAATATGTAATATGTCTAACTTTCTGAATGTCCATGCAACCCCTACAAAAAGCCGGTACTTCCTGTAGACATTGGAAATATTTATAAAGGAATTTGTTATTTACTACATCGGTTCTATTCCTCAAGGAGAATAGAATGTACTTAGATTTTTCCCTAAGGGTCATTTTGTTTGAGGTGAACCATGTTCGGCAAAACTAGAAAAAAAAACAGAACAGGACCAAGCACTGACTGCTGGGGGACGACAGAAGCTATGCACAGATTAGAGCTAGTAACCTCCTATAGCTTGACACATTAAGATCCATCGGACAAATAACTATGAAACCAATTCCAGACAACTCCTTATAACACCTGCATTCCAAAGTTTTGAAAGAAGTATGGTATGATCAACTCAATCAAAGGCCTTTTTATTCCCACCTAAATACCGGGATATTATTATTTCGGTACAGGATATAAATACGAAGGGAACAATTATTTTTATCAAGTTTCTTCTATTGTATTAGCGCCTGCATTCTCCTGTATGATATTTATGATAGGTTCTCAATATAATCAGAAGTTCTTGATAACGGTCTTAAACATGTTTTCTATCATTGAAAAGAATATTTTATTATGTCGAATATGTATGGATGGACGGGTCTTAACATTTCAGGAAACTTTCTGGGAAAATAAATTTTTTTATCTTCATGAGGGGATTACTTTGCGGCGTCGTGAGTGACGATGATAATCTCCGCGATCGCAAGATATGTTCATGATGATTCCGCGAACTCCGGAGACGATGATTGTGTCTCCGTGACAGCAGTAGATATATAAAATGTTGTCACGATGGCGGGACATGAAGGTATCACGGATTATAGTTATGATGATATTTTTATAGGTACGTATTACATACAAAATGGATTGTTACCAAACCTAATAATGTTTTTCTACTGGTCTGTGATTAGAAGACTGTGTGTTGTTATAAGTCGACAGTTTCATGGTTAAATTGAATCCATATTTAATTTTTCTTTCTAGCAAACTGTTGATACCACTTATGCCTACAGAATATTACCCAGTAAGCTATTAGGGATTTTACCCATTTGGTCCAATATATTTGAAATATATTCGAATAAAAGTAGCCACAATCATGCACTTGCATATTAGAATGTTGTAAAATCAGAGTTCACGTTTTTGGTGGATTATGTAAAGTAATAGTGTTTGAAGTAAATGTTTTTATGTTTTGTTTGTGGAAAAGTGTATGCACAATTTGAAAATAATAGGTTTTAAGTTAGAATGATGTATATATTTATGGTCTAGCATGAGTTTTGTGATCATTGTTTTGAAGCGGTCACTCGACTATAATCACTATGTCCAAGGTGTCGTTGGATGGGCCAAGGCACGTCGATTAGCCATTAAGTAAAATATTACTGAAACGGCATCGTGGACACGGAGGAAAATGGCGTCAAAGTTTTCCCAAATTAAGTGAGGTATACGCGTGCTTTAAATAACGGTTCTTCATTAAGGTGACTTTAGACAGGATGTTACTGGTAGTATTTCACGCTAGAAGAGTGGGACGTTATAGCATGGCATGAGATCATCAACTAAAGATAACAAAAAAAATGAGAGCTCCGGCATTCAAACAAGAATTCATGGCTTTTCCTTAAGCGTCTCGGGGATGGGAAGCTGGAATCTTGACCCAAATTTGGATATAATCTCATTGTAATATCACTCAATCTAATTGGACAATCCTGTTCCTGGTATTTACGAGAACATGTATGCAATCAGAGCAATGACAAAATTGACCGCGCCATTTTGTGTAAAAAAATTATAGAAATTAATACTACAGCGCAATCATCGACAATATTCCTGACCAGTAGGTCTTACCAAAAATATTTAAGAAGTGATAATATATTTACGGAAAACGACGTTGGGTAAAATGGTTATCCGACTCAAGCTCAAGGAAAACACCATTGTTATGTTGATCAAGAATCTTGATAAGACGCCAGGCTTGGTTAAAGGATCGTGTATGCGTGTAGAAATAATGTATTGCAACACTAGCTTATACAAGTTCACAGCAACTAATTAAGTTTAATTATATCTCATTTTGATGTAAATATAGATGTGATCACGTTGTTTCCATGTTTTGATACGTTAAAGAAACACAAAATTGAGCTCTTTTTTTAAACAGTTTTATTGAGGGCTGATGAATTAAACAGATGTGGTGAATCATTAGTCATTTGTCAATCTTTTTTAGTGACCATCCCTACAGTAATACATCTCCGTAGACCCCTAATCCAGCTCAAGTGTTCTGAAAAAGTATAGCTAATAATTACAAAATTATATTTAACTTTCTGTTCGTAAACCATCAATTACCTTCCTATTATTTTATGAACTCTATCAATCACTCTGTTGAATTTTGTGTAACAACTCATCAGTTAATATGTTTAAGAAATATTTTTTTTCTGACCAAAGGTTCTAGGTTACATATTTATACTGTTGAATTGAATATCAGTTATTACCAATCATTGAGATGGGGACGCTAACTTGACATAAATAGCATAATCAATTTCTTTGTTTCATAACATCCCTTATTGTCACTGCGTATAGGATCGTGGCTGGTCTGATCGTAAGACTTAATCACCTCTAGGCACGGGTTTAAATCCCACCAATTACCAACGGCAATTTACCATGTGATAATGTCGTGACACGCAACCTCAGAGGCCACATACCAAGAAAAGACTGGCCTTAGTAAAGGAAGTCCTTAAATGTCCACAAAAGTCATACGGTTAAAGCCATAAGCCTGCGCCATTAAGCCATAAGTCATGGTTTAATGTAACTAAACGGATGTCTCGTGGCACAGTCAAATTGACTATCCTATAGTACATGCGGTTAATAGCTGCACAGTACCGGGGGACCAAGCCTTGCTCGGTTGAGATTAATTGGGTTTAATCGTTAAAACAATATCGTAAACATACATTTTATGATTTAAAACACATTACATTACATTTTTATTAAAAACCATAGACTTTTGATCGCTGAAATAATAACAACTCTGTAATGTAAAAGAATGCAATTGAACAAAAATAAGATACACTTTATGATCTTGCTAAAGTTTTAAGTGATACTAGCACAGCATGTTTCTTCCCTCTCATTGAAAACCGTCGTTTGACTTTTACGCTCACCAATGTCAGCAGATACAAATATGATATAAGTTAAATGATACTAGTTTCAAAATTGCTTTCACCAACAATTTTTCGCTTTATACTACTTCTAAAGAAATTGGGATTCTGTCTGTTTTTATTTTCATTGGGCTTATTTTTGTATATGGTAACAGTTTGATGCCAATTAAAACCCCCAGATGTAATTTGTTATTATTCGGAATGTCTCAGTACTTCGAAGATTAAGTTTTGGAGGGATAGGACAAGTAAAATAATCTGCATTTGATCGGAACTATTTCCCCTATATCGAGTAATCTTCAGTGTAATTTTTGCTCAATGGGAAACGGAGCGAGTGCCGTTCTATTCTTTGACGAGGGGAAAAAAACTGTCAAAACTGTCAGATAGACCAGAGTGTTGTTTGACACCCCAGAGCGTAAGAGTGATTCAGGGGAGGGGTATTAGTGTAAGGGGGTGTAGTAGCACAGATAATAAAACCCTACTAAGGTAGTAGGGTTCTTATTATCTGTGGTAGTAGGAAGGATGAGACGGAGACCAGGTACAGTTGTCGCATTGGGGTAGCGGATTTTTATCCCCCTTGAATTTTACCCCCTGGGCAAACGTGACGTCACAAACCAGGGGGTAAAATTCTGGCCGCGAACTTTTGAGTTTTGCGACATCAGTTCGATGGATTAAACGCAGAATTAAACGTATATTTTCACGGTTGTGAACTTAATCATAACACATCAAATTATAAAAACCTAGAGCGTACGGGCCGAAATTTTACCCCCGGACTTTTACCCCCTTCATGATGTCAGCTCAAAATTAGGCCTACGCACAGGCACCTGACCATGTAGGCCTATCCCATAAGTAAGGCAAATTTTATTTTATTTTAGAAATATTGTACTGTTATGTTGTATAGCTACTCTCTGTTTTAGTTTATAATTCTTGGGATAAATAAACGTTTTCATTTCATTTCATGTACGGCCCGGATTTTTACCCCCGGAATTTTACCCCCTGGCCAGATATATAAATTAGTGAGAATGGTTAATTCTCTTCATTCAGTTTTAATTTAATAGTAAAAATGTTATTGTTAAGTAGCCTATCTTAATTTATTTGTAACATCAACTAATCGAACAGGGTTTTAATTTTAATTTTGAGATTCGAGTATTCAGGATTCGATCATTGGAGCCGTTGGTTAATATGATCAAAATTAAACAGCGAATTCTGTTTACTTAGTTTAGATGACAAAATAAATAAATAAAGATAGGCTACTTAATAATAAAGTGTTTACAGTTAAATAAAAATATAAATAAGAAAATCAATCATTCTTAATAATTTCTATTTCTGGCCAGGGGGTAAAATTCCGGGGGGTAAAAATCCGAGGGTAAAATTCTGGGGGGTTAAAATCCGGGGGTAAAAATCCGGCCCGTACATCTTCAGTTGTCTAAACGCTAGTTATATGGACAGGGGGAAAATTGCTTATTGCTAATTTCCAAAACATCTGGCCCACTCGGCTCTGGGATTGTTCAGCTGTCTTCATGGCTAGCCATGGTGGAGGGGGTGAATGAAATGTACACAGGACGGTCCGTTCAAACAGCCTTGGCACCTGAGGGATTAGGAGGCCCCAAGGGTTTCCATGGTTTCCTCCTAATCCGTCAGGTGCCACGGCTGTTTGAACGGAGTATAGCATAGATGAACCCGCGCGCCCAGACTGCTTGAGCTTACTATACAGTTTCTTAACTGGGCTACCCTATCGATTGAACATTAATATCGATTCGATTAGTAAACTTTCATTCAATTTTATCATAATCAGTAAGTTTTTTAACAGTTTTGTTTTATCCCTAAAACAAATTTTGCTCATCCCCTGGTTGATCTTTCCACCCCCATACCCGCCGCACCATGGAACCGGTCACTGATATATGGCTGGCACTCACCCCGCCAAGCCACATGCTGTAAAATGACCCTCGTCAAAGTGTTTGGGCAAACGGTAATTTGCTAGTAAACTGTGGATGGCTTTTTATAAACACATCTGACAACTCTTTTGTTTACATTTTTCTTGTTATTTTGTTCAACCAACATATTTACTTGGCAACCCATAAGGCCGATGTTAAATTTCTAAATTTTAAAATGAGTTTTGTAGTGAAATATGAATTTTCTTGAGGTAGTAGCTGTCGTCAATCACGTTTTTAGGCCCACAAGTCCCTAATTCCACAATTTAATCAAAATCCTTCCGCTGGATTTTGACACATGTATTAGCAAACAGACAAACAGACGTAGCTCGTATTAGAATATAGGATAGGATACCAATATTTACTGCTTTAGTAGTGTCTATTGATTTATTTAGTGGTTCAAAATATCCCGGGGTATCCCAAAGATCTTTATGTAAATACGATAAACCCGCTACATCAGACGATTGATGGACAATGCATGCTGATCGTGCAGATATATAAGCTTGGATCATCCTAGAGTCAACACCGTCAACTACTCAAGAAGATGAAAGCTTACCTTCATTGATATTGCATATGGATTTACGTAAGTTAAGTTTAGTCGTCATTTTGTATCTTCTTTTAAATTAAGATTGAAGTAGTAGTTGAAATGTTTTGCCTTGTAGGAAATTTTAGTAAATCTGTTTAATGAGTTTATAACCTTAAATTCTTGCATTGTGTAAATTAAAGTGAATTACTTAACAGCTTAATATTATTAATTTTAACTGTAAGAAGCCAACATTTCAGTTGAGTATTTAAAAAGCTAACTCACGGAATCGAAGGTTGTCGTAGGAAATAAACTAATGGCTATTTTTGGTGAAATCCCCATGTTAGATAAGATCTGAGTAAGATCTGAATTAAAGCGTTTCTTATAGATAAAAAACTTGTTTAAGCACTTTAATATATTAAATACTCATTACTGTTATAAATTCAATAATCTTTATGGCGAAATAAAATAAAAGTGTTATTCAATGTAAACACATTAAACAAATATCTAAAGTAGAAAATATTTTAGCATAGAAAACAATTATACCTTTTCAGGATCCCATTTCATTGGACTAAAGAATGGACCTCCGATCATAATTGCGACGCCAGTGCATAGACCAAACTGCTCTGTGTTTGACAGTCACTATTGTCCCTATATACTTGTCACTGCAACTGAGCCACTCTCAGTAACTTTGTCATCGTCCAGTTGTCACTACCACTGACCCACTGACAGTAACTTTAACATTGTCCAGTTGTCACTGCCACTGACCCACTGACAGTAACTTTAACATTGTCCAGTTGTCACTGCCACTGACCCACTGACAGTAACTTTGTCATTGTCCAGTGGACGATGTCAAAGTTACTGTTAGTGGGTCAGTGGCAGTGACAACTGGACGATGTCAAAGTAACTTTGCCATCGTCCAGTTGTCACTGCCACTGACCCTCTGACAGTAACTTTGTCATCGGCCAGTTGTCACTACCACTGACCCACTGACAGTAACTTTAACATTGTCCAGTTGTCACTGCCACTGACCCACTGACAGTAACTTTGTCATCGTCCAGTTGTCACTACCACTGACCCACTGACAGTAACTTTAACATTGTCCAGTTGTCACTGCCACTGACCCACTGACAGTAACTTTGTCATTGTCCAGTGGACGATGTCAAAGTTACTGTTAGTGGGTCAGTGGCAGTGACAACTGGACGATGTCAAAGTAACTTTGCCATCGTCCAGTTGTCACTGCCACTGACCCTCTGACAGTAACTTTGTCATCGTCCAGTTGTCACTGCCACTGACCCACTGACAGTAACTTTAACATTGTCCAGTTGTCACTGCCACTGACCCACTGACAGTAACTTTGTCATTGTCCAGTGGACGATGTCAAAGTTACTGTTAGTGGGTCAGTGGCAGTGACAACTGGAAGATGTCAAAGTAACTTTGCCATCGTCCAGTTGTCACTGCCACTGACCCTCTGACAGTAACTTTGTCATCGTCCAGTTGTCACTACCACTGACCCACTGACAGTAACTTTAACATTGTCCAGTTGTCACTGCCACTGACCCACTGACAGTAACTTTGTCATTGTCCAGTGGACGATGTCAAAGTTACTGTTAGTGGGTCAGTGGCAGTGACAACTGGACGATGTCAAAGTAACTTTGCCATCGTCCAGTTGTCACTGCCACTGACCCTCTGGCAGTAACTTTGTCATCGTCCAGTTGTCACTGCCACTGACCCACTAACAGTAACTTTGTCATCGTCTAGTTGTCACTGCCACTGACCCACTAACAGTAACTTTGTCGTCGTCCAGTTGTCACTGCCACTGACCCTCTGACAGTAACTTTGTCGTCGTCCAGTTGTCACTGCCACTGACCCTCTGACAGTAACTTTGACATTGCCAACTGTCACTGACGTATTTATTAATGTATTCGTAGGCTATGCATCATACTGAGTTGTTGTACAAAAATTGTATTATTTTAATTATTATTAGAACGTAGGTATATGTTTCTCTCCGTTAACAAATGACATGTTCTAGAGTATTGATCGAAGAAACACATAATAATACCATCAGATTATGGAGAGGGAACCTACAGTCAAACACGTGTTACATTTCATATGTTTTTTTACAATAAAATCAGTAAGACCCTTGACATTTCATTTCCTTGACCAACTTAGAAATATTTAACTAAACCTTCTATGGATTTACTTTGACTGTAGATACAGAAAATAACGTTACTATAATAGATACAAAACTTCGCCTTTACAAATACAGTGATAACATTCGTTGTGAACAAAATCAAGAGTTATTATGTCACACCTGCAGTAACTGAAATGTGTTTCCTTGCTTGTTGTTTGTGTGTTTTATAAGGTGAAAATAAAATTCTAAAAATGTTCACCCTCAGGGCATATCACGAATACTAGAAAAATACCGGTATGGATCATATACATAAACAAATGACGTTTTTGGCCCGAAAATAAACATTATTTAACAGTGCTTAAATGGAACTGCCAAAACATATATTCAATGCTATTAGTATAGGATTCGGGCCAACAACGTCATTTGTTTATGTTTATGATGCATAGCGGTATTTTTCTAGTATTCGTGGGGCATACTATTTTTAATTTTGTCGTACACCATTTCGTAAAGCTTTAATAATGTAGTATACGGTATTGAAGTTTACGATTAATACATTTTATGGAGATTAAGGACACTTGTAGTTTTGTTGTTTATCGACATAATTATATCAATTAATATGGCAAATTATTTTTTTATACTAAGCTATTTACATTTCAGTGAAAAATATACTTTATAGCCCTCCCTGTAGCAATAAACCTAAGAAATCGTTAAATCTAATGTCATTTAAATAGGAAATAAATAAATTTGTTCAGGGAATGTTTTAGTAAAAATCTAATCATGCAATCAGAAATATGTGCTTAGTGTTCAGGTTTGCTGCGGCGAGGTTGTATACGAATAGAAAGCTGCTGCTATGTACAATATTTAATTTAGTAGAGATTGCAAAGAGCTACATATGCTCAAGAGGAAGTGCTCATTTATCAGAGTGTAAAAGTTCTCGAATAAACCAGTCAGTTTTATAATGAACTTCCAGCTAAGCGATAAATTGAGGGACATTATGAAACTCTTGTCTTTCTTGATCTGAAAAATATATAGTACAAAGGTAATTAAGGTTTAGGTTATAATAGTTACCTAGATGCAATGAAATAATAATGAAACTTGTCATATGCCTGTAAAAGATGAGAATGTAGCATTGAGTGGATCACGTAGAGTCAACACAGACCTGGTGATGAAGTGAGGGATGTCTAAATACCTGCGAGGCTTCTGTAAATAAAAACACGACCTTACTTGCTTGGTTGAAACTATAGTTAGTCATTGCTACTTACGTAACCCTATAAGAGCATGGTTAAATTGATACAATTACTATGTAAAGTTGTAACAGGAAGAGAGACATTATTAATATTATTAGTGTATTTCGAGGATTTGGTTTTCAGTAATATATAATCAAAACTGAAAATTGCACAATAAACAAATAAACGTGATACTTAAGGGATGTTGACACAAATAATGTTTGTGAGATTGATTGTAAGTGAATTCAAATAAAATCAATTCAAATACAGTTTACATACTAATTAGAAGAGGACTTATTTCTGTTTGAAAAAGAAACTGATTGATATAAAATTAATTAGCCTTGACACCTTTAATATGTTATTATAGATAATAATCTACTTACGTATCACGTATGCCAGTAGGTGTCAATTGTAGTTGATTATGCTGTACATGTTTCGAGCCTAATAATACTGCTCATCTTCAGCAGCATTTTTTATGAAAAATTTTCACATCGAGATATGATTGTCGACTAAATACAGGAAACACATATATACACAAACACATAACATTTTAGCATGCTATTTTTATTTACACGTATTTTCGTAGCGTACGCTCGTTTAGGTAACACTCGACCGGACGACATTTTGTAGGCCTACTGAGGAACACGAATACGGGAGGGGGAGAGTGACGTCATGGCATCAGCTGACTGGTGGTTGTCATTTCCAGTTTAGTTATCTACATCTAATACAGTTGATATGTGATTTTGTCCGAATATTCCTCTCTCGTATTTAACATGGTTTCATTGCCGTGTTCTATCACATGTTGGTAAATAAATAATTCCTCCCATACTTTGGCTTAGTTTTTCTGGCTACAACTTTTCAAAATACTTAATGATTTTTCAAACTCGATTATATTACCTATGTAATCCTAGTACAGGTAAAATAATACAAAAACACTCCATATAAACAACAAAACTTGTACATTCATGAAATTTCACATGTGAGTTACTAATAATATGAGAAATGAAGATCCGATGAGTCCCCAAAATTTTGGGTGTCCTAAGGCCCTTTTTGGGGCCCTTTTTGTTCCGAAGGGCCCTTGTTCCTGAATAATTTTGTTTTTACGTTTAAGGTCGAGTGAGGTGTGGTTTTCGATGGTTTTAGTTATTTTAAATCGATTGGGACTAGTTTTAAGTGTATTAAACTACTCCATACAGGGTTTTTCGAAATATAAATACTTTTTACGATATTTAAAGATTTATTCATAAAGTAATAAAATTAGTTACCTCCATGCTCTATATAAAAGGGGATTATTGAAAATAACTTTAATTCTTTACTATATA
Source organism: Macrosteles quadrilineatus (assembly GCF_028750875.1). NCBI lineage: Eukaryota > Metazoa > Arthropoda > Insecta > Hemiptera > Cicadellidae > Macrosteles > Macrosteles quadrilineatus. Next base: position 3,469,863 of record NW_026542608.1, read on the forward strand.
AGATGAAAGGATCACAAGGAGTAAGAGAAAATATTAAATACCCCCGTCACAGCAAACCTGCAGACTATGCGAATTTTCATTTGCCCGATTTTCAATTAAATCTAAAATAGCATTGAGTTTAATGAATACTTAGGTATGCTGCTACAAGGAGGGTTTGTTTATAGTAAAATATGAATAGCCTACTATAAAACAAATAAATTTGACAAGTTTTACTAAGACATATCTATAAACAAACAAACAAAATCATTTTACACTATTCTCCTTAAAAATAACATGGAATTTTAAATTTACAACTTTTGAATTTCATTCGTACCTAATACACTTACAAAACACGTTAATATACTAAATTATTTGTTTTCTTTAAGCTCTTTAAAATGCTCTAGAGAAAAATTGGGAAACTATGTGTTTTGAGGGTCAGAGATTACAATTTCTTACCACATAAAACCCATGGACCGATTATGCCGGTTTTGTTAAAATTGAACCAAAATTACTCGAGTTATCATGTTTACGGACACGTATATAACATGGATATATTAGATTATATGTATGTATACCTATAAACACATATATAATATTTTGGGTTGATGGTGCTTTAGGCTTCTGGGGGCATCGAAATGAAAACGTAAATCGGTTTCGGGTCTATGTTTTACCATAAGACCTTCGATAATAGCTTATTTCCTATATGGAAAGTTAAAGGGGGATAGGTTATCCCCCTTAAGGGGGGTTAGGTTATATGGTGGGTAAAAGGGTATGGATTAAGTTTTACACTATAACATAGGTACAAAAACATAGGTTACTACGCAAAGATTTCAACTTATAAGGTGGTGTGAATAATCTTTCAATGTGTTTTTTATGCAATTCTATTAAGACCAATTTCAAATTGATATGTATTTTCTTAGGTAGTTATTTAAGTTATTTTTTTTTACATTTATTAAAAATAAAAATAATTGTATTTGTATTAAACCTTACATTACATATTAAAATGACTTAAAATAAAAATTTACTTAAACTAAAGCTATTTTTCTACAATTTCCGTAGTATATCTCTTTACAATTTCATCATCACAATAATTATTCTCAGACGACTCATTAAAAATGTTATTATTTTTAACAACTTGTCCATCTTTACTGATTTTGTCCAAGTTGGTGTTCAAGCGGGATTTCCCTTTACAAACCTTGCATAATGCAGAACAGGCAACACCAATATTAAAGCACGAACAATGTGGTGCAACACCTTTCATACATACTGACGTTTGCAACTTGCATCTTAAGTTCCTCAAACTTATTTTCAATCAATACAAGTCCGGTTATCTTTGATGGTTATGACGACCAGGACAGCACTAAGACATCAGTGCAGCATTGCCGGTACAAGTATTTTTGACCTGAACAATGGGAACGATGTTTATGGGGTAAAAATTGAGTTTTCTCATTTACATTACGCTAAAAACACATAGTTACGGATAAAAATAGTAAAATTGTAAATTTAAAATTCCCATGTTGTTCTTATGTAGAATAGTGTAAAATGATTTTGTTTGTTTGTTAATAGATATTTTATCTTGATCAAACTTGTCAATTTTTTTTTGTTTTATACTAGGCTATTAATATTTTACTATAAACACACTTTATTAGCCTCCTTGTAGAAGCAAACCTAGGTAACCGTTAAACGCAATGCTATTTTAGATTTAATTGAAAATCAAGTAAGTAAAACGGAAATTCGCTAGGTCTGCAGGTTTGCTGTGACGGGGGTATTTAATATTTTCTCTTGCTCCTTGTGATCCTTTTCCCTTACGCATTACAATTATTTTCAAAAATCTCCTTTTGTATAGAGCATGGAGGTAACTAATTTCATTACTTTACGAATAAATGTTAAAATATCGTAAAAGGTAATAGGTAATATTTCGAAACACCCTGTATGGAGTGGTTTGATACACTTAAAACTAGTCCCAATCGATTTAAAATAACTAAAACCATCGAAAACCACACCTCACTCGACCTTAAACGTAAAAAAAAAAATTATTCAGGAACAAGGGCCCTTCGGAACAAAAAGGGCCCCAAAAAGGGCCTTAGGACGCCCAAAATTTTGGGGACTCATCGGATCTTCATTTCTCATATTATTAGTAACTCACATGTGAAATTTCATGAATGTATAAATTTTGTTGTTTATAAAACCCTATTTTACCTGTACTATAAGATGTTGTGCAACAATCGACGTAGGTTTATTCTGTTTGGAGGCATTAGGTTCCTTAAATTTCCAATATTTTCGGACAAAATCACGTATCAACTGTATTACGATGTAGATAACAAAACTGGGAATGACAACCACCAGTCAGCTCCAGAATCAGAAAATCTTTATTGTTTCATATTTTCATATTTTTTTACAGGCTTTAACACAGAGTACTTAAGAATAACTTAGATTAACTAACTCACACACTTATTTATAACTATGAAACAATTCATCCCTAGGTCAAAGACCGAATCAGCTGATGCCGTAACGTCACTCTCCCCCTCCCGTATTCGTGTTCCTCAGTAGGCCTACAAATGTCGTCCGGTCGAGTATTATCTAAACGAGCGTACGCTACGAAAATACGTGTAAATAAAAATAGCATGCTTAAATGTTCTGTGTTTGTGTATATATGTGGTTCCTGTATATAGTCGACAATCATCTCTCGATGTGAAAATTTTTCACAAAAAATGCTGCTGAGCCGTATTATTAGGCTAGAAACATGTACATCATAATCAACTACAATTGACACATACTGGCATACGTGATACCATTGACTATTGGATACAGAAGCAGATACGTAAGTAGATTATTATCTATAATAACAAACTGATCGATTTACGTTGACATACTCCCAATGATTTTTTACACTCTATTTACTAATGGGATTAGAAACGGTAGAGCATGCGGTTATTGATTCCATACACCACGAACCCAAAGATACGGTCTTGTTAGATACAAAAATAGCTTAATCTGTTAAAAATGTTTTTTGTAACATACATGAACATTGTTCTACTATCCAATATCTAGAAGGATACATACCAGATTTAACAGTAGATTATTATGATACCATAACCACCATTATTATGCACTTACCATAATTATGAAAGTCTCAAAACTAGATTCATAGTAGCTTTCTATAGCTTATCATTGAAATGTATTGGAACCAATTTATTGGGTTCTAGTAACTAAAGAACATTTCACCAGTAATTCAAAAGATTAAATCGTTTTTCTAGGAAATGGGTAATTGGGGGGGGGGGGGGGGGTGATAGATTCTTAAACAAATTAAAATGTTTACAGTTATTTGCAATTATAAACAGATGTAAAACAATTATATGAATAGATAAAAAATACTTTGAAAATGAATCTTCTTTGAAAGATTTAAACGAACCTCCAAGGTCTTATAAACAAAAGTTATAAACAAATTGTTTATTAAGGAACAAAATTTTCCAATGTGTAAAGTTAAACACAAAAATGATTTATTGAATACTTAGAATAAGTAATATAAACAATAATCAAGCTGTCCATGAAAAACTTTTTACCCTCAGCAAAGCTATACTAAATGCAACTTTTATTGTTAAACTCGTATTAATACCTAAATTTAATCATGTTGCCCATAAATAACATTTATAACATTCATAAATAACATAAATGACAAGTAAATGTCACGGTTATCGTTCTAGAGTGTGTTTGTGGGTTTATGCTTGCAGAGAATGTAAGAACCAATATTTGATTACTAAGTCCAACAATACGTATACTCAGACGGCAGACAATAACCTTAGATAAATCTTTGCATTTTGTCATTGCATGACAAAAGCCATTCGATACTTCAGGGAAAGTTATTGCATCAAGATCAGCATGCACGAGATGATCCATCACACAATACTCTCCAAGTATACTTTTCACTATACCGGTCCTTGAAAAAATGTGGTTGATAGTTGTTGGTATGTTATAACATCATTCTAAAAACAAATAATAGTCGCATCAAGAAAATAAACTTTGTTCAAAAGCTAAGGACTTGTGTCAAGCTATTCACTGCCATAGTCCTCAAGTATTTTACATTTTACTACCTCCCTCATGGTTAATTCTGAATGTAACGTGTAAATTTATCACAACATTTAAACATGCATCAACACCAACTCAATGATTTATGTTCAAAGTTTGCAGCTAAAACGAATCCTAAGATGTGTATTTTATTGCATCTAGAGTCAAGATGTACTTGCTCATTATGACTGATTGTACAAGGCATGAATTTAAATGTGTGGATAAAGTTTTATTCAAGTATAAATTGCACAACACGAGTTGCTAGTAAGGACTGATTTACACACCTCCTCACTAGCAATTCAGCGCCTTGGATTACTATTGTTGTATACTCTTAGAGGGACAGCGTCTTGGACAGAGCTCTGCATAGAATGTGTCAACAGAATTAAAATTGATGAAATATGATGTAACTAATCCCAGGAATTTTCTTTTTGACATTTATATGAGCCGGTAGCACCACGGACTTCAGGCCTAAGACAGCGATGTCGTGGGTTCAGATCCACTACATGTTATCAGTACAGTTCACCCTTGTACTGTACCGAGCCGCCTCTCCTTGCTTTGCTGGATATTAGTCGGGTCTGACTTAGGGGAGGTACAAATGAGGCATTTAGTTCAAAATTCCTCCGTGAACAGCGCTGTAGTAGAGAGCACTTTGGCAATAAAGGTTTACTAATCTCAAAAATAGTTCTGTTCATAAAATAAAATTATAAATGCCTCAAATTCAATTTTTACTATTTTTTTAATTATAAAATTAAACTATCATAACCTAACCGAACTAACCAAACTTGCTGATAAAGAAATAATATAACAACAGTTTAGTAATCGGAAAAATAATTCTGTTTATTAAATAAAACTAGAAATTGCTCAATTAAAATTTTATAATGAATTAATAATAAAATTAATAACCAAACCAAACCAACCAAACTTGCTGATAATAAAAAAATCTTGGGCAAAATGTTAATGCTACCAGCGGGATTCGAACCCGGGACATACAGTATATCAGCCCGGCACGCTAACCATTAGACCACCGAGGCTGATGGTCATCGAACGTTTTGTTACGGTAATGGCGTTCCCTCAGCTAATAAGAAGCCCTCAGCTGTCGTCGTAGCCTCTTCTATACCTCCCCTGAGTAAATACCATATTAGTCCGAGGCATACCTCTGTGATTTTGCAATGTGAGCTGCATGTGCTAAGAAAATCCTGGAGTCATTACATTTTCAAATAAGACACAATTTCTTAATTGCTTCAATGCACGTATATATTCAAAATATATCACTAATACAAGATTCCAATAAGTAGAAAATTTTGTATAGTGCAAAATACAAAAGTTTGTTGTTTGTAGTTTGTGAAAAATGTGACCATCTCTGGTACGAAAGTAGCAATTATTACAGCCTATGCATATTGTAAAAGAACGCACACTCATTTATTTGGTACTTTTAAGAAGTATATGAATTAACATAAATTCAGCTTTCTTAGAATGTAATAAATGTCATATAATGGAATGAAATAAATAAGTAAAGATCAGTTATTGTTTGGGAACACCACGAAGCCCGAGACAACAACACGCCATTGTAATTTGCACACTGTAGCCGTGGTAGACCGCAATATATGTTGAGCCCCAAGTACACAACTACGCCCAATCTATTATTCACACGTTAAGTGGCCTTTGAGCTTTCTATTTGTCTTAACACAAGACAACTGCCAAATATTAACCGACATACGACAATTGTGTGTTGATGAACGTTGTTATAAGTCAACATTTTGATAGTTAAATATTACAACATAAAGACCCGATGATATAAGAAATAAATTAATTACTAATACATTAATTTTATGAGTAGGGTTAAAAGTTGGTAGGGGCTGATTTTAATTTTCCTTATTATATAGGTTTGTTTATGTAAGTTCCTGTAAACGTCTATCTTTTGTTTTTGGAGGTTTCAGTGATATTGTTCAAATTATTCACAGACCAACCATATAATAGTGAACTATAAATATACTTATGTCATCATCACTGGGGCGTTAAGTGACTCTTGGCGACTTGAGCTCAAGTTTACCGAAAATGAGCGAGAGTTAAAAGCCACTTGTAGCTCGAGTGATGAACTATATTTTATTACATGTAACGTTATTTAATCAAATTAAATTATGAACAAATATATAGTTGGTCAATAATATATTTAGTGTCCGTTATACTATTGATAGAAATCGATATATGTCAAACTATTGAAGTATCAATAGTTCTCATGGATTTATTGCACTTTCAGTAAAATAAATTGTTTCCCCGTGCCATCCATCTTCATAGTTTCAATTAAAACAATTTCGATTTCAATCGACAATAATTCCACAAAGAAATAGAATTGATTAAAAACAATCCATGCAGCCGATACTTTTATACAACTGATTGCTTACAATCGAAATTAACAATCGTGATCAAAATGTACTGCAGGTGCCATCGACTAGGTCCAGCTAATTGTTACTCCCTAGGAAGCAAAAAAGATCATTTAGAAAAAATCTGAAATAGAAGAAATAAAAAATACTTTACTCCCCAGGTAGAAAAGGGACACTTCAGACCCGCGACGCATAATCAAATAATTTATTTAACAATTGATTTCATTATATTAACGATCATAGTCCGGTTAGTCTGCTAGTAATTCAACAATACTTCTAAAAACTTTCATAACAATATCCTACCTTTATATAGAAAGGCTCATTATATAAAAAAAATATTTTGAATTATCAATTGAATTATATTACAATCTATATATATATATATATATAATACGCTAAGCCGATTTTTCTAAACAGAACTCCTCCCTCATTTTTGGACCGATTTTAATGATTAAAGTATCAATAGAATGGCCCTGATCTGTAGTTTTGCAAAGTGTTTTTCATATGTTGATATCTTTATTAGTTTGGGCAGGATATTCCATCAAAGTTGGGTTTTCTCCTATAAGATTAACATGGGGGAATCTAAATATTTAATTGGAAACGTTGTCTCCCCTAATTTGACAGAACGGCTGGGCGTAGAAACTTGGAAGGGTGTCCAAAGAAAGGTCTCGGTCTGTAGATGAGCCATCAAAAGAAAAACTTAATTCCCCAGGGGCTCTGCCCCAGTGGCCTTTAAAGTCCACTTCCCAGATTTGTTTACATTATGGCCATATGGATGATTTGTCACTACTTTTTAATGAAACAGCTGATAATATTTAAATTGTAGTTTAAACAACACTGTTAGTGAATTTGTCAAAATGATGTATTAGCAATATACTTTTTTTCTGATTTTAACATTGATTTTCTTCTGCATCATGTAATGTTTTGTAATATAATGTTCTATTAGGCCTACACAATCAGTGGAAAATCGTAATATCACAGTACTTAAAACTATTTCTTACTACTATTCGAGTTAACTTATATTTATTGTGTGGGTTGGTTTCTGCCTTTTTGTCCACTTTTGCCTATACCTAAGACAGATCATCATAGGTTCATGAGATTATTTTCATACATGTTTTCAATTATTCAATACAAAATAATATAGGTGTAGAAGGGAACGTTGCCCATATGAGCCGTGTCCATATTTTGTTAAATTAATAGTGATTTACAGCAACTGGATAACATTTTAAATAATTTTTATTTTTTTTTAAGTCATAAGTCTGGAAAATTGCAATTTCCTGCAAACTTTCAGAGAGGTTACTTCGATGTATTCATTCAGCTTAGTTAAAACATAATATAGAACCCTTGAATGTTATTAAACTAACGAAAAGGGTTGTGCATGTTTACTAGCGCTACTCAGCAACGAAAACCATTTAATTTATCTTAAAAAATTGTCTCAAAGTAAACTAAACAGCTGCCAAAAAATACAATGTAACCCAGATAATAACATAAAAAATGCTCAAACTCGATACTACAAAAAAGTTCAGGCCAGAGCCATTTTAATGCGCTTGGATTGTGACATTTATTAATTCGGCTTATATTTCTCTTAACCAACGGATTATTCATCTGCAGAAAAATGTCATTGTTCTAGTTATAGTTGTGATTACTATATTTGTGATTATACAGTTATATTGTGTTTCAGTTATATTTTGTACCATTCAGTTATACAACATGTTTCATCATGAAAATAATGTCGATCAGTTATCGGATCTTGCGATATTGTCCAATAAATCACATATCATGTCCTCAGCACTCGCCATCCATCCGTGACTGACGGATTACAGGATCAGGGCTAAGAACGATAGGTTACTGAATCAGAACAGATTTTACCTTAAGTGATTCCCGTTTCAATTTATGAGCTGACTGAAGAAAATAATAGTGTAACGTAATTGATTTTTTTATTGTTGGTAAAAATATGAAACTATGATCGGATCTAATAAGCAAGAATTTGTAACATGTAATATTAACATTTGTAAATAAACTTGTGCGGCAAAGTATAAACCGTACGGCAAAGTATAAACCGTACGGCAAAGTATAAATATGGAGCAATTAGCAGCTTTCTGTACTATAAACAGTACAAGGAAGCCAACTTTGTCGGGTGACTGTAGGAAAAACACGTTTTTAGGTTAGGTTAAATCCAAACATTGGACGAAATGGGAAATGCTGCACTGGCTGATTGTAGTCGTAATATCTTTAAGTGTTGCTAACTTATTTTAAAGCGTACACGGATTACGTGCATAATAAAAGCACGCTGTTTTGTGTTTTTCGGTTGGAATACTAGTGTGCGCTAAAGTAAAAACGTTGTGCTAGAGTAAAAACTGTTCGCCAAAGTAAGGCTTTCTGTACAAGGAAGCCCTTTTTGTCGGATGACTGAGGAAAAATTAATTTGGTTTGTAATACTCTTGTATGATAAGTTGACAGTGGAACTAAGGATGGATAAGATTCTTTGTTTAGATGCATTAAGTAATTAATATTTTGTAATTCTAATTATGCTTTCGAAAAGTACTAAAAATCACTAGTCATAATACAGAAAAACTGTACTCAAAGACTCTAAATTTATATTTAAAATGCATTTCTGGGCTTTAATTACAGAAAATCTAGAATCTACAATCGTATGACTATAGCAAGGTCTACACATTAAAACGGAATAAAAATCTCATTTTTTTATCGGGATTTGTTTGCTAGGTGGAACAAATAGAACGAGGTTGTTTGCATGAATTGTAACGAGGGCGTGGAAGTAAAGACGCAGAGTTTGTTGTATTATTTTGTCAGGTTAAACAAGTTTTACCAGGGGAATGTCGAAAAGGGGTCTTTGTAAAAACACTTGAAATATTCTAACAATAGTTTTGTGAAATATTTCTACACGATGATTATTGTACAAGAGTAAAGTAATTATACATAATACACACAAATTGCTCGAGAACTCCCAAACTATATTGTTATTGAATACCCATATCACGGATAGTTTTATGTAAAGCTGTAATTAACCAAGTACACTATGGTATTAGGTTTGTTATATTTTTTACCCCTTTATAGTTGTAATGCATATTTATAACCAAAGGATCGTAGTACATTTTATTTAAACAGATTTACATAGGGAGGATACGGATTTCAAATAAAACCTAAATAAACAGATTCAGCGTAGTCGACCTGAAACGAGACCAAAACCAGAGGAGTTTGCACAACGTGACCGGCGAGACAGCCGCAGGGATCAGGATCAGCCGTTAGCGGTCGGCTAATAACATGTTACTTTTTAACCATAATCATAGTAAATAATTTATGAATTAAAACACTTTTTTAAAACAAAACGTTTTTAAACGCACAAAAAAGTGGAAAATAATTTATAAAAATGTGGAGAGTATAAATACATGTAAGATTTAAAACGAAAAACGTGGGGTGCATGCAATAGATAATTTACAATTACCTTCACCTATTGAACTAATGTATTATTATCAATTGCATGCACCCCACGTTTTTCGTTTTAAATCTTCCAAGTATTTATACTCTCCACATTTTTATAATTTATTTTCTACCTTTTAGTGCGTTTAAAAACGTTTTGTTTTTAAAAACTTTTTATTTATAAATTATTTTCTACTTTTTATTTTTTAATGTGTTTGGATGTTAAATCTATTTTAAGCATCTATATCAGATTAAGGCAGAGGCATGTAGGAAATCTAAGGTTTATTTGAGTTTCTTTTCATATAATTATGTATTAGATTGAATGTATAGCCTACCTACTAACTATAAATATATCAATCTATTTAATTAATTGTTTACTTTATAGAATACAAAAAAATAACAATTGACATTATTAACAAACACCTTTATATGTGCAATCAGATTGTTTATCTTTATTTTTAAATGTTTTATTGTATAAAGAATCTTTTGGGAGCATAACCTGTACCTCTTAACCTCTGCTATTGGAACTAAGAACTTAAATGATATAATATTGCCTTGTCATCCATTTGTGAACTATGTTTCAAGTTTCAAGTCTCTAGCTCATCGGGAAGTATCAAAATTTGCAAGAAAGCGAGTTAATGAAAACACGCCCATGGGGCGTAGCCCAAGGGAAATAAGAAAATTAAATTATATAATACTGCATTGTCTTCCATTTGTAAGCTATGTTTCAAATTTCAAGTCTCTAGCTCATCGGGAACTTCGTTTAAAATTGATATCAAAATTTGTAGGAAAGCGAGCTAATAAAAACCAGCCCATGGGGCAGTAGCCCAAGGAAAATATGAAAATTAAATGATATATTATTGCATTGTCATCCATTTGTGAGCTATGTTTCAAGTTTTAAGTATCTAGCTCATCGGGAAGTTAGCATAAAATTGATTGCAAAATTTGCACCGGACAAGAAAGCGAGCTAATAAAAACGTTTTAAAAAAGATTAGTTTCAAAACATTAGAAACAAATACCAACAGCAATGAGCATACTTAGTTGTTAGTATGTAGTATGTTGTATGACATTGTTATATATACATATGTATATGCAGTTACTGCACGACAGTTTGAATTTTTTTATGCTGAGTATAGCACAGCACAGGATGTCAACATCATAAATCATTACAGCTTGTTCTGTTTTTGCAATACACACTAAATGATGTCATTATTAGTAATACATTCTTATCCATGTTATATTTATCTTTTAAGATGATAATTTGTACTTTGACGTTAAAAATATCAACTTAGCATAACCATTACGGCATCAGTAAGGCTCGAGGTTATTGTTGTATCCAGTCCGGGCCCAGGAACGCATTGCAAGCATCGTTTAGTGTTCCTCCAAACGTTAGCTTACTGGTCCAACATGACTTTATCACTCAATTGAAACTAGTCTACACCTATTTACAAAGTACATTGGTTTGCAGCTGCATCATTGTTCCAAGTAAATTCTGGGTTTATAATAGTTAAACAATTTCTTTAGTTCGTTCTTATATTAAATACTATAAAATAATTACTACTTCTATTCAGGCTTGGGTATATTTACCAATACATTTCAATCAATTTTTGATACTTCATAATTTTCTATACCAATTTTCAAACCGTACCCACCTCGGCCACCTTAGGACTTATGAAGGTTCCACTGCTTTTAACATCCGTTTAGATGACAATCTCTCGAACTTGGGTCCTTTATATGAAATATAAAGTAAAAGTTGATTAAATTAATTTAACGGTGGCTTCTGCACACCCGTGAATTTGCGGGTAGAACCTCTTGTATCTCATATTAGCCTTAAATAATTCTTTATTTTATTGTAACTTATGCAATTTATAGCAGGGGATGTAATTCGTTGTTAAGGCTTATGATTATGTACTAGGGTTATTTAACTTAACGTTGGTCTCAGGATATTACCTAAATTGCAAATTAGTGTTACCCGGTTTATTGTTATTTTTCTTCAGTTCTGTACGTTTGCCTAACCAATCGCTCTGGTTTAAACTATATATTTTTTAACAGTAATATCACATGCCACACGATCAAAAACAACTTTTTAAATTGATTATTTCATGAGTGTTGTATTAATTGAAAAATACAAAGAATGCAAAATTATATTAAGATATTTTAGTCCGTGGATGTAGACTACAACCTAGACATTCCATCCCCATATTAAAGTTGTAGCCAGGTTTTTAATTAAATTTGTCTTAGTTGATGTGAACCACTTAGTTGACGTGTCTTAGTTGATTGGGCTGATCTAAATTACTGATTTCTGCCGATTACATGATGGTTTTTACCAGGTCAGTTGATGGAATAACTTATTGTGAGCTATAGCAACTGTTGTGACCCAGCAACTATGTCAGACACGAAAAATAAGGTACAAAATAGAGTTTTAAACACTAGCGCAATCTGTGACTGGCTCACACAACTACATTCTTTTTTAGTTAAAAGTTGGCGACAGCTGATCCATATAGATGAGATGTCTTCTTCTGTATCCAATAGTCAATGCTACAACCATACTATACTATATACTATATATTAGCATTGATTATAGGATTATATATATATAGTCAATGCCACAACATAGCCTGTTAGTTTCGGCTTTAACCATTGATACAGGAGGGGTACTCACAGTCAATGACCGCTTACTAAACCTCTTGTGGGACGAAGGAATGGCATATTTCAAGTTAGATGTTCATTACATGATCATGATGATGTATTTCAAACAGTTAGGACGATAATTTAAGTCATTTCACTTTATTTCCAGGCTATTGTACTGCAACAACTTCGGAAGGGAAATAGAAAAATAGTTGCACTATTTCCATTACGAATCTTAAACTGCTCTCAACGCAGTTAATCAAAATTGTCAAATGCCTTGCTTAAAATCAAAATTATCCTTAAACCTCAACTGGCTTTGCGACTAAAGGTGTGGAGGAGAGCTGAAACATTCTGTTTAGTTTATGATAAAAATTCAAAGCTAGAAGTAATGCTTGTTGTGGATTTAGCTTTGATCAACATTTATGTTTAGGACCCTGGAATGTTTTATCAAGATGATGATAGGCATTGCGTACTTACGTCAAATAGTCAAACGATTAAGTTTGCTCAATAGCTTACATGTTTTGTTGTTATGAGATATCCAAAGCTTGCAACTCGTCAAAAACACAATTAAAACAAACACGACATGAACATAGTCTGATAAACAGTACGTATCACACACAAATTTAGATACTGAATTTATTAGTCCGGTGTGGTGCGGAGTTGGAAGCAGACTACTTTTTATGATCGTGTCGTGTTGATTTATTTGTGTTTTGACTAGTTGCAAGCGGTTTGCTCCGTAGTTGCAAACTTTGACAATTTTGATAAAAATGTTGCTTTTGACATGTAGGCGGCTGAACCACCTTAATCTTTGCTCTATTTTAAGGGGGTACGTACAACTTATTACCGTCTTAAAATTAGTATTACTCTTGGTTTGAAATAGAAGTTGTCTCTTTGGGGATCCTTTTCAACCCAGTCTTAGTTTAATATATTTTATATATGTTTGTTTTTAAAATCATTTACATTCTAGTCATTTACCATATGTATTTTTCAATACCCTTGAATTAATGATATGATGAATAAAAAAATATTAACTTAAGCTCGGTTACATTGTAAAAATATAAGTTTTATGAACATTAACGCATATTAAGAGTTAAAGAAATACATTAATCAACTTGAGAAAACTCTGAGAAACTTTACAATGAATTGTAATGTTAACAGTATATAAATTAGTTTTTATTCTTTATTGTAACAATAAAATGTAAAAACAAACCTCTTTAATCAACTGATTGATATTTGATCAATCTTTATACCTGAATATTGAATGCCCATTCATTTTTGAATAGGTGATATCTTGGTCGTAATCAATTTAAACGTAAAAGACAGTAACAGTGTTGTAAATATAGTCTTATTTTTAAATTATCGTTTAGAGTAATTGGATAAAATATGGCATGTAAATAAGATTATCTTGGTACTGAGAACCAACAAAAGGCAATAAATATTTCACTGGAACACCATATTTAATTACCACGTTCCTTTGTAAATTTAATTTAACTTTTACCGGCAGGCAGTATAAGTTCAAAGTAATGGCACCTTCGTAAATGACACACTTTAAATTGTGTTTGAATATTTGACATCTTGAAGTAAGTATACTACGTATTTCATACGTGGATTACTTGTTGGACATTTCAATTATTATTAACTCAACATAATTGGTATGAAATCGGTTAACCATAAAAGTGAATTTTCAAAGCTATAACAAATTCAACCAGCCTTTCAATCCATTGTCTTTAATAAGGTTTCGAAACAAATTTATGTAATTATTTCTGTTTTATTAAAAATGAATACTATGTAATTTAGTTGTGAAAAATTTCAACCAGTTAATACAAATTAGAATATTTATGTTTGCTTTATTGATTGAATACTCGATATGCAAGATAAAAATACTTTATTATACTTAAAAATACTTTAAAAATACTTTAAAATACTTTATGTTGAATGTTTGACTACAAGTAGCAGTTAAATTAGCTCCATCACCATTAATTATGTATTAAATAATTTATTCTTAAGCGGTGTTTACACTGTCGTGGGGCCACGGCTAAAATCAGGCGTGTAGGTAAGAAATGTTCTTACTTTCTTGAGAAGCGTGGCCAAGTCTCGTGTAAACAGTGGAGACGTGGTAGCAACAGGCGTGGCAACCCAATACGCCTGTTCCCCACAAACTGTGTTTGGTTGCTACGCCAGTTGCACGCGTGGCTAGACGTGGTCAGGAGTTATCGTCTTCCGTCTCGTCGTTGTGTGTACTACGAGTTTAAACTAGGCTATTGTTCTTTAAAGTCATCGGTTGTCGTCTTAGTTTTTAAGTAAGGTACCATGGTGAAAAAAAATCTATAACATTGACACAAGTCGAATCAATTGAAACGGTGAAAACAAAGCAATCTTTAAAATTAATGGAAGGTCAAACAATTCGAATGCTTGAACTGTATCAAAGTGAACCTTGTTTATTTATTATACATATTGAAAGCTACAGCTTGGTTTCTATCTTTTAACTAGGATTTCTTTCAGAGAGGTTAAAGCAAGTTGAGCGGAACAAACGTGGTTTGATATTTGTATTAGTAACTAAATGTAAAAAAGTCAATAGATGTACTAATGCTTGTTTTCTTGATTAAAATTATAATAATTCAAATTTTTTTACCTCATCTTGTTATTCCGAAACCTCTTCCAGACGTGCATTATGGTAGTATTGACCAGGAAAATATTACAGTAGTTGGAATCTGATATTAACATCCAAAAAGGGGCATTAAGGTATAAAAAAGATAAAGGAAATTTAACATTCAAATTCAACTGTAGCCGACAACAAAAACATTGGACTTCATTTTTCACCCTTACAATTGGTTAAAGTATTTAAGTATAAAAAAAAAACAATAACTATTAAAAAAACTATTATTAAAGTATAACAACAGGAGGGGAAGTTTGAAATTTAAATTCAACCGTGCAACATAAACATTGGTCTTCATTTCAACCCTTGCAATCGGTTAAACTCAGCTTTCTTTGCTGAGCTTTGTTTGGAAATAATTTATGATCGTTAATACCAAGTATTCTTGATGGAGGATATGATTGTAATGCAACTGGAATGTAGGTCTTCTGCCATTATTAGGACGATTTAGAGACGGCATTTTAAAACTGGCCTTAATAAAACCATTGGCCATTAGATACAAAAGATTTTGATGAAAAAGCTGGTTACAAATTTAACATGGGGTGGAATGACTAGTGTTGTATTGATAGTCAAAGATAAAACATAGGCCTATGAAAAATGTAGGGCTATTTTAATGTAAGACTCAAATGTAAAACACCTTTAAAATACTAAAATGAACTGAATTATCAATCATGTATTTCAATGTGTAAAAACATAAAAACTGCAAAAAGACTAACTTATTGTACAATAAAATAAGATGGCTGAAATGTAGGCCTAAACATAAGTAATAAGTAAACATCGCATTCAGCTAATTTAAGTAAAAACAGAATAATAATAAGAAGGGAAGACATGCCTTAAATATTCAATGTAGATAATAAAATTAGAAATTAGTAGCCTACTTCTGGACAGGCCTAGACAATTATCCTTACCGTGGTTAAAAGTGTACTTCTATAAGTCCAGGTAATTAATTATTTACTTATTATTACGGTTGTACCTGGACGTATGTATAGTCCGTGGCTTGGCAATCAAATAACATTATTTATATAGGATATGCTACTGTTATCAACATTTGAAATTACTGAATTGTTACCAAATTACTGTTTCACAAAATGCAGATTCCATTTTCAGCCGAGCCATTAAAATAAGGATTTGCTGAACAATTATTAATATTACAGAATAGTATTTATTGATATAAAACTTTTTACATTTCATAAATTATATATATTAGTTTTGCTATGGTCAAAGGTCCAAATCTAAATGTTCTTTTCTTTTGTCTTTTATGTAGTAATTTGCTATAATCATTGACTTTATATAAAGTCAATGCTAGAATACTGTAGATGGTTTGCTGAGACCATATGCAAGCATTTTTGAAATCGTTTCCCCGTTTAACCAACTATTCCAAAAGATAAAAAATATATGGTGCAACACAAATAAACAACCGGATGACCTACCTATAACCTACACTTTACCTTACAAATCTAACCTTACTTCAAAACACTTAATGTAGTCACGAATACTCATAAGCCCCGACCTACCTTCCCCACATGCCTAAATTAGATCAGAGTTTTATCTGCGTTTTATTAATAAGTGTATTAACTTAATGTACCGTTGATGTAATTCTACATAATATAACCTGTGAGGTATTATCGGATTAAATATCGATTTCGATGCGGTTCGATATATTGCTTATTAAATCCTTGTTTCTAACATTTGGCTGTTTCTAATCAGCTGGCAACACAAATAGGTTCCCAAGAAAGTAGTCACCGGTCCGTATCACTCCGCTCCTTGTTTATGCTCCGCGCATTGAGAAAGTAGTTCCGTATATTTTCTTAATTTTCAGTGAATTCCGCGCCTTAAAAAATGTGTTAACGGCATTTTCTTGTTTATTAAAATCATAGGAATGGTTTAAAAACGTTTAAAAGAAAATTCTTGAAAGTTCAGATATGGTTCTCTTGTTTACATTTTTCTAGTAATTCATAAAACTGTCATGGCTATTTTAGTACCATAAGCCTAATGTTAAAAATTGGAAATTTTAAAATTGCATTAGCATTATCTAATTATCTAAATTTGTTTGTTTGAAAACCATCTCACTATTAGTCTAAGTAATTTTGTTAAGTTTGGCTGAAATGCGTTTAGCCGTTATTGAGTGATGGTGCTTTATTTGTTGCATTGAAGTTGATCCCAAAGAGCTACGCTCAATAACATTTAAATATCGTGCTATTTCTTCAGCTAAAATAACAATCACTGCAGCACAACCTTTAACAATTAATGTTATAATCGCATTTTAGTGACAATCACTATACTTTCCATAAATATTTCATTACCATTATGTACGAGTACTTTGAATGGTAGATTATGTTTTAAGATAATCAAACACGTATTAAATTCCTGACAGATTCATTGAATATTAATATTTAACTTTGAAATCTATAGGTAAGTATATTTTCCACTGGATTCGTTGAGAGAAGTAGTAAAAGCAGATGCGTTCATTTAGTTTGTGCCATCTGTTCCTAAGCCACCTTCATAGTGGTCTTTCTTGGAAATAAAAACTGTCTTATTAGTAACCCTTTTCAACCCGGTCCTGTTCTAGAATATATCATGGTTATACGTGTTACATATAAAAACATTACTATATTTGTTTCTTACAATTTAGTACATAGTGGGCTAATATTTATATGTATGTATTTAAACACTGGGTTTGTTTTTATAATATGCTATGTAACGCTTGTTCCTACTTTGCAATAAAACTTAACATTTACATTGATTAAATAAAATAAGATATTCTTCTTCGGGATTAATCAAATAAAAGCTTCTTCATTCAAATAGCATAACTTCGGTTTATTATATCCTCATTTTCAAATACATTAATTCATACCAAAATAGAAGTATAAGAATAAATACCCTGAAAACAAACCAATCTATTTAATATTCGCTAGATATTATTCTCTACATATTAAATTTTATATTGTTTTTTTTTAAATTGTTTAAAGCCAAATTTATGGACAATACATAATTAAACAGAATGAAACTTTTATTTTGGGGCAAGTCTAAGGTTTTACTATAGTTTTACAAAAGGCTTTAATTATTTTTAATGATCACATTGGTTGGCAAGGCAAGATTAATTTAGGTCTAATTATAATAAAAGTAAGTTTACTCACTCAAGTCGGGGTTTAAACAAACACATTGCATAAAATGCACCACTGAAAGATTTGAACTAATTACAGTTGAAACAGCACCTACTTTTAATCACTTTGACTTTTTAAATATTTTACTTAGGGATTAAAATACCCTCACTGAATTTAAGATGTTGAAGTTGCCATGTCTAATAATAGAGAAGAAAAGGATTTGTTTTATGTCACACAAATGTTCAGTGGTTCATTGTTGTAGCCAGCTGTCTTCTTTCTACCTAAAGGAATAAGAAAAAGAATATCTTTATTGTCGTTAAATACAAAAGCACAATAGACAACGTCAGAACAAATAAAATGTTTCTATGAATTAGGTATATTGTAGTGATAGAAAATAGGTTAAAACAGGAATCACTTGCAGTAATATTTAGGCTTTTGGAAAATAATTCAATGATGGGGTTATAGGATAGATTTACACTATATCAATAATTTTTTACAAAAATATTATTGCAACTATGGAATAAGCTACAGGTTACAGGTTTTTTGTTAATAATAATGATTTTTGGATATAAAAATATTTTAAAATGTGATGATGGTTTCTGAAGGGTAATTAAAGGGCAATATAATTTAAATTTTACTATTCATTTTCTGACAATTTAGTTAAATAGGCTATGTGGAAAATTTTGGTACAATCAAAAAAGTAAAATTATATAACTAAAATGAATGGATGAAGTGCATAGGCTGTAAATGACATGTACCATTGCAAAATTCAGGTATGAAGTTTTGTTATACGAGTACAAAAAGTTAAGTGAATGTGAGACACAGTGAATCAATTAGTTTAACTGTCAACCACAGGTCATCAATCTTCTACAGTCATACGCTTTCCTTTGTATTTTTTGTAACTGATATCTTTGCAAAGCGAATTACGGAATTTCCTCCATAGGGAAGGAGTTATATAACGTAGTTGGCACGGTAAAACCTAGACCTGGAACCGATTTACTTTTTCCATTTTGATGTCTACAGCGGCTAAAATCACTATTTGTTCAAATGTTTTGAGTATATATATATATATATATATATATATTATTTTATATATATATATGTGTATATATATATGTATAAATTTATATATTTATACACACATAGGGTGTTCCATAAGTAACAGCCAAACTTTAGGAAATGGGTCAAAAGGAAAAACGAATAAAAGCAGGAATAAAATATTTTTAAAGCACCGATAGTGAGCTATATGTCACTTCGTTTTTTATTAGTATTCAAAATTTGTATCTCTGAAACTTCTTAAGGTATCGGTATGAAATTAGACAGTTTACAGTAACAATAAAATATTGCAAAAATAATGATAAGAACGTATTTTTTGTTTTAAAATGATAGCCATTTAAATTTTAAAATTGTAATTACTGCAAAATGGCTGGTATTCAAACTTTTCAAGAACACTTTAATTTAGCATAACAAATTTAAACACCAAGTTTGAAAAGTTCGAATAGCAAACTGCTGATAAATCAAAATTTTTAGTTGTAAAATAATATAAGTACAAGCTGGTCATTGAACTTCATTTTACGACTTAATAATTTGATTATTCAGCTATTTGTTATTTGATATTTTTGATCTTGGTGTCGTTTGATAGAAAATAAATTGTAAATGCCAAACTAAAGTGTTCTTTACACTTTAATAAAATCAGCCATTTTGTAGTAGGCCTAATATAAGTTGAAAAACTAAAATGTCCGTTATTTTGAAACCTAAAAATATGTTTAATGGTTATTTTCTGCAACTAGTTTATTACTATTGTTTGACAAATTTCATAATAATATCTTCAATAGTTCTATAGATATACAAAAAAAAAATGGCGGATACCTTGTTAATGAGGCATAAAAAACAATTTTAGATTTTCACTTTATTTTGACCAATTGAACCGTTTTGATTAAGGGACACCTGTATTTAATGTCCGTGAAAACGATTAATCGAGTAATTTTGGTCCGATTTTGATATGTAACTTGAAGGTGTAGGGTGGGTAAACGTAATAAATGAGTTTTGAAGCCAGCAAGCTCTGGTCATGGGAACGAGGCATTATACAGTTTTTAAAGTTCCAAAAAGTATTTTTTCCGTTTCAATCCAAATGTATTTATTTCATCCTATGCTAATTAAAATTTTGACAAGAAAACACTTTTTACCTGCCCCGTAGCAGCAAACCTAAGTCCTTGTTAAATATATGTTATTGAACTTAATAGGCAATAAATATATCTTGTTAATAGAAATATTTTAGTAAAACACACGCACTTATTACAATTAACACTGGTTAATAAATCCTTAGATACAATGCAACTAGGTTCACCAAAGTAGTAATCTTCATTAAAGTTTAACACCGTAAAAAAAACAAAGGAATCATCCATAATCTGATCAGACTGTTGAATAACCTGTGTGTGATACATGTCCGGTTTTGTAATGTTAACCATATGATAATGACATAACCATGACAATGGAGTTTTCATGATACGCGTGTGTGTTAACTTACGCTATACAACCAACTACAACCAACTATACAACACAATCTACTAGGATATTGCGTTATGTTAATTGGAAATTATACTGTTGCTACCATGTTCAATATTCTTGTTATTTGATGTTAACCAAACGGTTGTGACCCAATGATAATTTGCTTTATTACATAAACATAGCTGTATTTGTGATCGAGCTGTTTTTAAGCAGTAGACTATTGTAGCATAGACAGATCATTCTTTACTTTAATTGATGTTAGAGCTTAGAGATATTTTAAATTTAAATATATCTATTTATTGATTATACTCCATAATTAGTACAAGTAAACAAGATAAATACAATTGTAAAGCGTACAAGCAATAGTAAATCTAGAAGGTTCCAGCTGGATTGTTTGGGAATAATTCTAGACTCACTAGAACATTCTGGAACAGGTAACCTATATATATGAATGAAGATTAATTAATGTAGTACCTGGGAACCGAGCTTTGCTCGGGGAACTTATTAGTATACTCTGAGAGTGGACTTTATCAATGTCATCTGACCCGAAAGTATTGTTTTGCAGTCTATTTAACTGTTAAAATAATAACATTGACTGAAATAATGAGAAAACAGTTTTTTTTTTATTTGTTTGGAGCCATTTTGGAGCACCTAAACTGCCTAAACTATAGAAAATACCCAGCACATTTCACGTTAAATTCGTAAAAGGCAATTAGTAGAAAGAAAATCATCATACCTTCCCAACCTTGAAGTATTAGTCACTGCAAGAATTTGGGCTTGCTCTGGCTCTCCAGAACCTTTCCTTTAATCTTTATTTTCCTAAAATGTAATACCATTTTCCGGAAACTCAGGACTTTTTCCGCCAAAAAACAACTACATTTTTGGATTTAGTGAGAAGAATTCAGTAAGGGGACACATTATAAAGCAATTTTTATTAGGGTGGGTTATATTGAAGTTTTGTCATAAACAGTACTTTACATTAAAATTTGAGATGCATTTCAAGACCAAAACTAATCTCTTGAGACTTACTAAATCCCCATCTTATGTACACAAATGATACTAAAGTATGTACAATGCTGAAGTATATTGATAGATTAGCCTCTGAAGCAAGTGTAGGCTTTGGCATTATTAGTCAGCTTGCAACATTTATTGACAGGCGACACGCTGCATGCTGATCCATCCTTTAACCAGCTTAACTGCAATTCATAACCTATCAAATGAATTTGCCAAACTTAGCTTTGTTTTAAAGGTTATGGGTGTATCCATACATAACATTGTATAGAAGCTTGGCTCCCTTAGATAAAAGCCTAGGACTAGTATGGTAAAAATTAAGGTTTCCGAGGGAACCACAGTTAAAATCTAAGGGGGTGGGGGTAAATTTAAACCCAGTGATTAAAACATGTCAAAAATTACTGTCTATCAATTTTTCACAGTTACACCTTAAAGGATAAATAATTTCAAACTATAATTTGAAATACCCTGATGTTACATGCTTTTAAAGGAAAACATTTCTTCATAACAACACTGTATGGTGCATGTGGCAGATTTAATATAAATATTGATAAATCAAATCAAGAGTTATATATTTATTATATTTATACGACATATACTTTGGGCTTGGATAGTGAGTAGTTTTAACTTTGGAGGATCTCCTGCAGCCCAAACTTTGCGACTTTTGTCGACAGGCGACATGCTACGGACTAGAGACGGCTATGTACGGATGCATGCTGATCCACCTTTTAACCAATTTACAGCAATTATTCATAACCTTTCAAATGAATTTTACAAACTTAACTTTTTTTAAGCTTATAGTTGTCTATACCTACCAATTAATATTGTACTTAGAAAAAACCATGAATAAGGCTATGGTAAAATTAAGGTTTCCGAGGAAACCGCAGTTAAAATCTGTGGTAAATTCAAACCCAATGATTAAAACGTGTCAAAAATGACACTCTATCAATTTCCCACACTATATACCTTGAAGGATAAATAATTGTAAGCTTTAATTTAAAATGGGTACCTTAAGATACACGCTTTTACAGAAAAAAATTGTTTTCATAACAATACTGTTAGGTGCGTGTGGCACATATAATCTAAATATTTATTTAAATTAAATCAAGAGATTTATATTTATTAAATGTATACCAAAATATACATTAGGATTGGATAATGAGTAGTTTTCACCTTGAAGGATCTCCTGCAGCCCTTAAATTGGTGTTTATGTTGAATACTTCTACCTGGATTTGCAGTTTTTGCCTTGACTTGATGTAAGTAATAAATAATATAAGGTAATTTAAGGCTATAATGCTAAGTAAATAACTTAGATAACTTAACATAGTTACCCAGTCAGCATAAAAATTGTTGAAAAGCCAAAAAAATTGTTGTACAACAATTTTAAAAGAGTTTGCAACAATTTCAAAATAAGTTTGGATATAAAACAATTTTAATATAAGTTTTAAACAATTTCAAAATTGTTTTAATATAGATGGTTAGTAACTATATTAAAATTGTTTTGATATGAGTGTGCAACAATTTTAAAATTGTTTTAAAACAATTTTAATACTATTTCAAAAACACATATCAAAATTGTTTTGATATAAGTTTGCAACAGTTTCAAAATTGTTTAGAAACAATTTTGATACTATTTCGAAAACACACATCAAAATTGTTTTGATATAAGTTTGCAACAGTTTTTAAATTGTTTTGAAACAATTTTAATAATGTTTCGAAAACACGTATCACAATTGTATTGATATAAGTTTACAACAATCTTAAAATTGTTTTAAACCAATTTAAATGAAATTTCTAAAAATCATTAAAATAATAATTAATGTTAAAACCAAAATGTTCTGGATATTATATTTATGAAAGCGGCTTTCCTTTCAGTAATATTAGTTACAAAAATTACAATGGCCATCCATAATCTTGAAATGGTCTGTTTTGTAAAAAGATTTACAGTATAATGATTTTTCGTGTTTTTTTCGCCCAAATTTTAAATCTTTCGCGCATTTGTTCTATTTTTCCTTATGGGACACTTATACTTGTAGGATAATAGTCAGTGTGTCGTGCTGTGTGTATGTGCCAATGCGTCAGCAACGACAGCTCCCCGCGATTTTGATTAGAGTACAGTACGATAGTGGTAAAATCAAGTGAAAGAGTCATGGAGGAGGGGCAGACTACCAAACTCAAGTTAAAGCGGAACCTGTATAAGTTTAATGGTTAATAACAACAGGTTAACAGTCGTGAAAATAAATTATTTATTATTTGTAATTGTATAAGTATACTGGATGAGTTTTAACATTCTTACAAGTATCATCTACTCTAGACTCTACCAGAGTTTCGCAGTTCACTGACTACAGCAGTCTCCAGTCTGTTGATTTGATCTTGATCACGGGCTGACGACTGACGGGCATCACGGCATTTTGTTTGTGTTTAAAAAGTTATAAGTTGCATCAAGTTTACTGATTTTATCCTACATAGCTTCTTAAGCAGCAAACAAGGTGAGTTATAACTTACTTAGGCCTTTTCAGTCAGTGGTGATTCAGTTATTCTAAACTAACGTATAGGCCTAACCTAAAATGAAATAGAGGTACTCCAATAGTTCCTGGTCTAAGTTAACCAATAACTTTGATAGGTATTTGGTAGGTAACATGATTATGGCCCATCTCTAGAATTGGCCTAGCCTATGTGAGCAAACTCTAATTAATCTCCTTTTGTTTCTCATAAATATAACAGGCTATGTTACTGAAACTGTAAGTTACCGTTGGGTTTTTAGTAAATGGTCGTTGCTAAATGATACAGTTGGATTTACAGTAACCAAAACTAAAATAACTTAGACCTAACTTACACAAGGCATCTAACATTAAGTTTATAAACTCATAATTGAATTGAATTACTCACTTAGGTGGCGCCCCAACTCAAATAGAAAATGACATTGTAGGGCCTGTCGCCTAATGCGGTAACTGCTTAAAAGTAATATGACTAGGTATTTAGGCTTAGGCCTAGCTAAGTTACATCAGTTAGGGATTGATTTAAGTTAAGTTAGCTTATTTTTAAACTTGTTGTGTTAACCCCGCTGCAGCGACGCGTAACACACTTTGTGTAGTGTCATGCGTCGCTGCAGCGACTCACGAACACTGTTTACGGCGAAGGCTCTATGACTGACAAAATCGGATTGAACTGGATCGAGTTTGATATCGTTCTTTTCATTATATTCTAAGCTTTCTCCAGAGGTCTGTCTCTAAGCGCTTTATGTTCTCCGAGCCGATCGTAATTGTAGCAGACAGCTGACGTGCGTATTTGTAAACAGGTTAGTTAACCTCGGACCGATGACTGATGTGTTTTATTATGTTTATCATTGTTTTAGTGTTAAAAATCAAAAGTAGTGATATACGTGGTGCATTATAAGAAGATTTAAGTGATTTTGAAGGGCTGGTTGATGATCCTGAATAAGTAGGTAGTGATATTGATGTAAATTATCAGCCAGATTCCTAGCTATTGGTTAGGCTATGCATTCTTAGCTAAACGCTATGTACCAAAATAATTTTTATTTTTACCTAAAAAATTTTTTTTGAAACAAATATTCCTTAGGTTTTATGTATGATATTGAAGCCCATGATTTTCCAAACAAAATGCTATATAGAACAGTACCTAGAATTAACATTGTTTTAAGCTTTTCAGATCCGTTTTAATAAAACCTTGCAAATGCGCCAAAAATAGGCGGACATTAAGGCCTAAACTATGGACACTCGGAGGGTTAAGGGCTGCAGGGGTTTTTCAACTCTATTAAGTTAAGTTTACAAATATGTTAACTTACTAGACCTTGAAACTTGGTTAACTCAAAATTTAACCCTCCGAGTGTTAAGCGTCGCGTTATCGACGCACAACACACCCTCCGAGTGTTAAGCGTCGCGTAATCGACGCACAACACACCCGCCGTGGTGTTATGCGTCGCTTTTGCGACACACAAACATCGTTTATGGCGAAGGCTCTGGGACTGACTTAATCAGGATTGAACTGGATCGAGATTGGTATTGTTTTTGGCAGATTCTAAGCTTTCTCCTGACGTCTGTTTCTATACGCTTTTCATTTTAGTTCCGAAAATATTTTAGCAGACAGCTGACGTGCGTATTTGTAAACAACTTGGTTAACCTCGCACCGATGACTGATGTGTTTTATTAAACGTTTCCATTGTTTTAGTGTTAAAAATAAAAAGTAGTGATATACGTGGTGCATTATAAGAAGATTTAAGTGATTTTGAAGGGCTGGTTGATGATCCTGAAGAAGTAGGTCCGGTAGTGATATTGATGTAAATTATTGGCCAGATTCCTAGCTATGGTTAGGCTATGCATTCTTAGCTAACGCTTTATGTACGAAATCTGTTTTTCACCCATAACTTATTTATTTGCAAATTTACTTCCTTATATTATTATATTTTTGTAATCCTTATGAAATTTAGAACAAAGTGGCTATTTTAAAATATTTGTAGACTTATAAATTATAAAAAAAATATTGAGCGCAAACATACATGTTAGGCTATTCATTTATTATATAATTTTTGAGAAATGCTAACCCCAAAAAAATTGCACAAATTTTTTTTCAATGTTCTATTAAATGCATTTTGTTTTTTGAAGAAATGACGAAGAAGAGATGGGCCAACATTGAACAAAGCAAAATAGAGAAATCAGTTGCTTCATGGCTGGCACAGACACAATTAAAATCAAAGACTTAGAAAGGGTATGTATAGTGTGATAATTTGTATTACAAAATTCACTTAGTGAGGTTAAAAACATAGGCTAACAAAGCAATGTGCTACTAGCTTTCTCTCTTCATTCCGGATGCTTCAGTTTCGATAGTATATTGTTATACTAAAGCTCAGGTGATTTTCTTTATCTCAGACAAATACTGCAACAATCATTAATTCTTGTCAGGGTTTTTTTATTTCACGATTCTGAATCTACCACTTGATGGATTTTCACAATTTTTGTGTCGAAAGAAAGATAATTTTGAGAACTAGGGAATGTCAAAGGCACAATTTTAGTTTAGGGTTTCAGTTTTTTAGAAATTAAGTTTTCGTTTTGTTAAGTCAGGCAGCCGACGTCAACATTCTAGACTAGCTTTTGCTATAATGCCATTTGCTTAACGTAACAGCTGTAAACATTCAGGGGTCCCTAGTAACGAAATATAATATTAATCTGTGTGTTATAATTTTAGGGCAGGATGTCAAAGAGCACCTGAAGAACAAGAAGATGAGGATCATGCAGCCGCCGACGCTTGAATGATGTGTAAATAATGTATTGTCAGGGTGTCTACGAACCGGGAAATCCGGGAATGAACTTATTTTTTTACTAAAATGTACTGTTTTTAGTAAATATAGGTAGTTTTTAATGGTAATTGTCCTTAAATAGTTGTGTGGGCCATTTTAAGTATGACATAAAAATTTGTTAGAAGAACATAAAAGGTTTTTTATCAAATGTTTGCTTACATTTTCATCAGTTATTACTTTAGAGTAATTATGCAATAGAAACCACATTAGCAGTCTCAAAGCCATAAATATTTTATCTTGACAATCACATCAAGTCAAGTACTTCAAAAAACTTATGACTCAGTAGCAAAGCTCATAAAAGTTGTAGGTTTCACTGACATTCCTTGGCAACTTATTTATTTATTACTAGGGTAATTATCATTAGATCCCAAACCTATTTGATCATGGAAATAATAGTTTTATATTAGCTGTTAAATTTAACTTCTTGTACTTTCATCTTGAAGATTCAATTTGCCGTTGGCCGTTGCCTACTCCCTTAAAAACTGTTTACAGTTTCATATTAAACTTCAAATTAATATACAGTGTTATTTTATAAGTTAAATCCTTTTCATGGACATTTTATCTTTCAATTGACAAAACCGAGCATTGTTGTTTGCATTAAATTTGTATCATCACACAGGCCTACTTGGTCTCAAAAAATCATGTCCTTGCATTTCATGTCTTATATTGTTGGCTGTTTGGGTTTCAATATTTTTTTGTTCCCCATATTTATTTATTGTGTTGTATGCTTTAAGCAATCTAAATCTTATAAACTAGAATGATGATAATTTGCTGCTATTTTAACCTCATTGTTTGTTACTTAGTTTATAAAAGCCCTCCTAAATAATTAGGTCTAGGCCTGGGCAAACTAATGATTGCTATATATCAATGTTAACTTTGCAATTGAAAAGATAATAATTTATTCTGTGCTTATTGGTAGAGAACTTAAAGTTTGTCCATGAATATTTTATTTTTATATCCATGCATCCATTTCTTCTTTTTTAATCCAGAATGTAGTAAGACTGTGTTTGTATTATTTCTCTACTTTTTTTAATTTGTTTTCTTTAAATAGAAGAATTTCAGTATACTTATTTGTCTTTATTTATTCACCATTGTTTTTTATAGTAAACTAATCAATTAATGTTATATTTAATTAGTTGCTACAGGCGTACTTATAATTTATGAACTCAAATAGAAATTAACCCTAACAAAGTTCCAAATTTGTCTATTTTAAAACAATTTCCAAGCAACTTCAAAATTGTTATACAACAACTTTAAAATTGTTATACAACAATTTTAAAACAATTTCAAAATTGTTTTAAAACAACTTCAAAAATATTTTATAACAATTTTAAAATTGTTATATAACAATTTTGAAATTGTTGTACAACAATTTTGAGATTGTTGTACAACAATTTTGAGATTGTTGTACAACAATTTTAAACTCATTTTAATATAGACAAAATTCCAAATTTGTCAATTTTAAAACAATTTTAAAACAATTTATTTTCTTATCCAACAATTTTTATGCTGACTGGGAGCTACCAGAGCAAATTCAAGCGTTGACATTAGTTGTTTTATGACATATGTCAACAGGCGACACGCTGCAACCCATGCTGCGCCAACATTTTAAAACTTTGCTTCAACCTTTCCTATATCATATCAGTTTGCCAAACTGAGCTCAGTTTCAAAAAGTATAACCCATCATAACATAACATGTGTACTCGTAGAGTCTGAGCTTAGCCTCCTCTTAGAGAAGGCCATGATATAGGCCTGAAATAGTTGGGTAACTAAGCCACATAGGCCAGGTCTAGCTCAACTAAGAGGCAAAAAAATTCAAACCTTGATTTTGTAGTTTTATGACATTTTTCAACAGGTGAAACGTGGCGACGCACGCTGCGCCGACATTTTAAGACTGCTTCAACCTAATTTATACATGAATTTGCCAAACCTAGCTTAGTCTCAAATGTATAATCTCATGTATAGCCTATCATAAATATTTTACTTAACTTAACTTAGCTAGGTGTAGAGTTTGAACTTAGCCTCCTCTTAGAGAAGGCCATGACATAACTTAAACCTGGAAAAGTGGGGAAATTAAGCCACATAGGCTAGATCTAGCTGAAGTAAGTAGTAAACGTTCGACAGGTTCAAGATTGATCCTTAACTGATAACATTATTGGTAGGCCTAGGTACTATAGTAAAGAAACTTAGGTGACTTAAGTTATTTCAAACTTTTTCAAACCTAGTTTGTTGTCATTGATTAAATTGCATTATTTTATTGACCCTGAAAAATGATAGGCTATGCTAAAGGTTAGTTGGGAGCTACTTTGATATCTAGCCTCATACACTCATCCTCTGTAGACCTAGAGCTACCAATATTTTTTGGGTTAATATAAGTAATGCTTGAGAGTGTTTAACATTATGTACTGAACACATCAACTTTTAGTATTAATGATTCATGAAATCATCCATTTATAGATCAACCTAACCTAAATAGGCTACTTACATATAATGGTGTTTAACCTAAGTACTTTATTTAAAACCAATGAAGGCCTTGGCCTATGGATATAAGTTTAAAACGGAACAAAACTAAGAACTTATAATCTAGATTAGGCCTTGATTAGTGTTAATTAAACTACAAAATGGATCAACAACCAGGTCAAGGTTAACCTGAAAGCTAACCAAAACGGCCAAAACTTTATAATCGTTCTTAAGTTGTTAGATTTATATAATTTTTCTGAAATAGATAGCCTAATCATCCAGTACAATCCACACTGTTATTTGCAAAATTAATGTAATAAGTTTAACTTAGGTAGGCTAAAATCAGACCTCAGACTCCCGCCTGACAAACAAACCTACTTAATCAGACAACAACCAACGAAAAGAGTAATTCAGTGATAGTGATTATTATTAAAACTGTTAGGTTAAAATAAAAAATAAATTATATAGGCCTATCACATGTTTTGTTAGCAAAAGTATTAAAAACTAACAGTATTTGAAGATAAGGATGTTTTTAGAATAAGATGGTTTTGGATTAGAAACTTTTTACCCTGGAAATCTTGGATTATAATGTAAAAAACCTTATGCTTAAAACCATTTACTCTATAAATGAATAGTAAAGCCGTCCTCTTTCTCTTTGTCTGTTTACAGTACGCTACAAAATTGTAAGTCTTAAAGAGTATATAAATAAACAAGAATGGCGAAACGTTATCCCATAAGACCCATATTAAATTTTCAAAAGTTTGTAGTCATATTATGGCAAAAATAGATTTTTTCTAACTATACCACTGGTCTAGAACTTATTTTTGACACAGAACTTAGTTATACCGTACCCTAAGTATAAACGTGTTTCTATGTGCCAATTCCGAGATCGAAATAACAAGTAGTATTCAAACTTTACTCATAATATATATAGGAAATATGATACTAACTGTGTACTAATATTTTACATTCTTTTTACTTTAATTACTTATGGAGTCAATGCTTGTTGCAATTTTTAATTATTTGAAAGAACTATTATAAGACATGAAACAAGAGGGTAAATAACAAGAACATTTTTAGAAAATGGAATTTATTGAATTATTAAATTGCAGTTTTTAATCATGAAAAGTTTAGTAGTATCTGACAACGCAAGTTGCTTTACGTCAAAAATGATGAGTCAATATTTATTTGCAAGGGACAAGATAACGCCTTACAAGGCTAGCGGCAACATCACAGACCGGTATGTAAGATCATAAGCGATATTTCGGGCGTTTCATTGCAATGATTGCAATGACAAAACTAACTGGGGCAAATCCTTGTAGATTGGGCTAAATTCACGGAATTACACTTACAATGTAGCCCTATTCCATTGCCCATTTATATAATGTTCGAAGTGTCACGTGATTATTTAGTGTTTCATATGTCACAATTGTTAAACCGTTGTAAAGAAAGTTGTTCAGCAACGCTGAGTATTTGAAAGCGAAGTCACAAAACCGTAAAGGAAATTACTTCTTAGGTTACCACTCTTCAGTCCTTTAGATCATAAGCTTTATAAAAGACACTTTAGTAGTAAACATCTGTTATATAGGACGGCAGGAAAAGGGATGTAACAGAGAAAATCCGTATTGTATATACCCATATAAATAGATAATAGCCTATAAATCAAAACTATTCCTTATATGACTGGGGAAATTTAAGAAAAACATTCATAAGTACAAGTACGTTACATTACAAACTCATTGTTTATAAATGCAAACAATATTACTAATGAAACTTTTAACTGAGAAAGATACGAATTATTAAAGTACAGTATTGCGATACAGGGCAGGGAAGTTACGCAATTATATTTGCATTATTCACGAGATAAAGTGTTGGTTTTTACAATAAATGGGAAGAAGCAAAACTTGTTATAAGTCTCTGAGTCGTTGTCAGAGGCAATAACAACGGGTGCTTGTCATGTTAACTTTCTTAACCAAGATTAAGGTGGCCATATTGATGTAAGTAGAAGTAAAACTCTTGCAATTAAAATTCTGCATCCCACGTGTCTTATGACTGTAAAATAGATTAAAATTTCAAAGCATGAATGTGATTTTTTTACAGACTTGCTTTCCTACATTTACTGGCTGAGGGATAATGAACCTTCGCAAAGAGATGTACAGTGAGTTCACCAGTGAATGACCGTTTAGTATTAAAAACATAATATCTAGCTTTTTGTTTTGCATAGTCTTAAATAGCAAATGGTCTTAAAAGTTATTTTGAGGCCTGGTTGTAATTTACTCTGTCACTGATTCCAAATAAACTGTCAATCATCCGTTTATGCATAAACAAAACTGTGTTCCAACCAGTTCATCTTTAAGCTCCCCACAATAGCGTCTTGTTCAAACTAGGTTAGTTGTATGTTCATAATGATTTTTTCGATTATTTATTAAAACTGCAATAGCCTCCATTATATTATAAAAATGTAACTAGAGAACCCATGCTGCTCCGCAGCGTTAAAATAAATATAATATCTGAGAAATAATCAAATTTATGATTTTTGATTGAGTAATCCAGTTTCTTGAGCTGAACTGATTCAAACGATTAATAGCTCAAATTAAAGCCTATAATTTACTGATTATTTTGAGTCTAAAACATATAAAGAAACATTAAAAATACTGAATGGATTGATTTTTAATCGTAGAAAACCCCAATCGTAGAAAATCGTAGAAAAATAATTATTTTTATGTTGGTTGTTCACCTTGCGTTTGCTTAAAACTCGTCCGATTTGAATAACTAATAGCTTAAATGAAAGCCGGTATTTCACTGAAGGTTCTTAGGCCAAAATATATAGGATTATATAATTATAACATGTGAAATACATCTTAAATTTAAGTAAGAACTCAAAAATGAATCAACCATTTTTTTTGGTCGAGTAATACAGTTGGTAAATATATGCCTAAGCTTGATGGCAAATATGTGCGTGCCCATCAATTCGAGACTTCAATCATGAAAATCGGTTGGGTAGAAGAGTCAAACGATCTCGGAAAAGGAAAAACAAATTTAACTCCCATAAGAAATACATGGGGAGAAAATTTCGTTTACGTATAAGCCGAGTAGGATTAAAGATTAATACATGCCGATGCTTGATGGCGAATCTGTGTGTGCATACTTTCAATTTGAGACCTCAATCATGAAAATCGGTGGGGGTAGAAGAGCCAAACGAACTCGGAAAAGAAAAGACAAATTTAACTCCCATAAGAAATACATGGGGAGCAAATTTCGTTTACGTATAAGCCGAGTGGGATTATAGATAAATATATGCCGATGCTTGATGGCAAATCTGTGCGTGCATACCTTCAATTATTTGAGACCTCAAACATGAAAATCGGTTGGGTAGAAGAGCCAAACGAACTCGGAAAAGAAAAACCAATTTCTTTTATATTGAGAGCAAAAATGCTAAAGTACAACTCTGCACAAAATTCTAAGACCAAAATCCTAACCAACGGTAAAGTATTGGTTATGCCGAAGGTAAAGTGAACGATCGTTTCGGTTATTTCCTACATTTTGAATAATTTGGATTATTTTAAGTTTTGGTACTATGAAACACAAAATTTCTTTAGAAACATATGGACACCCTATAACCATAATTTGACATTGGATTATATTTTACGATAATTTACTAGATGATAAATGGTTATTCACTAGATCCGTGAAATGGTTGTTTTTATACTATACAGGGTGTATACTAGGCATATACAGACAAGAGATATACTGGTATGTAGCTTTGACGGTATTTTGTAACGCTAAATCGACCGATTCAACGACATCGCTAAAACACAAACAATGGACCTGGTTTCTGGTTCTATTAGGTCAGGGATGTCTACTCTGTGAACATAAAATAATGTTTTGCCTGTTTGCTGACTATTAAAGATAAACAAATATATCACTCTATGAGGTTTTTAGACCAAGTTTATTTGCGTTGCTGGAAGTCTCACGCCTTAAGAAAACTAACCATATCAATACGCTCTTCAATAATGCAATTTTTATAAAGTTAATTCTGGTTTAGGGAATGAGAGTACGACGAATTTATAACTATTGGTGTATATAATCTCCGAAACTTAGAATTAAAAGCACTTTAAATAAACGCCAAAATCAATCACTCCTTTAATTAAATTAATCAAAGTTGACTTCAAAAATCTAAAAAGTCAACGCTATGTAACGTTAAAAGGGCTAGGTTGAAACATGTTAAGTGCAAGGTCTGGTTAGTGGGAAGTCTGTTAACGATTCATGAAGCTCCAAACCTGCTTTAGAGCGAAATCATCTGTGTGTGCTAAATCAATTTGAGAATTTCAATTGTAAAGATAAATAAATAAAGATAAAAAATATAATACCCCCGCCGCAGCAAATCTGCCGATTAAGCGAATTTCTATTAGTGTTTGGACCTATACCCAAAAAATAAACTTGACATGACAGGAGTATTGGGAATCCAGTGACTTGAGGGTTTGACATGAAAAATCGATATGTGGTCAAAATACATTTATTTTACTAAACTTTTTAACATTTTAGCAAATTTACATCATTATTCTTATTTTAATAAACTATTTAGGATGTATTACATGTTGCATATCTGGCCAGATTAGTATAATTGTTTACCAATTAGTTTTATGTTTGAGGCTTTGGCAAAAAAAAGAGATATGGGAAGTGGCCACATAGTCTTTAAATTTGTCTGAATTAAAAAAGGAATAATTTATCGTTCACTGTTCACTTGAGAAAAAAAAAACTGCAGTGATCTACCCACTTTCACGCGTTGACTAACACAAAGAAAACACTACAGTACTTTGAATTTACTTTACATTTAAATTATATACAATAGGGAAGAACTCTGGACTGCTTGCTTCAAGTCATGATTGGAAAAGAGAAGGAGAAAGTGGATATACCTACCCAGATAAAGTAGTTTTAAAAGTCTTCCATTTGATGGCAGTACTAATCAACACATTGAACCACACAAAATAGTTTGCTAATTTTCCACTAGAGTTCAGGAAGGATATTTTTAAGGATAGCCCAAACAATTAGTCTGAATTGATTTGAATTAAATTTATTAAAATACCATTAGGTTTAACCATTAGGTTTGGTGCTCCAAGGAAACTAATAAAGTGTGATTTTAGTAAAATACTAATAGCTTAGTATAAAATAAATAAATTTGCCAAGTTGATTAAAATATATCCATAAATAAGCAAACTACATTTTAAAATATTAATGACATGGGAATTGTCAATTTTCAATTTTTAGAATTTTCTCCGTTTCCAATAATAAGTTATACAAAAACACTTTATATTAAATTATTTGTTTAAGCTCTTTAAAAAAGCCTAGAGAGAAACTGGCAAATTTTGTGTTTTGAGGGCCTAAAATGAGAAAAACCAATTTTTACCCCATAAAACCCTCCGTAAAACCCTGTTCCCATGGTCCAAACATGCTGGTTCGTGAACTCATTCAAGTTTATCCCGCCTTACACCTTTAAACCAAATTTAATCAAAATCGGACAAAAATTACTTAAGTTATCGCGTTCACGGACGCGAATGTAGTAGTTGTGTGTTGATATGGAGTGGTTGTGCGGTTCAAATTTTACGTTTTTACAACTAATTTTGCAAATCTGTAAAAAAATTAAAAGTTATTGCGTAAAATTTTATCGTGGCGTTCAACAAAGCTAAAAAAAACTCCCTTTTGTGCTACTAAAATATTAGAGCAACTTTCAAATTACCATAACACATTACAAAAATTTAACTGTACGTATACACAAATATTCAACTTATAAACATAAGAGTATTTTTTTAGCGAATTTCCCTATAGGGAAGTAGTTATTATTAGGTGGCACAGTAAGACCTAGTCCCGGGACTGATTTACTTTGTCATTTTGATGTCCCCAGAGGCCAAAAACACCATTTGTTCAAATATAAATTTGTGTTGCTTAGTCTATGCTTGTACTGTAAGGTTTAGAAACTTTGACACTGGCCAAAGAACAGAAAAACCTTATTGCTCGCTTTGAGCATAGAGTGCAGAGAAAATATACGGACCAGTTCAAGATAACAGAGGTAGATATGCGAAAGAACAGAGACCTAAGAGAAATGTATAAACACCCAGATATAGGCCTATGCGTATTGGAGAGAAGGTACATCACCTTTTTAAAATGTATTCCAAGGAGTACCACAAGTAAGATGGCCTTTTGGAGGACCAAGAATGAAAGACTTCTCCAGACTGGGATTAACATTATAAGAGTCATGGTATAGAAGAGAATGGGAGGCCAAAATCCTCTTAAGGTTTCATTGGCGATTGAGGTAAAATAAGGTACTCTTTAAGTCATGGTAATGTCATGGAAGGTGATATGTAGCTACTGTACTTTAAACCAGTGTGTGGGTGTGTATGTGTGTGTGAATCGACCGCCAATCCAACTTCAAGGATTTTCAAAACAACAAAATCACTGTTTTATTGTAAAATTGTCGGATTTAAAATACATATTGTACAGACCTAATAATCGAAAAAAATGGGTGGTCACGTAAACTAGCCAGTTGTATATTAATTTATACTAACCCAATTGTGGTTTTGAAAGTTTTTATCCCTGTAGTGAGTGACCTTTCGAGGATCGAAGATTATTTACGTTGAATGACCTTTTATTTACTTTTTTTATGATGTTAAACTACTAATAACTTAAAGATTTAAACTCAAATTCATCAATTTTGATATCCGTATAATAATAATGCAACAGGTAAACTAATACGGTATAGAGGGTTGTTTTATTACATTAGCAACTTATTAATTTTAGTCCAGTAACATTATCAAGTATGAAACCTCTTAACTGTGTTTTCTCCTCAGATATTATAACTATTGCCATTGCCTATCCCAACACTCGTTTAAATGTGCCGAAAACTTGAAAACAAATTCTGGTCTTTAATTGTAATTTCATAGAGTTGTCAATCTAATTTTGAATAAATAAAAATACGTCAATTGATTTTAAAACTGACTTTGTAATTTCCAGGCTGAGAGTTTATTATAATTTAACAGAGAGACACGTATAATTAATTTACAGAGACACTAGAGAGGGATTTCAACTCGCTAATCAGCTGATTTCACTGTTGGTGTTTCTACACCAAACACAGCCACGGATCAGGTAGTTAGTTAACCGATAAGCAAATAACATAACCTTAAAAAACAAACATAACTGAAATGACATTTTATATACATCTAAAAAATTTAATTTGTGTTTTATTACAAATTAACTATGGTGTTAGGCTCAAACGAGATACACTTCAGATCCAAACCAACACACATTAATCTTTAGTCTCCAGGGAGGGTTCAATACTTACTAGTATTTTGGAAAGCTGGCTTAACATAATTGATTAATAAACAGTCACATTTCCATGAAAACAATAGCTAGGACGCTTCAAATATTCATAGGTTGTTTTAGAGAAAAAACAAATATTCATGAAAGGACTCGTAGCTTCAATACAAAGCAAACAACGTGTTTGTTAACCGTGTCAATACGAATAGGAAACTAAGCTGTGACATAAATATTTTACCTTAAAACGTCTCTTACATATTTATTTGCCTTTGCTCTACCGTATGTCCAGTTTTAGTTTGCCTATTAATTTATTAAATTATATTTTTAAATCCTCTGACTACCAAATGGGGGTTTTTAATAAATCATTTCTACGGTAGGCTAAATTATAGTCAAAAAATAAACAAATACCCTCGCCGCAGCAAACCTGCAGACTAAGCGAATTTCAACTTGTCTGATTACATTTTTACTAAAATATTTCCATAAATAAGACATATTTATTCCCCATTTAAATAACATTAGATTTAACGAGTGCTTAGGTTTGCTGCTACGGGAAAGGTAAAAAGTGATTTGTTGGCCATACGTCAATAGTATAGGATGAAATAAATAAATTTTCCAAATTTTATTAATATATATATCCATAAACGAGTAAACTACAACAATTTTCATTTTCTCCATAAGAATAACATAGAAATTTTAAATTACACTATTTTTGAATTTTTTCCGTGACTGTTAGGCATACAACAGCACTTCAATAGACTAAATTATTTATTTTTTTAAGCTCTACAAAACAGTATCAAAAGAAGTTGCAAAATTTTTTGTTTTTAGGGTCAAAAATAGGAAAACTCCATTTTTACCCCATAAAACCCCCGATAAACCCCCGTTCCCATGGTCCGATTATGCTGGATCGCGAACTCGTTCGAATAAACGTAGGTTTACACGTTTGTACCAAATTTCATCAAAGTCGGATTATTTTTGCTAGAGTTATCGCACTAACGGACACACACACACACACACACACACACACACACACACACACACACATATAATATATCTAATAAACTATACAGCCCGATGTGTAACTCACTCATTCACTTCTAGACCACTTCTAGATGAGCTAGAGACTTGAAATTTTCGGCGTTTTGTAGGTCTAGTGCCCAAACCCCCGGGAAAATCCCGAAAAGTCGCATTTTCCCCTTTCAACCCCCCCTAAATTAACAATTTCCCCCCTATGTTATTCTTATGGGAAATAACATTGAAAAATACCAACTTTCGTACGCTCATCTGAACCGTTTAGAAATGTGCTAGAGACTTGGAATTTGCGTAGTATCGCACGATGGGATCTTACGTTATCGGTGAAATTCGTAAAAACCCAATTTTCAAAATTCAACCCCCCCAAAAAATTCCATTAAAATCCTTGTTTTTGCAAAAACACTTTTTTTTAAAACGGCTGTAGCTCGAAAACCGTAAGAGCTAGATTCGATTTGAGGAAAAATCGTAGGTTCGCAATTAAATTTTCTACAAGACACTCTTCGGCGTTTTTCAAAAATCGCACTCCTTCACCTTCAAAAAACGCCCTACTTCCAAAAATTGTGAAAATGCTCGATTTTTTTACGTGTTTTTAATTTTTAAAACGACTTTTCGTACGTATATTTGTACTTTTTATGCTCCCAACGTTGAAAGGAAAGTCCCTAGAGTGACCTTCTATAATTTGCAACCAAAAGGTGAGTGAGCGTAGCGAACGAGCTAACCTAAAGGCAAGTGAGCGCAGCGAACGAGCTCCAACCTAAAGGTGAGTGAGCGTAGCGAACGAGCTAACCTGAAGGCAAGTGAGCGCAGCGAACGAGCTCCAACCTAAAAGTGAGTGAGCGTAGCGAACGAGCTAACCTGAAGGCAAGTGAGCGCAGCGAACGAGCTCCAACCTAAAGGTGAGTGAGCGTAGCGAACGAACTGCAACCTAAAGGTGAGTGAGCGTAGCGAACGAACTTCAACCTAAAGGTGAGTGAAAGTAGCGAACGAACTTCAACCAGGATTTGATTGAGCCATGCGTTTAGTTTAATTTTTTCCCCATCTCCACCCCAAATTCGTGCTTTAACCTGAAATTTTACCTTATTTCCCCTATTTTTGGTGATTTTTACTGCGCAAGGGGTCCATTACAGGTTTGGTTTGCACTAAACAACCCCCCTATGGAATACTTCGCAACTGCCAAGTTATCACTACGTCTTTTACGCAAAAATGTTTCCGGACAACATCCTGTCCCCCGTGACAATTTCTCATCACGGCTACTATTAAAAGGGGGCCTGGGGGCGGAGCCCCCAGCGAGCCAAAGGCGAGTATATATATATAAATTTGAACGACAGGTGGTGTTTTTGGCCTCTAGGCCTCTAGGTATTATTATGAGTTAGTACTTGTATTGTATATATATATATATATTGTATATATTGAGTATATATTGTATACTCAATGTATATATTGTATATATTTGTATATATTGTATATATATATATATATATTAATTTAGGTGTTCACGTAATAGAGCTGCTGATATATTAAATATTTAAGTAAATAAGTACAACTGAGCACCCTGAATATTATATTTTATAAAAAGAAGTTACATGTTTCGGACATTAGTCCATTTTCAAACTTCAAAATACATTTAACACTTAACTGTTGCTTATATTGTTTGTTTGTAAATAAATATAATTTATATATACAGATGATTTATAGAACTAGACAGGATTTGGAAAAATATATTTGTTACTGATTAAATAGTCAAATTCCTTCAAGAAACCCAATCTTTGACCAAATTTTAAAATTAAATAATCAGTAACAAATATATTTTTCCAAATCCTGTCTAGTTCTATAAACCATCTGTATATATAAATTATATTTATTTACAAACAAACAATATAAACAACAGTTAAGTGTTTAATGTATTTTGAAGTTTGAAAATGGACTAATGTCCGAAACATGTCACTTCTTTTTATAAAATATAATCTAACAAAAAACCACTAAGTGGTAACACTTTCCCTGCCAAAAAAGAGAATAAATTATTGCTTTTTTCCGCCAAGAAAAACAATGTAATGTATGGCTTGTAAAATTCTTCAAAACATCAATGACATCTTTGCAATGGCAAAAGTTTACTGTTAATTTATTTTCTGTAGAAAAACTACATCATTTTATTGGTTTCTACTTTTATTTTTGATTTTTAAAATCGCCAAGTTTGGCAACTTGGCGGCAGACTTTTGTTTGTTTTTTTTTCATTAAGGTTACGTTCGAGGATAATTTCATAAATCAACTTCTCTAATTAATTAGTCCAACTAACTAAGTATAATAATTTCGAGGTAATCAGTAAATCTAAAACCATCACTGTTATGGTTTTATGAAATGTGGCTCAAATAAGGTCAAATTTTGTAAAATAAGCTCTCACCTAGCCATGTACTAATGGGAGAGATACTTGCTCAATGAAACTAGTTTTATGGTATTTTGTAAAGTGATCGAGCA
The DNA here is from genome assembly GCF_028750875.1 of Macrosteles quadrilineatus. Taxonomy (NCBI): domain Eukaryota; kingdom Metazoa; phylum Arthropoda; class Insecta; order Hemiptera; family Cicadellidae; genus Macrosteles; species Macrosteles quadrilineatus. Next base: position 3,510,216 of record NW_026542608.1, read on the forward strand.
AAAGTCTGCCGCCAAGTTGCCAAACTTGGTGATTTAAAAAATAAAAAATAAAAGTAGAAACCAACAAAATGATGTAATTTTACTACAGAAAATAAATTAACAGTAAACTTTTGCCATTGCAAAGATGTCATTGATGTTTTGAAGTATTTTACAAGCCATACATTACATTGTTTTTCTTGGCGGAAAAAAACAATGATTTATTCTCTTTTTTGGATTGCTGACTTTGGCGGGGAAAGTGTTACCACTTAGTGGTTTTTTGTTAGATTTTAACCATTTTTGTAGAAAATTAACAGTTAAAATAAAAATCCTTTTTTCTGATATATAGACCACGGCACAACTACATCTCATTTCATTTCAATAATATTGTTTGTGTAGAACTAAATTCTACATTTTTGGTATTATCTGCTTTAAACCGATTAAAAACTTTTTGACACACGTACCAAAATTACTATTTAACAAACCCCCTGGGCTTAAATTCAGTTTCAAGTTGTTACGTTTCAAGTTTTTGAAAACACGTGTTAAACGTGTAGTCGACAGGGCGTTTTTTTTATATTTCTGATTTTGTTAAGAATATTGTTTATTTTACACTAAACACACACTTCGCAACTGCATTAAGTTAATCTAGTCATCATCCATTAATATAGGTTCTGTGTCTGGGGCTGTAAATTCATCAATGTTCATCTTGAACAACATAAAATGCGTTGGTGTTACATAAGTGTTCTGATAATTAAACCCGTATATCTAAAAACTAGTGTAAATTGAGCCCTTATTATAGAAGTAAAAATGTAATAAAACAGTTTAGGTTTGTTGTAGATAGCAACACAAATATTGAAAAACTAATTTATCCTAAATTTACATATTACTGTTTAATTGCTTGTTTAACATACGTAGAGTGATTTTCCCGATTGTTTTATTTGTTCTAGTGTATCAAAACTTAAAACAAGCCTTAGTACTAGTACTAGTACTACGTTTCAAGTTCCTAGGTTTCATATGTTTTGATAAGTAGTATTAAACTGTTAAAAATGAAGAGCTGCTGTACCAGTGTATCATCTGTACACTGCATTTTTGTAATGGAAAGTATCGGGGGAAATCACTGTTCTAAGTTAAGTAGTTCAAATCATTCAATATACCTGAAAAAATGTTTTGTAAAAGTTTTAAAATAATTATCAGCTGTTCCTATGAATTCTCTAACATTTAAATTAATTGAGATTTAATCGCAGCTGGTCCTTCTTTTGTTTAGATTTTAATCCCTTGTTATTTAAATGGGTCAAAATCGTACTTTAAGGGCTTGCCAAGGGTATCTGGGTCAACGTACCGACTTGAGACCTTCAAAAGGCACATCTACACGTTAAGGGCTTTCAAACAACATAAAGAACATTAAAATTGAGCCAGTGGTTTGGGCTGTAGGTCCGTCAACATTCAAGGAGAAGGAGGAGAAGGAGGAGAAGGAGGAGGAGAAGGAGAACACGGAAAATTTGCGAATTTTCAAACTAGTTTTTCTTGGCTCAAACACAACCGTTTTTTAAATTCTTTTTTTATTTTGTTGATAATGAGTGCCCCTATTCAATAGATGAACAATTATTTTAATAGCTTTTGTTTCTTCAGAGCTATAGACGAGTAAAAAAGCCACTTTGTCACGTCGTGTATATATACACTGCAGCACCTGTGTACCGCTGGGGGACTTGGCGGGGCGGAACGCTGCCGCGTTCCTTAATATTCAGGGTGCTCAGTTGTACTTATTTACTTAAATATTTAATATATATATATATATATATATATATATATATATATATATATATTAATTTGAACGTATGGTGTTTTTGGCCTCTAGGGACCTCAAAACGAAAAATTGAATCAGTCCCGGGTCCAGGTCTTACCATGAGTACTACGGTAATAGCTTATTCCCTATATGGGAAATTCGCTAAAAATAAACCAACAATTTTACAAGTAATTAAATTTAAATTACGTATAAACTAAGACGAGCTGTTGGCCCGTCCTACGTACGGGAATCAAGTAGTCAATTAAAACTGAATATGATTCAGAACAGCTAGTTTACAACTTGGTGGCCGATTCACACACACTGGCTTTGAGTACAGTACCTACATACCACCTTCCACTGCATAGGCCTACTATCACTTACCATACCTTATTTTACCACCTTGGCCACTGAAACCTCTAAAATTTTCTCTCCACCATGCAAAGCCTGCCCAGCCCATCCGAGATCCGAGCCTTTTGGTCTACTTTTGGAATGTAGGTACCCCTTCATCAAGTTTCTGAATCATACAGTACTACTGGGATGGTTATGATATAGTATGAATCGATTTTGGTTTCTACTGACACCCTGCAGCCTACTGGTCAGTTTTCTGGAGACCGGTTGACATTTTCATTACGAATAAAATGTGTACTGTATGCAGTCATACTTATATTTAAACATCTAGAAAAAGATGTATCAACACGTAAACCACTTATATCTTAAAGGATTAAGCACTTATACTTAGGCGGATTGCATTTATGACAAAACTTGATTATACGTTTAAAATGTTGAGTTCAAAATTACACAATCTCCTGATAACATAGATCTTTTACGGTAGAAAATAAACTGCATTTTAAAGTAAAATAGTGTGTGGACAAACTCTGACATCAATATTTTTGTATACAAACAACTTGTAACACAAACATTTCAATGCCAGCTCAGAGTGATAAAACAAAAGTTTTGTTTTATTACTCTGAGATGCCAGTTAGAAACCAGCTGTTAGTTAAACCACCACTAAAACGACTGTAACTCGTCCGTCGGCTGCTAGATTTTTTGAAAATTAAAACTTAATATCTAAAAAACTGAAACCCTAAACAAAAATTATGTCTTCGACATTCCCTAGTTCACAAAAATCATAAAAATCCGTCAAGTGGTTGATTCAGAATCGTGAAATAAAAAAACCCTGTTTCGTTTTAATATATAGGATAATACCCCCGCCGCAGCAAACCTGCACACTAAGCCAATTTCCATTTGCCTTATTGGATTTGCACTAAAATATCTTCTTTAAAATATCACATTTATTCCCTATTTAAATAAATTTAGTTTAACGAGTACTGAGGTTTGCTGCAACAGGGAGGGTCAGAAGGTGTTTTTTTTTTTTTTTGTAAAATGTTAATAGTTTAGTATTAAATGAGTGCATTTTCCAAATTTGATCAAAATATGCTCATAAACAAGCATACTAAAACAGTTTACAATTTTCTCCATTACAATAAAATTTGAATTTTAAATTTACAATTTTTTTAATTTTTTCCGTTGCCATTAGACGCATAATAACGCTTCAATATACTAAATAATTTGTTTTTTAAGCTCTACACAATGGTTTGAAATGAAGTTGCTAAATTTTATGTTTTTAGGGTAAAAAATGGGAAAACCAACTTTTACCCCATAAAACCCCCCATAAACCCCGGTTCTCATAGTCCGATCATGCTAGTTCGCGAACTCATTTGAGTAAACGTAGGTTTACACGTTTGTACCAAATTCCATCAAAATCGGATTATTTTTGCTAGAGTTATCGCGCTAACGGACACACACACACACATACAGATATATATATATACGAGGCATGTTTTTTAAAAAAGTACCGTTTTTAAATTTCTCCGTGGTAGCTCTGCGATTGGCATTTTGGACATTTGCGCTGTATATGTGCATCTATTGGCAAGCCCTAGCCGGAAATTCGACAACAATCGGCCGTGTTTACATCCGGTATCGAGCATTCAAAATGGTGCCGCCAATTGAGACTGCCGCCGACTGTGAAGTGTGCACTGTAATTAGAGTTTTAGGTGCTAAAGGTGTGAAAGCCATTGAAATTTATCGACAGATTAGTGAGGTTTATGGCGAGAACATTTATGAGTGACGGAATGGTACGCAGGTGGGTAAGGGTCAGCGAACACAGAAGGGCATCTAAAGACGGCCCCACTAACGTCCATCATGAGCAACGGACTGGGCAGTGCGTTGCTCATCATGAACGTTGGTGGGACCGTCGTTAGATGCCCTTACCCACTTGGGTACCATTCCGTCACTCATAAATGTTCTCGCCATAAACCTCATTAATCTATTGACAAATTCCAATGGCTTTCACACCTATAGAACATAAAAATCTAATTACACCGCGCACTTCACAGTCGGCGGCAGTCTCAATTGGCGGCACCATTTTGAATGCTCGATACCGGATGTAAACACGGCCGATTGTTGACGAATTTCCGACTAGGGCTTGCCAATAGATGCACATATACAGCGCAAATGTCCAAAATGCCAATCGCAGCGCTGGAACGGAGAAGTTTAAAAACGGTACTTACTTAAAAACATGCCTCGTATATATAAATTTGAACGACAGGTGGTGTTTTTGGCCTCTAGGCCTCTAGGTATTACCATGAGTTAGTACTTGTATTGTATGTACTTGTATATGTACTTGTATAGCTATCATTTTGTGTAATAGCTTTTTCCCTATATGGGAAATTCACTAAAAAGTAAGCAACAATAATGAATCCTCCTGTAAAATTGTTCGTTTTACAACATTTTCCCCAAGAGATATGTTCAGACCCCCAAAATAGTAGTGGAAATGTTATTATATATTGTAAAGTAAGGTAACCGTGATTCCTGGAGTTCGTGTCTTAGGGTACAAGAAATATGACATTTCAAAAGCTTAAATAAAAATACGTACCAGGGGGCTTATCTAAGTTCAGTTGGGTATTTAACGTAAGTTTAAAATGACAAAACTGCAACAAATTACTTCCGAGGCTGTATCACTTTCACTTTAAGGCTAGGATAGAACAGATTAAAAGGCCTTGAATAGAGGCTTATATGTTCAGACTAACTTGAGAACTTTTCGTTCCAGCTTGTAAGTCACGTCAGAACGTTAAGTCGTTAGGGTAGCTGTATTTCCAAAAAGAAAATTGTCGTTTTTACCAAAGTGAATTCCATAGTTTTTTTTAGGAAATGTTTATAAGTATACAATTCCAAATGGAACAAATTAACAAGTTGAACCCCGTCACTAACAGTTAAAAAGGATTCCGCGTATTTCACCTTGAAAACACAGAAGATTTGATGACTAGGCCTATATACAGAGCATTTAATTTTTTACATCGTAACATTTAAAGATTTTGTTTATGTGCTTAAAGGATATTGTAATTCTTTTAAATTGTCTTTTTACATCAAAAGCTTATGGATGGTTCCGCCGTTGAATTATTATACATATGGCATAACTGAGAACATATTCCGGAACTCCATCTGCTATATAGGCATAGTCGTCAAAACTTCTTTTGTGTTTTGTACATTTAAAAGATTACCAAATAAAGATGTGTATCTTGGGGGTAAAATTATATAGCGTATACTCGTAGGTTTACAGTTAAAAGTTTTCTAAAACAATCCGTATGATAAAAAAAGAAAAATGATGATTCTACCTAATTGTAGGCATTTATCTGGTTTCTGTAGCAAGCTAAATTAGCAAATACAATGGACTTTTGAACACGTAGCTTTTCCTATGTAGCTTTTTCCTATGTAGCTTTTTGATTTTCAAGAGGAACGCCAGGACCTCCTCTCGTAATAAAAGATACGAATCGCCTAAACCACAGAGATGTCTAGATTCTGCCACGCACATGTTAATTCTTACTCTACATCATTCATATGATTTAATATTTAAAAAAATAGTTAAATATATTTTAAATTCATTTCAGATTTCATAGTATGCAATATTTAGAATAATTTAAGGATTATGTATAAATATGTCAGATCGATCCAAGTAACAAACAAGACTTGAAAATTAAAGGCTGTATTAAGATGTTTATCCAACAATAATTTACATATTAGGCCTTAGACCCAAGCTTTTCATGGGAAAATTCATTCGTATACTCTGAGAGCAAACAGTCTTTGGTCAACGCCATTTATCTTTATCTTCTTTTGCAGTCTATTTCTAACCAGGAAAATATTAATATTGTAGTTGACTTTCTTAATGTAAATACAGTAGCAGTTATAATTTGCATGTACTAAATAGATTTTGTTGATATATTTTAATCCAACACATTAATATGAGTTACAAATAAAAGTATCTAATAATATATTACATTTTAATGAGCGTTTTGTTAATTTCGAAAACAAATTAATTTGTAAAATTGATATGGCCTAGGTAGGCTATATATTTGCATGAGTAGTTTAAAGTATTAAATATATTATGGATCGTTGTATAAGGTTTCTCTTTGGTCTCAACAACTTTTATCTATACGTGAATACTGTAAACTCAAAGTAAAAACTGAAACATTAATAAGGATCGCCGTTCATTTATAATTAAAACCGAATGAGCAGTTGGAATAACTTTTAACATTCAACCTTATTTTACCTATTTGCCAAAACATAAAATTTTCAACCTAGTAATACCACAGATAAAACATAGTCCCAATAACTCGTCCAATAGCTATAAAAATAAAAAGTGAGACACAAATAATGAAAAACTAACCCCAAAATAATAAAAACAAATTGTAAACAAAACACGACATCTACAGAAAACCGGACAGAATTAAGAGTAAAATTGGCTTCAGCTGTTCCATAAGGATGGGAAATCTACTAAGGGAGTATGTTTTATCCATGGTAATACATATAAATAATTGTGAAGTCGTTCGTTTTTATAAATATCTTCTTTTCCACACCCTAAGAGCCCATTTTATACAGTTAATAGTAATCACAGCCGTAGCGCAAGCCCATTCTCTCTTGCCGTCCGCACCCTAGTCTCTCTTTCCACCTCATCCTGCACTGTGCTACGCGGTTGCAAGGATCCTGGGAAGTGAGCACTCAAAAGGCTCTCCAGCACTGCTCCTGGGCCGTCCGTATATGTGCCATCCATACTTAAGCATTGTTCCTAAAGGATTGGCCTGACCTCGAGCTATGAAGCTTTACACATTCAGAAAAACTCTCCATGTTCTGACAGAATTCTCTCCATAACTCTATCTTAGCTCTTTTAATTGCCCCATTGTAAAAAGTGAGCATCTTTAAGTAGTTGTTCCAGTTTCCCGTACGCTTTGCTACATTATACAGTCTGCGAACCTTCCTCCTCAGAGATTCTAACCCACTATTCTACCAGCAGGCTTGCGTGCGCATGTTCTCTGGCAGGTTTCTTGGTACGAGCTTAATATGGCCGCATTCAGATAATTCTCCATACTCTCCATAGTCTGTCCCCTAGCACCTCTCGATACTGGTTCCAGTCTGCACTTCTCACGTTCCTATAGGTATTTTTGTACAGATCGAATCTATAGTGAATTCAATGTAACTGTGATCCGATGCTGAGTGGTAATCAGATAACCCCTATTTTACAACCTTTGTCGCTGCATATTTACTGGCCAAGGTTATGTCCAAAACCTCTTCCCTTAGAACCACCCCTCTCCTCTGTCTAAAGGTTGGTTTGGATCCCTTGTTGAGTATAGCTAAATTAGAATCAGCTATAAAACTTAACAAGCACTCTCCTCTCTCATTGACGTTGCTGATGCCCCAGGCCACGTGATGGGCATTGGCGTCACAGCCCAACACAAGGTGTCTCCTTTCACTGGCTCCATATTCTACGACCATCCTCATTTCTCTGGTCGGTGGTGGTTCCTGAGAGTCATATGACAGGTATACTGATGCAAGCAGGATTCTGACGTCACCGACACCCATCTTCCCGTATACCTCGGTCACGGCACAATCCCTAGAACAGAGATTAGTGACTTTCAGTGTCACAAGACAATTTGTCACAGACAATTATCCTCGCCATTTGTAGACTTGTTCGGAGCTTCTTATTGTACCGGTTCGCATGCAGGATACATCCATTTTTCTTTCTTGCGATCTTGGATGGATATATATATATATATATATATACATACAGGGTTAGTAAAAAGTGTGGAGACCCCCTGTTATTTTTTTAACGGCCCATACTAGAAAAACTAAACTCGGCACACCTTTATGACATGTTATGAAGTACTTTTTGGGCATAACCGTTACTTGGTGTACATCCCCAAAATGGGGGATTTTGGTGAAACTATAAACTTTCAAATACAAAGACCCATCGAGTGACCCCTCATTTTGAAGGTCCTGGTAAAAGAAAACAACAACGCAAACTAGAGGTCTTTATCTCAATCCAGTAAAAAATGGCAGCCAATTGAAATTCTAAGAAGTTAAATTTAACTTACAGCTTTCCAAGTCTGGAGACCCGTTGTAAATTTTGTAGGGCTCACACTAGGATAACTAAACTCTACACACCTTTTTGGCATGTTATGAAGTACTTTTTAAGAATACCACTTGCTTACCAAACCCAAAATGGGGGATTTTAAGGTTTCTATCTCAATCCAGTAAAAAATGGAAGCTGATTGAAATCTTTGAAAATCTGAAATAACTTGCAATTTTATACTCAATTGGCTGCCATATTTAACTGTGTTTAGATAGAGACCTATAGTTTGCGTTGTTCGTTTTATTTTATTATGACCTTCAAAGTGAGGGGTCACTTGATGGGGCTTATCATTTATAATCTTTGAGTTTCCCCCAAAATCCCCCATTTTGGGTTTGGGAACTTATGAGAATTTCAATTGGCTGCCATTTTGTACTGAACTGAGATAGAGACCTCTAATTTGCGTTGTTGGTTTTCTTTTACCAGGACCTTAAAAGTGAGGTGTCACTCGATGGGTCTTTGTATTTGAAATTTTTAGTTTCCCCCAAAATCCCCCATTTTGGGGATGAACACCAAGTGGCGCTTATGCCCAAAAAGTACTTCATAACATGCCATAATGGTGTGCCGAGTTTAGTTTTTGTAGTATGGGCCGTTAAAAAAATAACAGGGGTCTCCACACTTTTTACTAACCCTGTATATATATATATATATATATATATATATATATATATATATATAATGATCCCTGGACATCCCCATACATTCCGTGTGTAACCATGCTTGACAATATCCTTCACAAAATACAGGAAACTGTGTTTCTGGTATTTCCAAACCACATAGCGGGCATGCAGATATTTCCGACATCTTCTCTCGAAAAGTATTTGTTATAGTACTGTATAGTTACAAACAACCTGATAAAAAAGGCTGTGGTCTTGAAAATCTTTTAGCGGGAGGTTGGTACTAGCGCCGCTGGTATGACGTAAGACAATGGGAACATGTACCGGTCCGCCCCGGGGCAAGAGTCTTGGTATCCCAGAACGGTTATTCACCGGTTAAAGGTACACATCGGATTATAATTTACACATTCACCTATTTTTTACTTTATAATATTTAAACCAAACAAACTCGTCCTCACAGAATAAATTATTCACTTTAATACGTAATATAACCCCCTCATAGAATAAGTTATTCACTCATTAAGTTACGCAACATAACCTATAAAACTGATGAACTTATTCGATGGACCCGCCATCTTGCCATAGCTGCATGCTGTTGTCGTTGTCCAAGAAACTGACCAATCAGAGGCTGCCGGTGTATTATGCACCGTACAATTTCTCCGGTGCACAAATCTTGCACCGATGGAGGAAAAAGAGGAAATAGCTGTCTGCTAGGTTAACTCACCGGTCTCCCAGAACGACACATTTTTTTTTGCACCGGTGCGGCACCGGTGCACCGGTACATGTTTCCAGAACGCGCTCAGTGTATTAATGTGATTGGTTGGTTGGATTTGTTGGCTGTTTGTTTTTTGGTTATGTTTACTTCTTGTTTAGTGAGGTTAGTCATGAGTGAGGTATATGCCTGGAATTAGCACAACGTTTGTATACAATTGTAATTGTATTAGTTACATTCTTTACATTTAGGTAATTCACAGCATCTCCATAATTATGATTATCACAAAAATTTGCCGTCGAGGCTGTCAAGTTATGTAAACTCCCTCACTTCAGGCAACACACTCAATACGATATTTACGCGAAGCGCCAAATGTCCAGTCTGCAGTCCTGCAGTCTACGGTAATTACCGTAGCCTTTCACCTGGTCAAATTCTAACTATAGTGCACCCACATGATTTTTAATGACATCTTGTGGTTCCTAATAAGCCCTTAATCCATCAGAAAACATCTTCGTCAAAATTTATCAAGCATATTGATATATTTAATGACGGAAACAGTAGTTGATCGATGTACAGTATATCTATTAATAGCCTTGGTTGTACCTGAAGCTTTGATTCATTAACTGACCGACTGTTTAAATAATTGTTGATTAGGATTTGGTTCCAAAAACTGGTACAGAATTGTACCTTAACATCTTTACTGTGAATTATATATAATATATTTCAGTTTTCACAAATAATTAGGAACCATGGTAAACATAAAATACCTTGCTTGTACGAGACACTATAGTGAACGATAATTGGGTAGATTACAATTAGACCAAAAGTTACTTTTAAGACAGTTTGTGGACTTGTTAAAACAAAAAGCTTAAATATGATGTTTTTATACAAAACTGTCATTTACTGGGGGGTAATAATCTAACTGGTTATTACCTAACTGGTTTTGTGGGGGGGGTTACTAACTGGTGTACTCAACCTATATAAAAATATTGCCAAAAAGGGCTAAGTGAAAATATTTTTGTTAGTGTTATAGACCATCACGTAATCCATCTGGGTTTCTGGTTGAATCTTGATAAAGTATACATATGGCTTAGTACAAAATAAGCATTTGAGTGCAATACCTAATAGGTTCATAAGAATGGATCTAAAGCCCATCTAAACTGTAATGACAAACCACCCGTAGTTAAATTCTCGTCATTTGAACAATCAGTTTACAAAATATTTACAAATTATTTATAATGAATGACATTTATATATTAAAAGTGAACAATAATCAAAGTTTGTTATACTGTATTTGGCATGATAAAAAAAAAAACTAAATGCTCCAAATCTTGTGATGTTTTGTAAACAGAGGGATTGACGTTAATGTAAGCCATCCATCGTCAAGTAACGAGAGATGAGTGCAATTTAATTACAACTCACCGTATTCAAAGCTTATATTTTTACTAAATTGAAATTTAAACCATATTCTATAGAACTCATATCATCTCCGTATCTGGCTCTAAAGGGCTCGTCACTTGTTTCAAGGCTTTATATGTTAACGAGTTACGTGAACCAGGATTATTTAAAATTCAAACATTGACCTGGTTTGAAAAAAATTTGGAACATTTCAGTTAATTTCTTTTAAATATTAGCAGGATATAATACCTATAGTTTTTTATTTTATCACGTGTTACACAAACTAAACGCACTCTAAAAACCATAAAAATGTTCTGGCAGTTCTATAAATGCATGGTATATATTAAGGCAACGGTCTTCAAGGAAACCCGTTATAAATAGCTGGGAGTTTTTTCAACAATCCAGAAATGGGACAAAATCGTGTTCACACTTGACATACAAAATAATACAGGGACTATTTGACTACGTAAATCAGGACAACAACAATGAGTTTATATAATACAGTTAAATACTGTATAGCGATAATGCAAACCTGAGTAAGCCAGATACATTTTATGTTCTTATAGTGAACTGATATAATGTCATTTTTGCAAAGTTAGGAAGTTGATTGATTGGCCTCGATCGAAACATTTTATCTCAACAGATTAGTCTTGGTTATGCGTCAATATTGGTAATCGAAAGCCTCATCTGCTCATTTCCAACTTTTCGTTTGGGGAAAGTATATTACGGTAAAATATAATTTACAAAGGAGTTATATCTATAAGTATAAAAGAGGATGTTTGTATATATATATATTTGGCAGTGATAAACTCAGACACCGCTGAACCGATTGCCACGAAACTTGGTACATACGTCGTGTAGAATTTCATGGAACAGGTTTATACACCATCAATTTTGTGATCCGTCCAATCGGCTCCGCCCCAGTGGCTCTAGAGTTTCCCATGTTAACCTTATGAGAAATGGAATTAATGAATCTTAACAGCTGTTTCAATTAAACAAGTTGGTTCTGTTCTATGATGTTCAATAGCATTAAAGTTACAAGGATTTCCAACAGGGTGCAGCACTATTATTTCTTTTACATTTATGAAAACAGCTAATTTGCAACCAAAAGGTGAGTGAGCATAGCGAACGAACTTCAACCTGGAGGCGAGTTAGCGTAGTGAACGAGCTAACCTGAAGGCAAGTGAGCGTAGCGAACGAGCTAACCTGAAGGCAAGTGAGCGCAGCGAACGAGCTCCAACCTAAAGGTGAGTGATCGTAGCGAACGAACTTCAAACAGGACGTGATTCAGCCATGCGAACGAGATCATCTTGAAAATACTGTCATTAATAACCGTGAATGAAAATAACCATTAATAATTAAGCTAGCATAACCTAGCATTAAAAGAGCAATAATAAAGAATCGGTTATCCTTTGTACTTTATGTGTTTCATTAGTTGTCGTACGTATTTTAATTTAGTTATAAGCACTTCATATACAAAGACAATTAAACGTTACGGTACTTAAATTATAAATAGTCAAAAGCAAGACAACGTCTGCCGGGTTCAGCTAGTTTATACATAAATAGGTTATCTTAATTTATCAGCAATAGTTGACCTAATTATTTTGTTTTTGCTATTGGTTGAATTATTTAACAAATTAAAGAGGTTGATATTGAGGTAAGGAGATATTAATTTGCATGAGGAAGGTGATGAATACCACCACGTCTATTCACTGAACACATAATCGCATTGGTCAATTGTCAATAATCATAATCACCTTTGGACTTACATACGTCAAACGTCTCCAGATCACTATTATTACACGCTATGGACATGCTCTTTGCTACAAGGACGTTAATGTTCATGCCCTCCAAGAACACCATGTAACCTGAATTAGAATAGAGGATCTGCAATTACTTTAATTAAAATAAGAATTTATAGGAAATTGTTTTGTAATCTTAGTTCGTTGGGATTTTATATCCCCAAAATTACCAAATTTAGACTACCTCTAAATACAGGAAAAGAGCAATATTTAACAATCAAAAATCACTAAAAGTATGTAAATAAAATTTCAAAGTAAGCAATATTGTTTGTTTAGTGTTATTATGTAGAAAGTTGTGACAAATTTTGTGGTGGGAACATTTGTGTACTATGGTACATCAACTAACTTAACTTTCTATATATGTAACGCCGCTATTTGTCATTTTCTAAAAGTACATAATGTTTATATCTAAAACCAGCACCATAGCCATATTTTTTATCAAATCAACGCATTGTTTCATTGTTTTTGTTTAATTGTTGTTTCTTTGTTCATTGTCAATATCATGATAGTATTGTTTCATAGCGTTGTTAAATGTTTTAGTTTGCTGATATAAATTATGTGTGAGTTAAAAGAAAAAAAATGCTTCTGTCAAACGCGATTATTTATAAGATTTGGTGTATTTATTTTTCAAGAGATTAGGTGTTTATTCTGTCCGATGAAGGATAGTGAATAGTTTCCACAACAAGACATGCTGACATGCTTCTCTTGAGAAATAGAGTGACTGAGGTGGAGTAGCTAATAGACCGATCTGTCTTATTTAAAATGTATAAAATAACATTAGCTAAGGCAGGAGCAAAGGTTTCCAATATTTATTCAGTCGTGTTGTGTTTAATATGTCATTAATGATACTCATAATAAAACACAATAAAACAGCACTTATAATGAGTGTAGTTGATTCACGAATTAGTTTCAACTATACCATTATTCATTGTGAAATTAATAAGTAACTTTATATACGCATATTCCTAAATGGCATTCTCTTTTCATTCTAGCTAAGAAATAAGACGGCAGATTCTATGTAAACACCGCTAGTTTACAGGACATTTAAAGTCGATAGGCACTCTTATAACCAAAGCCAGGTCGCCAGTGACAATTAATTTGTAACCATTTGGAATTTCAATCATTGATTCAAATATCTAATATTTCATTCCAAGAGGATATCCAGTTTACGTAGTTTTAAAATCAATAATTGTTCAAAACCTTGGGTAAAAACTGTACCCAAAAAAAGTTCAAGTTTATTAATTTATAAACTGTACTTTACAAACAATACTTTAGAATGGGTTTTAAATTTGCATAGTTTTCTAGGCGTTACTAAGAAAATCAATAAAATGATTTTAATAATAACAAAATACGGATACAAATAATCAAACACAAACCTTTATTTGTACACTATTGACAGGATTCATTATAAAAATCCTTAGCCAAATGTACAATTTGCTGCGTAAAAGAGTGTGAAAGTCAAAATGATTAAGCATGACTGTGGGAAATATCCTTCACTCCGCCCTATAAATAGTATATGGAAGGATTGTTGACAAGGTATGAGCCAATTCTGATGATTCCAGGATTGGGGTATTTATCGTTAATACACTACCACTATTGTTTTTACTTTTATTAATTTTTTTCACCTCTAGTTGGCTTAGGTGAAGTCTCTGATAGGATATTTAAGGTTAGGCTAAGTTAAATTAAATACCGAATTATATAAGAAGTTGATGGACTTATATCTCATTCGATTTTGATGAAATTTGGTAAAAACGTGTAAACCTATGATTATTTGATCGAGTTTGCAAACCCAGATGATCAGACTAAGAAAACATGAGTTTATGTGGTAAAAATTGGATGTTCTAATTTTAGACCATAAAAACATAAGATTTCACTATTTCTTTCCAAACAATTTTTTAGAGCTTAAAAAAATAAATCATTGAATCACTTTTATATGCCTAATGGTCACAGAGATAATTTATAAATTGTAAATTAAAAATTCTCATGTTAAGAATAAAGAATAAATAAACTGTTGTAATTTGCTCATTTATGGATGTGTTTCAGCGAATTTCCCGTATTGGGAATAAGCTATTAATTAAATTTGGAAATTTTGTCAATAATATTTCTCCCCCTTAAAAAACAATAATCATAAATACATCATTGCGTTTCAGATTCAACGTTATTATAATCAATTAAATAAAATAAAAAACACCCTAAGTTTTAGAATTGCTGTTTTCATACACTGTTTTAATTTTATTTAACACTATAAATCTTATTTGTTAAAAGTGAGTTTTGCTCTTGTAGTTAAAAGCTTAGTGGTTTTGTTATATAAAATGCTCATATTTTACCTTGACATTTTACTCTTTGTTAAGTACTTAACTAGATACAAAATAATCAATTGCCAATATTGAAAGGAGTTCCAGGTTTGAGTTGGTATTGAGCAAAATAATTGGAAGCTGGGTGAGACGTGTTTGAGGTCCAATCAGTGTCAATCACTTCAAAAAACAGCAATCAATGCATTGATTAGCTTTGTCGCCACTCTACTAGTGGCCAAACACCAACTCCTTTAACACCGTTCATAATATATTCTTATACAAACAATATAAACTATATATGCGTTGCGTTTAATGCTAACCTATTTAACCTAAACTACTTTATAACAAGTTATCAAACGCATTAAAATTTCAATTCATTTGTATTGAGGGACTGAGACTGATACGAACTGAATGTAAATGTATTCTTGTGTTGAGTAAATACCAGAGGATTACATCTGTTATTGTAACATATACTCGTATTTTTACAACAAAAATGTTATTTTAATATAAAAGTGTTTATAGTAGTCTCGCAAAGCATTTTAAAAACATACTACCACAACAAATGACGATCGGTTTCTTTCAAGCACCCTGATCTCATCCAATTACTGCAACCAGAGTAATAAAAATATAACAATTATTTTTCCCCCGTTTTTCCAATGTTTGATTATTTAAAAATACCCCTGTCACAGCAATCCTCCAGACTAAGCGTATTTCCATTCAACCGGCTTGATTTCTACAATATTCAAATATTCCCTAAAAATTGTCAGATTTATTTCCTATTTAAATAACATTAATTTTTGTGAGTACTGTACTTAGGTTTGCTGCTACGGAGAAAATATTGAGTTGTGTTTTTTTGTTGTTGAAATGTTGATAGCTTAGTATGAAATAAACAAAATTGCTAAATTTGATTAAAATATGTCCATAAACAATCAAACTACAACAGTTTATTTATTCTCTAAAAAAATAACACGGGAATTTTAAATTTAAAAGTTTTAAGCTATCTCCGTAATCATTGGGCATACAACAACGCTTCTACTCGTATATAAAAATTTATTTATTTTTTTAAGCTCTACAAATTGGTTTGGAGAAAAACTATGAAATTTTGTGTTTTAAGGGTCAAAAATGGGAAAAATCTATTTTTACTCCATAAAACCCCCATAAACCCCCGTTCCCATAGTCCGAATATGCTGGTTCGCAAACTCGTTTGAATAACTGTACGTTTACTTGTTTGTACCAAATTTGATCAAAATCTGATCATTTTTGCTCAAGATATTGTGCGAACGGACACACACATATATAAGAATTCGAACGGATAGTGTTTTGGCCTCTGGGGACCTCAATACGAAATAGTTAATCGGTCCCGGGTCTAGGTCTTACCATGAGACCTACGGTAATAGCTTATTCCCTATATATAAAATTCGCTAACAAGGATATTAAGTTAAAATTTTTTTAATATTCTGTTTAATATAAGTAGTAAAATTCATGTTTCTGTAAGTAAAACGTTGCAAAGGTATTGTTTGGAAATAATATATTTGCTAGTTATGAATACATTTTGCAGCCTTGAAGCAGGATAAAAAGAGCCATTACACTTTAATGTCGAATATCAACCGACAGCTACTCCTATACATTTTTACTGCGTTTAAAAAGGTTTATTGTCACTATCATAATCGTCGTGACTCTGTCATTATAAGAATCTATTAGCCAACTTACCATAAAAATAAGACTTTTATCCGTTCATTATGTTATGCACTACTATTATTCATCGAGGAGGTATGAATTTAATACCTCTATGTTCATAATTTTATACACTTACAGTGATAAGACAATGTTACTCTGTAGGCTATGGTTTTACCCCCATGAACAAAAGAAGTAAGCCTACTGTTTGTATGCAGCAAACAAACACTTAGAATTGATAGTGCCTGCTTAAATAATTGAATAACACTGTTGCCAAAAAAAAAAGGAAAGACGTTTTGCAACAATGGCCCTTCTTACAAATGCATTGTAGCCAGTTTACTCTGTCAAAACGACGAAGATCTTGAAAAACAGCATCGACAATGATGACTGTTGCTATTTACGTTTCCTTAACTTTCCTACTCATTTCGTATTTACTTCTCTCGTCTCAAACGAATATTCAAACTATGTAAGCAATATCTATGTAACCAGACTAGTTTCAAACGCAATTTGGCATACACAAGTAGGCTATATATACCAAATCTAATAGTTTACAAATATTTTTCTTCGTATCAAAGATTGCTTTGAAAACGTACAAGTTCACTTTAGACGTCACATTAACTTGAAAGTTTTATTAAATAATAAAAAAATCTCAATTATTTAACATGCCTTTTTTGTTTGTCTCCCCTAATTTAGATAGAACAGCTGGGCGTAGCAACTTGGTAGATGTGTCTAAAGAAAGGTAAACCTACCTTATATGCTATGTAAACAACATCTACGTAACAATTTAACAAATTCATAATAATAACCCAATATTAAATGTTACAGTAAATTCAGTAAGTTCAGTGAGTGATTTGAAACACTCCTCAGGAATGTTGACGGGTAGTAGATGCCGATTTGAGTTGCCTAGAGCCAGTAGTAGTTGTTTCTTTAGTTCTAGTTCCTTCGCTATCAGTTTTCTCTCTTCTTCTCCAACTCCAGTTCTTGTCTCTGGCGTTCCATGTTCTGTCTCTGATGATATTTCTTTTCTTTTTCTATTCACTCAATGTTCCTAAGGTGCAGTTTTTCTAATTGATATTGTAATTTTTATAGTTTATTCAATTCGTCAAGTCTTTCTACCTCCATCTGCATAAATCATCGTTCGGTCGATAAAGTACATCCAGTTTTGTTAGCCTTGTGTTTGGTAGGTAGATTCTTCTTTCTCTGTCTCATTCATAATTCCTGGTAAATGCCTATTTTGATGACGTTTCTCTCTGATTTATATACATGTTTCTGACAAAAGACGAGTATTTGCACCATACTAAAAAATAAACGGTATCAGCAATCAGACACATACTTTCTCCCATAAGCATGTCAACAACCTTTATCATGTTTACCTATGGTTTATCATGGTTGGCGTTGGGGGTACCTATGATATTCTATAGGGAATATCACAGCAGTGCGATGACTTTTGAACCGTAATTGTCACAGCATGGTTGGTTGCACTATTTGGTTTAGAATTTAATTGAATTATTTATTTTTTTCAGTACAGATAATTAGTACAAAACAAATTATGAAATAGAATCCCCAAATGGGCTAATGCCTGTGGTTAGGGATTGAGTCCATCTTCCTCACAGTAAAACAATGAATGTAGGCTAAACTTAAAAATGAAAATACTATATATTGTACACACAGAAATTTATATACCAACAGAGATAAAAATAAAACAATCTAGTTTACGAAATAAATATATACAAAAAGATATAAGAAAAATTAATGCACCCTCACTATAACCATTTGCAATATCTACTTACTTGGATACTCATTGAAATACAGTAGACATTTTCTACATTTTCTAATCGATGCCAAGTGCAGTTAAATAAATTAAATACGATCATTGACTATACTGTATATTCAATCATTGCCCTCTGAAATAACTAAAGCTCAAACCGCTAAAGTTAACCTTAAACGAAGCAAAAAAATCTCTGCAGATTTTAAAGATAACCTTGGTAAAATTAATACTGTTGATGATGACACTAATGTTTTTTTTCTTCTTTTTCCAGAACGACACATCATAACTAGCTCAATAAATATTCAAACTGAAATATCTCTTCTGGTTCAGAACTCTAAGAATGAACACTTAAAAAACTCAATAACCTCAAACCCAACCTCTACTACTAGCATTGTAAAATTGATTAAGATGGAACTGAAGTCATTCAACGGTGACTATCCACGACAACAGTGGCTTATCCCTTGTTAGTACTTGCTAAGTTCACTTGAAGGTGAAGCCTTACACTTAATAAAATCATAACCTATCTTTGCTGGCAATTATACAGTTGTCTGTAAAGCTTTACGTGAAACACACCACTCTAAGCGTGAGCTAATATCTGTTCACCTCAGTAAAATTGTTGATATACCCAATAGGTACTGACACATATGTCAACAACCTCAGATCATTTTAAAATAATTAATTTCAATTAAAATAAACAAGCTGAATGTGATTGACTATAGTGTCCTGGAAGACAACTCTTTCCTATGGATTATGATCTTACGTAAAATTAATTCAAATCTCTATATATTATTTGAATCAAAACGCATAAACTATTCAGACTTTTCTCAAGCAAGTGCAATAGTCAAATTTCTCAAAGAATTTTGTAACAACAATGCCTCTCACTGGGTCACAATCTTAAAAAAAAACAGCATTCTGAAAATGTCTAACCCTCACTAAGTTTATTTTCAAATTGATATATCGATTCAGATTTAACATCGCCCTATGGCTATTGTAATGAGTGAAATTACAATGAATAAGAATCCTCATAAAAAGGTCGATTTTATTTACGTTAACATAAGAAACCATCCAAGGACTTAACGGGGGGGGACCCTTAAAACATGTTTACCAACATAATACCTTCATTGACCATTCCACATACATTTGTAATGTCTATTGGAAAATAAAGCTTTGATTTGATTTGATTTGATAGGTTAACAAATCATGAAGAGATTACCTGCAGTGAAAGTCGTTTTCAGTTACGTTTAATATACAACAGAAACTAAATTTATCTCACAGCTACCGTATTTCCTTTGCTGGATCAATCTTGTAAGACTGTTTCGATTTTGTTTTAGAAAAAACTCTATCAACATAGACAATCACCAGTACCATGGCCATTACGGTTATTAGATCGTGGTCAACAAATCAAGTGTTATTATTTTAGTCACGCCTGCAGTAACTACAGTGTGTTGCCAACCTTATTGTTTGTGTTATTACTACAAAGGGAATAATTGGAAGTTAAAATTAAACCATCTGCTTCATCTCTTGAAAGCAAACAAAAATAATATAATTAAGTAGACTAGTAAGAAAGTTAATAGCTTACACTAAATAAAATTACTTTGCATTAATTCAATATTTTTCTATTTTTCTCATTACAGTGTATACTTTATTTCTAGTTTCGGAAATAAGGACAATTATTAATTTTGTCATAACGTGATGCAAAAACAATTTAATATTTATATTAATTTTTTTATTATTTTTATATTTTTTCATATGTTGATGTTTTCTATGTAAGTGTAAATTTTTTACGTCAATATTTATTTGTGTAACTTGTTTGCGAAGTGGCACTTTGCACTCGCGCTACACATTATATTTTCCATTCAGTTATAAAGCGTATAAATAATTAGTCTTTCAAACACTATATGACACGTTTTTAGATTAGGTTAAATCATGGGAAAGGCTGTACCAGCTGATCGTAGTCGTAGTATCTTTTAGGTGCTGCCAACCTATTTTCCAGTGTAAAAGTATTACGTGCATAATAAAAGCACTTTGTTTTGTGTTGTTTGGTTGGAATACTGCAGTGCGGCAAAAATAAGTAAATGCAGCAATTAGCTACTTTGCACGCCAATCATTGCGAGTCCCATATGGAAAAGCAATATATTTATATATCTTAAAAGCAAATATATTTAGAATATCTTAAGTGTATTTGTAATATATTATCCAATATATATAGAGATTAATATATTTATTTTATATTTGAAATGTATTCATTATACTTTAAAATTAAATTTGAATTATATTTATAATATATTTTTAAAATAACCCTGGAAATATAAAGGAAGGATATTCAAAATATACAACTTTTATATTGTAAATCTATTAAAGTTGTATTTATGGGAATGTAAAATAAATATATTTGAAATGCAAAATAAATACATTCGATGTATATTTATTACATAACCAAAATAGATTTTAAATGTTGTACTGTATATATAAAGGCAATATATTTAAAATATAAAACTCATATATTTATAATAAAGGGAAAAAATATTAATGGTAATATAACAGAAATATATATTAAATGTAAAATGAATTGATTCAACATAAAATCCGTAAATAAAATATTTATATTAGAATTATATTTTTAATATATTTCAAATGCATAATTGGAAATGTAAAGATAATTTATTTTAAATATATCAAACTAAATTTAAGGTAATATAAAAAAATACATTTTAAATATTTATAATGAATACATTCAACACATAATCATTATATAAAATATTTATGTTAGAAATGTAGTAATAATATATTTCAAATAAATCACTCAACATGTAAAGGCAATATATTTTGTATATTAAACTCATATATTTATAATATAAAAAAATACATTTATGATAATATAAAAGAAACATACATGAAATTATAAAATGAATGAATTTAACATATAATCGTTATATAATATATTTATATTAGAATTATAGTTTTAATATATTTTATATGCATAATTGGAAATGTAAAGGTAATTTATTAAAAATGTATCATAATAAATTTGTGATAATATAAAAATATATTTGAAATATATAAATAATACATTTATCCTATAATCATTATATAAAAAATTTATATAAGAAATATAGTAATAATATATTTCAAATACATCACTGGAAATGTAAAGGCAATATATTTCAAATAACAAACTCATATATTTATAATATATGAAAAATATATTTATGGTAATACAAAAGAAACATATTTGAAATATAAAATGAATGGATTAGACATATAATCATTATATAAAAGATTTATATTAGAATTATAGTTATAATATATTTCAAATGCATAATTGGAAATGTATAGGTAGGTAATTAATAAAAAATATAAAATAAATTTGTTGTTATAAAAAAAAATAGATTTGAAATATGTAATTAATACATTTAATGCATAATCGTTGTATAAATTATTTATATAAGAAATATAGTAATAATATACTTCAAAGACATCACTGGAAATGTAAAGGCAAAACAGTATATTTTAAATAATAAACTTATATATTTATAATATATAAAAATGTGTTTGTGGTTTTATTTTAGAAATATATTTAAAATAAAAAATTAATACATTTAACATCTAATGGGTGTATAACTTATTTAAATTTAAAATGTGGTTATAATATATTTCAAATACATCGCTTTAATGGAAAGGCAAATAATTTAAAATAAAAACTCATATATTTATAATATATAAAAATATATTAGATGTAATACAAAAGAAATTCATTTTAAATATAATATAAATGCATTTAACATATAATCGTTATATCGAATATTTATATTAGAAATATAGTTACAATATATTTCAAATGCATTACTGGAAATGTAAAGGCATATGTTTATGATAATATAAAATAATTGAATTAAAAAAATGTAAGGTGTTTCATCTAAACAAGTTGGTTCTATGACATTCAATAGCATTAAAAAGTTGTAAGGTTTACCAACAGGCTGCAGCGCTATTTATGCTATTGCATTTAAGACAACAGCTAATTTGAACTAATCAATATAAACCCATTTAAAAAGCGTAATACCATTGTAAAGAATTGCAATATTAGAATTTTGGTTAGTTTCCGCTTCGTCCACTAGGTAGACTATCGCGAGTGGCAGTCAACTAGAGTGAGACAAAGATTTGAATTGAGAGAGGTGTTTGGCCGAAGCCCAGCGGTCCCTCCACCACCCCTGGTTTAAGTCAGAGACTTATTCACCAGGCCGCTTTCCTGAAATATCTTCGGATTCCTCTTCCTGCTGTCAGCTTCAATCCATGTCCTTCCAGGCACATTCTGTGCCTAACCAACACCTCTCCCCTCACCTAGTACCCTATGTACTAGGGTCATCGTATTTTCTTTCTTTCTTTCCAATCTTCTTAAATTTATCTTTCTTTCCTAACACTTTTCTTTTCAAATTCCAGCTTGTCTTCCTGCATTTTCAAATTCATGCTTTTTCTTCCCTATCCTTCGGCACATTCTGGCAAACTCCAGCGCAGATTCTTTTGTTCTCAAGAAGTTGATCTTCTCCCAATCCCATGTCTTTTGTTGGAGGAATTCCCTCATGTCGCTTCTTTCTTCTTCATAGAATGGACACTCCATCAGTACGTGCTGCGATGTCTCCAGCTCTCCGCAATGAGTGCAATGATCATCATCGACGAGGTTGAAACTTTTCAGCTTTGCCTTGAAGTTGCCGTGCCCGCTGACGAACTGTGTCGTGTAGTGATCGGTTTCCCAATGGACTTTCTTTCTGAACCTCACATCCGGAACGAACGCAAAGGTTTCCCTTCCTTTTGTGCTAGACTCCCACCGTCTCTGCCAGTCAACGAGTGTTTCTTCTCTTCGGATCCTCATGCTATCCTTGATGTCGATACATTCTTCTTTGTCCCTTCTTCTCTTAATCCTTTCTTCAACCATCAAGTCAAGCGGGATGACCCCGGCAATCACTCGGACAGCTTCGTGGGATATCGTGCTGTAGCCCTTGATCACACCCAACAACAGTTTTCTCTGCAGACTCATCAACTTAGACTTCTCACCTCGTCCCCTCATTCGTTGGCCCCACATCTCACAGCCGTACAGCATCATTGGTTCAAGCGCACCGATGTACAATCTTCTCAAGTTCTCGCATCTCATGCCGTTGTTTGCCTTGGCCAGTCCTTTTAACTTTCCGAATGCCTTCATAGTCTTGTCGATTACTTGCTCATAATGTCCTGCAAATTTCAATCCACTTCTTACTGCGACTCCTAAGACCCGCAGGGGGCCCATGCTTGCGTGGGTACGTGGCCTGGCGACCACGCGGACCCTAGCTCTCCCAGAGGGGAGGTAATTGCCCGGTGTCAGACCCGGCACTTCAGGTAGGCCACAGTTATGGACGACTGGTAAGCGCCAGCCCCTTAGGGGGAGCCTCCAGTGACACTCCCTCCATTCAGGGTGGGGGGGGGTGTTTAGCTCTCAGTGACGCCGTTAATTCCGCCTCTCCTCACCTACCTGTAACTGTGGTTGTGACTTGAGTTCTTCGGGCTCGTCCTACCTGTTGTGTTTGACTGACATTTTGTGAGGCATATCCTCGACTTTGGAAGTAGCCTCGTCCTGGGAGGTGAAAAACCTAGCTCCCAAAGGGGAGGTAACTGCTCGGTGTTGGTATCGGCATTTTCAAGTAGGCCACAGACATGGACGACTGGGCATTGGGTCCCAGTGACATTCCTTTATCCAGGATGGAGGGGTGTTTAGCTCTAGGAGAGATGGAAGTGCATCATATTCTCTAACCTACCTGTGTCTGTGGTTCTTTGGGTTTCGCCCTGCTTGTTGTGTGCGACCAGCATTCAGTGTGGCAAATCCTCGACTTTGGAAGTAACCTTTCCTGGAGGTGAAAACGGGCAAGTACCCGTAGCTCACGGGGACACTCAAGGGCAACGTAACTTTCCGCAGTGTGAGGGTAACGGTTTGTAGGCACTTATGCAAACCAATCCCTGTCTCTGAGCACGGGCGGTATGGTTATCTTGAGTGTGGGGGGTTCTTCCCGGA
Organism: Macrosteles quadrilineatus; assembly: GCF_028750875.1. Taxonomy (NCBI): domain Eukaryota; kingdom Metazoa; phylum Arthropoda; class Insecta; order Hemiptera; family Cicadellidae; genus Macrosteles; species Macrosteles quadrilineatus. Next base: position 3,534,737 of record NW_026542608.1, read on the forward strand.
ACCTCAATTGAGTCAAGGGTGTCGCCACCTCTGGTGGATAGGTTCATCCGGGTGGGTCCCACTTCTATACCTGCCTCCTTTTGGGAAACCCTGATGGCCTGGCAGTGATGTTGGGTCTGACGGGCAAACGAAGTAGATCGGGTGCTGGGTCCGAGCCCGCCAGGGGTATCTGGGGATCTATCGCTCTGGTTATCTCTGGTTTCCCAGCAACTGGGTAAGGCCTCGATCGGGTAGTGGTGTAAATGGGAGGTTGGGGTTCCCCCCGTCAGCGTGCTGACGGTCCCCTTACTTCTGGCTATGATGGCGGGTTCTGCCTGTCAGGGATTAGATAGGTCCCGAGTGTTGCTTGCACTAAATGCGTCGGGGCGCTCCATTATGGTCCTCTAGGGCTTGTACCTGGTGGAACCCAGGTGGAGTGACGCTTAAACAAGCAGCCGGAATCCCTGGTTAGGATTGAGGGGCAACCCTCTTTCCGAAGGGTCTGCTTCGGCAGCCGGCGAGCCTGATGACCTTAAGTCATCCGCCCATGATGTGCTAAAGGTTGATGCGTAAGCTTCGGCCTACATCATGGGGCCCGGGTATGTCTCACGATAGGTACCGGGTACGTAGTCAGGGGGCTTCGGCTCTCATGACAAAGAAATAATAATAATAATAATAATAATAATAATAATAAATGCGACTCCTAAGTACTTTGTCTCATTTGAACACCGAATTGTCACGTCTCCCATGTCGACACGGATGAATCTTTCAACCAACCTTCCTTTCAGGAGCACCATCACTGTCTTTTCCCTCGAAAAAGTCATCTTCCTGTCTTCCCCCCCACCTAGTGACCAGTTCCAAGGCTCTTGATGCCTTCCTCATGAGATCAGGGCTTGTGTTCGACTTCACCAAAAGCTGTCCGTCATCCACATAGGCTCTCGCGGAGATACCTTCCTCGAAAGGCAGCCGCAAAAACCCATCGAACAGAATGTTCCACAACAGAGGGCCCACCACAGACCCTTGGGGGCATCCTTTAGTGATGTTCTTGTTCACCTCTCCGTTGCCAGCTCTTAGTGTCACGGTTCTGCCTCGGAAGTAGTCCCTTACCAATCGGTAGATGTTGTTCGGACATCTCCATCTCCTCAAAACTCTCAGAATCTCTGGCCACCAGGCGGAATCGAAGGCTCCAGAAATATCCAGGAACAAGCCTACTACGTACTTTTCATCTGTCTCTTCTACTTCTCTTCTCATATCCAGAAGTGCGTCTACAGTTCCAACACTTTCCGTAAATCCATATTGCAGTGGATTTGCCCTATTTTCCCTATCCATCCATTCTTTCATCCTTTTCACTATGAATCTTTCGCCTAACTTTCCTAAGACAGGTAAGAGGGTAACTGGCCTGTACGATTTTACCTTACTTGGGTCCTTTTCCTCGCTCTTTAGAAAAACTTTGACGATTCCTTTTTTCCACACATCAGGATACCTGCCTTCTCTCAGCATCTTGTTGTACAGGTTCAACAGCGTCCCCTTGATCCTTCCAAACATTCTCTTTACTACTTCGTTCTTTATTCCATCCATTCCCGGCGCTTTCCTATCCTTCAGCAGTGCAACGCATGCATTTAGCTCTCCTTCAGTGAAATCTTCCTCATCTGTTCCAGTGCTTTCATCAGTCATCCTACTTCTGATTCTTGATTGTTCCTCTGTATCCTCCTCTTCCCTATCATCTGGCAGCAATCCTTGTATCGTTCTCTCTAGGATCTCTTGCACTGTCTCCGTCATTGTGCCGTCTTCTTTTTCCAGGCTAACCAGCACAGTATCCTTTTTCAGCTTCTCTGCAGCAATCTTATAGACCTTTCCCCACGGGTCACCATCTTCCTCCGCAATTAGCTTTTCCCACATATTCTTCTTTTGCTTCCTGATTCCCCAAACGTAATCTGTTCTTGACCTATCAAACGCTCTCCTATCATCTTCCCTTCCTGTCCTATTCCAGATCCTACTTTTCCTTCTCATCTTCACTCGTAATTCATTTAGCTCCTCTGTCCACCAGCTTCTTTGTTCCTACTTTCGCTTTTGGAAACTGCTCCTCCATCAGATTGCACGTCATTTCCGTAATCTTTTCCGCTTGAACTTCCGCTGTAGCCATTTCAATATCCATCGCTTGTATACCTCTTTGTAAGGCTTCATCAAATCTTGCCCAATTTACATTCCTTAAGCAGTATGACCCTTCTCTCTGTTCATTCTCATGTCTCCGATTAGTTTGATCCCTTCACAATTTCATTGTTATAAGCCTATGATCACTTAGCGTCTCTTCATGAACCACCCAATCCTCTATTCTTTCTGTAAGATCCCTCGTCGTAATCGTCACGTCAATGTTCGATTTTCCTCCCTGCGTGTTCTCAAAAGTCGTCCATCTACTAAATTTGTTCACCACGTGCAGATCCCAAGCAATTACAACATCTTCCACCTTCGACCCTCTCTCATCCGTTGAACCACTGAGCCACAGTCCCGATTTTGCATTTAAATCCCCTCCGCAAACAACTTCTTTATTTCCTTTCTTCCTTATTATATCAGCTAACCATGCCAAGTGACCTTCAATGGGTTCCGACGGCCTACAATAAAGACTGATCACGTGCATTGACTTTCCATTCTGCTCTAACCTAACACTAACACACGTTCCACTTGTTTCCTGAGCAACCATTATGGCGCCAATGGTATCATTCATCACAATAACTGCACTCCAAATATCTTCTCTTCCGCTCCTGTCATGAAATACTCTGCAACCAGCTATCTTCACCTTTCTCCCTACCGCGTATGGCTCTTGGACAAGAAGGACATCTAATTTTTCTTCTATACATCTTCTGAGTGCTTCATCTGTAGCAACTTTACCTCTCCCTAGATTCCATTGCCCAATTCTACAATCCATAATCTATTTTTTCATTTTGCCGTCTGACTGCCTTCTCATAGGCCGGATACTTCCTTGACCCAGCTTCATGCTTGCTATTTTCCTTCTTATCTCTTACGCAGTTTATACATCTAACCTTTTCCTTCTTACCCTTGTTGGGGCAGTCCTTATAGTCGTGCTCCCCAGCACAGTGGGAGCAAGCAGGGGTTTTACTCTTACAGTGCTTTGCCACATGTCCAAACTTCTGACACTTAAAACACCTAGCAACATCCACATAGTCTTTCACCCGACAACTTTGCCATTCTACGAAGATCCGCTCTTTCCTTCTAAGCCAGTTCCTCACCCGTACAGAACATTCCACCACAACATGACACCTTTTCCCTGTCGATCTTAAATCTTTATACCTATGTCTTACAGCAAACTCCTGCTTGAAATCCGCCTCAACAATTTGGCTCTCCCCCATGTTTCGGGAGAAAATCTCCTCCTTGACCTCATCTTCCGTCAGTTTAGCACTAACATCATAAATCATGATGAAAGGTTTTATCTTCTCCGGACGCTCTACTTTCAACCCTGCCTCTTTCAACGTCTCTTGCTTCATGAGATTTTGCACTCCATCCTCATTTTCTGCTTCAATAATCACACCATTCTTGATATTTATTAGCCTCTTAACTTTCAAGCCGATTTCAGAAGGCCGTACTAACTTTTTCAAGGTTTTAGTCACTTCTTCAGTCTCCAAGGTGTCATGCCGCACTATAATTTGTTTCGGTGCTTGGACTACGGGTCCTTTCATTCCAGTTACCCTTGGAACCATTGGGGATTTTGTTTTCAGCACTGCTAAGTAGCTCACTCCAGCCGCGCCTGGAACAACCTTGTCCTTCAGATTGTCCATTTCATGTCGCACGGTGGAGCTCACGATCTTTAAAAACTCTCTTCGTTCTTCCAACCTCGTTTCAATCCGGACTCTATCCTCTCTTGCCCTAATCAGCTCTTCCTGGAACCGGTTCAAGTACCTTCCAAACTTCTCTGTCTGAGGCTTTGTCACCATTTTTATGATGGTTGGCTGTTTGAACCATCCCTTCATCTTATCCAGTACCAAACTCAAGCAAACTAACGGGTCGTCTTCATCCTTGACCTTTTCTTCCTCATCCGATTCCAAATCCTCAGTCTTCCTGGCTTTCCTCCTTTTCTCTTTCTCCTTTTCCTCAGGGCTTCTATTCCTCTTCTTTTGCTTCTCCGCCTCGGACTCCGACTCCGCCATACTGCTGGTCCCCGATCGATAGCCTCCTCCCAACGCAGACGCGGACCCCCTGGAGCTACTCAACCTCCTCTCCTTCTCGTGTTTTTCCAGGAACTCCTTTTCCGCCGCTATCCTGTCCTCTTCAGCCTTTCTGGCTTCTTCTCTCCTAGCCTCATCCTCCTTCAATGTTCTCAATTGATCAGCCGACATCTTGATTTGCAATTAATGTAAAATATAAAAATCTTTTCAAAAGCTTCTCTTTGGTGTAGGTCAAACTGTAACCTGAAAAACTACATACAATTCATTAGTGATGGTTTTTTTGTGTTCCCCGGTTCATAGGAGTATTGCCAATCACTCCTGCGCCGTCCATCGACCGAGGCCCTACATTTCACCAATCAGGCCAAACCTCCTCGGACACCGATGCCCACCTATCACAGTCGCAGGCACCCGCATATGCCCATGGTTCTTGAGCCGATTTCTGACAATTTTGAAGCACCGCTTTCAGCGTGGCGAGGCTGCTTACTAACGGTGGCCCCCACTGTTGTCAATTTCACAGCAGTGGCTGCCATCAAGCTTAGGTCTGGAGTTGGCATGTGAAGGTATCCCCACTAGCGTCCCCCATTACCCCGACCAGAATGCAAGGGGAGGTCTGGTTCACAATGGTGACCAGCTCAGATTTAGGGCCGTTTGCCATGGGCAAGCCATGACGCCCCCGGACACCCAATCCGCCTTTGTGTCTTTTAAAGACCCCTTACACACCGCCTCTGTTCAACAGACCGCCACTTGATTTCCCTTGATTGTGCCAGGGGTAGGCAGGCACATTCTGGCAGTGAAGGTCGGGACTCGTGTGAAACGTTTTGTGAGCTTTTGTTTTTGATTTGTTTTTTTTTTGTTTTTTTTTTCGTTTCACACGTCAGGTCAAGACCTAGGATTTTTAGGTCAAGACCCGGGATGTCAGCCTAGCTATCAACAATCTATGGTTGATAGTACAAATCCATCCAACGTCCCTTAAACTTGGCTTGTAAAATACAGCCTAATCTCCTTAGGGGAGAAAAGGTTTGGGCTATTGCGACTCCTAGGAGCCGGGCCATGCGTTCGCCAACTCGCCAGGCCGGAATTTTGAATTGAGAGAGAGAGAGAGAGAGTGAGTGAGAGTGGTGAGAGGAGGGATGAGAGAGAGGGGGGAGAGAGATTGAGAGAGAGGCCGTAGCCCGGCCGCCACGCGAAGCTGATTTCGATTTCTGCGGGAAAATTCCAGTCTGGCTATTCTCCATAAGCGACTCGCTTCTTAAAGGGTTTGTATTAATTGTTTGAACTATGCAGCAACAAAATTCAACTTCTTTGTGTATCACGATTTCCATCTGTGATACACAATGGTCTAATTTGCACACCTCGAAGTCCACAAAACTGTTTAAAAATGCTTATATCTCGAAAACGGTTTGAGATACGGCAAAATGGTTGAAATTCTGGCACACATAGTGGGTGTCAACTTTTGGTGATAAACAATATTACAACATAAAAAGATCAAAAAGTCCAAAAAAATTTAACATTATTTTATATGGGTACAAATAAAAGTTATCACGAAAACGTTCAATGTCCAGACTGTTAACATATTTTCACACCTCAAAATTTTAACTTTATTTTATATCGGTTTGTAGTTGAGTGATGCAAAAAGAGTTGGTTGGATGTGGATTTAAAATGTTTATGGAGTTGAACTTTGTATAGGGATGTATAGACAAAAATCAGGGTTTTTGAAAAAGTGGTGGCTAAAAATGATCCCCGCGTTATTTTTATGGGAAATAACGCCCCAAGGGGGGCTTTTTGTCATAATCCAAATACTTAAAGCGATCTGATCATAATCGATGACTCATCCCCTAGTCATTTTAACGATTCGGGGAAGCATGAATCATAAAATTAACCCAAAACTAATAGAAATAATTGCGTTGACACTAGCACGAAGTGTCACCAACATGAACTAGACATGAAAAGCAAGCCACAGCAGATATATAGACCTAGATAGAATGAGCCGTATACTTGTGTTAGTTATATTATGGTAGTATAAAATTAATTTTTTTTTGTTTAGTTAGCGTAGTTTTAGCGTTTAGTTTCGTTAAGTTATCGTTCGTTTCGCAGCAGACCGACCTGTTTCAGCTCTCCGTATTGTTTTATTAGTGTTGTTTTCTAAATCCATCCATAATTCACTAACATAAAATAAAGTAGAATCATCCAATAAATTAGTTAAAACAGTTATTTACGCGGCTACATGGTATTACCATAGATTAAAAGAAGTATTACTGCGAAGCATTGACTATTGCGAGTCAATTTCTTTGACAGCGAGGAGAAGAAGAACGTATATTCCATCCAAACCAATTCCAATCTCAGTCTCACTCAGTCAGACTCAGTTCGAATTCTTTACAGTAACGGTTGAAAAGTCCATACTCCACCATGAGGTCAGGGCTACTTTGAGGTAAGTTGATCATTGATTTGTTTATTAAGTTGCTCTAAGAAATTTATGGAGTGTCTGAAAACAGTTGTTTATTTCTGATGTGAAAATATAAAATTATAATCTAGTCTTGTGTAAAAATTGGAACTTAGGGCGTAAAACGGGAGGTACATAACCTTAGACACTTTACCAGAGACCCTTTTCAATGTGTTTAAAACATATAGGTTAAAACTAAAACAAGTTTTAAATCATTCAATAGCCTATTATTACTCGTGTGATGTGTTAGCATACAAATTTCAATGTATGTAGTAGGCTATTTTCCTCAAAACTCTACAAGTTTTCCTGTAACTAGTCAGTGGCAAGTATTGGCAATAACCTGTTAACAGACTAAGCCTAGGCTACTGTAAAGTTCTAGGTTAGTTTTAAAAGATCAGTATTGGACCTTACCATTGAAGGTTCAACAGTAACATAGACAAAAAAATGATAAAGTTAACATACATCAATTTAGTTTTTAGAGCTGTAGTAACATATAATCCATACATAAAAGATTTATATTAGCATCATAGTTATAATATATTTCAAATGCATAATTGGAAATGTAAAAATAATTTATTAAAAATATATTAAAATAAATTTGTGGTTATATAAAAAATATATTTGAAATATATAATTAATACATTCAACACATAATCGTTGAATAAATTATTTATATAAAAAATATAGTAATAATATATTTCAAATACAACACTGGTAACGTAAAGACAACACACACACACACCCACACAGATTATATTCAACATATATTAGGAATACATTTTAAATATTTTCGGAATCTATTACAATTAGATATTAAATATATAGTGACATATATATTTGAAATATATTTCAAATATAGCATTTATGGGACAGAGAAATATATTGCAATATATTTTGTAATATATAAGTAATATATTTGAAATATATTAAAGTCGTAGTTGAATATATAAATAGTATAATTGTAATATATTTTAAAAATATTTTAAATGTATACCAAAAAGAGTTTAAATACATACCAAATATATTTGAAATATAATTTGAAATATATAAAAATATATTTGAACTTTATTAAGAATATATTTGAGATATATTTCAAATATATATTAAAAATATACTAGGCAAATATTTAAAATACATTTTAGTTACATTAATAATGCATTTTTAATGTATTTCATATAAATTAATAGTTTATTTTAAGAGTATAACTAAAATTTTTCTAATATATTTGGAATATATTACAACTATACTAATTATATATTTGACTATCCACTTTAATATATTTCAAATATATTAGTTATATATTACAAAATATATTGCAATATATTTCTCTGTCCCATAAATGCTATATTTCAAATATATTTAAAATATATGTGCCACAATATATTTGAAATGCATTTGAAATACAATTTTTTGTTATATATTTGAAATATATTTTTTTAAGTAAGCCCACTTTGTCCGAAAACTGTAGGAAATAGTTATTTTCCTACGGTCACTCGACAAAGTTTGCTTCCTTGTACTGTTTATAGTACAGAAAGCTGCTAATTGCTGCATATTTATACTATGCCGTACGGTTTATACTTTGTCGTACGGTTTATACTTTGCCGCACATCAGTATTCCAACGAAACAACACAAAACAGCGTGGTTCTATTATGCACATAATCCGTGTACGCTTGGAAATAGGTTGGCAACACTTAAAGATAATAATACTATGAGCAGCTGATTGACTATTATAACTACGATTTAACCTGTCATTTCGTGTTTATAGTTTATGTTCTCTTTTCGGTATTTCTGAACTTACCTTTTACACGTTTTTTAAACATTCCTACGATCTTAATAAACCAGAAAATAACTTTAAAGCATTTTTTTAGGCTCGGAAACCACTTGAAATTACAAAAACATACGGAACTATATTCTCAAAACGCGGAGCACATTTCTTGCCGAGGAAATATAGCGGAGTGATACGGACCGGGTACTACTTTCTCTAGGGCACCTATTTGTGTTGCCAACTGAACCTAAAAACGTGTTGTATAGTGTTTGAAAGACTAATTATTTATATGCTTTATAGTAACTGAAGGAAAAATATAATGTGTAACACGAGTGCATAAGGCATTTGCTGCACTCGAGATCATTCCGCACTCGCCTGCGGCTCGTGCGTAAACATTGCTCTCGTATGCAGCAAAGTGCCACTTTTCACACTAGTTACACAAATAACTATTCAGCTGGCAACACAAATAGGTGCCCTAGAGAAAGTAGTACCCGGTCCGTATCACTCCGCTATTTTACCTCCGCAAGAAATTTGCTCCGCGTTTTGAGAATATAGTTCCGTATGTTTTTGTAATTTGAAGTGGTTTCCGCGCCTAAAAAAATGCTTTAAAGGTATTTTATTGTTTATTAAGATCGTAGGAATGTATTAAAAACGTTTAAAAGAAAAGTCCTGAAAGTTCAGAAATACCGAAACTATAAACACGAAATGACAGGTTAAATCGTACTTATAATAGTCAATCAGCTGCTCATAGTATTATTATCTTTAAGTGTTGCAAACCTATTTCCAAGCGTACACGGATTACGTGCATAATAGAACCACGCTGTTTTGTGTTGTTTCGTTGGAATCCTGATGTGCGGCAAAGTATAAACCATACGACAAAGTATAAACCGTATGGCAAAGTATAAATATGCAGCAATTAACAGCTTTCTGTACTATAAACAGTACAAGGAAGCCAACTTTGTCGGGTGACTGTAGGGAAAAAAATTATTTACCTTAATATATTTTTAGAATAATTGTAGGCTGTGTAGTTTAGTTGATAAGTTCCAAACTGCTAACGTGAATCATAAATAAAAATATTAGTCTCAAAACATGTCTTACGTTCAACAATTTTAGGTAACCTGCTCATCAAACATTTATCTGGCCTCAATAAAAATTAAAAATACATTTTAAGATTTACGATTAGGCCTTCTTTTATCGGAATTTAGATTGAAGATTCTCTAAGTGTACATATATTATTTATAAGTGTGGTTTGACGTATTTTTGTACTTTCAAGTACTTCCAGATTGGAGATTCAGAATCTACTACACGTATGGCATATGAATCCATTCAGATTAATATTATTATAATTTGCTAACAATAATTTTGAAAATTAAATTTTTTTTAATATCTAAAGCTGCAACTATAACACCTATAACATCTATCCTGTGATCTATCTGTGTGATCTATATATAAAATTTATCCCAGTAAAGAATGCAAAGCTTTTTGTTCAAAAGGAAGTGATAATTTGTCAATGTTATATGAAATACTATAATAAATTAGTCTTGAGGGCAGCTTTATGATGAACTTTCTTGACCGATAAACTTTAGAGACATTGTCAAACTCTTGTCTTCCCTAATCCTGGTATTAAGCCTAATTGCTTGATCAGAGGTTTACCTCAATTACTCTATTGGTTAACCAGATAGTCACTATACTTGATTTGAACGAAAAAATATGTTGCTTTTGCTGTCAGACGACAACCAAACATGCACGTTGAACATTTTATGTTAATCTGAATTGTAAGTTTTAGCAGATTTTGGTGTTAGTACTAAATCGAACAAGTTGTTAGCAACCTTAATTAAAACTGCTACTGGAATATTAAAAAGACCGATTGCAAAGTTGAGTCATCTACCAATGGCATAGCAAGCTGATATCCATTTTTGTGCGGGAGAATGGTATAAGAAAACAAAATAGCATGTGTTTTATAACTTTAATGACTAATATGATAACTTGTAAAAGGCAAAATGAAAAGTGGTTAGAGACACAACTTGAGCAAAAAGTAGTAGTGGCTGGCTTTACCTTTAGCATGTAGACAAGTGGACTTTGTCCTCTTCCGTTGGTTATATAATATATATATATACAGGGTGTCCGGTCATAAGTGTTAAACAATAAAATTTTGCATCAAACTACATGGTAATGGTGACATAATGACGCACATTTGAGGTTCCCAACCAAGATGGTAGGGCAAAGAAAAGATATTGTGAAGAATAATACATTAAGTGCAGGCAAAGAAAAATTTGGTTTTTTTTCTCGCATGCAACGTTTTTTTTATAACTATTAAGCTAAGAAAAGAAACATATAGTTGTAAAATGTGTTTGTGATAAAGTTACGGTTATCGTATATTTTTCATATTTCAGATAAGATTTCAATTAACTCCCGGAAGTTCGGTTGTGGCTATACCAAAACTACCCGAAATGGATTGGACGTGGTCGACGTGGAGGAAGTGTGACATGGCCTCCTCGATCTCCAGACTTGAGCCCGTTAGATTTTTTTGTCTGGGGTTGCATGAAAGGTCTAGTTTACTCAACTTTTGTAAACTCTGAAGTTGAGTTACGGGAGAGAATCTTTGAGGCTGCTAGGGAAAGTAAGGGAAAAATTGACGTATGAGGTCACAGTTGGCGCAATCCGCAAGCGAGCTAGGGCCTGCTTGCGGGAAAACGGAGGGCACTTTACACCCAAACTGTGATTCCACCTTAGTAAAAGTTGTGCTTCAGACGAAGTATGTCATTGATTTGATTTTTATTGTGTGTTTTTACTAACGTATTGTGGGGTTAAGTCCAAACAAAAACTCTTTAGTTTGATGAAAGTGTAGTCTGGTCAATCATAAATTACACAAACCCTCATCATCAGTGGCCGGCACATAAAATAGTAAGTAAAATTAATTAATTTTTACAATATCTGTTTTTGTTTAACCGTGATTTTTCACAATAGTTCGAAAAATTTCACCATAGATTTGACAGTAGATAAATGTAGTTATACATCATTGTAAAGCCCTTTAAATAAGGAAGTTTTTAGTAATATTTGTTTAACCCAGCGGAACTCGGCAACCGAGAAATAAATTGCTGAATGTTATTTAAATTTTCGTCGATATTAAAAATAAATCTTTAATGAAGAAATGTAAATAAAATATTTTTCCGTACCCCAACGATTATGTGTTATATCTATTTAAAATGTTGTGAGGATTATGAAAATGACATTTAAATGAACAATTAGTGAATTTTTAACAGAGTAATATTACCTTTTTTATAACAACTACAATATTTTTTGGAAAACCTTAATTAATTTGTTATTCCCTAACGGTTGAGGTTGGGAACCTCAAATGTGCGTCATTATGTCGCCATTACCATGTAGTTTGATGCAAAATTTTATTTAACACATATGACCGGACACCCTGTATATAAAACCATCACCACCAAGCAGAAGCTTATTTATCATCAATGTCGGATACATACGTCAATATGCACTTTACAATACTATTATTGCCAATACTACGCACAATAATATGTAGTTTTAAAATTATTATTAGTATATAAAACAGTAAAGCGATGAATGAAGGGATGTATTGTTTACTATCAGTTATAGTCTCTTGAACATGTTTCATCATGAAAATATTGTCGATCAGTTATCGGATCTTGCGATATTGTCCAATAAATCACATATCATGTCCTCAGCACTCGCCATCCATCCGTGACTGACGGATTACAGGATCAGGGCGAAGAACGATAGGTTACTGAATCAGAACAGATTTTACCTTAAGTGATTTATAGTTCAGTACCTTCCTAAGTACTATAAAACACAACTGTCGGTTGATTGTGCAGTAACAACAAATCGATAAATATTCAAATGTTGTGCATAAGGCATTAACATAGTTTGTCGACAGTAAATATTTTACAACACATGATTCTTCGTTTGGATTTATACTTGTGCGTAAAACAAGTATACATAATAACTTGTCTTACAGAAAGTTACAAAAAGTAGTGCTATCGAATTTTATAAAACTGGACTCAATGACACTTTAAATTTAGTTAAAGATATTTTACAGGTTATTATGACAGTAAGTTCTGAAAATGAACTCGTATGGTCTGTTATAAGATCGTATGTTTATTGATGAGATCAGAATAAAACATCTCGTATATTTTTTTAGACTAGTTTGTCTGGTAAAAAATAGCAAACGAGGTTGTTATGAAATTTAACGTGAGCGGGAAAGTAAGGGCGTAGAGGTTTATCTGTATTTTTATAAAACGTTTGTCACTTTAAACAAGCTATACTGTGTAAATTGCAAAAAGGGGTGGTTCGATATCTGAATAAACACTAAATCAACAGTTTAATTGAGTTGAAGCACAAATGAAATCAGAGGAGTTAGTCAACAATCCTCACACAATGTAACCAGCGAGAAAGCTGCAGAAATCAGTTTTATATACAATAAATATTAATTTAAAACATAAAAATCCTGAGTATATTACTATTTAAGTATACTTAAACAGTTAACTATATGATTACCATGTCCAAATCCTAATTATGTACCGTTTTCATGTGGTTTTGAACTGGTAAATTAACAGTTTTAGACTTCAATATAGACAATACGCGTGCAAGATGTTCTAATTTGTAGTTTGTATGAAGGCTGTGTAAACCACTTAACAGAATGTCAACATCATTAATCATGCCAGCCTGTTCTGTTCTTGTAATAAAACATTAATTCAACTAAATCGGAACACTTCATGTATTCAACCGTGTGTGATTATTGGAAAAACAATTGCAGTTTAGCTATTAAATTATAATTAATATTAAGTGTGGTTCACGTTTTGTTAATTTAGATTCATTTAACTTTATCCTTTTAACATGATTCGTGTTTGAAAATATAAGTTTTAGTTTATCACGCTTATTATTCGTTTAGTATGGTAATACAAATTGTACTCGTTATACAGTTTTTCTACTACTTGAATGACAGTGGATTGAATAGCACTGTTTAACTCTAATTGCATGATTTATTTTGAGGCTACATACAAATACAGTATATCAAGTTACATTTGTTTGTTTGTCTCAGTATGAGGTTGCCAGGGTGACAGTGATCCCTGCACACCTCAGGCCAATATTGCAGAAACAATCCCTGGAATTGACTAAATAAATAGCCTATACTTACGTATATAATAAAATCTAAGTTTTCTCATTGACTTATCTTTTGTACTTATAAAATTTACTACATAATATAGGTGACTTTATTAGACAGTAACTTCTTTTTGAAGGAATAACAGTAAAACAAGCCACCTTCTAACTAATCCATCTGTACATTCAATTATATTTTGAGCTAATAATGCCTTAACATTTGAAAATAACATTATTAACATTGTATTACTTGGCAATAAGGCATCGGCGTAATCATATATGTTTATTTGGTTTAGTTTATTCAAGTCATTTGACTATATTGGAAAAGACCTAACTCGACTCGATAGTTATTTGTGCAACTTGTGAGCAATTGACTCACTCGAGAGTAATACTTACTCACGATCCGTAGGCGAGTGAGGAATGGTTTCTCGAGTGAGGCAATTGCACTTTGCACTCGAGTTGCACATTATATTTTTCCTACAGATACCATAAAACAAATAAATTGGTAAAGAAACGTAACATATTTTTACACAGAAATGAACTTTTAATACGACATTTAATGAGACAACAGTACAACAGCTGACCAGCTGATTTACAGCCAGTGCTGCCAACGTATTTCGCGCGCATACAGCTTTGTCTGCATGTTACGCGCTCCCTATTTCGTGCCTTCACGTTGCAAATCTGGAGTGAGACAAAGTAATTAGAGTGAGACAATGTTAACATTGTCTCACTGATGAGCGAATTGGCCACTTTGCTTTCTCAAATCAGTGAGAAAACATGTACATTGTAATGTAGGAAAAGGTATTTTTCCACAAATTAAATACATTTCACAATGCAAAAAAATATTACTGTATTAGCAATATCTCCCAATAATGATAATGTCTCCCAATAGGTTGTCAACAACCCATATAAATAAACATCATAGTTCAGAAAATGTTCAATACCTTTTGAACCTAATTCGTATAACTTCTGGTTTGTGAGCTGAGATAATGGGTTAATTTAATTCAGTACATTTACTTACAATTTTAAAGAAGTATAATGAATGTTAAAATTTATCTTTAAAGTTTCCTTTGCAAAATAATATGAAAGTAAGAGTTAATATAAATGAATTATAAATGATACACCATTAACTCCACACTTACACTGTTTACCTGGCTCCTCTTAATATCTGTATCATCTACATATAATATTACTATATAGTATATGGAAAGCTCCCTTTAGAAAGTAATTACGACCTTAAAGGGCAACTTATGAAATAATGGATAGTTTTGAGCAAGGTTTCACGTCATGACGAACATTTCAAGTATATGGTTTATGGGGGTGTGACTTTTATTTTTCTCAAAAGTTCATGGGTACTTTGGGATTTATATATGGATAATCGTTCAATCACAATTTAAGTAAAAATTATCAACTGTATTTACAGTACAAAATTATAACACAGTAATATGAGCATGCTTTTAAAACAGCTGGTTAACTTTACCAGCTATTTATCTTACTAATATTATAAATGTGAAAGTTTGTGTGTTTGATTGTTTGTTTGTTTGAAGTTCAATCACGCATTAACTACTGGACGGATTGGGCTGAAATGTTGCATGATGATAGCTCACATTCCCGATTAACATATAGATATATTATTATTTAAAAAACACTTTCGGGCTCCGCCCCAGTGGCTCTTTAGTTCCCCATGTTAACCTTATGAGTATTCATATTTTAAAGGGAATTAAAGAATTTAGTCAGCTGTTTCAACTAAAAGTTTTTGTTCTATCATATACAAAAGCATTAAAGTTATAAGATTTACCAATAGCTTTATAGATAGCACTATAAAATGTAATAGCACTATTAGCAGATAGCACTATTATTTTTGCATTTATGAAAAAAGCTAATTTGAACCAAGCAGTAACAAAAAACTGTGATACACATTGAGACCTGTCAATGTAGGTTTGTTTACAGTTAAGTATATTAATATTCTTGACTTCATGAATAATTTGTGATATTCTGCGAATTTTTAAAAATTTTACTTTCACTTTTGTTTAGGTGAAGTGGTAGAACATTATGGCTATGGTAGATGTGTAATACTATAAATATACCGTGAATTTAAAGAAGCAAATTTTATTAAACTGTATCCTCCCCCATTGTAAACGCAAAGCTTGAGTATAAAGCCTGGTTTACACGGGTAGAGTTACTAGTAGAGTCACTTTCTTGTTCACTCTACCGGTTTACAGAAACCGACCGTTCACTCACAGTAGAGTGTTGATGATAGTGTGCCTCACTGTTCCTGTTGGTGATAGGTTTTTAAATTCTTCAAAATGAGCATTGTTGTGAAGAAAATACAAATACAAATACAATAATATTCACACAGAACACGCCTGGACACACGAAAGTCAACGATACAAGTCTCAAATACAGCTCAAGACAGCTTCACTCTACTGGAAACTCTACTCTACTACTGACTTAATCACGTTTACACGGGTATAGTTTGCAGGAAAGTGAAAATTTGGGCGGTAGTGGGGGAAGTAGAGTAGAGCTACTATGCCACATGTTTCAAGTAACTCTACTCTACCACCTACTATCTACTATACTAGCTAATAGGCACTAGTGAGTGTTTACACGGTTAGAGTTACTGCTATACCAGCTGATCAGCTGGTGTTTATTTTCTAATGTTTGTTTATGTTTGTATTTTACAGTTTAGTTTCTGTTTACACCTTTAGTAAAATAAGTTACTTAAATTATTATAATCTATTCTTTATTTAAACACAACAAATGGCGACGCGTGATGAAAAAATAATATCAGAAGACTGAAACATAAAAGAGGAGCACTAAAGGGCCAGATTACAAGAACCTATTAAAAAGCAAGGGTTCATCAGTCTATGATGCTCCTGGCAGATTAACTGTTGCAGAGGAAGCTTGGCATAAATTCATCTCCCTACACGAAGATATTTTACAAATAGAAGATGAAGATGATTTTGAACAAGAAGAAGATTACAGGGCTGATGTAGAAAAGGTATATTTAGAGATAAGAGCATTGTTGCAGCAATTTTTTTCCGAACAAATCTACAGATGAACACACAACTTCTACATGGTGTCCCGGAACTCTCTACCAATATTTTAGGGCATTGTTCCTGGGTAGTTAACATACCTAAATATCATATTTAAATTGTCCGGAAGTCCTTAGTTACTCACACAGCTGCCATTTTGTTTTTTAAGTTATTTTTTTCTAAGGAATGGTTAAACATACGAAGTTGAAACTTTGCACAAACATTTATGACAACTAGACAAAGCTACCAAAAAATTATGAAGATTTTTAAAATTCATAAAACAAAATGGCGGCCATTTAAAATTTTGTTTCTTAAATAACTCGAAAACCGTTGATTTAACAAAAATTTTACCAGAATACCTTTTTTATGACAATTTCATTAAAAATCGATTGACACAAGGTGGTTTTATTGACACCAATCATGGTTTCTACCAGAAGAAATGGTGGAGGAGTTCAACCGACAAACTTCGTGTTCGCGTATTAATTATACAGATTAATTAATTAATCTGAATATCAATTCGTCTAATCCCCTCAAAGGACTATTTTAGTCAAAATAAATGTTAATTGCACTGAACACTAATTTAATCATAATATAAACTAGAGATAATTCTACTTTTTAGTCACTTGAACACACTGTGGTGTTTAAGGAGACATTACCTTGGTTCTGAGAACAGACAAAGGGCAATACATATTTGACAGTAACACAGGATTTAATTACCCGGTTCCTTTGAAAGTCTAATTTAACTTTTACCGACAGGCAGCATACGTTCTATCTAATGATGCCTTCATTATCACAACCTACCGAATGCGTGCTTGGTTTTTTAGCAATTATTTTAGTTTATTTATCTTAGTTAATATTAATTTTATTTCAATAATTTGTAGGCTATTTTTGAACTACTGCATTTTATAAACAATTACGTCTGAATATTTTACTTCAATTAAATATTTTACTTCTTAGGTACCTACATGTTCGTGGTAATAACAATCCACAAATTATTATGGCTTCAACCTGTTGCTCTCAGACAGTTTCAATAAAACATTGTTAGAGTTTTTTCAGAAAATATTTAAACCTTGTTAAACTAAAATAAGAATAATGTTTATATTCACTTTTTGTAAGGCCTATTGACTACGGATTTGCCACAAACAGTTCTGAGGTGGTTGATCTAGGCCTACAGTAGATTCGAATTATGTCTGATCGTTTTATCCACGTATCTACCGACTTACAGCTAAGAGCGATAATTTTTATATTTCTAAGAAATACTGTAATCGTATATTTTACTGCCAAATTATGTAGTGTGGGCAAGACTAGGCATTCTATACACAGCCTGAAGCTTTTATGCAACATGGATTTTTCATTTTCAAAAATTTAAAGATTGTGCCACTGTTTAGAAGGTGAATGTACACTGTACCTTGATGATTACTCACTAGTGTACCCGTTACTAGAAATCGGTCAATTGTTAAGACTTCCAGAAGTTATTTCAAAACGAAGTGAATTAAAAAATAGATTTTAATACTTTTAGAGTGGTTTATTTGATCCAATCAATTAATTATTAATTATAATCTGGAATTAACCATTCTGTCAATAAAAGCTCTTTTAAAACAAAATGCAGGCTATTGTAATAGTATTTTATCACTAGGGATAAAGTTACTCTTTTTGACCCTAGCTCAGGTATAGGAGAAAAATGAGCGAGGGTTGAAATACAGGGTTAGTAAAAAGTGTGGAGACCCCTTGTTATTTTTTTAACAGCCCATACTAGAAAAACTAAACTCGGCACACCATTATGGCATGTTATGAAGTACTTTTTGGGCATAACCGCCACTTGGTGTTCATCTCAACTCAAATATTTCAAATACAAAGACCCATCGAGTGACCCCTCCTTTTGAAGGTCCTGGTAAAAGAAAATCAACAACGCATATTAGAGGTCTCTATCTCAGTTCAGTAAAAAATGGCAGCCAATTGAAATTCTCATAAGTTCCCAAACCCAAAATGGGTGATTTTAGGGGAAACTCAAAAATTTTTAATGATAATCCCCATCGAGTGACCCCTCATTTTAAAGGTCATTATAAAAGAAAACTAACAACGAAAAATATAGGTCTCTATCTAGACACAGTAAAATATGGCAGCCAATTGAATGTAAAATTGCAAGTTACTACCGATTTCTAAAGATTTCAATCAGCTTCCATTTTTTACTGGATTGAGATAGAAACCTCTAGTTTGCGTTGTTAGTTTTCTTTTACCAGGACCTTCAAAATGAGGGGTCACTTGATGGGGCTTATCATTTAAAACTTTTGAGTTTCCCCCAAAATCCCCCATTTTGGGTTTGGTAAGCAAGTGTCTATTAGGCTTAAAAAGTACTTCATAACATGCCAAAAAAGTGTGTAGAGTTTAGCTTTCCTAGTGCGAGCCGCTACAAAATTTATAGGGGTCTCCAGACTTGGAAAGCTGTAAGTTAAATTTAACTTCTGAGAATTTCAATTGGCTGCCATCTTTTACTGGATTGAGATAAAGACCTCTAGTTTGCGTTGTTGGTCTTCTTTTATCAGGACCTTCAAAATGAGGGGTCACTCAATGGGTCTTTGTTTTTGAAATTTTTAAGTTTCCCCCAAAATCCCCCATTTTGGGGATGTACACCAAGTGACGGTTATGCCCAAAAAGTACTTCATAAGATGTCATAAAGGTGTGCCGAGTTTAGTTTTTCTAGTAAGGGCCGTTAAAAAAATAATAGGGGGTCTCCACACTTTTTACTAGCCCTGTATAATATTCCGTATCTAGTGCCAAAAATGAGGTTTTGCTGTCTTGAGAAAAACGATCGAGAGCTGCAAAACCATTTCTGTCCGTGGTACAAATTCTATTTTTCACCACACTATACCCTATAACAACTATTCACCACAATAATAATGCACAACAACAGTTAACATAACTACCCACACCTTGAAGGTTATGTGAAGAAATAATTTAAAGAATCAGCAAAAAAAAATATAAATAGTTGCTAGGCAGCAGTGACAACAAAACAACTCTATTGCAATGCTATGGATACTTATTGAGTATTTAAAATGCATTAATGTTTTAAGAAAATAAGCAAACAGATGATTTTTGGCCTTAGGGATGTGAAAACCTGCTCGGCCCCCAAATGACGATGACAGCTGGGATGGACAGCGATACGTAGCTTTCGGCTTCTAATAAACGTTTGTGAAACGGCTAAACATCGTAGTGTGGTGAAAAGAAACTCTTGCCCGTGTGATGAACTAAATTCTTAGTCATATTACACCATTATTTGAACAAACTATGTTAGAAAACTGAAATGGTTTTCATTTAAATATAATCTCTCAAAACTACTTCTTTCAATTGAATTTGCTAATTGAAACAAGCAGCTGTTTTAGTAAGCGATTCAATCGTTTCGTCTATTGCGATTGTGTTAAGCCGCGTTTACACCGGAGTTTGAAACACGAGTTGCAAACAGAAATTGCAAACATCTCTAAAAACGCCCATTTTCAGACGAAACTTTTCGCTGTTGCAAACAGTTTTTCGGTGTTTGCAACAGAAATTTGTGTTTCCACTTAAAGTCGGTAAAGATCAAAGGCAGTTGCAAACTCTTTGTTTGCAACACTAGTTTCGGTCACTATGAGCCGATGAAACACAAAACAGAAACATTTCTCCGCCATCCCCTACGCTACCACCTGTCTCTTTCACGTGATCACTCGCACCACCCTGTATCTCGACTCAGTACCCTGTCTGGACGGCTACCTCGTTATTGTTGTGACTTATCTCGTATCGTGCGTGTTGTGAGTGATGATCTACTGAGTGAGATGGAGTGAAGAGATTACAATATTATTAAGTTAATTAGCTTTTATAGAGAACATGAAGTGCTTTGGAATCAAACTATTTCTGACTATAAAAACAAAAACAAGAAAAACTATGCGTGGAATGACATTTCACGGGAAATTAACTTAAGCAAGGCAGAGGTCCAAAATAGGATGAGGAACCTCATAATTCAATTTAACAGAGAATCTAAAAAGGGCAATAAGTCTGGATCGGGGGCCAACGATGTTTCCCATCGTTGGTTATCCACCAAGTGGGAGTTTTTTTTATCAATCAATGATATTTCAATCAAGGTCGAAATTATTTCAAACATTTTCATGAAACATGGAAACAAAACCATGAAATAAAAATTGCAAACATTTATTTGAAACTACTGTTTGCAACTGGTGTTTGCAATAAAAGTTTGCAACTTTTTGTTTGAAACTCCGGTGTAAACGCGGCTTTAGTGTACATTATACTATCCATATGTCGAAATATTTACAATAAGGCAACAATTGTTTACTATCGATTAAACAATCGATACGTACTTTTGATACATGCAACTGTTTACAATCTAAATTTACAACTGAAATTATAACAGCTGTTACGATTTTTACTCCCTAGAAAGTAAAAATGCTACTTTATACCCGCAACGCATGAATTAAAAACGGCTGTTTGTGCTGCAGTGTAACGAAATTGCATATTTCGTATCTAGGACCAAAAATTAGGTAGTCTCGACTTCTAAAAAATTGTATTTACCTTTTTCCTACAGCTCAATGAGTTGTAACTTCCGTTACGGCCGTTTCGGCATTAACATGACATCATCAGACGTCTTCGGCTGAAGTAGCGTCGTCACAGTAGAAACACATAACACGGATACGAACACATTTTACGAATAGAAATATACAAAAATAAAACTAAGGCCTGTCGCACACACGTTACCGGTTGACATGATCAGAGCTAGATGCCGACTAGAGGTTAATCCTGCATCGTTGTTGGTGTGGCGGTGTTATCAGCTGACCTTTGTACACCTGCCTTTGGTCTATTATTGTCCTGGTTTAAAATACTGTTGAATATGAAGTGCGATTTATATTGCAGTTTCTCATTTAAAATTGTGTCATCTAAACCATTTTCTTTAAAAGCTCTGTAAATTTCATTTTCTTCGAGTGTTTCCAGTTTATTTCCTTTCTTGCTTGTAGGGAGTATCTCTAGGCCATTGTTCAGATCGTACATGTTATGATTTTCGTCAACCAGGTGTTGTGCAAAAGAGGATTTTTGTTTGTCGGTTCTTGGGCATGGATGATGTTCTCTGTATCTAGTTCCGAATGTCCGTCCAGTTTTTCCTATGTAAAAGCTTGGGCAACTTGCACATTTTATTTTGTACACACCCAACTTCTCACTTTTATCAATTATACTATCCGACACATTTAATTTGTTAATTGTCTTGTTGTTTGTCTTAAACGCTAATTCAATACCATGCTTCTTCAACTCTATTGTAAGTGTATACTGAATTGAGTTTGAGTATTCTACACACACATACTTCTTCTTTTGTTGTTGAACATCTCCAGATTTTTTATCATTATTATTTGTTTTCTTTCTTAATAATCTGTCAAACATATTTTTGTCGTAACCATTTGATGATGCTATGTGCTTGATGATATTTAGTTCTTTATTATAATATTCGTCTGACATTGGAACATTTAATAGTCTATATAACATACTATTATACGCGGCGTACTTCTGTGATGGAGGATGGTAAGATGTGTTGTGGATAATTTGGTTTGATGTGGTTGGCTTACGATAAATGCTGAACTCTAATTTATTATCAGATTTT
Organism: Macrosteles quadrilineatus; assembly: GCF_028750875.1. Classification (NCBI taxonomy): domain Eukaryota; kingdom Metazoa; phylum Arthropoda; class Insecta; order Hemiptera; family Cicadellidae; genus Macrosteles; species Macrosteles quadrilineatus. Next base: position 3,556,906 of record NW_026542608.1, read on the forward strand.
TCTATCGTCAAGTCTAGAAAATCTATTTCGTTGGATTCCTCTATTTCCATGGTGAATTTCAAATTTGAGGAAATGCTGTTCAAATATTTGTGTAATACGTCAAGTTGTCGGACATTACCATTAAACAAAAGAATAGTGTCGTCTACGTATCGGTGGTACTGCAATATTTTTTGTCTCTGTTGTTGTGATCTGATAGTATGAATTCATTTTCAATATAATTCAAGCAAATGTCGGCAAGTATGCAAGATAGAGGGGAGCCCATTGCTAGGCCCTCGGACTGCGAGTAGTATTTTCCCTCAAACTTAAAATAATTCTGCTGTAGTACTTCTTTTAAAAGGGCTAAAAATTCACTGATTGCCTCTAGCAACATATTTGAGTTAGAAGTCAGGTGAGTTTGGACTAATTCTAAAGTTTTCTCAACCGGTACATTAGTGTAAAACTAACGATGTCAAATGACACCAGTAAGTCATGCTTTCTTACGTTTAAATTCTTAGTTTTGCCAATAAAATCATATGAGTTATTAAGCTAAAATTATTCAGGAATTGAATCTTATATCTTAAAATTTGGTAGAGCTTTTTAGCGAGTGTGTGGTGCAGAGGTTTGGTCCACCAACGGTCTTATTGGGACGCCCTCCTTGTGTACTTTAGGCAATCCTCGCAACACTGGTGCAGTGGGGTTGGTAACCATCAGGCGCTTTATTTCCTCATCACTAAAAAGTATCTTACTATTATTTACGAGTTTTCTAAATTTCTTTTGGTACACTTTTGTATCCGAAACGGCCGTAACGGAAGTTACAACTTATTGAGCTGTATACATAAGGTAAATATAATTTTTTTAGTTACATCACAGCTCAGGGGCTAAAAATATGGATTTTAAAGTCTCGACTTCGTCTCGAACTTCAAAAATGATCTCGAGTCAGCAAAACCTTTCGGCCCGTGGTACGAACGCTTTTTTTCACCACACTTAACAAAGTTGAGAAAATATAATGCAATATACACACTAACACTCAGCACAACTACAACTTTAAGATTATATGAAGAGATATTTATAGGAATCAGTAGCAGTAGGCCTTCACCCCACAATGTAAATAAAACCATGTGATTGAAATTACTTTTTTATATTGATATTTCGTCTCCAGCATTGCAACCCATGAGGCCCATGTTAATTTTTGTAATTTTAAATTCATTGTTTGTACTTATTTTTAAACCAATTTTAATTAATAAAGGGACTATGCACATCCACTGGAAAATATTTTTCTAACACTGTGTGTAGATTTTCCCTGCGATGCACACGAGCTGAGAAAAAAGGTTTTCAAGAAACATGCTTGCCTATTAATATAATAGATTATTAATTGTTTAAGCGATTTTTTAAATCAAAATTGTGAAAATTAGATAGCTCGCAGGATGATAGGAGATTGCTCAAATCAAAGGTCTTGGTCCCAAGGGTCGGGAAAAATAGCAGATTATGTCGAAATCAGCCAACAAATTATAAATAAATAAAAATATCTTCCATTTAAAATTCATAGAGATAGAGAAACGCCAGCTTTGCTTACATTAAACACGTGATTACAAATGTATTAGAATTGTTATTCTACTTTTAATTGTGTTAATTGTGTCGATAGAGTGTGTGGGGTTTGTTAACTAATCAACATATAATTTAGATAAATTCAGCTTTCACTTAAGTGATCTAAAAATTATTAACTTGCAATTTTTAGAGCTGCTGCGTGTCATAGATGACTTGGTAAAATGAATTATCTTTCAAGCAACTGTGCATGGCAGGGGACTTATGTCCCTACACTCCACTGGTCTATATATATATAATATGCTAAGCAGATTTTTGTTCTTCATATAATCCTCCAAAAGAAGAGAAACCAGTTAACACAGTAACAATAACTCCTATGACGTACTGTATAAGAAATATGTTATTCATTGAATGATCAACCATATTTTGTAACTAACGCAATATACATTATTGTTTTTACGATTATTTATTAGTCATTAAACAATGTTAAATGCTATTTTTTTTTTTATTTCACTCTATTCATCTAAGTTTGATGAATTAGCCTTCAAGCAATCGTCGATTTCGACGGGTTTCACCTAGTATACATTAATGTTTTAAGTGGTTAGAGCACGGGACCTCAGTGTTTGAGGTCTCGGGTTCAAATCATCAATGGATGTTATCTAAATAATAATGCCGCACACCCCTAGGTCTAGCCTGAAGTAATGTGAAAAACAAGCCCGGGCTCGTGCCTAGCGACTTAGGACAAAAAAGTTTTAAGTAAATGAGCGAACGGCTGATTTTTGGCCCTAGGGCCGCAAAAACCTGCCGTTTCCCCAAATGAGTATGACAGCTGGGATGGACAATTGGACAGCAATACTTAGCTTTCAGTCTCCAATTAACGTTTGTAAAATGGCTAAAACATCGTAGAGTGGAAAAATATCATATTCCGTACATAGGGCAAAAAATGATGTTTTGCTGGCGATCAAGAGCTGCAAAACCATTTGAGCCCGTGGTAGAACACTATTTATCCCCACACTATACACAATTGAGAAAATATAAACAATAAATGCACTCTAATAGTCAACACAACTAAACCGTAAGGTTGCGAAGAGAAATATTTTTTAAGGAATCAGGAGAAAATAATAAGTTTCAAGGCAGCGCAATAAAACAAGTCAATGCAATACACTTCTTCTGTATTCAATATACATATATATACATATTTGTTTAGTAAATAAGCGAGCAACTCGGCCCTACGAGGGTTTGGGTGTAGGTGCCACCCTGGCTACGGGACGGACGTATGGCTGCAGTAACTGACGTAAACAATTTCTATGAGGCAGGCTTGATCTAGTCGGACGCTCCACTATTCGCACTACACCATCGTTAGATGCGGTTTCTGAAACATAAGGCAAGCTATTTTATTGAGCGGAGCGAGCGAAGCGAGCGAAGCTCTTATACGTCGACTCTTATGCATTTCGTAATACGCAAACTCCTCCTAGACGGCTGAATCAATCGTTTTCAAATTTTGCATAGTGATAAAGACCATATCGGTGAGTGCCAACATCTATATGGCGTTAAATAAGTCTCTCAGGAATCCGCCCCACTGGGTCACAAAGTTTCAATGTAATCCTTATGGAAGCAGTATTTGACACATAAACAAAAACACACGTATGATCAGCTGTTGACTTTTGAATGCAGTAGATAAAGAAATAGCTGATAGCATTAATTCATAGATATTAGAACAGAAACGGTATGGATCATAAATATAATCAAATGACGACACTAGCTTGAGGTCCGTGACGTAGGAAGTGGTGAAGGAAGTAGTGGTAAAGGTGAGCAGTCTGGAGTGTGGAAACTGTTTATGACGATTAGATTTAGGTATCAGCATTCATAAAATGATATGGGAAGGGAGGAAAACTGGTCCGCGACGTAGGAAGTGGCGAAGGAAGTAGTCAAGGCGAGCTGTCCGGAGTGTGGGTACTGTTTATGACGATTAAATTAAGGTATCTGCAATCCTAAAATGCTATGGAAAGGGAGAGAAACAGGTCCGTGACGTAGGAAGTGGTGAAGGAAGTAGTAAAGGCGAGATGTCCGGAGTGTGGAAACTGTTTATGACAATTAGATTAAGGTATCTGCATTCCTAAAATGATATGGGAAGGGAGGAAAACGGGTCCGCGACGTAGGAAGTGGTGAAGGAAGTAGTCAAGGCGAGCTGTCCGGAGTGTGGAAACTGTTTATGACGATTAGATTTAGGTATCCACATTCCTAAAATTCTAAGATAAGGGAGGAAAACGGATCCGCGACGTAGGAAGTGGTGAAGGAAATAGTCAAGGCGAGCTGTCCGGAGTGTGGGAACTGTTTTGACAATTAGATTAAGGTATCTGCAATCCTAAAATGCTATGGAAAGGGAGAGAAACAGGTCCGTGACGTAGGAAGTGGTGAAGGAAGTAGTAAAGGCGAGATGTCCGGACTATGAGAACTGTTTATGACGATTAGATTAAGGTATCTGCAATCCTAAAATGCTATGGAAAGGGAGGGAAACAGGTCCGTGACGTAGGAAGTGGTGAAGGAAGTAGTAAAGGCGAGTTGTTCGGAGTGTGAGATCTGTTTATGACCAATAGATTAAGGTATTTGCAATCCAATAATGCTAAGGGAAGGTAGGGAAACAGGTCCGAGACGTAGGAAGTGGTGAAGGAAGTAGTCAAGGCGAGCAGTCCAGAGTGTGGGAACTGTTTTTGACGATTAGATTAAGGTATCTACAATCTTAAAATTCTACGGGAAGAGAGGGAAAGAGGTCCGCGACGTAAGAAGAGGTGAAGGAAGTAGTCAGGTGAGCAGTGTGGAGTGTGGGAACTGGAAACCGTTTGTAGCAGTTAGATTAATGTATTTGCAATGCTGAAATGCTATGGGAAGGGATGGAAGCATGCCCACGACATAGAAAATGGTAAAAGAAGTAGTAAAGGCTAGCAGTGCGGAGTGTGGGCAATGTTTGTGGCAGTTAGATAAACGTATCTAAAATACTAAAATGCTATGGAAAGTGATGAAAACAGGTCCACGATGTAGGACGTGGCTCAGGAAGTAGTAAAGTATGAGCATAGTGTGAGAACCGTCTGTAGGAGTTATATTAATGTATCTTCAATCCTAAAATGCTACGAGAAGGGAGAAACAGGCCCCACGACGTAGGAAACGGTGAAGGAAGTAGTAAAGGCTGGCAGTGCAGAGTGGGGGAACCGTTTGGGCAGTTAGATAAATGTACCTAATACTTGAATGCTATGAGAAGGGAAGGAAACAGGTCTATGAGGTAGGAAATGGTGAAGGAAGTAGTAAGGCTTGCAGTGCAGAGTGTGGGAACTGTCTTTGGCAATTACATTAATGTATCTGCAATCCTAAAATGCTATGGGAAGAGAGGGAAACAGGTCCACGACGTAGGGGGTGGTGAAGGAAGTAGTAAAGGTGAGCAGTGTTGAGTGTGGGAATGGATTAATGTATCTGCAATGCTAAAATACTATAGGAAGAGACTGTAGACTGTAGGTTAAAATGATTACAAAGCACGAATCGATACATATTTCGATACATGCAACCGTTTACAATAGACATTTACAACTGAGTTGACAACAGCTGATTTTTACTCCATAGAGGCTAAAAACTATGTTTACTCTATAGACGTTAAAAACGATTTTTACTCCCTAAAGAGTAAAAATGCTACTTTAGACCCGCAACGCATGCATTAAAAACGACTGTTTTTACTGCAGTATGACAAAAACAATATAATATGAACCCTTGATGACTCCGCTCAATTTTGTGGATGCCTCTGCGAACGCCACCTAGTAACAGCAATATATATATATATATATATTAAAATTCTGTCAATAACAATTTTTAGCAAATTTCCCATATAGGGAATAATCTATTACCGTAGGTCTCATGGTAAGACCTAGACCCGGGACCGATTTACTTTTTCGTTTTGAGGCACCTGGCCAAAAACACCATCCGTTCAAATTCATATATATATAATTATATATTTATATATATATGTGTGTCCGTTAGCGCGATAACTCGAGCAAAAGTGATCCGATTTTTATGAAATGTGGTTTGAGTTATGAGCTTAAAAAAATAAATAGTTTTGTATATTGGGTCATTGTTTTATGCCTAACGGTTACGGAGATATTCCCATGTTATTCCTATGGAGAATAAATTAACTGTTGTAGTTTGCTAGTTTATATTTTAATATTTTTTCCATTTTATTTATTTTTACTAAGCTTTAAATATTTCAATAAAAAAACACCTCAATACATTCCCTGTAGCAGCAAACCTAAGAACTCATTAAAATTAATGTTATTTAAATAGGAAATAAATCTGACAATTTTAAGGGAATATTTTAGTACAAATCCAGCCAGGTAAATGGAAATTCGCTTAGTCTGCAGGTTTGCTGCGGCGTGGTTATTTTTAAACTTGATGGCTTTTAACTATCAGTGGTTTTATTGATAATTCACTTTCTTAATGAGGTTTCATTTTCTGTCATAGAGTATGTCCTCCATAATCTCCCTACTCTAGCAGTATTATGCAAAAGGATTATTTTGGATAGCTTCCCAAGTAAGCAAGAACTAGACATGGTGAAAAGTTATTAGCCTCCCATTACCTTTACAGATCTGATTACAACTCATCAACAAAACTGTGCAACCACTGTGTTGGTTTGTTATGCTTTAAATACAAAAATTAAAGTATCTCACAATTGTTATTCACTAAACCAATATGAATATTCTAACAAACTATCGAATGGAGGTTTTCTTTTAAAAATATCAAGTCTAAATCTTGAAAAGATCAGTACCATATTTAGCTTGCGGATTTGACTGCATTGAACATATTATAGATTTTTCAGAATGCAAAATGCATAGGTTTGCATGAATCCTAATCATAAACATATGTATTACTAGATTTTTGTTTTGGTTTTCTTATTTAATTTAATTTGTTATTACAAACGTACTGTAACTTTAGCAGTTCTGGTTTGTATAATTTTTTTTTATAATATAATGATTATTGCTAATAAATATTATTCGAAATACCTGCGAGTGTCGTATCCGGGAATTTTTCCTGAAGTCGACTGATCAGGTCTGGAATATCCTGAAGTGAGCGGGGAAGCAGAGAGATGTTTACTTGCAGTGCCATGATTGCGACTTGCATTTTAGGCGGGCAGACGGGATATAAATACATGTACCATTTCCTGCTTCCAGCAAGGTTACCTGCGATGTTCCGTACACACCCTGTCCACCTTGTGTGCACCTTGATGCAGTTATCTAAATGGTTACAACAAGATGAACAGTAAGATTAATATTTAATGTGTTCAGCTCAGAACAATGACTTCAGGATTAGTTTGACACGAGACAACTGAGAATATCTGATTACAGATCTAGAAATGTCAAAGCTCCGATCTGCAGCATTGGACTTCCCCTCTAATAAAAAATTGTTACTTTTATGATTAAGCTGGACTTTTCTTTTTACGTAATGGTCAGCTTCCAAGCTAAACTTGAAAACCTTAAGGCTGTTGAGGGGCTGGACAGGGTTGCAACGCTGGAACTCACAAATCCAGCAGGGTATCCCATTCTCGGAATGAGAATACATGATCACCAAACATATGGAAAGTCATTCATCACCAAGGTTGACACGGGAGAAAAGAAAGTGATAACAATTTTACCCAAACGTTTTGTGATCAACCTATCCCCTAAAGAAGTGGGAAAGATTGCGTTAGGAGGATATAAAATAAATTATGCGGGAGTCACAAACAGATCCCCGGTAATTGAAATGTTTCAATAGTTTTTTAACAAACCATATAACAAAGTACTCTTTTTTCATTCAAACCCTGACCAACACCAAAACCAGTACTATAAGGAAGACGGAAGTGCAAGCTCCCAAAAAGGAAATACTGAAGTGTGAGAGGACACTTTCACCAGAGACCTCGACCGCCCAAAACAGGTTGACGACCGCTCCGACACTGACCTTACCCAAATCTCAGCTGCATGGTAAATTTTAGGAGCACGCCAATGTACATCCATGGTAGTAAGTAAACTATCCACAGTTGCAAGCTCTAAGTCGACGGGGTTGCCAATGTACCTCCATAGCTGTACACTAGTCACTATTGCAGCCTGCCACCAAGTGCGAACCACACTCGCAAGTACTAAGTCTACATAACTCATCTCCAGCAATGTACCTAGACAGATGCAAGCTCAAAGTTGACTGTGTGGTCACTGTACATCCCCCATAACTGAGTAGCAAGTGCAGGCGCTGTACGACGCCATGTGAGCTATATTTTAGAGCTTAAACAAAGAAAACAAATTTTGAAGCTCTGTTGTATGCCTTAAAGTTACAGAGAAAATTTAAAAAAGTCTAAATTTATAATTCCCATGTCATTTTTTTAAAGAAAATTAAAACTGTTGTAGTTTACTTGTATTTAGATATACAGGGTGGCGCAGATGGATCGGGTGGTTTTAAAATACTTGTCAAACAGTCAATTTTAAAGGTATTGGATTGAAATAAAGTGCAAAACGTGTAGTTACAATGGAAGTTTATTGACAAAAACATTGTTAAGTTAGTTTTTAAAAATTACATCCATCAAATGCCTTCCTTCTCGAGCGACGCATTCTTGGAGTCGGTCCTTGAGGTTCCACATTGCTCGCTCAAGCACATCACCAGGAATTGATGTGATTTCGTTGTGAATTGCAGCCTTCAACTCCTGAAGCAAGGGTCTACATGACCAAACACCGGACCATTCAGGAGTGAAGGCTGCAATTCACAACGAAATCACATCAATTCCTGGTGATGTGCTTGAGCGAGCAATGCGGAACCTCAAGGACCGACTCCAAGAATGCGTCGCTCGAGAAGGAAGGCATTTGATGGATGTAATTTTTAAAAACTAACTTAACAAATTTTTTGTCAAAAAACTTCCATTGTAACTACACGTTTTGCACTTTATTTCAATACAATACCTTTAAAATTGACAGTTTGACAAGTATTTTAAAACCACCCGATCCATCTGCGCCACCCTGTATAGTCAAAAAAATTGGCAAATGTATTTATTTCATCCTATGCTATTAACGTTAGGTCAAAAAACATTTCTTACCTTCCCTGTAGCAGCTAACCTAAGCACTCTTCAAATATAATATTATATGGATGGGGAATAAATATGTCTTATTTTTGGAAATATTTGAGTAAAAATGTAATCAGACAAGTTGAAAATCGCTTAGTATGCAGTTTGTTGCGGCGGGAGTATTATAAAATGTCGAAGTAACCTAAAAAACATATATTGTAAAAAAAATATATAGACATGTTTCGATTCACTCCACTAGCCTTAACAGACTGTTAATTTATTCTGCAAAACACACAATGATTTAATGTTTTTAGAATGAATTTACAATGATACAAACAACTCATGTAGTTTTCACATCGAAGTCCGTCGGCCAGCGCCGCGTAGACAGTTAGGCTAGACAACTATGTATTGCGAGTTGCATCTTGGGATTTATGGGATCCCAGTATAGCGAGTAAATCAGTGTCACACCGACGAGTCTTTCACTTGTTATTCCGTGATGACATTAAAGAGATCGAGAGTCTAAGATGTAGTCAGTATTATGGGGAAATAAACTCAATCGACCACCATGTGCTTCATAAAATGCACTAGTCAATCGAGGTTCTGGACTCTTAACAAACAAATACACTACTTCAACAGCCTTGGTCTATTACAGTAATTGATTAAAAATTTAGAACGTAATTTAAGTTTCATGTTAATTATTTAATAACTAATGTTTTTCAAGGCTTGATGATTTTTTATATTACAATGTTCTGGTACGTTATCTGTGTAGCTCCTAATAGGATTTTTTAGTATACATTGTTACGTATCAGAACCAATTTGTACTCTGCAAGTAAATGTGATGTATCCTTAAATGTTAAGGCCTATTGTTTACCAATAATTTAACAAATTTTAGACTTACCCAATTAATACTAAAAGAATCTTCAAACTACAAAGTGTCATTATTGAGAGAGACAGTAAATCAATCAGTTTCGCTGTCAACCACAGGACATCCGTCTGCTACTGTCAATGGCTTTGTACCTTTTAGCTTTTATCGTTCAACATTGTTTTTGTATTTCGTTTACACATAATGAATAATTAGGCCTATAAAATTTACCCCTAAGTCTTTATTATTTTATGAAATTCGAACAATTTAAAACAACGATTTGCTTTAACAAGCAACATTTTAACTATAGCCTCCTCTAAAGGAGGACATGTTTAAACACCAACACTTTTGTTTCAAAATAGCAGAAAAAATGAATAAGAAAAACAAAGATTTTTCCATTTTATGGTCAACTTTTTACTAAGTTTAATAAAATGATTTGTCTTGCGTTTCCAGTTAAAATGGGATCAGGAGCATGTGATATCCATAGAGAGGATTCAATTGAAGAAATAAGATGGGATTCCCTCACATCGCTTTCGTTCATTGAATACGTTTGGAAACGTTATTTCTGCTTCATTATAAATGTCAGTGTTATATTGCTATGAAACGATTGATTAATTTATAGTTTTAATAGTAGGATAGTTTATTATTTTTTATAATTGTATTTAGAAAATATATTCAAATTTAGACACTAATTTATTCTAAGGCAGATAAATTATACATTAATTATTAGTTTGTTTCTATACTTCCAGGCTTAAAAGTCCAGGCTAAAAGGCTTATTTAACCTGTTTCATTAAAGATTATCTCTTAGAGTGAGTACAAAGTATTTTAACATCCAATTAAGTTGTTTGGGCTGTGTACTACATTACCTAATTATGTAATTGACATATGTAATCAGTCTACATGTGTTGTAAATTAATGCCCGTTACCTACTTAAATCTTAACAACTTATAAAATGTCATCACTGACATAGTGAACCTACTTCTGTTTTGCTTCGGTAATTTGAAAGGTTTTCATATTTACTGTGACGGTTGGCATCGGTGTTTTTTATTGTCTCTCAGCTTATCTCATTTGCAATCTGTGAAAGCTCATTCGTGTTCAAAAAGTTAATTTGAACTAAACACTCATATAAATCAAACATTGATATTGACATTTTCCTGTTTAATAATGCTATCTCTAGTATTTTCCTGTATCTGATATAAAAGAATATAATTTAAAACCAAACAAAGAATAAAAAGAAAGTTTACGTTTTATAGAATCTATATATTATAATAGGCAAGCATGTTTCTTTAAAACCTTTATCTCAGCTCGTGTGCATCGCAGGGAAAATCTACGCATACTGTTGGAAAGATATTTTCCTGTAGATGTGCAGAATACCTTTATAAATTAAAATAGGCAAAAAAATAAGCACAAAAAATGAATTTTTAAACTTAAAAAAATAACATGGGAGTTATAGGTTGCCATGATGGTGACGAAGTAACAACAAAATATTAACAGAAAATCAAAACAAATTCATTTCACATGTTTTATTTACAGTGTGGGGTTAATACTGTACATTACATAGTGTAAGAAACGACCATGTGACCCTAACTTTGCCTGAATAAATAAAGAATTTATCATTTTATTTATTTTATTTCATTTCATTCCATTTACATATTTTTGGTCGAGTTTTCGACCACTGGACGACCTCTAGTAGATGAGTGAACGAAGTGAACGAATCTATGTATCGTGTATAGCGGAGTCGGAGAAAAGTTGTCCGCTTGTCCGTGCGTGTGTGTGTGTGTGTGTGTGTGTGTGTGTGTTCGTTCGCACCAAAAACTCAAGAACCGTCGCACTTATAGCGTTCAAATTTTGCACAAATAATCATGACACCAGTGGGAAGACACCATTAAAATTCTAGACTATTCCGCTCAGTATTAATTATAAAATACTTAAAAAACATTTTTAAATTTGTCCCATAAGAATAACATTAGGAGCTACCTTCTTCTTCTTTTTATTTGTTTACGTTTTGCGACCAACAATTTTGTTGTCTACTTAAGACAGAGAGAACGACTTTTACTCTAAGCTCTTTCATTCATGGAGTAAACAGTTTGGCGTCTATGAATATATATCATTATAATTTCACAGCTTTCAGAATAATGTTATTTAAGCTAATTAAATTTCACAACTTTCAGATTAATAAATTGAACTTAACAATATTAGTCGGCAGTTATATACCGTTTATGTTCATTATTAAAATTCGCCAAATAAAAATATATATGCATGTATTTAAAACAAAGCAGCTTTTTACATTATTCAATTTAATGTTGGCATTGAGTATTAAATAGTCAAAGATGTTGGTATATCTTTATACTAAAAAGCTATGCGAGGGGGGTGGGACAGGTCCACGACGTAGAGGGTGGTAAATGAGAATGAGAATGAGAATGAGAATGAGAATTTTATTTGGTCTTTTAAACATGCAGTTACATGCAATCAGACAAGTCATATAATAATCATCTGGCAACAATCAGTTAGGCTAACAGTCCCAGTTAGTAAACTGGGTTGACTTAAAGCTTAAATCACACCATGCACAAAAACAGGCAAATATAATAAATAAATAAATAGTTAAATAATGGCAACTACAATAGTGAATAAATAGTGCACAAACTACTCATATCTACTTTCAAAAAAAACACACCATGCACAAACTACTTCAAACTTCAGGCACAGCAAAAGCAATCAAAAGCATCTACTTACAACAGCTGTAGGAATTTCAAAAAATTCTTTTAAAGCATACAAAGGATGCGCCAATAGCATCTCTTGTAGTTTCCGCTTAAACTGGCGGATCTCCAGGTTTCGTGCTGAATAAGGCAATGCATTAAATAGATTTATTGCTAAGATATCACAGTTGAGTTGAGTTTTTCTAAGTCTAACATAAGGTATATCTATTAGATGTTTATTTCTTGTGTCATGCTCATGCACCTCGGCTCTAGTTACTACATTCCCAATACTATTTTCCTTAAACTTAACTAAAATATCAAAAATATACAAGCTGTAAACAGTCATCAGTTTCTCAGATACAAATAAGGGTTTGTAGTGTGCGTCATAAGAAGCATCAGCCATTAACCTAATTGCCTTCTTTTGAACAGTTAAGATACCTTTAACATCAGTTGCACTGCCCCATAGGCTTAGGCCGTATAAAATTATACTTTGAAAAAATGCAACATAGGCTACTTTTAAGTATTGTTTGGGAACATTTACCTTCAAATTTCTTAATAAATGTACAACTCTTGATAATTTGCTGCATGTCACTGCAACTTGATCACCCCATAACAACTTATTATCTAGGGTTAAGCCAAGTAATTTAACATTATTGGAATCATTGATAGGCCTATCGCCTATCCGCCTTAGAGAAAAAAATCAGACTTTGAGTTTTGGCATTATTTAAAAAGAGATAGTTTGCACGGAACCAGATAGCTGATTGATCCAAGGAACGTGACATATCCCCTGTTAGCATGGCTTCATCTTTACCTGTACACACAAGAGTATTGTCATCTGCGTAGCTAATGACAGTTGCGTCAGTGTTATGACTTAGATCATTGACCATGATTAAAAAAGCAGAGGCCCCAGGATTGAGCCCTGCGGTACACCATGAGACAATGTTTTGGCACGAGAACTCTGCCAAAAGGAAGCGGAAAGGTGAGCAGTGAAAAGAAAGGAGTACGGAAACCCTTTATGACTGTTAAATTAATCTATCTGTAATACTTAAATGCTATGGAAATATAGGTAAATATAGGTCTACGATGTAGAAAGTAGTGAAGTAGTGAAGGAAGTAGTCAAGGCGAGCGCTGCGGAGTTTGGGAAGCCTTTGTGACAATTAGAATAATGAATCTGCCATTCTAAAAATTCTATGGGAAGGGAGGGAAACAGGTCCACGACACGTAGGAAGTGGTGAAGGAAGTAATCAAGGCGAGCCGTCCGGAGTGTAGAAACCCTTTGTGACAGTTAGATTAATGTACCTGCAATACTAAAATACTATAGGAAGGGAGGGAAACAGATCCACGACGTAGGAAGTGGTGAAGGAAGTAGTCAAGGCGAGCCGTCCGGAGTGTAGAAACCCTTTGTGACAGTTAGATTAATATACCTGCAATACTAAAATACTATAGGAAGGGAGGGAAACAGGTCCACGACGTAGGAAACGGTAAAGGATGTAGTCAAGGCGAGCAGTCCGGAGTGTGGGAACCTTTTGTGAAAGTTAAATTAATCTATTTGAAATTCTAAAATGCCATAGGAAGGGAGGGAAACAGGCCTACGATGTAGGAAGTGGTGAAGGAAGTAGTCGAGGCGAGCCGTCCGGTGTGTAGAGACCCTTTGTGACAGTTAGATTAATGTACCTGCAATACTAAAATGCTATAGGATGGGAGGGAAACAGGTCCACGACGTAGGAAGTGGTGAAGGAAATAGTCGAGGCGAGCCGTCCGGAGTGTAGAAACCCTTTGTGACAGTTAGGTTAATGTACCTGCAATACTAAAATACTATAGGAAGGGAGGGAAATAGGTCCACGACGTAGGTAGTGGCGATGGAAGTGGTAAATTCGAGCAGTGCGGAGTGTGGGGACCGTTTATGGCATTTAGATTCATTAGTTAGATGAACATTTATTGGATTTTTAATCATTTTTAGATGATATAATAGCGCTATCGTTGATATAAATCATCATTGTAAGCCATACGATATTTTTTGGAGATTCCTTACACTGTGCTTTGGCAATTTATTTAAGTTAGATTCGTTCAGTTTGGCTTAATTTTGTTTATGATAGGCTTCATAACAAATATGGAAATAGGTGTTATTTAATCAAAAGACGTTTTTTACAGGAACGATGGATTTACCGTCTATCGATAACTGTTTGAAATCCATTACGTATATTACTAAATAACTTCTTGATCAGCATTGTACGTGTTATTAAATTTACGGAAAGTAAATAAAAGAAACGTCTTATAACACTTAAAACATATATTTACGCTTATACTGTTACTCACAAGACGGTAAATATACAAAAACGATGGTAAGTGGTGATCGATTTCGATTGGACACTCCAATCATCATCAGACCCAATAGGCGAATGACAAGAATCTTGAATGGCGTCCCTACTTATACCCTATTGGCTACCGGAAGCACCGGCCAATACATTTTTATAAGTACAACTGGAATCAAAATGTATTTGTTCATTAATCAACTTATTTCTATCTTTACATTTTTCCTTATAAATATACAATTCCTCCCAAGCATTCATTACATATCCTTTCTTACAATTCTTTAAAATATCTAGACTATCCTCCATTTTTCCTAGTGAGTGCCCATTTTGTAACAGGTGTTGTGCGACATTTGATCTTTCCGGTTTGTTGTTCCTCCACGCAGATATGTGGTTTTTGAAGCGGTTTACGAAGTTCACAGTCTGTCCAATGTAGAAGCTATCACAATCGTTACAATTGATTTTATAGATGCCCGAAGTGTCAAATTTGTTACAATCTTCTATTTTTGGATGCAGTATTTTACTCATGGTGTTCTGAGTCCTGTAGGCTATTGAAACTCCGTATTTCTTGAATCTGTTAGCAGTCCTTTGTGTTGTAGTCCCCGTGTAGCTAAATGTGATATATCTGGTGCTTTCCTCTTTTATCTCTTCTAATGTTGTTCTGCTGTTTAGTGTATTCTGTCTATCGATTTTTCTCCTCGTCTTCCTTGCGATGTCCTCTATCGTCTTGGTTCGAAATCCATTCACTTGGGCGATCTTCTTAATGGTGTCCAGTTCTTTTTTCCTATTGGCTTGGCTAAGTGGGATCTTATAGGCTCGGTACAGCATAGATCTAAAGGCTGCGGTCTTGTGGATTGTCGGATGGATAGACTTGTTGTTGATTGTAGTGTCCGTTTGCGTAGGTTTCCTGTAGATGTCAAACTGCTGTTAATTTAAGCATAACTTCAGGAACTTTTCCGGATTGTTACAAATTGGCTAAAGTCTTTCCATTATATAAATCCAACGAAATCACTAATAAAAACAATTTTCGCCCAATCTCATTGTTGAGTATTTTTACTAAGATAATTGAGTAGATATAAAACCAGAATATGACCCCACTTTCGGCGTTTTTGGACCCAGGACTTTTGAAATTTTTTGGTGAAAAAACACCCAAAATAGGTATAATATGATGGTTTTACCCTATTTTTGACGTTTTAGAGGCTATATGGGGGCATTTTTTGGTTAAAAAATGTTATTAATACTGAAAAAACAAGCCTGGAAATGAAGAGCTTTTTTTGACCACTTTTTTTAAAGACCCGGCTCTCGGCACGCGAACTCGGCTCCCGACCCATAGGCACACTTCTGATCCCCAGCGATGACAAACTAAAAGTCTTATGAAAAAATGTTTGAAACAAAAATTGAGGAACATCTTATCATCTATACTTCTTCCACTGAAAGTTTTTCTCTGATTGAAAAATAAAAAAAATCCTCGCTTACTTACTTTTTCATGTTTGCTTTGAGTAACCTTTTTATATTTTCCTTAATTAATAATTATACAGTGGCATAAATTAAATTATATTTATATTGTATTAAACAGTAGTTTATGTAGAATTTTAATATATAAATTTTATGCTATAAATATTTTTTTTAGAAGCTAGACAAACATGTAAGTGATAGGAGGCGCATCACTTTGAACATCGTCATGCCCCCGACAGTGCCGTGCTGGTAATACCTAGAGTTTGAAACTATTGCTATTGTTGAAATTATATTATAACACATTTACATACAAAAGAAACTGGTAAATGGTTTTAAATTGTTTAACTTTTTATGCTGTATTATTATGTTGACGGCTATTTTGGTTGCTGGAATTTTAGCTGTTTTGTTGTATATCAAGCCTTTTTTTTTAGATATAAGTATTTTTAAACAATAAATCAGACCTTTATTTACTAATGCTATTATTATATTACAATGCATTGGCATACAAATGAAAATGGTTTGATTTATTTGTACTCATATAAAATAATATAATTCTTTTGAGTTATAGGGATGTCTGGTGATTAAATCACAAATTTAGAATATTTAATAATGGACTTTTAAAATAATGGAATTAAGTATAGACTTATAACATTTTCATGATAACTGTTTGATTTATTTGTACTCATTTAAAATAATGTTAAAATAGTATTTGATTTTTATGTTGTATTATTGTTTTTTGTTGTTTAAAAGTTGGAACTAACATAGTGTACCTAAATTTAACCATTTGTCGTATCTCAAGCAGTTTTTGAGAAATAAGCATTTTAAAACGATAAAGTCACACCAGTAATGCATGGAGTTTGTAACCATTACCAACACTGATATTATGTTATAATACATTGTCATACAAATGGAACCATTTAATTTATTTACCAAATGGTACTCATATAAGTTTTAGATTTTTAAATTTTTACCCTGTATTATTGTTTTATATCAAAAGTTGAAATCAATGTAGTGTGCCTAAATATGTTTATTTACTGTATCTCAAGCAAATAGATAGAATAGGATAAAGAGGTGTTTTTGGTGTTTTACCTATGAGAATAACATGGGGAGATTTTAAGCCACTTTTTAAAAAATCGTGCTTATTTATACATTTCTATATAAATGTCCAAATCCAAAAATATTTTCAATCCATATTAATGTCTGTATCATGTGAGATTTGTACCAGTTGGTTTGAAATATTTATAAATATAATGTGTTGCTGGAATCACCTTAAATGGCAAGAAACACATAGTGTTGGGACCTCTGGTAAAATATTGGATTTTTTCTAGTTTGGATTAAATATTTGTGAAAAATTGAAAAATATGTTTTTTACTCAACTATTTTAGCGTCTTGAAACATGTATTACCGAGGAATCAGGCAAATATTTCGTGCCGAAATTATATTTTACCTTACGTGAGAACTTGGAATCATTATTTAAACTCAGTCCTGCTCCACAGTATCATTGCAGGCTTGCTTCTTGTCCCAAGTGGTGAATTGTGTACAGTTTATGTGTGGTGCAAAGACTGGGTTTTCTTTTTAGTTGTGACCAGCTCATTCCTAAGATGCTAGATGGTATCCGCTTTGCCTCTGAACATAAGCAAATTGTAATCTTCAGTTTAGGACTTAAAATTAATGTCGGATGCGATGCCTCTTTAATCGGAAGTTTGGGTTGTGATGAGCTCAACCCCTATCACCAATATCAGCATAGATCCATTGAACTATTATGTGTTATTGTACTTTGTGCTGATTAATATGTGTTTGGTAAATTAGCATGGCACAACACACAATCCCACATCTTGCTAATCGTAGTTGGTAGTTTAACTTAGCAACGATAATAACAAATTATTATGTCATTGCATTATTATGTCATGTCGGGGGTCTATTTGGTGGTCAAAGTAGAAGTAGGGAGCATTGACTTTCTACAATCATGATGAGATATCCAGCCAGAGCCTCAGACTGTAATAAAAAAATAGATGAAAATGCAAACTCTAAAGGCCCTGACGACCATGTTGTATACTTCCAGGCTGGAACAACCTTTACTTGGAATATTGTATGTAAATTGTTTGTATACATAAGACTCTTGTAGTGAATGTACTCTTTGATGAAAATACAAAATAAAGATGAAAACTACTTTATGCAAAGAAGAGAAAGTAATTGTGAAGGGTAGCTACAAACAATTGCATTTTAGTGAGCAATGAAAGTTGCTATAATTATTGGGATTGTTTTGGGTAAGTCTATAGATATGCATTGTGTTTACAGGAATTAATCATAGTGGGGATGCCATTTACATCGAGACATATCGATTTAGTTAAAGTGATAAAACGAAGACCATGATAGTGGTGGATAAAGATTTTATTTGTTGAGCAATCGATATGAGAAGGAGTTTCTTGTTAAACAATAACCTGGAAAACCAATACAACATAATGCACTGTCATCCCTCATTGGTATTGTAACTTACAAGCTCTGTTGTTCTTTACTCATTTTCAAAAACATATAAATTATAAAATAAGCCATTTTGTTGTTTATTTTACTGTTATGTATTGTAAGTGTATATATTGAAATAAATGGTTAAATGTAAGTTGAAAAATTAGCCTTATTCTGTCACTAGTTTATTTACATTGATTTGAATCACATTTTTGAACCAACAGATGATTAAATTATTAATTGCATAACATTTGAAACATAGAGATACAACATTTACATTATTAACTGGACACTATAGATCTATATTATTGTATGAACATAATTTCTGTATTTCATATATGTAAAAGCAATGAGACCATGCTAAATTACAGGATTCAATAACAAAGGAAGCTGATATTGTGCTATATACCTGAGGGTGTAAATATAGAGGTGGGCATTTCCATAGAGACCTAATGACGAATTAGAATGTGAAAGTTCTATGGTAGAAATATCAAGTATGCAAGAGTGATCATCAGAGGTAACATGGTCATCAGGCAATTCATAGAGAGGGGTCAGTCAGGTTGAACTAGTAAATTGCAATGATTCATCCAATATAGAAACAATAGTTACAAATAACCAGAACCAATTACTGAATATTGTAGTTACCAGTTTTCCTATCCTACTGTTAAAATATGAACCTCATTTTAATATGAGTTGGTGAGTTCATGCCCGGTAACATGAATGTAATAATGGTTCTAAATGTATTTATCTTATTTTATGGTAGATTTCACTATGTGTGCTTACTCTATGGTAAAATTCTTTGAGATCATTTAATATTTAACACACTTAGATTAGTGAATAAATCATCAAAGTGCGATATAAATATGCTGGGTGAAACGTATTAAAACTTGCTTCCAGTTTATCTATTAAAGGATTGTCAAACGTCTCGGTTTTGCTAACTATGACCTGGTGTCCTTAAAAGGGCTCTTAAGATCATAAGATGACAATACATAAAGTTTGGACTATTGACTGTGATGTGAATTTATGCATACTTTGTCATACAAATTTTACACTATAGTATTTTTACGAGTTCTGACTGTGACTGTGATGTGAATTTGTGTGTATTTCATCGCATAAATTTCACACTATTTTCACTCATTTCACACCACTATTATGATGTGTTGTGCCTGCATGAGTGTGTTGAGCCATGAATATCATAGACTACCAAGCTATAAGGACGTATGCTAGAACTGATCTAACCTCTGCCAAACCCTGAATACGAGCCTGGAGGCACAGACTTTGGACCAAGGATCAATAATTGTAAATAGACAAACCTGTGTGATAGGATATAGAACACTGAAAAATACAAATGTTAGAAACTTTAGTCTTTTACTTATTTACCCTTACCACCCTCTGTTTTGGAGGAAACTGCCTTACAACCAACATTATGAAGATTGCATTAATACTCATGATCTTGGTCATTATAAAATTTATCAAACATAAATCTGTATTTGCCATTATTCATAGACCTTTCCTTGTCCATTATGAAAAAGCCATCCAACACTGGTGGTAAAGACTTTTATATTGATGAAATGGAAAGTCATTATTAATATGATTGTTAAATATAAGGTTTAAAATGTATATTGCCTTGTTTGGATAATATTAGAAAATGTACGTTATCGCGTAAATGTTTGCGTATTTTCTAAGTAAAAGCAGTTAATATTTTTATGTTGACCCATTGAGAGAAATTGTATACTATTTGTACTATAAAAGGTCTATTCATGCATATCAGTCCAGTAAAAGTTCTGTTACAATCTAGTCATAGGTCAGTCTCAATTGCATCCATAGTTTCTCAGTCAACCTGTCAGTCATTTGGTTACAGTCTGTTTTCTAACTCTTCATTAACCAATATTACATAACATTTTTTATTTAAAACACAATATTCTATAAAATTTTCATTGGCCAGTTGTTGTTGATTGTTATAAACAGTACTTGATATACAAACACATACGTTGTCATCAGTCAGGCGTCCAAACAATTAAAAAATATCGTTGAGAAGAAATCGGTTGTTGTATTTAACAACATAAAGGTCGATTCACAAACGGTATGTAATAGTTTAATCATGTAACAGTGTATACAACAACTGACTGTGACTGTGATGTGAATTTGATTAGTTGTGCGAAATGTGTGAAAATAGTGTGAAATTTTTGAAATTGCTTCCAGTTTATATGTTGTCATTAAGCAAGCGTTTAAAAATCCAACAATATCGTTGAAAAGAAACCAGCTGTTGAATTTGACGACATAAAAATCAATTCACACATAACACGTCACAGTTCAATGACATCAGTTGTATAATTTGTACACACAAATTATACAACTGATGTCATTGAACTGTGACGTGTTATGTGTGAATTGATTTTTATGTCGTCAAATTCAACAGCTGGTTTCTTTTCAACGATATTGTTGGATTTTTAAACGCTTGCTTAATGACAACATATAAACTGGAAGCAATTTCAAAAATTTCACACTATTTTCACACATTTCACACAACTAATCAAATTCACATCACAGTCACAGTCAGTTGTTGTATACACTGTTACATGATTAAACTATTACATACCGTTTGTGAATCGACCTTTATGTTGTTAAATACAACAACCGATTTCTTCTCAACGATATTTTTTAATTGTTTGGACGCCTGACTGATGACAACGTATGTGTTTGTATATCAAGTACTGTTTATAACAATCAACAACAACTGGCCAATGAAAATTTTATAGAATATTGTGTTTTAAATAAAAAATGTTATGTAATATTGGTTAATGAAGAGTTAGAAAACAGACTGTAACCAAATGACTGACAGGTTGACTGAGAAACTATGGATGCAATTGAGACTGACCTATGACTAGATTGTAACAGAACTTTTACTGGACTGATATGCATGAATAGACCTTTTATAGTACAAATAGTATACAATTTCTCTCAATGGGTCAACATAAAAATATTAACTGCTTTTACTTAGAAAATACGCAAACATTTACGCGATAACGTACATTTTCTAATATTATCCAAACAAGGCAATATACATTTTAAACCTTATATTTAACAATCATATTAATAATGACTTTCCATTTCATCAATATAAAAGTCTTTACCACCAGTGTTGGATGGCTTTTTCATAATGGACAAGGAAAGGTCTATGAATAATGGCAAATACAGATTTATGTTTGATAAATTTTATAATGACCAAGATCATGAGTATTAATGCAATCTTCATAATGTTGGTTGTAAGGCAGTTTCCTCCAAAACAGAGGGTGGTAAGGGTAAATAAGTAAAAGACTAAAGTTTCTAACATTTGTATTTTTCAGTGTTCTATATCCTATCACACAGGTTTGTCTATTTACAATTATTGATCCTTGGTCCAAAGTCTGTGCCTCCAGGCTCGTATTCAGGGTTTGGCAGAGGTTAGATCAGTTCTAGCATACGTCCTTATAGCTTGGTAGTCTATGATATTCATGGCTCAACACACTCATGCAGGCACAACACATCATAATAGTGGTGTGAAATGAGTGAAAAAAGTGTGAAATTTATGTAATAAAATACACACAAATTCACATCACAGTCACAGTCAGAACTCGTAAAAATACTATAGTGTAAAATTTTTATGACAAAGTATGCATAAATTCACATCACAGTCAATAGTCCAAACTTTATGTATTGTCATCTTATGGTCTTAAGAGCCCTTTTCGGGACACCAGGTCATAGTTAGCAAAACCGAGACGTTTGACAATCCTTTAATAGATAAACTGGAAGCAAGTTTTAATACGTTTCACCCAGCATATTTATATCGCACTTTGATGATTTATTCACTAATATAAGTGTGTTAAATATTAAATGATCTCAAAGAATTTTACCATAGAGTAAGCACACATAGTGAAATCTACCATAAAATAAGATAAATACATTTAGAAACATTATTACATTCATGTTACCGGGCATGAACTCACCAACTCATATTAAAATGAGGTTCATATTTTAACAGTAGGATAGGAAAACTGGTAACTACAATATTCAGTAATTGGTTCTGGTTATTTGTAACTATTGTTTCTATATTGGATGAATCATTGCAATTTACTAGTTCAACCTGACTGACCCCTCTCTATGAATTGCCTGATGACCATGTTACCTCTGATGATCACTCTTGCATACTTGATATTTCTACCATAGAACTTTCACATTCTAATTCGTCATTAGGTCTCTATGGAAATGCCCACCTCTATATTTACACCCTCAGGTATATAGCACAATATCAGCTTCCTTTGTTATTGAATCCTGTAATTTAGCATGGTCTCATTGCTTTTACATATATGAAATACAGAAATTATGTTCATACAATAATATAGATCTATAGTGTCCAGTTAATAATGTAAATGTTGTATCTCTATGTTTCAAATGTTATGCAATTAATAATTTAATCATCTGTTGGTTCAAAAATGTGATTCAAATCAATGTAAATAAACTAGTGACAGAATAAGGCTAATTTTTCAACTTACATTTAACCATTTATTTCAATATATACACTTACAATACATAACAGTAAAATAAACAACAAAATGGCTTATTTTATAATTTATATGTTTTTGAAAATGAGTAAAGAACAACAGAGCTTGTAAGTTACAATACCAATGAGGGATGACAGTGCATTATGTTGTATTGGTTTTCCAGGTTATTGTTTAACAAGAAACTCCTTCTCATATCGATTGCTCAACAAATAAAATCTTTATCCACCACTATCATGGTCTTCGTTTTATCACTTTAACTAAATCGATATGTCTCGATGTAAATGGCATCCCCACTATGATTAATTCCTGTAAACACAATGCATATCTATAGACTTACCCAAAACAATCCCAATAATTATAGCAACTTTCATTGCTCACTAAAATGCAATTGTTTGTAGCTACCCTTCACAATTACTTTCTCTTCTTTGCATAAAGTAGTTTTCATCTTTATTTTGTATTTTCATCAAAGAGTACATTCACTACAAGAGTCTTATGTATACAAACAATTTACATACAATATTCCAAGTAAAGGTTGTTCCAGCCTGGAAGTATACAACATGGTCGTCAGGGCCTTTAGAGTTTGCATTTTCATCTATTTTTTTATTACAGTCTGAGGCTCTGGCTGGATATCTCATCATGATTGTAGAAAGTCAATGCTCCCTACTTCTACTTTGACCACCAAATAGACCCCCGACATGACATAATAATGCAATGACATAATAATTTGTTATTATCGTTGCTAAGTTAAACTACCAACTACGATTAGCAAGATGTGGGATTGTGTGTTGTGCCATGCTAATTTACCAAACACATATTAATCAGCACAAAGTACAATAACACATAATAGTTCAATGGATCTATGCTGATATTGGTGATAGGGGTTGAGCTCATCACAACCCAAACTTCCGATTAAAGAGGCATCGCATCCGACATTAACTTTAAGTCCTAAACTGAAGATTACAATTTACTTATGTTCAGAGGCAAAGTGGATACCATCTAGCATCTTAGGAATGAGCTGGTCACAACTAAAAAGAAAACCCAGTCTTTGCACCACACATAAACTGTACACAATTCACCACTTGGGACAAGAAGCAAGCCTGCAATGATACTGTGGAGCAGGACTGAGTTTAAATAATGATTCCAAGTTCTCACGTAAGGTAAAATATAATTTCGGCACGAAATATTTGCCTGATTCCTCGGTAATACATGTTTCAAGACGCTAAAATAGTTGAGTAAAAAACATATTTTTCAATTTTTCACAAATATTTAATCCAAACTAGAAAAAATCCAATATTTTACCAGAGGTCCCAACACTATGTGTTTCTTGCCATTTAAGGTGATTCCAGCAACACATTATATTTATAAATATTTCAAACCAACTGGTACAAATCTCACATGATACAGACATTAATATGGATTGAAAATATTTTTGGATTTGGACATTTATATAGAAATGTATAAATAAGCACGATTTTTTAAAAAGTGGCTTAAAATCTCCCCATGTTATTCTCATAGGTAAAACACCAAAAACACCTCTTTATCCTATTCTATCTATTTGCTTGAGATACAGTAAATAAACATATTTAGGCACACTACATTGATTTCAACTTTTGATATAAAACAATAATACAGGGTAAAAATTTAAAAATCTAAAACTTATATGAGTACCATTTGGTAAATAAATTAAATGGTTCCATTTGTATGACAATGTATTATAACATAATATCAGTGTTGGTAATGGTTACAAACTCCATGCATTACTGGTGTGACTTTATCGTTTTAAAATGCTTATTTCTCAAAAACTGCTTGAGATACGACAAATGGTTAAATTTAGGTACACTATGTTAGTTCCAACTTTTAAACAACAAAAAACAATAATACAACATAAAAATCAAATACTATTTTAACATTATTTTAAATGAGTACAAATAAATCAAACAGTTATCATGAAAATGTTATAAGTCTATACTTAATTCCATTATTTTAAAAGTCCATTATTAAATATTCTAAATTTGTGATTTAATCACCAGACATCCCTATAACTCAAAAGAATTATATTATTTTATATGAGTACAAATAAATCAAACCATTTTCATTTGTATGCCAATGCATTGTAATATAATAATAGCATTAGTAAATAAAGGTCTGATTTATTGTTTAAAAATACTTATATCTAAAAAAAAAGGCTTGATATACAACAAAACAGCTAAAATTCCAGCAACCAAAATAGCCGTCAACATAATAATACAGCATAAAAAGTTAAACAATTTAAAACCATTTACCAGTTTCTTTTGTATGTAAATGTGTTATAATATAATTTCAACAATAGCAATAGTTTCAAACTCTAGGTATTACCAGCACGGCACTGTCGGGGGCATGACGATGTTCAAAGTGATGCGCCTCCTATCACTTACATGTTTGTCTAGCTTCTAAAAAAAATATTTATAGCATAAAATTTATATATTAAAATTCTACATAAACTACTGTTTAATACAATATAAATATAATTTAATTTATGCCACTGTATAATTATTAATTAAGGAAAATATAAAAAGGTTACTCAAAGCAAACATGAAAAAGTAAGTAAGCGAGGATTTTTTTTATTTTTCAATCAGAGAAAAACTTTCAGTGGAAGAAGTATAGATGATAAGATGTTCCTCAATTTTTGTTTCAAACATTTTTTCATAAGACTTTTAGTTTGTCATCGCTGGGGATCAGAAGTGTGCCTATGGGTCGGGAGCCGAGTTCGCGTGCCGAGAGCCGGGTCTTTAAAAAAAGTGGTCAAAAAAAGCTCTTCATTTCCAGGCTTGTTTTTTCAGTATTAATAACATTTTTTTACCAAAAAAGTGCCCCCATATAGCCTCTAAAACGCCAAAAATGGGGTAAAACCATCATATTATACCTATTTGGGGTGTTTTTTCGCCAAAAAATTTAAAAGTCCTGAGTCCGAAAACGCCGAAAGTGGGGTCATATTCTGGTTTTATATCTACTTAATTGAAAAGGCTGTCAAAGATCAGTTGGTTGCTTACCTTCATTCTAATAACATTCTCAGTGAGCATCAGTACGGTTTCCGTCACGACAAAAATATTTCAGATATTCTTTTTGATGTAAACAAAGAGTTGTACGATACCATTTCCAACAAAAAACGTTCTATATTAATATTTCTTGACCTTAAAAAAGCATTTGATTCTGTAGATCGTTTAAAACTTCTCAACAAGTTAAAAACAATTGGAGTTTGCGGCAGTGCTTTGGAATGGTTCAAGAGTTATCTTTCAAACAGAGCTCAATTTGTTACAATTTGTGGTACAGACAGTGATCCTATGCCTGTCGATTATGGGGTGGTCCAGGGTAGTAATTTAGGGCCTATTCTTTTCTTAATATATATTAATAATATATCGAGAATCAATATTTTTGGAAAGTTATTTTTGTTTGCTGACGATACACTAATTTTCCTGGAGGGGAAGTCGTGGCCCGAGGTGCGAGAAAAAGCGCAACATGATCTAATGGTTATAAAAAAATGGTTAGACCAAAATATTCTTTCCCTAAACATATCAAAAACAAAATTTATGCCTATTTCTATTAGTAAAACCACAGATTATAATTTACAAAACCTAACAATTCATTCTTGTAGTGATTTCCTTAACTTGTCTTGTAATTGCGAAGCTATTGAAGAGGTAGCTTCATATAAATACTTGGGTGTAATTTTCGACCGTCGGCTGAAGTGGGCTGAACATATTCAAAGTGTAAGGAGTAAGGTCAGGAAATACATGTTTGCCTTTAGACAAATGAATGGAATTCTAACCTTAAAAGAAATTAAAATTGCCTACTTTGCTTACGTCCAATCTTTGCTCTCATTTGGGATTATAGCCTGGGGAGGATGTTTTAAAAGTTTGCTGGAACCTCTAAATATTGCTCATAGGTCACTTTTAAAGATTGGTTTTGGTAAATCTAAACGATTTCCGTCTGACGCCCTATTTAAGGAAACATCAATTCTTACAGTTCGCAAACTATATATCAAATGTTTACTAATTAACATTTTCAAGAATTGCACTAGAATATTTAATGAAACCTCACATTCTCATAACACAAGATACTCATCTCAAGTCCACATTACTACACTTCAGGTATACAACACTTTTTCAACAACAAATTCTTTTTATATATCTCACATAGTGTTTCGAAATTTTTGTAAATACTATTCTGAATTAAATTTATTTGACGCCACATCTATTGTCTCTTTTAAACGTCTTGTTAAAGAATGGCTACTTAATTTAAATACGGACGAAGCTGATCTTATTATTACTTCATCTTACCGGCGCGACGGGATCGGCCCGCGACCTTTGACTTGACCATTTATTTATTTATTTGTTTATTTATTTATTTACGGCAAAATCGCCATTTGTACAATCAATTACATGCAATAACAATTTGTGGATCAATAAATACTATTAACATGCTATAAGATTTACATCTTGCTATTTGGTTGTGCTTTATGAGTACATGCTAACACCATTAACACTAATGATTCGCAACTGAGTAATGAAAAATGAAAAACAAATATATATATTCTATGAACATACAACATCGGCAAACAAGAGAGAGAAAAAAAAACATGCAATGGTCTTAAAATTGAACTAACATTAACAGCCTGCTACACTAAATACAGGATCGAAAAGGAAAATATAAAAATTTGAATATTTGACAGTGCAATAAAATACAAAAACTTAACAATAACAAGTGTGAACAATGAGAGTGTGACAATGATTGATTGTGACTTAAGTGCTAATGGTGAAAGTAACAACATTGGTAGGAACATGAACCGAGATAAAAGGTTATCAAAAATGAATTGAAAATTTAACAGTGCAAATATAAATTATTAAAGAAAACTTAACAATAACAAGAAGGCAAAAAAAGGTGATCGATTGACAAAGATTGGACTACAATAAAAAGATGGCTTATATAATGAAACTAGGAGAACATGCGGTAATGGAGGAAAACAAGTGGTTGAAGAGCACGACACTAACCCCAATACTCTGCTTTCACCCCCCTCACACACAACACAGCGCAGAAACAAGATGGGGAAAAGGGAGCTATCTTCAATTGGAGAAGATCCTCTTCAGTGCAGAATCACTGTCATTAAAGAAGTCATAATCGTGATGCTGAGTTAGCGTATTCCCCTGACGATGAAGTCTTGGAACAGGACTGTGAAATCCGTAGCTGGTTGAACACTGATGTCGGTGGAACAACTCCTGGGTCCGAGTAGCCGTGGGGATTCGAAACGTGATAAGATCAAGTAACTCAGGGCAGTCGATCATATTGGTGAGAAGTCTTTTCAGGAAGAGGGCATCGATCATCTTTCTAGAGGTGTCAGCTTCAGGTAGTTTGCTACATCATCGATAGGGACGGTAGAATAGTTGAATCCCAATTTAACACCAATTATTTTAATGAACCTTCTTTGTATTTTTTCGAGTCTATCTTTGTGTCCAGTTTGATATGGGGACCATACTACGCTAGCATATTCCAACACAGGTCGTACAAGTGAGGTGTACAAAATCCTGAGAGCTTCGGTGTTGATACCATCTCTGGACGCACGGATGATGAAACCCAAAAGCTTTGATGATCTAGTGCAAACTGAGTCTATGTGCAGATCTGGACTGAGGTTGGATGTCAAAATCACTCCAAGATCCTTTATTGTTACTTTTCTCTCTAGGATAGTGTCATGTAGCATGTAATTCCAGAGGATTGGTTTTATGCCCCTTGAGAAAGTAATAGTAGCACATTTTCTTTCATTCATAGTCATTGCATTATGTTTGCACCACATCTCAATATTGTGTAAACTGCGTTGAAGGTTTTCACAATCGTGTTCATCTCGTATCACAGAATAGACCTTAATGTCGTCAGCAAATAGTAGGCATTCAACATCTATTAATTTAACAAGGTCATTGATAAAGATGTTGAATAAAAAAGGTCCCAGATGGGATCCTTGCGGTACACCTGAACTTGCTAAAAAGGGTCTAGAGAGTGATCCTCTGAATTTCACTACGAGAGTACGATCGGAGATGTAGGAATTAAACCAGTTGAGAAGATTGCCATGTATACCACAATTGTTGAGTTTATGCAATAGGAGCTCGTGATTAACACTGTCGAAGGCTTTTTTGAAGTCAATATAAATGCTGTCAACCTGATATTTTTGGGCAAAAGACTTCGTGATAAAGTTTTCGTATAACACAAGATTGGTGACCGTGGATTTTCCGGCGAGAAAGCCATGCTGTTCCTTTGTGAATACATTTTTGAAGGGAAATGCGAGCTGATCAAGAACAAGACTCTCAAACACTTTACTCAAAGTTGGTTGAATCACAATTGGCCTGTAGTTCTGAACATTGGACTTGCTGTCAGATTTATAAACAGGTATGACATAGCTAGTCTTAAGAACGTCAGGGAAAATTCCCTTTTCTAAAAGTTTGTTAAAGAGAACCGTGAACTGAGGAGCGAGAATAGAGTGACAATATTTTAGTACATTTGGAGGGATTCCGTCGGGTCCTGCTCCCTTATAAGGATCCAAGGTGGCCATC
Source organism: Macrosteles quadrilineatus (assembly GCF_028750875.1). Lineage (NCBI taxonomy): Eukaryota > Metazoa > Arthropoda > Insecta > Hemiptera > Cicadellidae > Macrosteles > Macrosteles quadrilineatus. Next base: position 3,586,382 of record NW_026542608.1, read on the forward strand.
TTGCGCTCCACATCTTCACACCTCAACTTACAGGCTGATATGCCATGACTTCCATTGCTATTATAGGTGACTAGCTGTTCCAAGTCGATGCTTTGATCCGTAAAAACCGAGGCAAAGAAGTCAGCAAAAAGGTTGCACACGTCTACAGGCAGGGATTTCTTCTGGTCACCAAGTTGAAAAGTTTCGTTAGTATGCAAGGCTTGTTTACGCTCATTGACAAAGCTCCAAAAGGATTTCAAGTTGTTAGGAATAGTAGCATTCACACGGTTGAGGTATGTCTGATAGCATTGTGAAGCCGTGGTACTGCACAAGGTGCGAGCTCGACGGAATTCATCATAACTCTCCTGTCGTAAAGTTGATTTATAAACTTTATGGAGCCGCTTTTTCTCAATGACTAACCTTTTCAGCCTAGGTGAGAACCAGATGGGAAATTTGGAAGCCTTTACTTTCTTGATCGGAGTGTTGGTAAGAACCACACCTTGAATTTTTTCAATAATGTCATTGAAAAACAACAACGTATCAGGCACATCAAAATAGACTGTATCCAAAGTATGGCGAAGATTTTCATAAATGTTGTCTAAGTTACATCTTCTAAAGTCTGGTATTGTAGTGAAGGATCTTTCCGTGGGTGCAGCGGTGAGCGAAACATCGATAGATATTGCAGGATGGGCATCCTCCAAGGGAAGGAGCTGATCAACGGCTTGAAGTACGGTGTGGGTTTTATTGCTGAAAACGAGGTCAAGGAGGACTCCTCGAGCATTCAAAACTGAGTTTATTTGTTTTAGTTGGTGAGTCGCCGCCATATCACATATATGTTGTGCGGCTCTAGGACGAGCAATTTGTGCGCAATCCTTCCAATCTGTACCAGGCAAGTTGAAGTCACCTAGTATAAGAATATCACTGAATCCTGAGCCCGAAGACAAGACCTCATCCACCACATCTGTAAACTTAGAGAATAGATCAGCAGACGATTGAGGAGGGATATATGTGCCACCAATAAACAGTTGTGTATCACGTGAGATCTTTAGTGAAACAAAAAGACTTTCGGTTTCTTGGTTCGATGGGAAGATCTCAGCTGGGCACAGTTCAGAAGCGGTTGCAATCAGCACGCCCCCTCCGCTGGTTTTGCTACTTGTTTTTGTCGATCTATCCTTACGGAATACATTGAAATTAGTAAATCCCAGTTCAGCATTTGTTATTTCAGGTACAAGATTAGTTTCTGTAATTACTATAACGTCATAAACGCATGCTGCAATGGCCTTTCTGAGTGATTGAATTTTTGTACGTAATCCATTTGCGTTCTGGTAGTATATATGAAGGCCATTACGTAGCTTGATTAGTTTTTTGGTTTGGAATTATTAACGATCTTGGGTACGCCATTGCGATATTTAATAGTTAAGTCAGACTCCCCAGCGTTCTTCCTACGTTCCAGTCCACTTATGAGGTACTTCAGATGTTCTCTTTCCTTTGGAGTTCTGTCACGGGAAATGTCGATTTCGGAGAAAGACTCGTCCAGTTTGCTTTTGACCATTGACTTGACTTGACCATTGACTTGACTTTGACCTCGACATTGACAGCACACCCTAGCCGCTCTCTCTCCGACGCTTATATTGATATTTATTGCATGTTCTTTACTATTGCATGTTCTTTTCGTGTAGAGTACTGTCACTTATTACATAACTCAGTCAGTATTACTTAACTGCTGAAATTCATTTAATTTTTCATTTAATTTTACTTTTCATTTAATTTTATTTTTCACTCATACAAAATAATAAAACTAAATTGCGCCACTTTAACTTCATAATCTTTATAGCAACTTAGCAGACGCACAGGCACAGCCTATGTCTGCTAATTCCAGAACTAATTAGATAGGAACAACCTTTTACGCATGTATATAGTTAATTAGTTATAGTTAGTTAGTTTAGTTTTGCATAAAGAACTTTTTTCTTTTGTACATTTGGTTGTGTAATTTTTATATATATGGTGGAATAAATTCATAATTCATTCATTCATTCATTCATTCATTCATTCATAACTCTATCTTGCTGTCTTTTCTCTCTAATTTGAGGTCCAGGAAGTTGATCTTTTTGTTTTCTTCAAACTCGTTGGTAAAGGTGAGGTTTGGGTGGTGGCTGTTTAGTGTCTGCATCATCGTTTCATGCTCCTGCTCCTGGGCTTGTCTGAAGATAACAAGAATGTCGTCTACATATCTAACATACAGTTTTACATCATGATTCTTTCTTAAATTCATTAACATTTCTTTTTCCTGGTGCTGTAAAAATATTTCTGACAAAATTGCCGAAAGTGGACTTCCCATAGCTAAACCATCTGTTTGTTCGTAAAATCTATTGTTAAATCTAATCTGTACACAAACATACCTGTATCAGAAACTGTAGATCTTGTTAAATGTAGGCTTTTGCAGAATAGTTTAGACGATGAATATGTCAATCAGATTGTAAAATTGCTTGTGACTGTTTTGAAGCAAAATTATTTTAGATTTAACAATAGATTTTACGAACAAACAGATGGTTTAGCTATGGGAAGTCCACTTTCGGCAATTTTGTCAGAAATATTTTTACAGCACCAGGAAAAAGAAATGTTAATGAATTTAAGAAAGAATCATGATGTAAAACTGTATGTTAGATATGTAGACGACATTCTTGTTATCTTCAGACAAGCCCAGGAGCAGGAGCATGAAACGATGATGCAGACACTAAACAGCCACCACCCAAACCTCACCTTTACCAACGAGTTTGAAGAAAACAAAAAGATCAACTTCCTGGACCTCACATTAGAGAGAAAAGACAGCAAGATAGAGTTTGACATCTACAGGAAACCTACGCAAACGGACACTACAATCAACAACAAGTCTATCCATCCGACAATCCACAAGACCGCAGCCTTTAGATCTATGCTGTACCGAGCCTATAAGATCCCACTTAGCCAAGCCAATAGGAAAAAAGAACTGGACACCATTAAGAAGATCGCCCAAGTGAATGGATTTCGAACTAAGACGATAGAGGACATCGCAAGGAAGACGAGGAGAAAAATCGATAGACAGAATACACTAAACAGCAGAACAACATTAGAAGAGATAAAAGAGGAAAGCACCAGATATATCACATTTAGCTACACGGGGACTACAACACAAAGGACTGCTAACAGATTCAAGAAATACGGAGTTTCAATAGCCTACAGGACTTAGAACACCATGAGTAAAATACTGCATCCAAAAATAGAAGATTGTAACAAATTTGACACTTCGGGCATCTATAAAATCAATTGTAACGATTGTGATAGCTTCTACATTGGACAGACTGTGAACTTCGTAAACCGCTTCAAAAACCACATATCTGCGTGGAGGAACAACAAACCGGAAAGATCAAATGTCGCACAACACCTGTTACAAAATGGGTACTCACTAGGAAAAATGGAGGATAGTCTAGATATTTTAAAGAATTGTAAGAAAGGATATGTAATGAATGCTTGGGAGGAATTGTATATTTATAAGGAAAAATGTAAAGATAGAAATAAGTTGATTAATGAACAAATACATTTTGATTCCAGTTGTACTTATAAAAATGTATTGGCCGGTGCTTCCGGTAGCCAATAGGGTATAAGTAGGGACGCCATTCAAGATTCTTGTCATTCGCCTATTGGGTCTGATGATGATTGGAGTGTCCAATCGAAATCGATCACCACTTACCATCGTTTTTGTATATTTACCGTCTTGTGAGTAACAGTATAAGCGTCAATATATGTTTTAAGTGTTATAAGACGTTTCTTTTATTTACTTTCCGTATATTACTAATGACTTTGGTTAATTAATGGACGAGAAGTTAGGACTGTTGTTGACTGAGATTTGGTTGATTTGCCCATACAAATAACATTATTGTGTTCACCAGTGACACCGGTAAGTGGTAAGTAGGCTAGGTGTGGTTGGACTCTTTCATTATTGCGCTCATGTTCACTCATCCTGTTACGCGCATAATAAGCGTACTACTAGTATATATATATAATACGCTAAGCCAAGCTTTTGTGAACAGAACTTCTCCCTCATTTTTAGACCGATTTTGATGATTCTGGTGTACCTGATTACCTGATTACCTTCCTCTTCACCAAGACCAGCTTTGCCGGATAGGTTGTGTCATGATAAAATAAAAGTAAAATACTATTGGTAATTCTGAGCAATTACTTGGTCAACCCCAATTTTTTTCATATTTTACTACGGTCATCAGGAGGTTCTCAGAAAGCAAGAAACATATAATTTAAGCCCCGCAAGGTTAAGTTAGGTTAGGTTAAGTTAGGTTATTAATTAACCTAACCTAACGTAACCTAACGTAACGTAACGGTACTGTTACAATTGGCCTTAGAGATGTATTTGAGACTAAAAAAAACATAATAAGTTAGGTTAGGTTAGGTTAGGTTAAGTTAGGTTATTAATTAACTCAGTAATCGCCGGGAGGATTGTCGGAGGAACCACTAGCCATAGCCATAACGGTACTGTCACAACTGGCCTTCCGCGCGTCTCCCGCAAGCCACTGTTATCGCTTAAACTTTGAACCTTCTTATCGCTCGGCAACCTGTAATATGGCCTTGCGGGCCTTGAATTATATGTTTCTTGCTTTCTGAGAACCTCCCGATGACCGTAGTAAAGTATGAAAAAAATTGGGGTTGACCAAGTAATTGCTCAGAATTACCATACTATTTAATAAAATCTATTTACATTATATACATTCAATCACTTATGGCGGTGGATCAACCCTATTTATTCACTGTTTCAAAGTATTCGTCAAGGCTATAAAAAGGTTTGGTTACTAGCCAGGACCTAAGGGCAGTGCTAAATTTCTTTATTTCCAGGTTTTTTATATCTTGGGGCAAGTTGTTGTAGATCCTAATTGCTATGGTCGGGAAGGCATTCTTCGTCTTAGCAAGTCTACAGAAGGGGATGTCAATTTCATGGTTTCGTCTTGTCTGGTGTTTGTGAACGGTATCTCTGGTTGGAAACTTATGGATATTGCTTTTAACATATGTTGCACTTAGTAGAATAAAGTGGCTAAAGACTGTTAATATGTTTGTTTCTATAAAAAGAGGCTGGCAGTGGTCCAGTCTTTTGCTGGAAGTTATAGTCCTAACAGCCTTCTTTTGCTGCAAGAGTACATCTTTACAATTAGGCGCATGCCCCCAGAGCAGTAGGCCGTAACTCAGCACGCTATGGAAAAGAGCGTGGTAGACCACCTTTAAATATTGTGGAGTTACTAGCTTGGTAAGCTTGCGTAACAGGCACACGACTCTAGACAGCCTTCTACAAACAACTTCGATATGATCTGCCCACGTCAGTTTGGGGTCGATGGTGAAACCTAGCAGATGGACTTTGGTTTCGATTTGGGGATATCGAGTTAGGGTGCATACGATTTTTTGGGTCTTTTCCTCGTTCAGCTTAAATCTGTTGGCTGAGAACCATGCCTTAGCTTCATCAAATAGTGTTTCAGCCGTTTCAAGCGCACTAAAAAAAAGCGCGTTTTTGTAAAAAAAGGCCCTGATCTGTAGTTTTGCAAAGTGGTTATCATTTTTTGAAATCTTTATTAGTGTGGGAAGGATCTTTCATTAAAGTTAGGGGTTTCCCCTTAAGGTTAACATAGAGGAATCTATTTATTTAATTAGCAACTTTGTCTCCACTAATTTGAGAGAACAGCAGGGGGTAGTAATTTGGTAGAGGTGTCTAAAGAAAGGTATAGGTCTCTAGATGAGCCATCAAAAGAAAACCTAAGTAAATTCCCTTGGAGCTCTGCCCCAGTGGCCTTTAAAGTTCTCTCCTCAGATTTTGTTTAATTATAGACATATGGATAATTTTCACTACTTTTGTGAAATAGCTGTGTATTAAACAACACATTACTAGGGAATTACTGATTTAGTCAAAAAGAAGTGTTTGCAATGTTATTTTCAGATTTTAAAACTGGTTTTCTTCTGCATCATGTCATATTTTGCAATATAACATTCCATTACCAAATCAGTAAAAAAACTTAATATCACAGCACATCTTTATAAGAATCACAGTACATGAAAAAAGAAATTATTTCTTATTGAATTACTTTATATCTATATATTATTATCTTTATTATCTATATCTATATACAGGTTGGTGTCTGCCTTTTTTTACCACTTTTGCCTATATTTTATCATATTATTCAATACAGATTATCATATGTTTATGAGAATACTGTCATACATGTTTTCAATAATTGGGAAAATTTTAGTTTTTTTTCAATACAATAGGCTACAAAATATACAAGCGCAGAAGTGCACGATGCCCTTATGAGCCGTGTCCATATTTTGTTAAATTAATAGTTGTTTACAACAACTGGATTAAGTTTGTAATAATTTGTACTAGAGGTCGTCCAACGGTCGAAAACTCAACCAAAAATATCTAACGTACAGAATTCTCTTTTTTCACCTCACACTGTAAATAAAACATGTGATTGAAATTTCTTCCCGTTGTATTGATTTTATGTTTATATTTCGTTGTTATTTCGTCACCAGGGCAACCCATAAGACCCATGTTTATTTTTTAAATTTTTAAATTCATTTTTTCCACTTATTTTTGAGCCTATTTTAATTTATAAATGGATTCTACACACCTTTAGGGAAATATCTTTCTAACAGTATGCGTAGATTTTCCCTACAATGCACATGAGCTGAGAAAAAAGGTTTTAAAGAAACATGCTTGCCTATCAGTATATAGATGTAGAAATAATATGTGCATGATTTAGAAAGTCATTAAGGATGGACCATAATTTAAACTATAGATTTAATCTGTATTACAATGATGAGATTGCAGAAGTGTTTACCACAAAAGATCCAACAATATGGGTTTAGGGCCTAATACTATTTAAGGGTTCCTACAAAAGGCGGGAAACCAGTTAACGTAGTAATAATATCTCCGACGACGTACGGTAATGGAAATATTTTATTCATTTAATGATCAACCATATTTTGTAACTAAAGCAATAATGCCAATATTCATTATTGTTTTTACACTTATTACTAATTAAATAATGCTAAATGATCAAAATTTGTATAATTTCATCCTATTTATCGCAGTTTGATGAATTAATCAATTAAGTTTGACTAATTCCTTAATTAAGTTAAGCCTTGAAAGTGGATGTCGATTTCGACGGGTTTCAACTAGTAAATTATATTACGTTGTACAAAATAAGCTATTAAAGCCATTTTTCAGTGATATTTTGTGGCCTATTCCTAGGCTTTGGTAAAGCTCATCTTATGCAGTAGAAAGTTTTCTGTCCCCGTGTAACTTTATAATGGTTCTTGCGAGTGAAAAATAACAATTTTACCAAGCACACAACCACAAAAATACAAATACGGTATAATATATCCGTCTGGCAATGAATAAAACTTGGAATCGTTTGTATGAAAGGCAAAATGGTTTGAAGTTCACAGTGATGAGGCACACAAAGTTTTCTAGCTTTACCAAGGCGACTTGATCCCGTTAAGACAATGATACTTAAGACAACTAGTTAAGTTAATGTGAGGTAGAATGTCTTCTCTTTAAAAGTAAAACTCTCTTGCCATCTTCATTAACCGACTGCAATCCTTAATCCTCTACCAAGTCTTTTAACACCTCTATAGTATTTGGACACCCAACTCGTTCGTTTCATAAGTTCTAGTTTAACTTTCACTTCAGTTTACTTACATCTTGATTCATTTTTATCGAACCTTTAACAAACACAAGGAATCAAAGCGGGATCTTAGTAGTTGAATATTCTAGTTGAGTATATATGAACATATTCTTAGTAGTAATTTCTTCATTAGATTTAGCTAATGCAATCTTATATACAGTAGTATTTATATCTTTCTTTGGCAATTTTTATCAAGACTTTGTTAATTTTAAGTAATACTAATAATATACGTCGAACCCATGTATGTTTCAAAATAAAACCTATTTCAACATTTCAGTATCTTTTCCTTACCTTTTCCACTGTGACAATAACCAAGCCACGTGCAAGAATTGTGTGGATATTTTTCGGCCACGAAGGACCTATCCAGGTTCTGTAAGCTTGGTTCATAAAGAATGCTACATTTTAATCATAAAGAATGCCAAGGTATCTGTACCTAGAAGAAAAGTATAGAGTATTCAAATAGTATGAAATTTTATCCATAAAAAGCCGTTTTTGTTAAACGAATGATATCAGTCGAATTGTGAATCAACCAAAACATGTGTATTAAGAATCGGCAGGAGTCAATAATTTTGCATTGTTGTTGACCGTCGGATGCCAGGCTAAACAGTGGTTGTCCTAGCGCCAAACAGCAAAACATGCGTTCACGTTGAAACATTTATATTAAACTAATATTTAAAAAAGCTTACTCCCTATATGGGAAATCCACTTAAAAGGATAACTTGTTGAAGATCTACATTAAAAATTAACAAAATGAAATTAAATTCAATACTCTAAAGCTTGGTGAAAAATTTAATATCTTGGTGTAAATTTTGAAAATTAAATAGTGTTTGATAGTTGTGAAGTTATACAAAACTTTCGAAAAGATCTAGAAAGATTAGTTGGAACAATTTTTTTTGGTCCAAATCAGAAGTTTAATATCATTAATCAGTATCTCTGGCCTAGACTAACTAGACAACTAGATTAAAAAACTATTTTGCAAGTAACACCAAACGAATTAATAAGTATTACATTTCTTGAGGACATAGATAAAGTACAGTAAAAGAAATTCTCACTCTACCAAGTGACACACCCAATTATTTCTTACATTCCCCTAAAATATTCAAAGGTCTGGGAATAATTCGAGCAAAATGGGAAAGTTCCGAACATCATATTTAAACATGTGTGTAATTCTAAAAAAAAAAAAAAAAAAAAAAAAAAAAAAAAAAAAAAAAAAAAAAAAAAACTTAAAAAACATCCATGTAAACGAACTAATAAACATCCCACAAAGAATTACCGTGTCACTTAAAAAACTTCCAAAATAAATTAATGATATTTTTACAAATGATTATTAGAATTTAAAGAGAAGAAAGAATTGGTTTAAATTTGAGATCAAAATTACAGTTGAAAGAATTTGAACTTTGGTCTAAATTACCATGTAAAGGTATAAAACATAATTATTCAAAGAAGTGCCTAGTAGCAACACATGGATATATTTAAAAAATTGTCTTATTACAGGAGAATGGATTAATTCATTAAAAATTATATCTGGTGTTGTACCAGTACGCAGAGACACTGAAAGGAGCCCCTTCCGCATGTTGTTGGCTCTTGTCCCTTTGGTGCCTTACTGCGTAGTGCAAGACTTGCTGTACGATCAATAATTGCAGAACTATGAAAAAAGCTGGCAAGTAGTTGTAGAAGAAATACATTGCATTGAAGATGGTGGATCAAACAGAAGATTGGACAATTGATTGCACAAAATCTAAAAGTGGTATTATAATTGATCCAACTATAATGTTTGAAATGTAAAAAAATCAACCGTTAGAAATAGATGAAGAAAAGAGAAAAATGTATAGTAAATGTAAAAATTAATTAATAAAAAAATATAATCTAAATTCTATATCAGTTTTTGGCATAATGACTGGTGCAAGAGGAACGATTACACATTTTTTTGTCAATTAAAGAAATAACCTTTCTATCAAAATAAAAAAAATGAAATAATGAATACAGTGTTAAAAGCATCATATAAAATCATTCAAAATAATTTATATGGATAACGTTATTAATCTAAATTACTGATTATTTACATCATAAATTTAATTTTATTGTTACTGTGTCTAATAGGAAACGTTTGATATAATAAAATCAGTTTTCAAAATAAATAAAATCATGCACTATAAGCTTGGTTACCGAACAGAAAATTTCATTTGATTCGTAAATATGATTTACGTATTATTTGCTTTTCGAATTATTAAAACTTTGTTTAGGAGGTTTAAAAAATCACAGTTTAAGTCAATATCTGTGCAACTTAGTTTGACAAAATAATAACAATTAAAATTAAAAAGTAGATAACAAATTACATTCACGGTTTCAATAGCTTTAAAATAAGATGTTTTGCAACTTTTTATCTGCCGTAGTATTATATGCTTCAACAATTAACTTTGCCATTATGGGTGAAAATCCAAGATGGCCGGCGGTCCTGTCAACTCTTAACGATTGCTTTAGAGTTTTAAACAATGCACGATAAAACAAGTTTTCTATTTGACAGTTGTGCGATTTGAACTACTATCATCTCTATACAGTACTAGATACGTTCTGCATTCAAAAAACATAAAAATATTTTACGTTAATCCTTGGGGTTGGTTTAGCAGGAAAAATATTTCATCACTTTAGGACCAACGGTTTGTCTGGAATTAATAGTGGATACCTTACAAGAGCCACCATGTATACTGCATTGGGGTTTTCATAAAAAAATATATCATGGATTTAAATTAGGATAATTAAATATTTCCTTCCTAGCTTTTATCGAATGAAATTGCAAACCAATTAAAAGAAGACACTATGTCTGATTTTAAACTCGGTCTTTTCGAGTAAGAAAAATACACGTTATAATACTACAGCGAAAGAGTTCAACATTTTATCTGCACTATTCTTGAAATAATTTGTTTCAAAACTTAATTGTTTTAGCAAATTAAAAGTGATTATACGATTTTACAATTTTCGTTACAACTAATACAATTTAAAAAGTTTCATTATGGTATATAATCACGCAAATAACTAAAATGGTTTATTTTCCTGAAAGATTATAAAGTGGCAAAGGACTTCATTTAATAATATTCTTATATCTGTAGTCTAATGGAACAAAAAAAAAATACAATAAATTATTTTCCTTTTAAAGCTGGCCTAAATGGTAATGTATTGTTCATCATGTTTCTTTTAGCAAAGTCAATGAAGGGGAAGTCATTTAGGCTACCTACCAAGCCTATTTAATTGACGCAACCACCTTTCATTTTTCAATAAGTATAGCCAAAACGACAATAAGATACAACTGAAAGTGTGCAATGCACGCCTTTTGATTTGGGTCGTGCATATGTGCTTTGTTTGACGATGATATATGACGAGATGAACAACTTAACGAAAAAGGTTTATATTTACTAAAATGGTCGATACAAGATATAATAAGATTCCGGCCAAACTTAAAATCAATCTTTCCCCTCAAGGTAGGATTTAACCCCCATAACAGTTCTTACCAAATAGTTATATTTACGAGTACAACTAGTTATATTTCCGTGTCACGGGGGCTAGACAAGTTTGATTGTTCGATAAAATTAGTTTCAGAGGAAATACAAACATCCGTGAGTGGACATGTAACGTTAATTCAAAGTAAACAGCATGTTTGTTAACCGTGTCAATACGAATGTAAAACGAAGTTGTGAAACGTCCACTTTACCATTAAATCTGTCTCACGTGTTTGCTGTCCTTTTTCGCTTTGACTATATGTCCGAATTCATTTTGCCGGTTCAACTAATTATAAAAATAATATCATCACTTAAAAATTCCATGATTGGTTTATTGACCGTTGTGGTCTTTAATACAAGTACAGTACTCAAAGTAAGTTAAAACCATACACAACAGTGCTTTTGAACATGCATATGTAATATTACAAACAAAATAAATTGTAAGGATTTTAATTCACTTTGTATCCTACCCCGGGGCTCAGGACAGCTCAAGAGGCATTTACAGCACCATTAGGCTCCATAGTGACATGTAAAGCAAGACAATTTAGTTGCAAGGCTGAGTTTCATGAAAGACTTGCGTTGCTTAAATTCTGTCACTTGTAAGCCACAGGAGACGATGGCTGAAGGCCCTCAATGAAAGATTATCAATATCCTCTGGTTATTACTTTGGGAACATTAAACGTTTCTTTTCTCAAGCTACACCTTTTAAAAAACTCATTAAGCCACTTCTGAATATCTAGTTCTATGTTTATGCCCTTCTATAAAATGATTATATAAATTACTAGCTGAACCCGGCAGACGTTGTCTTGCCTTTGACTATTTATAATCCCGCGGGCTTTGCCCCGTTTAACTTCTTAATTTTCAAGATGATCTCGTTCGCATGGCTCAATCACGTCTTTGAACCCGGTATCTCAAGGACTGAAGTCCTGCACTGTAACCACTAGATAAGCTCCCTTCCCACGAGATATCTTTTATTCTGTAGATAATAAAGTGTAAGTGTAAGTAAGCTGGTGCTAGGTCGGCTGGTAGTTTGAGCAATTACTCCAGGTTCAAACAAAGTTTTCAGCACTTTGTCCAACGCCTTTCATCATTTCCGTACACATTTAATAGCATGAAAGTTGTCCAAATGTTAGTAAAACTGTTTAGTTTTGTATACATAGTACATACATAGAGAGTGGAAAACTAACTATATTGGACGTAATAAAAAAAAACAAAATTCCTATTAAACTTGAGCGTGCGCTTTTCTTTGGTGTCTGTATACAATTACATTAGCAAACGAAATAAAGATTCGGACTAGTCATGGATTTTAAATCATATTTTTTTAAATATTCATTAGGAAGACCTGGAACAGATTCAACCCATGTCGATTGCAGATACGAATGGAATAGCTGTGCCAAGAGATGGTCAGGGAATATTTATTTATAAAATTCCTGATTATAACCACTATAACCCTCTTCATACAGACTAGCATATTATAATGACACAAATATAATATAAATAACACTCTATTACTTATTCACTTTGGTAGTAAATTGTTTTCCCAGACCCAATTTATGTGTAATGCATACGAATGAAACATATTTTTTGTCTACAAAAAGTATCATAGTATAATAGTAGTTTACCTAACCCGCCATGTTAAACTTCCACATCCCAAGCGTGATATAAAATATACCTCTATGGAGCCAACGACGTTCAGCGCTAGAAATCAGCTGTGCGCTTGAATGTTATTGTTATGCTTTAAAGTATTTTCCTAACCTAGCTTTTGTTTGTAAATAACGTTACTGTTAGAAGATGAGTGAAATGGATAATGAAATATTTTGTACGTAGCCCCATGTGTATTGTCGGGCCAGTCGTTCCGCTCGTTGCACAACATGCACCTGCGTGATGTAAAAACGCTCTTACTACACTTGTAATGTAAATAGCTATTACGCAACGATTGCGTAAAGATAGTGTTAACGATACGAGTAAAGCTAGTGCCTGAAAAACGTCTACGAGTGTCGTTAACACTATTTACGCGAGTTGCGTACACTAATTATATATGACAGTGTTTTAATTACTAAAAATCACTACTCATAACTTCTAGAGAGGTTATGTTTTCGTTTATAACCTCTAATTGCCACTGACAGTGATGCAACGAAACATTGTACCAAACAGTAATTGCACACTAGCTTCTCATTTTCCTCTTCCAGAAACTGGCGAGAACCTTTTCTACGAAGGAGTGGGTATTGCGGGAGAGCCCCTCACGTCAATTTAAGAAAATCTTTACATTTATTTTATAATTTTTTAGTTAGACAATTAACTTTTAAATTATTATAAAATAATTTTTAATTTTTTAAATTATAAAACTAAAGTGTCATAACCTTACCTAACCAAACAAACTTGCTGATAATATAATAAAGATATAAGATAAAAATCAAGTGAAGGTTTATCAAGTACTTATAACTTTTAATTATAAAATTAATTATACAATTTAAATTATAAAATTAAACTGTCATAACCTAACCGAACCAACCAAACTTGCTGATAATATAAAAAAATATATAACATTAAGATCGAATGAAGGTTTACTAATTTTAAAAAATATTTCTGCGTCGCCGGCGAGATTCGAACCGGACACCCTTTGATCACCGGTCCAAGACGCTATCAACTACGCCATGAATATCGATGGAATCAAAACGTCTCGTTAAGGTATGGTGTTCCCTCAACAGTAGAGTGACGTCTCGTTCCCCACTCCTTCGCAGAAAAGGTTCTCGCCAGTTTCTGGGAGGGGAAAACGAGGCGCTATACTAATTGCACCGGTGGGGCACACGGGACACTAACATGTCTTTTAGTGTCAGCGTTCGCCGCTAGAACCGCTAAGTTGAAAAAATTTAATTTATTTTTATCTATAAAATTAACTTTTTAATTATAAAATATTTTTTATTATAAAATAATTTAAAATTTTTTTATTATAAAACCAAACTTGCTGATAATATAAAAAATATATAAGATAAAAATCAAATATATGTTAACTTATAATTTTTAATTATAAAATTCAATTTTAAAATTTAGTTCTATAAAATTAAACTGTCGTCACCTAACCTAACCAACTAAACTTGCTGATAATATAAAAAAGATATAAGATAAAATCGAGTAAAGGTTTACTATTAAAAAAAGTGTTGTTCATTAATGAACTTCAGTCCGAATCGCTATCAACTATGCCATGAACGCAGCTGAAAATAAATCGTCTCGTTACGGTAATCGTGTTGCCTCAAGATGTACTCAAGAGAAGACATTAGCCACTAGAGATATCCTACCTTTAGCCATAGTCCCTTCCGTATGCCCATCAGCTAATCGCACTACTAAACAATTAAATTGGCCTGACCAGCTGATTAATTGAATTTTGAATCATTACAATTTTACTTCTTCTCTCTCAATCCTTGAACCTCATTGGTCCGTTACCCGTGTTGTTATGAGTAAAACTATACTGTTATGAAAGTAAAAAAATGTTGTTATGTGAAGTGTGAAGTAGAACCAATGCATACTTATGAATTTACTAGCTGTTACCCACGGGCTGCTCCACCCCGTTTTACTACATTAGTATTAATAAAACTATTGATTGGTTAAGTTAAGATAAAATAAACAAAACAGAATACAGTAATGGTAATACGAACAAATAATAACAGCTGAGGTATTTTTAACATTAGGTAAATGGAAAGTTCCCTTTGGAAAGCAATTACGACCTTATAGGGCAATTTATGAAATAATGGATAATTTTGCGCAAGGTTTCTCGTCATGACGAACATTTTAAGTATATGGTTTATGAGGGTGTGACTTGTAGTTTTCTCAAAAGTTCATGTCATGCACTATTTCACTCATATTTTGGTTAAAACACTCACCTAGGTGGCATTCCTATCTCAATTAATAATAATGAGGAAATATCAACACCCCCGCCACAACAAACCTGCAGACTAAGCGAATTTCCATTAAAACGTCTCCTTAATAATATCACACCTATTCCCTTTTTAACTTAAATGGAATTAGTTTAACGAGTACTTAGGTTTACTCCAACAGGGAAGGTAAAAAATCGGATGTAAATAGTTTAGTAAAAAATTAATGTGTTTTCCAAATTTGATCAAAATATGTTCATAAACAAGCAAACTACAACAGTTTACTTATTATCCATAAAAATAACAAGGGAATTTTAAATTTAGAATTTTTTGGAATTTTCTCCGTGACCATTAGGCACATAATGACTACAGATTTTTTTTAAGCTCTACAAAATGTTTTGAAAACAAATTGCAAAATACAAAATATCATCATCTTTGCTCGAGTTATCGTTCTAATGGACACACACGCACGATATAAATATAACACACACACATATATATCCTACTAATATTATATATATTTTTTTTTTCTTGCATGTTTAGGGCTACTAATATAATCAAAATCAAAAACATAGTTAACAAAGTACCTTTTTTTTAAATAACTATTTAATTTTCACTGACTGATTTTGTAATGTCAGTCAAAATAAAATTAAATAATTATTTAAAAGGATTCTTTATTAACTATGTTTTTTTAATACAAATAAATACATATATATATCCAGTATATATAAATATATTGTATTTATACATATATATACTGTATAAATATGAATTAAAAAGGATAGTTTTTTTTTTTGCCTCTAGGGACCTCAAACCGAAAAATGAAATCGGTCCGGGTCCAGATCTTACCATGAGGACTACGGTAATAGCTTATTCCTTATATGCTAAATTCGCTAAAACCTATTGAATAAAAGATTTGATCTTTTACTGTTTCATCATATTAGACCTATCAAGTTCATTAACCAGGCTTATAGTTTGAATCCACGGTTTTCATATTGTTGAAATATACAATTAGCATTTTTAGTTTTATTACGTATTCCCATGCCTTAGTTCTGATTACGGCCTTCTTTAAGGGCAAGCTTAAGAAAGTTAAATACGAAAGCATTCTATGTGTTGTTTATTACCTATCCAATAAATTGCTACGCACAGGAAAGCTTTTTATATGTCTATTTATAATTGTTAGCTGTCTCTTTAAGACATTTACAAAATTTCTTTGGCTGTTAACTTAGCCCAAATTGAAATCTAATTCTTATTAAAGATGATTCCTAGCTTATGGTTGATTTATTTTTCTGATGAGGTAAGACTTAATATTAATCTTATAATAGATAAACTTTACTTTAAGAATAAATAGGTTTAGTAAGCTACAATATTAGATCTATTCAGAGAATTACAAATATACAGGTTGAATTCTATGGGACTAACAATGGTAACCTACAAAATGGTGGGGCTTCCAAGAGTGGATGTAAATATTCTAGGATATAGTTACGTGTGTTTGTTTCTTCAATTATACGAGAGTAACATATAAATAAATATGATTTAAGCTCTTTGACCTCAGGGAGGGGTGGTCGTGCCTGTATAGGAGAAAACACACAAAATAATATAGAAATTAATATTAATGATGAAAGAATGCCATGTAATTAAACAAAATTTTAAACCTAACCCTAAACATTTTGAAATCTCCATTGTTTTCTTCACTGTACCAAAAATAAAATAAAGCTACTGAAATGATAAATAATTTACAGGCAACATTTATTTGTTGATTTCTGTTAATAATTGTATTCCTTGTTTTTGTTCAGTTTGATACAATTTCCAATTAAAATTTGTTTACAAACAACTTTCGTGGCACTTCTCGAACTGTTAAATCTCATCCCATTAGGGTATGGAGAAAAGAGTCTTGAAATATTATTTTCCATTTTATATTGCTGTCTGTAAAAACAAAAGTGAAGAAATCATCCAAACAACATATTTTTGTGAGAACTTACTGAGGTGGGTGAGTAGCTGACATCACATTTAATTAAAAATGTATGGATCAACCAACATAAGCTGAGGCAGGTACAGGATGATTTTAGTTACAGAACACAAATAACTGATACCTACGACATAAATTAATTGCGTTAATTACTAAATACGACGAATACACTCAATCTGAAAACTGTCAGAAATGCGAAAACTGTGTAGTTAAAACATTAGAACTAAATACAGGGGGATTTTAAAAGAATGCCGGGATTTTAAATTATCATTACTTGGGTACTATTCAAGGTAGCTAAATCTTTTAGGTATACGTCAAATTGAAGCTAAAATAACTACGTTTTGTTTCCCGTGTAGCAAGGGAGGAAATTTTGACCTCGGCATGCGCAAAACAGGTGCTCGGAGGTTGGCCGATATTGTGACTCATAGTCTTGACGCCAGTTAGTTACCAGTATGACGTTTACGGCGCAGCAGAAGGCACAGCTTGTAATCTTTGGTTCACAGAGTTTATATCTATCGCTAAATTAAACTAAAATTAAATATACTTGATGGTAAAGAGACTTGAAGCTGGTTTAATGAGTTTCGTGGTACCGTAGTGTTTTGAAAAGACATTCACCTGGCTGGCTAAAGACAAACAATGACATAGTCAAAGAAATCCGACAATTCTGCACCAGAAGTCCGAAAAAATCGATTGCTCGACGACGTCCTCAGTTGAACAAACCTAAATTGGTCACTTTATGATGTTATCTGTAAAAGATAGAGTCTTTGTGCCTAAAAACATTCAGTTAAGACATCAGTTAACCCGCCGATCGCCCTAAGCGTACACACATTGCCGGGTTTTCGCTCATATAAGTTTGGTAAAAATGTCAACTTTTGAAATCATGCCGAATTGTATCAAAGAGTGAGAAAAAACTTTGTTCTTACCCCTTCAATTTGACGTTCAAACCATTTAATTATTTTGAATAGTCCCCGAGCAACGACCGTTTAAAATCCCGGCATTCTTAAAAAAAAAAACTGTTTAGAGTAATTGGTTCTGACTACCTCAAACATTTTAACGTTAGTTCAGAAATACTCGAATTACCATATTTTTAGTTCAAACTCACACATAAGAAGTTTTTTCAAGCTAAACACAACTTCAATAATGTTGACGTTATCTGAAGGCACAGGTGAGTTATGTTGGGTAGATTAAAGCTGTCCCCGCACAACTAAGCTAGGATTACTAAAGACAACTGTCAAACACTTGGTTTATTTTAACATTCTTGATCTGGTCTTACATCGACCAATCACATGATACCAATACAATGTTGATACAACACGCATATCACGTGTACTGTTAAGTTGGTTGTCTTATTCCATAACTATTTTTTCGAGTTATTTCTATGGAACTTTTACAAAACGGGTATGGGAATGTTCAAGTTTATCACACTTCAGCAAGCCTATAACGAATATACAGATAATTCCATTAATTTTAGTTCGTTCATGTAATACCATGGTGTAGTAAGGCAGTCAGGATGATGAATTACGTTATTACATTATTGCGTCTTTGTTTTTGAGTATCCACTGAATTTTCTTCATTCAGTAATCTTTAAAACGCAATTACATATTTTTTATAAGCCTCAATTGAATTCCCTTTATACGTAATTATTTGAAATCATCATTAAAAAAATAGGTCTCAAATGCACGAACGGCAGTGTATTGTTCTCTAGGATCTCTGTCATTAACTAGAACTCTTGATATGCATGTTATAACGCGTTGAGCAATTATCTGAAAATTCTGCTTTTAGAGACTGCCACTCACGTTTTATAAATATTCATTTGCAATTAGGGACAAACTTACTTGAAGTTCAGATTTTTTTACGAAAAAGGAATTCCTAGTTTGTTAGTGTCATATACGCAACTATTATATACAGTGTGTATGTATTATATACGAATTTATGTTATTAATTCTAAATTAACTTAGTTTATCAAGTCTCTTAGATAACTGTTGGGGATTTTATGTGGTATTGCTTTGCTTGTGCTATATAATCAAATATATTTGTAATGTATCTTTTTATATCAGCTGCTTGATTATGTTATGTTGTTGTTCTAATATGTTCACAGTTTGAAGTGTAAATGTTTTAATATATTTCCTTTTGACATCAATTTTTAATTAAGTAGTTTATGTATTTTATGCCTTTGTTTTATCAATAACAATGATATCTTATTTAATATATCATACAATAATTAATTATTTATTATTGAAGCTGACATACTCAATATTGTTGTGCATTTAATACAGAATAATAGATTACAATAGAAAAAGTTTAGAAAAAATTAGAGAACAAAAACTAAAAAAAAACATTAGACATTTTTTTTTACTCAAGGATCGAGTACAACTGATAATAGTATTATGTAACTGCAGAGTAGTTCCCTCCCTAAAAAATTACCAGTAAACACGTCCTTTGGGGTGTGGTATTTTAAAATAAAGTAAATGTAAATACATCTATTAATACGGGCACCTGAAATATTTCAAGTGTTATTAGACGTATTTTTCATTGCTATAAATTCAATAACACGGACAATGCTGCATTAATACGTTATTTGGTGTTTTATACAAAAGAATTTTACAGTAGAAGCAATGGTACAACATTCAGTCTAATGACCCATTGTCCCTCTCTAATACGGGGTTGTTTACAGCAATTTATCTCCCTGTATTGTATTATTAAAATAATTAAATTAAAACAAATAATCTAAAGCAATACCTTGGCTCTCCTTAATCATTATTTGCATAAAAAGGAGAAAATGTAAATTTTTCCTACGGGCTGAACCGTTCTAACCATAATGAACCCAAAATAATTAAATAACGTCAATTGACGTTGATTAGTTCTAATTAACTGTTTTTTACAAAGCAAAGGCTTCTTCAATACATCTTGTTCATGTGTCAACAAAATTCAAATCTACGCTAATAAAAAAACTGTAAGAAAAAAAACATACTTAGCTGCAACTAAATTTTAAGTAAAATTAATAATTATGTATGCACCTTTCAAATATAATATTAGATAGCATGTTGATACATAAGTGACTTGCATGGTAAGCAGTAGGTGCCTCATTGTATCGCTATGGAGTATAGGCCTAGAGTAAATCAGTGGACTCTGTTTGTCACTTAATATTCTCTACGCTTCCTTTTATGTAACAATATTCTGTTAAATATACTTATAAATCCCACAACTTCAAAATATAAAATATATGAAGAACTAATTAATTTGAAGGATGAAAATTAACTGTACTCTTTTAGTTTGCCACTGTAGAAACTGTAAACAAGAGTTTCTTCAATAACTAAGTTAACATTGTAGTTTTATGCCATTACAGGAGGAATCAATGAAATATTCTAAGAAAATTCTAAAACTATTCTAAAATAGTTCTAAAATAGTATTAACTAAACTACTATTCTAAAAAAGTAAAGTTCTACGACTATTCTAAAATTGACATACTATACATTAAAGCCTATCATGACATAATAGGTTTTCATATCCCAAGGAATAGATCTTAATTTTAGCTTTACCATTACCATACAGTATTCAAAAACTGTATATGGTGTTTTGTAAAAAAGAGTGAAAATGCGATGTAAAAGGACTCAGCCTGTCCATGGAAAACCTATTTTAAAATGTAATATCCGTCGGGATGTCTTATAAAACCATTCGTGAACGAATGCCGCCTTTGATAAGTAAACCTTTGAAGAAACCTTTCCAGGTTTGAGAAATGCAATAGCATGAGATTGACCACCTTATACAAGTGGTGATTTTTATTCGAAAGAGCAGTATATTTCTACGTTTGATATACTAAAGAGGACTGGCAGATGAGTTTTAGCAATACAAATATCCTAATATTTTTCTCTCTAATAACGAAAAACAGACTTTTTACAGTGTAAGTGGAAGAAAACATCTTTACAAAGAGGTCTGATAGTATTTTTCTTATAATAATACAGAAACGGTAAGGTATTGCAGCTTAGGTCAATGTAAACGAATTTCAGAATGAAATCATAATTTCTTCAAATATAAAGGGTGGCTGAAAAGTAACTTGCACTCCCCTTAAACTGATCCTTTTAACCATGTGCGATATTTGAAATAGGTTTGCAGCAACCTTTTTAGATATGAGGGGCTACAATAATGTTGGTTAATTTTTAAAATCATACCCTTAGGAGTTGTGGGGGTAGGGGGTAGCTCAAAATATTCAAATAGAAAGTATGTCTATGAAGGTTGCTGTAAACTGATTTCAAATATCTCAAATAGTTCAACAGTTAAGGGGGGGGGGGGTGCAAGTCACTTTTCAGCCACCCTGTAAATTGTATAGACTACTATTAACTAATTGAAGTAATATATGAAGTCCAGCTGATTTGTTTATGCAATGACATCTAAATAAAACTTGAAATATATCAAAGCTTATGTAGATAAAATTATAAGAGTATTTTCGACATTCTAATGAGTTAAATTAAGTTTAACATTTTCGTTTGGTTTTATAGTTTCGTCTTTCATAAATTTGGCATAAAATGTTAATTAAAGGCATTTCCTGAAAAGTAATAAAGAGAGATTAGTGCAATTTATGGAATGCACGTATAATTTGGGGTAAGCTATACAGTCAATTACGGATCCGGGAATTTTCGGACTAATTGAAAACGTGATGGACTAGTTTAGAGTATCAGCCTACAATCAGGTTACTCAGTTCCGTCTATCATCAGCTTATTATATTATGTACTTAAAACCATAATCTTAACTGTATAATGGATATGCTATTTTTATTCTATGTTGTGTAATTCGTAAATTGTGTAGATAAATAGTATTGTAAGCAGACTGCTAATACCTTAAAATGTATTAAATCAATTTAAATTTTAATTAAATTTAAATTATATGTGTATTAGGTTCTTCCAGACCTAAATCATACCACGTTACTGCTAATGAGCCACTAAGAACTAGAAATGACGATAAATTATCTCACAATAAGTTTTTTAAATGAGTTGTTTTTATTGGCATAAATATAAGGTTGGATGTACAACTGCGTTTATTTGTTAGGACAACAGCCATCCGACACATATTTTATCCTATTATCTTGTCAACCACCCTTTTAAACCATACAGTAGACTATGATATTTTATAGAAAATCTCAAAAGTTTCAATAATTTTTTAACTGTACTTTTTACTGAAATTAGGGTTGACCATTCTTTAAAGAGTAAAAAAAACTATAAACTTGTTGGAACCATTTATGTGAAAATCCGATTTTTTTCTTATTTTATGGGTTATGTTTGGAACTCACAATTAAACATATAAAATAAAAATACCCACGGCAAACCTGCAGACTAAGCGAATTTACATTTACCCGGCTAGATCTCTACTAAAATATTCCCTAAAAATTGTCAGATTATTTCCTATTTATATGACATTAATTTTAGTGAGTACTTAGGTTTGCTGCTGGAAGATATTGAGGTGTGTTTATATATACAGGGTGTTGAAAATGTCTGGAACCAACATTATATCTGGTGAGTGGTTAAAGAAAATCAACTGACATTTTGTGTATGGATATACTATGGTTTTACCTTTCTTTTGGTGCCTTATGACATTTTTTACCACTTATAGGGAACGTCCTGTGGAGGATGCAGTAAAACGTTTTAATAGAAGCCTATGGTAAATGATACATCATTTTAAAGGCCATTTTTTCTGAGTAAGGAGCCACAAGTTTCATCTCAAAAGGACCACCCTAGCAAAAATGGCGACTGTTTGAAATTTAAAAACCCACTTATAGGGAACGTCCTGTGGAGGATGCATGGTCAGTACTCGACATGTCCAGTCACCTGTTTCCAGACATGCACTTTGTCGAGCAGTTTTGTGATAACACGGCCTCACGTGATTGGTCAGATTTTCAAATATTGAAGAGTGGGAGAGACGCTATGATATTTGTAACGACAAAATCCAGTTCCGCTTATGACTTCACTGTGGTAACTCCCGTGTACTCGCGGTTAATATTGCATTACGCATTTCTTGCACGTGGTCTCTTTACCAGTGTTATAACTTACCCTCGTTCTCGCTTTATGCAGCGTCCGTCTGACAAAGTGTTATTTCATCCAGTTCACCTCATAATTCTTAATTTAAATACATCAAGACGCCAGTTTTTATAAGCTATTTCTCACTTTTCATGTTAAATTTCATGTTATTTCAAGAAACATCAAGCTCCAGTTTAAAGTCTTAAATCATTTTTACTTTGCATTTCAATTTGCTAATTTTAAGATTTATTATTTTGTGCAAGGCATAAAGAAGAATGCCAAGTGTAAATATTTTTATTTTTATTTTTAATTCAAATATCACATGAATAAAGTGATAAAACCTCAAGAGGAAGTGGTTTTAATTTTAATTTTAAATGCTAGAGAATAGCTTTTTTACTCTCTAATGCTTAACACAATTATCTACATCAACTCTGTACATCATCATCTCTACATACGACCGACATCATCTCATCGTCCCCTACAGAAGGCGCCTTCTTCCCCCAGCAGTGAGGCCCTAACTCCCCTATGCTGCCATCTCTCTCATCGACAGGATATTCACACCTCTACGACTGCACTTCTTCAGCTTCAATAACACCTACACTCAGTAAAATTGGAAATCAGGTACTCTCAGCGTTTCATTTTAATATATTTTATTCATGTCACAAGAGTGCTTTAAATGTTTGTTTTCTTTACAGGACTTTCAGCTTTTAATATCTTTGAGAAATCCTAATTCCAGCATTTATGCTGTAGTAGTCAAGCGCTGTACAGTTAACATAGCCCGCACCTTGCGTCACTATTCAAAATTTAAGATGGTCTCTGCTCTTATAAATTGGAAGTACGCAAAGTACCCTTCAATGCAGTAACAAGTTTTAATGGAAGCCTATGGTAAATGATACATCATTTTAAAGGCCATTTGTTTCTGAGTAAGGAGCCACAAGTTTCATCTCAAAAGGACCACTCTAGCGAAAATGGCGACTGTTTGAAGTTTTTGAAAATAATTGAAAGCTTAATTGGTATTTCTGTTAAATAGCATTTAAAGGAAACAAATACGGACCATTTAAATAGCGATGTTTTTAAATTTCAAACAGTCGCCATTTTTGCTAGGGTGGTCCTTTTGAGATGAAACTTGTGGCTCCTTACTCAGAAAAAAATGACCTTTAAAATGACGTATCATTTACCATAGGCTTCCTTTAAAACTTTTTACTGCATTCTCCACAGGACGTTCGCTATAAGTGGTAAAAAATTTCATAAGGCACCAAAAGATAGGTAAAACCATAGTATATCCGTACACAAAATATCAGTTGTTTATCTTTAACCACTCACTAGATATAATGTTGGTTCCAGACATTTTCAACACCCTGTATATATAATATAAAATGTCGATGGCTTAGTATGAAATAAACAAAATGTCCAAATTTGATTAAAATAAATCCATAAACAAGCAAACTACAATACTTTATTTATTCTCCATAATAATAACATGGGAATTTTAAATTATTTTTTTTCTTATTATCTTCGTAACCGTTGGGCATACAACAACGCTTCAATATACAAAATTATTTCTTTTTTTAAGCTCTACAAAATGGTTTGGAGAGAAAAAAAATTTGTTTCTTGGGGTCAAAAATGGGAAAAATCAATTTTTACCTCATTAAAACCTCCATAAACCCCCGTTTCCATAGTCCGATTATGCTTTTCGCGAACTCGTTCGAATACACGTAGGTTTACACGTGTGTACCAAATTTAATCAAAATCGGATCATTTTTGCTCGAGTTATCGCGCTAACGGACACACACACATATATAAATTTGAACGGATGCTGTTTTTGGCCTCTGGGGACCTCAAAACGAAAAAGTAAATCGGTCCCGGGTCTAGGTCTTACTATGAGACCTACAGTAATAGCTTATTTCCTATATGGGAAATTTGCTAAAAAGACTCATGGAGATACCACACATTAGAACTTCTATTAATCAACATAAACGTCTTTACACATACCAAATGTCATCAAAATATCGTATCACAAGTGTGGCCTGTACCTCTGTACACAACCACAGACACACTCAACACACACACACACACACGCACACACACTTATCACTTCAAAACCCATTTTTGGGTTTAAGGGGGCCTGAAATAAGAACTTCTGCCAAAAATTCTAACTCGAATATTTAGTCGCAAAAAACTCTCCCCACATTGGGAGAGAAAGTAAAAAGATATAAAAACTTCGACCAAGGTTGGTTGATATCATTTTGTAGGCCTAATCTCATAAAAAGTACTCTTTAATACTTTTCAATAAAATGACGACCATACAAAGTAGGTATTTTAAGCCAAGTATGAATGGAAATGCAGTATCATAGCAAATAGCTGATTGATTTATGACTTAGCGCAGAAAGAAGTCATTAGTTGGTGACCATCTCAACACATTGCACCATGTTTTTTTGGTTTCAAATTTTTACATTACATGGGAAGTCTATTCTGTGTATAGTCTATGGTATGAGTGAAGGATGAGTGTAGGATGAGTCTTGTTGTAGCGATCTTGCAGTCTTGTTAGTGACTAAGGCCGTCACATTCTTTAGACACAGCTGCTATAATTAATAGCCCATACAGCTAATGGCAACGAAGGGACCTACAGTTTATAGTGGAATCCGAACCACATTTTTTTTGTTAACGAATTGGTCTAATTATTAGGATAGTACTGCGGATAGTCGCAGTACTCACTAGTGCGAACGTTAATCCACACCAAGGAGTATCGTATCTACAGTTGCCTATAAATTATCCACAATTCGTGACCTCCTAGTAGCTGGATTACAGGACGTAGCCACTATCCCATTACTCTGTGATGCATGACGAATTAAAAGTATATAACGCTTGAAATACCCATTCAAGCTCAAAACACGCTTCTCCAGGTTTATGTCATGGATGATGTAATTTTAGATTTTTGACAATCATTACAGCAAGTAGAAAATTACTTTTGAATTTGTCTTAATGCTTTATATTTCTCTTTTTAGGAATCAATTTTTTTATGCTTACAAGTTAGCATAATATTTAAGCTTGCCTTGGTTGAGTTTTCTGAGTGAACATTACAGCTCAACCTTGACACACCAGCGTCAGTTACGAGGCTGACTGTATATTTTTATACAACAATTTTCCACGATCTTTGTTTACTAATTGTTTTTAATATCATGGTAATTTTTTATTAACATATTTCCGAAGCTTATGCTAGTTAGCTCATCACTTAGTAGAAGTGTAAATATATGTTTTAGGTGTAATTATATATTATTTTACTTTCCGTTAACAAGATGTAATGAAATCGATTTAATAGTTTGCATATGATAAACAAAAATGACTGTAACAATTAATTTAGGAGAAAAAAATAATACATCTTTGATTGTAAGGGCATTTCACTTCAAATTATTTTTAAAATAGCGATCATTTTAATCGAGAAACAAAGAATATCAAGACCTTAAGGAAAAATTACTGAGTCGTATTGTGGCGTAACTGATGAGAGCAAACGAGCAGATTTAATTAAGCACGTTTTGATTCTGGCAAAAAAAGAAATATTAAAGAGCATTTATTTTTGCAGTTTAAACTATTTTATTAATTTAGAATTTTATCTATATATATAATTTAACTTATTCCATAAATTTAATTTAATGTATCTGATAAGGTCTCGTTTACGTATCCAGAGTCTGTAAATAGTTTGACATTTAGATTGCTTCATTAATCTATGTTGTTTGGGATAATCTCCTCTTGGCAGTTACATGACCCATTAAAATGGCGGTGGTTAAAAAATCTTAAATTTGTCCATTAATTTATTTGATTTATTAATTTGTCCATAATCATGGAAGTACTAATGACACAATGTAGCCCAACAATGTCCTAAATTTCCTAGAAATCTTTCGTAAATCTTAGTTCAAACTACAGCGTAAAAATTATGTATTTCAAATAAAGTTACGTTATTAATGTTAAATATTTTTATTTAGACTGTAACAGGATTAAATTGAAAATCATTAGTATTTTATGTGGATTGACTATGATACACACGTCACAGAGAAAAAAAGAATAAACCTGAGAAATGCATGCCTATTTCACATATACCTTAAGCTCAGGAATACTGTCTTTATGTAGCCTACGTGGTTTTCACCCAAATACAAACGTTTTGGAAACAAATTGACAAACGATTGCTCAACAAACAAGATTAAATCAATAACCTCAGGTCACTGTCATGACCTAATATAAAGTTACGCTTCAATTAATTGTTGTTGTTACATGTATATTAATTGTTGTTGTTAGTTTAGTAGTGTTGATGTTGTTGAAGCTTAACCAACCTCACTCCTTCGTTAGTAGTAACTTAATATAAATAAGCCAAATGCAAGGAAACTGTACTATTCTTTTGAAATATTTAACATGGTTTAATTTTATATAATCGATTTATCGTTAAAATATTGTGTTTTAGAAAAAGTATTTATAAAACCTTTTCCAATGTCATAGTATAACATGTCTAATTTCAATATTACATGTATAAAACATTCTGTATATTTTTCGCTTAGCTTTAGCCAAGATTAACAACAATGGCTGTATAATGTGTTCGCCCTGAGCACGCACGTCTCAAGTTGATGTTCACCCCAGACCTGATACACGTGAGAAGGACGGCACATACAGGGCCTTCCTCCGCTGCTGAGGACCAATACATTAAACGATTTAATATTTTTAAAGAAATATCAACCTTACAACACTTATTACATACGTATATGTGATTTAACGTATATTGTTTGTGATTTAACTTACATTTTTATCTATGATTGAACGTTTGAATTATAGCTTTTAACTAAAATAATATATCACTTTAGAACAAATCACTTTGCGTGGTCATACTTGATGTATTTTCCAAAAAAAGTACGATTTACTTTGTTTCCCTTATTTTGGATCCAATGATGATTTATGGTGATGGAGGTGAACCCATATTATTGGAATAGGCCTACTGTAGTTTACCTAGACATATTTGCTTCATTGTACTTATGTAGTCCTAATAAGCTCATTATGCTATTAGATTTGAGTGTATTACAACTAACCAACTTAATCAATCAATCATTTTATAGCTTACATCCATAACATCCTTTCATGTTTCAAAAATAAAATTTATACTACAAAGAATAATTATAATATTATATGATAGATAAGTCCAGAATAAGATATTAACTATTAGCGAGACATTTTTTCTATATAGTTAGCATTTACATATAGCCCCTAAAGGTGTATCAACACATTTCATAATTAATTATGTCATAATCTATAGTGATTTTAAAGTGAGACCATTGCTAGACTTCCCTATAAGAGTTGTCAGTCTATATCTTCATCTACATTATGGTCAATTTTCTTTAAAATTTCAGCGTATTGAGGAGAGTCATAGTCTACCTGGGGAAAACCTATCTACTTTTATCTCCCCAGTAGTTGCACAAATAAGTATTGATAACGCTTTTTTTTCAATTTTGACAGGCATATAGATGTTTTGTGAAAAAAATTTGATCACAACAATGTTTGTACACTTTTACAAAATTGAGAGAACTAATGTTTTCAAACCAAATACTTTGTTACGCAATTTCGAAATCTTTAATTATAAAATTTCTAAGGCAAATTCTGTGGATTTGTATCTACAGCTAACTACTACTTATGATTTATCCGATAATTGACTGGATTCTGCAAGGATAATTTGTATCCTATTTTAATATAATGATGTCTTTTTGAATTTGTTTTCAGTCAATGATAAGTGTATAACTGTTTTCTTTGTTTCTATAATCAGTGGTACGGCAAGTGTGTATACGTAGGTTAAATGCCACGAACACTCAACTTTATTAGTACTAACCAGCTGTTTGTTTATGTTCTTATTGATCTTTTATTTATTTTGTGTGTTACCTTTGACTATTAGTCAATGGTGTTACTATTAAGAATAGGTGTATGTCAAAAAATCTAGATTTTGCCAAGTAGCGTAAAAATATGCGTCGAGTGAAAAGGATATAAATCTTTCTGCAATCTTTCAAAGTTTTCCAAATGATCTGGAATGGTCTAGGATGCTTAACAACTTTTAAATTTAACAATTTATATTCGTGATAGTATACGGAATGTAATTTTTTCTAGAATATACAGCAGACGACGTAAAAGTAAAGAAAGAAATAATTTCTAACGAAAATATGCCGATTAAAATGATATATTTTGACTTAATCAATAGGTTAGTAAAAAAAATCAACAAATTAGAGTAAGAACGTTCACAGATATACTAAAAAATCGTACATACAAACTTTAAACGTTTAATCTAATACCAAGAAAATTTACGAAGAACAGCCAAGAATTATTGATGGAAAGATGAATACCTATGTAAATATCGCAACGGAAATAAGTAGTTTTTAGGATAAAACTGCAATATGTTCTGTATAAAAGGTGAGGTAAAATCATTATAAATATAATGTCAACATGGTAGAAAACCCCTATTCTACTTAACGAAATTAATACAAAAAAATAGGGACAGCAAAAACAAAACATTGTAAAACATACGCCAATACAATTGATGTTTTCATCTGCATTTTAACAAAACATATTGTGCATTGTATTATGACCTGGACAACGCCGGGCTTCACTGCTAGTAAACGTATATCAAGAATAAAAGAAAGAAATTATGACCATTTACTTACTTGCCAACTGAACGATAAATCAATTGAGAAAAAAGTACCAGGAACAGTTTTCTAAGAGATAAGACAATGTTTACTTTTTACATTGTATTACGACGTATACTCTTTCCATGTTAATCTATTTCTTTATTGAAAAACCTACACACAAGATGTGATGTGAAGTTAGTAATTATTAAAGGTGACAGAATTGTTTAAGTTGTAACCTGTTGTTGAAACCTGCAACCGTATTCCTCGGACGGAACATAACGTCGAGGTACAATAGTACAATACATTGCATCAGTCGCACGAGTAAATAACATTACCATACAAGTAAACAAACCACAAATGGATGTATTCAAACACAACGATTTATTCATCGAAGTATCAAAACTATGATATAATTTTGTACTGCATAGAGTCAACGTTCGTACAATGTGTAATTGGTTTTGTTAAAGTGTAATTTAATCATGACTTGTGGTCAATTAAGGACATTTTAAAATTTGATTTGTAAGTGTGAAAGTTTCGAGAACAAATTTATTTGCTAGTTAAGTTTGGGCCAACGGATTTTGCAGCCCTGAAGCGGTAGAAACCCAATAACCATAACATTTGAATGTCGAATAACAAGCGATAACTACTGCTATACAGTTTTACTGTGTTCTACATTTCCCTAAATATCATCAACACTCTATTGCCAGCTATGTTTCTGAGCCTTTTTACTATATTTTTAAAACATCACAGGAATCATTGTTCTTGCTACCGATTAATAGATCAATAAACTAGAGGCCATCCAGTGGTCGAAAACTCGACCAAAAATATGTAATGTACAGACTTCTCCATTTTCACTCCACGCTGTAAATAATACATTTGATTGGAATTTCTTAATTTTGTTTTGATTTTCTGTTTTAATTTCGTTGTTTTTTCGTCACCATCACCTTGCTAACATCGTATGAGTAGATTTTTCCTGCGGAGCTGAGTAAAAAGTTTAATATATAGATTACAGCGTGTCTTTATAGAAACTAAAACGTTGTTTGTATACAGAAACTTGAACCCGTGTCTTTTACGTGACATCCAAGAATATGACATCCAATACACACTGCAATACGGAATTTCCAGAATAATATTAGTTTCATTCAAAGTTACATTGATTATTCTTTAAGGAGGGTTTTGCTAATTTAAATTTTGCTAATTTAAACATTAATTTGATTATTAACAAACCGGAAAAAAATCAATATGATGGATTATTGAAACTTTAAGATGATTATGTTTCATAATAACGATGCATACTTTTCTTAACAACACAATTTAGAAGCTCAATAACTTGATGTCATTCATTAAAAAAAAAGATAAAATGCATTTATTGCAAGTTTTTATAGTAGTTTAGCTAGTTAATGATGTAGCTAAGAACAAGACGACCGTATGTCCATGAAATATATGACATTTAGATGATGCTGGGTACAAAGGTAAGAACAAATAGGACTTTGTTTCACAATTTAAGAGTGAGTTTATGGATTAAAATGATCATAGGCGATGTTTAATCTGTACGACTTACAGGCAAACAGAGACATCGTCAGTAATGTCAACTGCCGCACCCTTGGCCGCGTGTGGTGTTGAGATGACGAGGTCGTTATTATTCGGCCATTTAATAAGTTTGTATTAATGATATTTTCAGCATGAGATTCCTGAACTCTCTGAGCAATATATTTGATCTGATACGGCAATATTTGCCCCATACAGGGAATAAGCCATTACCGTAGTACACATGGTATGACCTGGACCTGGAACCGATTTACTTTTCCTTTTTGACGTCCATAGAGGCTAAAAACACATTTCGTTCAAATTAATATCCGTTATTTCTGGAACAATTTTAATGTTTGAGACGTCTACATGTTTGCCCCAATTCGTAGTTTTGCATTAGGTTTTTCGTTTTCCAATGTTATTTTTCAGAAATGTATGGGGTGCTTCTAAAGTACGTACTGTATTTTCTTCCATAATATTAACATGGGAAAAAGTTGGAAGCAAGACGTATGTTATTTATTGATAATCTAAAAAACATATGATGTTTGATTATTAGCGAATTTCCCAATAGGGAATAAGCTATTATCGTAATACTCATGGTAAGACCTGGACCCGGGACCGATTTACTTTTTTCATTTTGAGGTCCCTAGAGGCCAAAAACTACATCCGTTCAAATCCATATATTAGTGTCCGTTAGCGCGTTAACTCGAGCAAAAATTATCCGATTTTGATTAAATTTGGTACATACTTGTAAACCTGCATTTATTCAAACGATTTCACGAACCAGCATGATCGGACTATGGGAACGGGGGTTTATAGGGTGTTTTATGGGGTAAAAATAGGTTTTCCCACCCCCCCCCCCTAAAACACAAAATTTCACAATTTCTTTCGAAACTATTTTGTAGAGCTTAAATAAACAAATTAATTAGTAGCCTATATTGAACAGTTATTAGGCACCTAATGGTTACGATAATATTCCAAAAAATTTTAAATTTAATGCTTGCGTTATTCTTATGGAGATTAAGTCAACTATTGTAGCTTGTTTATAAACATATTTTGATCAAATTTAGAAAATGCATTCCTTTCTTACTAAACTACAGTGTTAACATTTTACAACAAAACACTTTTTAACCCTCCTTGTTGAAGCAAACCTAAGTACTCGTTAAACTAATTTGATTTAAATAGGGAATAAATGTGCTATTTTTAAAGAGACATTTTAGTGTAGATCCAATCAGGTAAATAGAAATTTGCTAAGTCTGCAGGTTTTCTGCGGCGGCGGTATTTTTTGTTTGTTTTCGTATTACTTTATAAATTAATAATGCGGAAACAAATAAACGGTTCTTAAAAAGTAGCTCTTTTTCTTTATAATTAGATTAAATAGAGATATGCCTAGGACAAAGAAAAAGTAATAAGGTAAAAGTTGACTGTAGTAGAGTTGATCTTTCTTGGATTTCATACTAACCAACAACCGTTATGCAAATACATCTGAATCTGAGAATATAAAACATTTCAATCAATTCCAATCAATTGGACTTTTGTTAATTGTCAAATAGTAAAGTGGTTTTTGGACCTTTTATTCTTAAGCCATTTGTGATTAAAGAAGTTATTGGAATGAATTTTTAAATATATAATCATTCAAGTCAGGCATGGTTGTCCCTAACTGAAATGTGAATAAAGACGCACATTTTGGCGATGCGTGTAATAAATGCAGATACATATCATATAAAGGAAAACATTTTGTTAGAAAAAAATATCACAGGTGTAAATATACAAAATTAAAAGATAAATATATTTTGATGAGATGATATTAAAATACTCAATGATCAATATATTTTATCATCTATACTTGTTTATGTCAACAGGCAGTTTTGTTCATGGAACCCTAAATTGTAACAGATTTTGAGACTCTTGTCTAGTCCAATGTTGAGTCTCCGTGTGACATTGTTTCCATTATAAAATACCTATCCTTGAAAGCAACATGCTTGTATATCGTATGCATTCCTTAAACGCATCATGCTTGTATGTATATCGTATGCATTCATTGAAAGCAACATGCTTGTATATCGTATGCATTCCTTAAAAAAATACTCGTATGCATTCCTTAAACGCAACTTGCTTGTATATCGTATGCATTCCTTAAAAAAATACTCGTATGCATTCCTTAAACGCAACTTGCTTGTATATCGTATGAATTCCTTGAACGCAACATGCTTGTATATCGTATGTATTCTTTGAACGCAACATGCTTGTATATATATGCATTCCTTGAGCGCAACATGCTTGTATATCGTATGCATTGTATTCTTATGGCAGTGATTGCACTGATGATCGTACAGTAATAGAAAATGGTCAGAACTGCATACATTTACTCTGTATTCATTTAATTTAAGGACTTAGATGTATTCAACATAATAGTTTAACACTATTAATGTCATGCGCAAGCTCAATCACTAATCTAATGTCAGAACTGACGTCTATTTCATATCTCAACCCACTGCTAAACCAATTCACTTTCCGAACCGACGTCATTGAAGAAACTTTAGAGAGAAATCTTTCTTCAACGTTCAGTAGAAACCATGAAGCCCTTGCTTTGTCCTGAATTTAAAAGCACTTAGCTGTGCGTTAATGGTGGTTCTGTATAAATTACAAACGTCTAAACCTCGGTCTATTATTTTACAATTTGTTAACATAACAAATGACACACTTGACACATGTTGTAAAATTTACAATGTTTCCGCAGGGCAGTTGTTCAAAACAATTCGGCTTTATGTCATACCAGATTTCATAGAAATTTACCTTGTGCAGTGATATTTTTATTAGGTAAGACCACGGCTAACTGTGTTCTTGAAGAGAATAGGTGTGGTACGAAGTGTTGAAATATAACCAAACACTCGTGTATTAGTTTGAATAGAAGAACAAAATAGCTCGCGATACATATCATATGTACTCGCATATATACATATGCATATATATACATATATATATATGCATATATGCATATATCATATATACTCGCGATGACATATCATATGTCATCTTGTTATTATCTTACTAGCAAGTGTAGTGGCTACAACGCCTGATTAGTGTTATCTTCTTACCACAGCCAATACCAAACTCAGGACAAGAGTGTTTTTGTTGGACAGAAAGTTCGCATCTCTTCTATCCATCACGTTTCTTAGAAATGGTTGACCACTTTCTCATTAGAATAATGTATATGATTCTAGTGGTTTAAAAATTAAAACATGTAACTAAAAACCATGAACTAATTATTTTCCAGCCGGGATTTTAACTCATTTGGGTTGGCGTCGCCTGTTACTAACCAGTATCCTGAAGTGTATGGTCCAGCGACCAAAGAATAACATAATAACATAATAAATATTTTTCTTTCGTCGCTGGTATGGTAAACTTTTGAGTCCCTTTTTAAAAAAATAAACTTGACGATATTCATTCGCAGATAAAGAGAACAAGTCCTTGTGCTACCTAAAGATGGCTCCATATAGAAGCTGAAACTAGTTACGACATGCAATTTAAATGGATTGCCTTGTTGCTGGTATTTACACTATTTTTACTAAACTTTTTTCTGTAAGAGATCGGTAGTGAGAATAGTAGTTCTATTGACTGAATAGGTGCTTTAATTAGCATTGATAAAATGGTCGTAACCACTGTTTCTATTATCTAAAATATCGTTTGGATTTGGTTTGATTTTCATTGGTCTTCTGTGATCGTTGGATTTATAATAACTGTTGAGACACTAAACAATGCTTAATCACACCCAAGCAATGATTTGGAAATAAAATCTTCACATATTTATATAACAGCAAATTGTAGCCTAAAGATGCCATTTACGAAATACAAAATTCGTATTAATTGCTTATAGATAATAGTATCTAAAAATTAATTTGTAAATTCTACCTACATGTTGGTTTACAATTCAAAAGATCGTTGACTATTCCCCTGAAAAAGTTTATAGTTTTTTACAGTGATACTTCAGAAATAAATAGCTATGTTGCAGTTTCAGGTATTCAATGTTTCAGTTACCTTTCTGATAAAAAAAAACACATTTCCTTGATCAAACTAGCTAGTTTTCAGAATATAGCTCTTTCAATATATCACCAAAAATTTTACCAATTCAGTACCACTAAGACAAGTAAACAACCATAATAGAATTTCTGAGAGAAGAATTGGTTATTCAATTGACTTGCGAATTAACTTGTTTTGTGTTCACTTAACTAGAATAATCAAATTCGAAAGAAAGTAATCAAGTTTATAAGTAAAACTTGGATCAATGTATTGATTGGGATCGACTTTCACAATGATGATAGTATGAGAGAGTTTTGTTGAATCACTCCGACTGAGTCGAATATTTTAAATAATTATTTAGATTTTAAAACAAATTTATATTTGTTTTGACCAGTACAGTGAAAAATTATGTTGTTTAAAATCAATAACGTTATACAATAAGACGAAAAGACGCTTTTAGAATTATTATGTAGGTGACAAATAGTTGTACTTAAATTTAGTTACGGTGCAAGAATCAACGCGTAGCACTTTATTAGTACGAGACTTATTACTGAATAATGAATTCATCGGGATCAGAAACGCTTTATTTAACATTTACAATGTATGAGCATAGAACAGTGTCAGTGGGCTAACTTAAAACAATCAAAATACACATTAAATGAATAGTAACATGTGACGATCAAAAATACTATTAATTTATTTTTAAATGTCTTAATATTTTCATTTCTTCAAGATCTGTAAGCGGAGTAGCATAAAATGACTAACACACTCGTATTAGGTGCTAAATACAATTGATACAGGACTCTTGTTTAATACTACGATTTTCAACAGGAATACATGAAACACAATAGTTAACCTCTAAAATACCTTTTCTGTAATTTAATAAGATACAAAAAGACTCACAATTGGATTGTGACTTGTTGTTACTGAACTGTCAACATATTTGTTTTATTCGTCATTGAGTGGTATAACGCTTGAAATAAAGTATTTTTACAATTTTTAATTAACTACTTGCAAATATTTTTTATGATACCTTGATTAACAACAATTACCTTCGATATCCAAATATAATCAGTGTACGGTTTTGCTAATTTTTATTTGAGATATGGCTTTTTCTTTTTACCCATTAATGCTAAACGCCATAACCTTTTTCTATGTGTTGGCATTATACTATATATATTCCTCTCTTTAATGTGTTTTGTTCATAGATCCATTATTTTACACTATTGAGGGTTCTAATTCATGAATATTTTAGTTTTTGTAGAGCAAGAATGAGATTAAAGTGTGCCATAAATTACACTGCAGCAGGGCAAGTATATTTAAATAATTGCAAAAGAAAGTTTAACTATCAAAAGAGAATATTTGAATATTCTGCTAATTAAATCAAAAGCAATAATGTTACGTATTTCTACAAACTGACAAGTTGATTGATAACTACTGATATTAGCCTTGAGTAGTTTCCTTGGATGGATTCAAGGCCCGTTCTTCGAAGGTTCAGCGATCTCATTGGAAGTAAGCTTGCTCTCCTCAACTAATACATACCTGTTCTAGTAACGCCCTGGTACTGATCACTACCTATCCATCTTGGTATTTTCTACTTCTATATTTATTACATATTTTGTTACATAACGATAATATCCCAACTAATAAATTTGTTACTTAGCCCAGGCTATAATTTTTATCCATGCAAAATATTTTATTAAACAATTTTAACGCTAATGATATGGTGTTGTTAAGTTGATTAAAATACACTACAGTAGTTGACCCCCAAAAACAGAATAGTATGTTGTATATGACAAGTTACTTTAAAAAGTAATATATAGGAAATTATAAAGAAGGTTTGCTATTATAATTATATAAACAAATAGTAGTTTTCATCAATAGGAGCGAAAGTGGCTCTTGCACCTATCTTATAAATACAATTAAGTACCAAAAAGATAGTTTCGGTCCGTGTGATGAACGACTATTTTCATCATACTGTTAAAATAAACTTCTAATCGTTACAAAATTAGAATCATAATTAATTTAGGCTAAACAAAATCGTCACTAAGGTTTACATTTCTGTTGTTTACAAACATAACTTAAAATATCGTTTGATTAGCAGCGTTCCCATGATTTAGCAATATAATTTTGAGATTAGTGAGCTGAAAAATGTACCATATGTCTTTATGTTTAAAGTTACTCGAAAACTATGATTTTCCAGATGATTTAGAGAACTAAAAACGGTTGTTTACCGGACAGTATGATGAAAAAGCTATATTTATACTGTATTTTGTTTGTATGCACTTTCTAAGAATATAGTTTTGCACGAAATTCAAATAATAAATTAAAACATAAATAAATATTGCTAAGATTACAACAGCTGTGCCGATAAACGAAGCACTTGTGGCTCGAAAATTGGGGTCCTAATATTTTCTTGCTAAACGCTCGCAAAATCAATGTTTAAACTGCTGAGAAGATATCCATTCATAACCGTTTGAGAAAAGTTAATACAGTATTAATGTATATTTTTGCTTATGGGCCTAAACTAGTGAAACCATTACTGGTTGTAAAGTTCTACTGTTATTAAACTGGTTTGGTTTAACGATCCTGTCATTATTGATCTAAAGATTTTGTGGGAAATTGATGTTATTATCAATACTATTGTTACTATATATTAACTTAACTGCATACATAATGTGGACTTTAGATAAACAGTTTCAATGTAGTTAATCTAACGAATCCATGCCTCTATTCCAATAAAGAGTTTAGTGGGACAACAAGACTAACAATGAGCTACGAGGTCGCCAGTAGGGCAAGGTCAGCTAGTATTCGAAACCGACATCACTTCCTCTTCACCTGTTGTACTGAACGCAAAATTCTCGTTTGTATTATGTAATATCAGGAGTTGAATTTATATTTTAAGAGTTCGTGATTCCCAGTTCACTTTCGCCCTCAGTTTGCTACTATCAAATTACATTTATTTTTTCTACAGTCACCTGACAAAGTGGGCTTCCTTGCTTTGATTATAGAAAGCTGCATTTACTTTCCTTGCTACACACCTTTTACTTTGTCGCACATTTTTTTACTTTGTCGCATAGTTTTTACTTTGTCGCATACCAGTATTCCAACCAAACAACAAAAAACAGCGTAAAAGCACGTAATCCGTGCATGCTTGGAAATAGGTTGGCAACACTTCAACATATTACGACTACGATCAGCTGGTGCAGTTTCCCCTCAATTCGTTTAATATTTGGATTTATCCTACACTAATAATTATTTATATGCTTTATGATAACTGTAGGGAAAATATAAAGTGTAACGCTGGTGCAAACTGCCTTTTCGTGCACTAGTTACACAAATAACTATTTGTACTTTTCGTGCACAAGTTACACAAATAACTATTTCTACTTTTCGTGCACAAGTTACACAAATAACTATTTCTTCTTTTTATCACGTCCTGCGTTTAAATTTCTATTTGCAGGAATGTAAATGTATTTTTTTTTATTTGTTTTTTGTACAAACTTTTAGTACACAACTATGGAACTAGCACTAATTAAGAATAGATCACCCACCATGCAAAACCTGATTAGCATGGCAAAGCTGGTTTAATTTAGCTTGTAATCCATGTACCAAACTTCAAAATGAGTTTTAAGTTTTCCTCTCTTTGTTTGGTCGATTAATAACGTACATTTATAGACATGTTCAATGCAACTTTATATGTTTTATGCAACTACTATGCTAAGGAAATAAATGTACACGTTTTCATAGCATGTTATCGTAACAGAAAAAAAATAGAAGATATCTGGAACAAGTCTTGCAACAAACTTATGAGAAAAAGGGCCTCTCCCATCGCCGTACAAGTCCTATGGGTAGTCCGATTCCGGCATTCCTCACAACGCCGTACAAGTACATCTGTGAGTCGTACCGTTCGATTCCGGCATTCCCTCGCGAAGCGGATCGTCCTCAACTATCACGTGCAACACCAACAAGGTTGTCCAACTAAACTGGTTTGAGGTGAATCCTCTCTATATAGCTCTTATCAATTATGTCTCTATACACTGCAGTTGTCAGTACCTTACTAGTATCATAGGTGTTTGAGCGTTTGAACGTCTCATGTAACATGATACAGACTGATGATAAAATTTGTTGCCATAGATAAACTTACCTTGAAGTAAAAATTCCCATGTAACACAAGCATAAAGTAAGAATTGTGCCGTGCGCGTCACCAGCTGGCTAAGGCCCCCAGCAAAAAGCATTGCTAGAATATGTTTTATATATATGCATATAAAAGATATTAACCATCATAGCTGCGTTATGAGTGGATAATGGAGACTCATGTCATAATGCCGATAATTTGGTTTAAACTGGCTTCAAACATGACGTCTATCATCTATTAAATCATGTAGGTTTGAATAACTTCACAAACTATACCAAACCAGTTTATAGAAGGGAATATTAGTTGATTGAATATAATTCTAACTGCTTAAGTTGACTCAAAAGTACCTATTTCACATTATAATCCTGAATGACTAAATTGTCTTCAACACATCTATCTTGGACTCCTAAATCAAATCTTGGATTCGTGGTTTGTAAATGTTGTGTTTGAAATGATGTTTTAGTCTATATTTCTGGTCACAAGTGACATAACTATCGCCTAGAACACGGCACTGGTCGTCAGTAACGCCTCTGCTAACGCCCAGCCTAGCTACCTCATGATTCAGCTGATGTAGAGATACTTTCACCATTGTTGGTTGACTGAACTGCTTCACTAGTTAGATGGTGAAATCCACAATTCTTTAACGAAAGTCTGTCGTAGATGTGATTCTTAAGAAATAGTGCTCCACGTTGGAAATCAGTTCGTAAAAGGGTACTTTATCTTCCGAGCTAAGACGAAACGCTCTCTGTTACGAGTGGACAGTGACTTTGTGAAAGTGGCTCGTAAAAACGAAACTAGATTTGACAACAAATAATACAATAACATTTTGTATAACCTATCTTGTTGAATAACAGTTTACCATAACTAAAACCTATGTAAAACTAAGCTTATATTACAACTAATATTAAACACAAATCAAACAATAGTGTGATACCGGTGATATCTGTTACACTTTATTTTTTTTTTATTATGTTTTTATTGTCTGTTAAACTTGATTTTAAATAACTGAACAGTACAGTACTCCATGTGTACGTCAGTTTAATGTACTGATGCTTGTAGGGACATAAGTCCCTAAAAAGCTCAAAATGTAAAACAACTTATTTTAATATTTAAACAAACTAAGAATCAAATTATTTATTTGTCAAGATGAATATGCCTGTACACCATATCTTTGTCTAAAAAGTGTCTCTGTTTGCTTTGGTTGCTTATATATACAGTTTAAATGAAATCCGATGTTTGTCCTTTTATGCGTTACTAAACGATCATGCGATCGTGATGAAACTAGGGAAGTTAATAATACTATACAAAACGAACAGTTCTATTAGCCACATTGAGTAATTAATATTTTATGGTTTTAGGGTTCCATTTCCCAGCTTTTGAAGCCAATATTGACAGTTGACATGAAAATCTTTGGTTTGGTTTTTGGTTTTCAAAAAGTCTCAATTATACAGTAGATAACGTTATCCCTGGTTTTAATATAGTGTGCATTGCATTACAGAGCCTGCTAAGAAGTTACCAACTGCTCGTATTGAATACTGACTTGAAAATATAGCGCGATCAAATATATTAAAGTAAACAAAAATAAGCTGTGTTTGGATTCGAATGCAATTCTTGTGGAGAACATTTTACGTTATATAAGGGAGTATGTTTTATCTATGGTTATATCTAAATTTCGGTTAAAATTTTGGGAATTCCAATATTTTTCCCGCCGTCACGGGATATAGACCTTTAATTTGAGCCCTCTCCCATTGTACTACGACATCATAGTCACCCACAGTTTTGACGCAAAGAATCGCCTTACGTATTTAATATATAGACTAGTGGCTTGTAGGGACATAAGTCCATAAAAAGCTCGAATGTAAAACAAATTATTGTAATATTTAAACAAAACTCAAAATCAAATTATCTATGTGCCAGGATAGGTATCCCTGTACAACAAATCTTTTGTGTAAAAAACAGTGTGTCGTTTTTCTTTGTTTGCTTTTGTTGGTGTTATTTTCAATAAATAATTTGAACGCCGCCAGAGTTTTAACTTATTTATGCTAAAGGCAGCAAACATGTATGTGAATTGGTTTACTAAGGTAGCCTTGGTCTTTTGGTTTATGATGATAAAAAGGCTTCCCTGATTGAAATATGGAAAATTGTCTTCGTTAATTATGAAAAGTCAAATAAAGGTGTGTTGAGATAAGCTTGGTCAAATCCACTAAAATAACACCCTGACCCAGTTATTATTATTTCTAAGTTTATACTCCTTTTGTAAAGGTTTAACAAAATTAGTGTTAAGTAAATGCATCCCATTGACCAAACATAACCCTAGATTTGTATGTGATCAACAATAATAAAAGTACTATTAGCCTAGTGTAAGTTTATGTAGTGGTATTTCTCTTAAAGGTGTGATTGACTTTTACATATTCTACCAAAAAAGGCCTAGGCCTAATCAACGCCTGATTACTAA
This sequence comes from Macrosteles quadrilineatus, assembly GCF_028750875.1. NCBI lineage: Eukaryota > Metazoa > Arthropoda > Insecta > Hemiptera > Cicadellidae > Macrosteles > Macrosteles quadrilineatus. Next base: position 3,628,206 of record NW_026542608.1, read on the forward strand.
CTATTTGGCGATTTTTAGGGTTCCATTGTCCAGTTATCGTAACAAATCACATTAAATTACTTTTCATCACTATCTTTAACATCATACTTTTTGTTAGTTTAAAGAAACAAAAACTGCCTCTAGGTTTTACTGTTACATATGGATGGATGCTCCTTTTACTACCGTGTATGCTAAACTATATTTTTTGAACCTTTTTTGCTCAGAGCAACAGGCAATTCCTTTGATTTGAGACATCTCCTACGATTCTACTGCTTATCATACGCTTGACTAATTTACTTAAAAATACACAAGTTTGCAAATTGCACAGTAAAATAATTGACTTCAACTTTCTAAGACGTAACTAAAAAGTCTTAATCATTATAGGTAACGTTATCCCTGGTTTTATATAGTATACAGTACATCGCAGAAGTGACTGGAAAATGAGTAATCCAAATGTAAAATTGCCTACTGGCTTAATGATAAATCACGATCAGCTGTATTGAAGTAAACAAAAATCAGCAGTAAATGGCTTCTAATGCTCTTCTTATGGAGAATATTATAAGTTATATATTTGACTACTAATACAATAGTCAATGGTTACATATAGTTTTGTGTAAACATTTTGGGAATTTCACTATTTTTCCCGCCGTCACGGGATTGGGACCTTTAATTTGAACCCTCTCCCGTCTTTCTAAGACTTCCAAATCACCCACAATTTTGACGCAAAGAATCAGCTTACGTAATTAATATATAGATAGATGATGCCCGAGGTTTTGACAAAAAAATTATAGTAAAAGGTTTATAAAAGAAAGAGTTTGCTACGATTTTCCACAGTACATTAGACACGTTTGACAATCAGTGTGAATGTGATTTAGAATATTGAATTATCGGCTACAAGGTCCACGGCAATCATTGTAAAGCCCTGGAGGCAGGCTCTAATGGTCACTATTTAATTTCATTGACGCGCCGCGCCGATCCTGACTGTTGAATCATTAGCGGTGCCTCGTGATGTTCAATAATGACGTCAATAAACGAAGGTTTGGTTATTGCAAAATCTTCCCTTTGTTTACAGCTAAGCATTAGAAGCCTTAGTCGAACGATACTAGGATTTGAAAGCAATTACTTTTTAACTGTACAAAAATATCAAACGATTCAAAATGGCAGGAATTAATAAATGTTTCATTATTGGATGTAAGGTAAGTTATTTATAGAATATTTTCTAGTCTTTTTGCTGGGTTTAAAATCTAATTTTAAAAGTAAATGTTCTTTACATAATTATTTATAAATGAAGGTTACAAATGCTATAGGACTCCTTAGCATGAACATATTTTTTAAAAGGGGAAGGGAGTACATACAAATAAATTAAATTTAAATAGTCATATAACCACTAGTGTATTTTTTTAATTGAATATAATTAAATTAAATTATAAATTGAATATTAGATTAAAATCAACATTTTAAACTAACTACTAGTGATTAAAATAATAACTATAAGAACATGAATTAAAATGTTTGATTTCGTAAAATAAAAACCATTCTTAAACTGCTTAAAACCTGAACAAACGAACAATAGATTTGACTAGTTTTATCTCAACGTGTTGAAAGTATTGACAGTTCTGACTAACCAGAAATGTCAAAGAAAGGAAAACCAGTAAGCACTTTAACCCCACTTTCATCTTTTGACTGTTCTTCGTAAACATAAATTAAATATTACTTTTTCATTTTTCTATTTTTTCTAACATTGTAAAGGAAATGCAATTGTATTTTATTTGTAAGCACGGTAAAATAACAATCATTTAAAAAAAGAATACATTCATGATTCAAGATAAATAATATGCTAACAATATTGGTGTGTATAATAAGAATATCTGCGATAACCCGAATAAAACTGATGAATTACCGTTATATTACTAAACCACGCATATGCATAATGTAGGTTGAAGCTTACCCTATAATTTTCAATTAGGTATTTAATTAATCTCGTCATGAGGAATTCTTCTTTTCTATAGTGTCGTGTCATTTTATATCCTGAAAATAACATTACGGTCTGCTATTGATTTTGCACAGCATTGTTTTTTACACGAATCCTTGTATTATGTTTTGATATTCCATTCTTTTTCACCTGGTATACATTATCGTCAAACTACATACGATATAGTCTCAATCCGAATCATTAGTCCTTGCGTCTGACAATTCACCTTTAAATACCAAGAAGCACGTTGCGAGAGGCAGGGCCTACTGAACAACTGCCATTAACCTATCAAGCACGACCTTTCCGTGAGTAACATACGCATTCCCGGGGTGACTGTTAGACCTTAGAGATAATGGGGCCTCATGTTCAGAAAAAACACTTGTGCCACTCAAATATGTATTTTACGCTAAATCATTGCAGTTTGATGAACATCTTACCACAAAATAAAAACCCCATACAGACATTTTTTATACACTAATACTTTTTACTATGTTGTTTTATTGTGTTATAATATTTCCTTAATACATTAACTATAAATATCCATTTTATCACAATAAGTACCAAGTTAACATTGGATTTTAAGCTTAACATAAATCGCGACTATAATACTATACATAAGTATATGAACAGGACTATAGTTTTGAAATATCTAAATTAATTCATAATTATCTTGATAATGACGAAAGTAAAGGTATTAAACTAATTTTAGCAAATTAGGTTGTGAACTTCTAATAATACAATCAATCAGCCTAATGATACCACTGACAAAAACAATGCTAAAACCCAAAATGTTAACGTAGTGTACCATTTGTGACAATATTGTTTCCTTTACAAGTCGAAGTAAATACCCTAAATTCATACTATATTGCTTGTTATTCATAATCTCAGCTTGGTAGTTTGAAAAGTATATTATTTTACACGAGCCATTCTTGCTTCTCAGTAAAATTCCTTTTAGAATTAAGGTCTTATGCTAAGCAGTTATTCATGACATGTATTACGTTGTGAAGCATAACACGTTAGGCGACCCAAAAGATAAAGTCATGAAAATATCAAGTCTATTGAACTTGTTGTAGTCATGTCATATACAGTTATGCTTATCGTTAATGTTGTAAGAATCGTTTTATGAAGTTAATTGTTTATTAGCTAGTTCTATTCATAACACCGTATCTAATCAACAATATATAGGTAATCTCTTAACATACATTTTACTTCAAAAGAATGCCATTGTATGCACAGAAGTATGGATTTATACATATAAATTAAAAGTTGAAGATTTTTGTTAGCATTGAATATATTTAATTTCAGAACGTTATTTTTGCACGGTAAGATTACGATTCAAATATTATTCTAGAGGTTCGAAATCTGATGGTAGAAGCGAAGAGGTTTCTAAATCAATTGCAGGTTCAGAAAATATTAACAGAAGCGGTCTGAAGCCAAATACGATTCCCTTGTAAAGCCCATTTTCTCCTCTGTCGACTGAGTAAAATCAATCTCACTCACTCTTTTACCGCATGTTTATTTTTAAGGTAAAATTGTGTAGCAAACAGAATTAAAAATCCTTTTTGCTTACTATTCAAAATATAATCAACCCAACACAGTTTATTAAATAGTACTATAAACCCACTGTTGCACCAAATACTATCACAGTGAAATACTTTGTAAAAATTTACTACTTTCCAGATATAGGGAAGGAATTCTTTGAATACGTTAAGTACAGAACAGTTCAATGTTAATTTACGTTTAACAAATATGAACGAAATTACAAAGAGTTTGGTAACTGTCAATCTAACCCCATGAATGACATCAAAAAAATTGGTTGTTGTTTCCCTTTATAAATTAGCACCAAAAATGAGTTTGTTCTTGTTTTGCTATTATATTCAAAAGGCTAGTTACTGTAATTGTGATTATTTAATACGCTACTGACATATACAAAAGATTAAAAAATATATTTAGTAAATATGCGATAGCCTTTGTGTTGATTGTAACTAATTTTTAATGACTTGCTTTTAGGCGAGATATTATTCCCATGTACAAGTTTGTGTGCTTCACTCACCTTTATTATTGTCTGGTGATATCCAGCACTAGTCATAAAATACAGTAAGACACACACACACACACACATACACACATCACACGCAATCATATGGGAGATCAAGTCCGACGTTTTGTGGAACCTGAAAAACGTCCCGCGTCTTCATACCGAAAAAAATAATTGTTCCGCACGTGGGTCGAACGCCTAACCACAACGTAACAGTTTTCTTGACTATTGTTTTAGAACTATTTCTTCGGCAAAAAATTGAAGATTTTTAAGCTAGAACATTTCACAGCTGCTGTTCTCCTCGATTCTAGGTTGTTATTTTTGCTTTAGTGAGAAAAGAGGTACGTTACTAAACCGTTGACTAAATTTATTCAATCCATAGCCAATGGTTAGACCCGAAGCCCATGTATTGAAAACATTTTATTTTTGTCTTCTTGATGAACAGTTGCTATATTAGGCTAAGAGTAAATTATGTGTTCAAAGTAATATCGAAGTTGTGGTTATCGTTCCTGAGGAAGCTAAGTTGCTTATATCTGCTAATGACATACGACCTGTCACTGGCTGGCCAGCAGCTATCACGAGAGTTAAGAGACCTAGGATCAAGTATCTATTAAACTGTAGATAATCTATTTGTAATATAAACTACTAGATACAACTATGACAATTCTACGATCATAATTGTGCAGGATCATATAGACTTCATTGTCTACACGTGTTACGGAAACAGCAGAATCGTAACTTTGTTGCATGTACAGTTTCAGTTACTTTTTTATAATTCTTTAAGGACCATAAAACTGATATTGGAATAGGCCTACACTTATTTTGTTTTGATGGAAGCTTAAATACATGTTATTATTATTATGTAAAACAAATAAGTTATGTTTATATAGGTTACTTGTGTTTATATTAACTATTAAGCCTACTCTTTAATATATCAGAATTGATTCTGATTCTATCATTGCAATAACAACTTGGCTAATCAGATAATTGATAAAAATCTTGAAAACAACTATAAAATAATTACTTGAAAAATTGTTTTCTGAGGAAAACCAGGTTTTTTGTCTTAAGAATTGAACATTTGTCATGTTAGTCTTGATGATGTAGTTTAGATCTAAAATATTACTGTAAGGTAAACTCATCTCACGGTGTTGTTTATTTATTTCAATTGATCCAGTGTTGCATGTAATGTGAATAATATATTAGTGTAATTAGTTAATGGAAGTAAGTAAAAGCATCGTTGATCCTGCATGTTTACAACTCACTCAAATGTTGTATGAGTAATGTAAATGTATATATTATTCATTCTACTTCCAACCGAGTTGTATGTATCCATATTGTATCTTTTCCCAGAAATAAATGTGTTTTTTTTAACGAAAACAATATACTGAACTGAAATTTATATTCTAACAAGATATATTGGTTATGGTAAAGATATTATACATTCTGCGTTAACAAAATTTGTAACCTATTTATTTATAACCCGTATTAGGTTATGTTTAACTAGACTTTTACCCATTAGAGAACTTTATAACTTAAACAATAATAGATTTTTACAATATAATACATAAAATTGTGCAAACAAGACTCAAGTTCTTTATATAGGTTCTTTATCCTATTAATTATATTAAAAAGTGTTGACTTTACTCTGGTTTCAAAAAAACAATTTACACTTGTCTAAAAAAAGGTCAAAATACTATAATTAGTTTATATCTAATATAACTAATTATCTCATTAGCCAATAATAGCGTCTTAGGCGGTGGATACATTTTATAAGTATGATCATTATCTTAAGAAATTATCTAACTACTGTATTATGAACATGAAATATTAATATTTAACACAATAAAAATAATTACACTCAAATTATAACAAATGCAGTTACATCAAAAGCCCATTATTCTTTTTACTGTGTTGATAATTATGTTTTTTACTTTTTACACTTTTACTAAAGTTAAGCCATATGATTGTATTAGGGCTGTACCATAATTCGTCATTGGAATCTAGAATTTCAAAGGCAATACTCTCCTAGGCTGGATATAGTTCTAATCGGGAAAATGAACAATTGGGGTAAGAGCTGACATTATTACAAGATATGTTAAGGTAATTAAAGTTTAAATACTTTCCATAATAAGATACTGTAGGATTTTACTTTTAAACGCCATAGTTTACGAGTTTCAGTACAATATCACTAAAACCTAGAATTATTTTCAACGGTTGATGATCAACTTATTTACTCGTATTTGAAATTGTGTAGAATGGAGCTGTGCCGAAACATGCAGCACAGGTTAACAATTTACAATACAATGAATCAACGGGTATTCCGATCTCTTCTCCCGAGCACTGTACTCGGAAAGGCTTAATTAAGGCTATAAATATTTATCAGAGCTGAAAGTCAAATACTTTGTTCGCATATTCCTCTACCTTGTAGTATGGCAAGCTACATACACCACTGAATAAGCATTCAGATAGTGATTTCCTTAGTTTGTGTTTCACAAACTTAATTTTGTATGGAACACTAATAAAGAATTACATATCTATATGAACGTATTTTGTTGATTGAGCTAGGCACTATTATTATGATTACAATAGAGTTGATGAGTCACTGTGTTCACTACTGAGTTGGTAGTTGAGATGAAACTACAATGTTTAGAGATGATAAGCTATCTAACTACAACTAGCTAAGCCTTGGATGTAGGATATTCAGCAGAGGTCAGCAGATGATTAAGGCTATTGACAACGTACGTAGCTGTTTCATTGGATCAATTAACTCTGACCTGAATAAATAATATTTGTTTATGGCATTATTAAACAATTAACATAAATAAAATAGAAGTCGAACTATTAATAACAATACCCCCACCGCAGCAAACCTGCCGACTAAGCGAATTTCCATTTGTCTGAATTGATTTTCAGTTAAATATATTTTAATAACATTAGGTTTAACGAGTACCTAGTTTTGCTGCTACAAGGAAACTAATAAAGTGTGTTTTTGAGTAAAATATCGATAGCTTAGTAGAAAATAAATAAATTTGCCAAGTTTGATCAAAATATATTCATAAACAAGCAAACTACAACATTTGACAATATTCTCCATAAGAATAACATGGGAATTTTAAATTTACAATTTTTTAAATTTTCTCCGTTATTAATAATCGAACAAAAATACTTTCAAATACTAAATTATTTGTTTTTTTAAGCTCTTTAAAAAGGTCTAAAGAGAAATTGGGAAATTTTGTGTTTTGAGGGTCAAAAGTGAGAAAAACCAATTTTTACCCCATAAAACCCCCCGTAAAGCCCCGTTCCCATGGTCCGATCATGCTGGTTCGCGAACTCATTCAAGTTTATCCCGCTTTACACCTTTAAACCAAATTTCATCAAAATCGGACAAAAATTACTCAAGTTATCGCGTTCACGGACGTATATATATATATATATATATATATATGTCTATATATATATATATATACATATATAAAAATTTTAACGAATAGTGTTTTTGGCCTCTGGGGACATCAAAATGAAAAATTAAATCGGTCCCGGGTCTAGGTCTTACCGTGCCACCTACGGTAATAGGGAAATTCGCTAAAATGGCAATTAAAATGAGTGAGTCAATGGTTATTAAAAGTATTTTTGAACTGCCATTTTGATTTTGGTGGTCCGATTTATATTTTCTTTATGTTAGTTGTTATGTTTCGTCAAGACCTGTAAAATGATACCAAACTCGACTATACTTATCGTTTGAAAATTTTGAGCTACCCCCTACCCCCGCTACCCCTATGGGCAAAATGTTCCAAATTGACCATATTTATTTCTTGTAGCCCCTCATATCTAAGAAGGTTGCCGCAAACAGATTTCAAATATTTCAATTGGTTGTAAATTTAAGGGGGAATTTAAGTAGCTTTTCAGCCCCCCTGTATTAGGGAAATAAAGTAAACCCTTCTTACTTTGATACCAGCTACAAATTAACGTTAGATCTATATATAAAGCCAAAAGTACCCATGAACTTTTGAGATAACTACAAGTCACACCCCCATAAACCATATACTTAAAATGTTCGTCATAACGAGAAACCTTTCGCAAAACTATCCATTGCTTCTTAAATTGCCCTATAAGGCCGTAATTGCTTTCCAAAGGGAAACTTCCATATACCTAATGTTAAAATACCTCAGCTATATTCATTTGTATGTTATTCTTTCAATGTATTACCTTATTAAAATCAGGTGAGATTACACGTTTGTATTACTATATTCTGTTTTGTTTATTTCAGCTTAACCTTACCAATCAATAGTTTTAATACTTATGAAGTCAAACGGATGATGCCCGTGGGTAACAACTAGTTATTATTTACTATAAATTTGTTGCACTGATGTATAACAAACTCATGCAACGCTATAAGTTTGTTATGCACATTTTAAATTAAAAGTGTTATTCAGGGATAAACCGAAGGCTAAGCTTACAAGTGACCTATTTTAATAAGTTGAAATACAAGTAACTTCGCTTCACTATTAGACTAACACTTGAGTAAAGTTTGTTAATTAAGCTAATCCCCGTTTGATTTATATATTTGACAATCTGAAAACCAACACATTGACAAACCTTCAATTGCATTTATATAGTTATAAATAATTAGTTGTTAAAAACAATTGTTTAATTATATTTTGTATCTATCAAAATTGCGTAGGCCCTACTCTGAATCAAAATACATCAAACACTTATAATCGAATCGTCTGCGGTAGCTTTTAATGACTTTTAATAATAAATATTCGATACATGAGTAGTTAATTATAAAATAATGTGAAGTAGAAATACCTACAAATACTTGTTAACAGAATAGCAGGACCATCTTTCAACAGCAATGTTTATCAGTGGTATGAGAATCTGAGTGTTGTACGTGAGAGAGCCTAATAATAATGGTAAGTGGATGGGAGGGACGATGAAACGACCTGGTCACTTCTCCGCTTCAGCTGACCTTGACCCACATGTCATAGTACTCAGCAGGTAGCTTTTCAGACTACGGGCCAAACAAAGCAGTTCAATCTCCCTATATCAGTAATATTTTTTTTACACCCAACAAAAAAATCCGATTGTTTGCTCTTATTTCTTTATTTTTCGAATATATTTAATGTCAAAGATATATGTTTACATGAAATTTTAGGATATTTATGTACGTAACATAATTTATGGTATCCGTTAAAATAATTTCACTAACAGTTAGGTCAACAGTCCCAATGAATAAATATACATAAACACCAGAAGAAATATATGGAGAAAGTTATCAGTCACAAAAATCGTTCTCATATTTCATCTCACCCACAAATGCACGTTAGATATCCAGACCAGAATTGTAACTAATTGCTATGTAGGTAAATATATTTATAAAAGGGTGTTGAATACATGAAGATGAAAGTTTAAGCAAAAAATGGAAACGAATAATTCTACTAACGAGTTCTGTACTGTGCGAATGGGGGGAAAACAGGTAAGATACAAATGTGTTAAAGCTGTGTACCGATAGCAACTGTAAATACTTTAGTTCCCATATCAACAACTGTCATTATGATAACCACCAACAATATATATATGTAATTTAAAATTACTGTTAACTCCATAACCGACACCAACGAGAAAATTCAAAATCATATTTTTTAGGTAACCTATTTTTATTTTATACTGTTTCTTTTTGAGTTAAGTTAATATTTCTATAAACATTGCATCTAATTTTAATGAATTTATTTTGGCGAGACAAGTTTTATTGACATTAAAATATTGTAGGCCTATTGAAGGTCAAAAAGAACTTTAGTCGTCATTTACTATTGTACTGAGAGAGTTTCGACGATTAGCGGATTACTGCTTTAACACGTTCACTCCTGTTCAGAAAACCGTGTATGGCATGAAACTACATCAAACAGATTAACAAACTCAGGCTGATTAAGTATTTATGTTTATGGATAGTCTTAAATTCGTGCAAAAGCAATTTATTTAAATCTAAAAATACCACTTGTTTTTTCGAACAATTATGGAGAACTCGCTGTTGCAAGTCGGCTTCACCCCACATACTTTTTGGTATTTTTACTACTGTGTACTATGAACTATTACCACTACTTACAAATAGGCCTACTACTAAAAAGTTTATTTAAGCTACCGCTACAATCTTGTTTTATTTCGTGTTTTAATGATGGATCGTCAGCGTTAGAGAGTCCTAGAGAGCCTAGAGAACCTAGAGAGCCCACCGCTATACTGTTAGTCGGTACCGCTTTTGACGACGTAGTTCGGGCCGCTGACGCTTGGGTCGTGGTAGTCAATGGTAATGCAGTACGCCGCTGAGCCCGGCTGAGCTCACCTGCTCTGCGTTGAGACACGCTGTGTTAAGGTAGCCTGCTCCACGCTCGCGCGTCAGTCTCCTCCCCCCCCCCTACTCACCGTCACTTCCCACAGCAACCGGCCTCTCCCTCACCGGTCGAGCTGTCTCTACAAAGCGAATGCAATGAACATGAACGGGCAACAACTGCCTCTAACAAATATAACATAATTTTATCCATACATTACTCAATTAAAAAGTTATTTGTCAATATTGTAATGCTACAATTAATTGTAGGCTATACAGGAATCCCAATTTTATTTATTTTTTCTGTATATGATTCACTTACTTGAAGGTCTATCATGATTTTAAACTCACATCAAATTACAAAGGTTTGTAAAAAAATTTTGCCTTTCTTTTTACGTTCAATACTGATCAACTTTATAGCAAACCATTTTTATCGTTTAACCGATAGTTTATTATATTGATATTACAACTAAGTTTGTTTTATTTCTGTTGTGGGTTTACATATTCTCTACATAATATAATAAACTTAAAACTAAGAACACGTACGATAATGCATATGCACTGCTTATTTAACAAAATTCTATAACATAAATCCTAAATTTCTTTATTACTTTAAGTTTTAAATGAAAATATTTACTAGAATTTTAATATGGTAAGTGTTATAAAATTATTTCAGTGTTTATTTTTACGCCTTATTATTTGTCTGGTACCATCGGTTAAGTCGTACACCCCTGATTCCCAAACCACTGTAGGCTACATATTCTTCCTCGGTGACATAACACGCGCTACTTTCACTTTATTCTACGAGAGAAGAACGTTTCAAAAATATGCATAGTTATGATTCGGCTTTACACTAGGCCTACAAGAGTACAAGTAAAAGAGTATGTACAGGCAGTTTAATCTTTTTTATCTTTATACCATTAACTTCATATGAACTGGTTGTAACTACAAGAGTACAAGTACAAGGGTATCGACAGACACTTTAATTTTTAAAAATCTTTATACCATTACTTCATATGAACTGGTTGACAGTACGAGTGTACAACTACAAAGGTATTTACAGAGCCTTATCTTTAAAAATCTTTGTAAAATTGGCTTGATATAATAAATTTGCTAATCAAGTATACCAATAAATAAATACATTATAAATCAAACAAAATCGAGGCTCAATACAAAGTTATGAATTGAAAAATACATATTGCTATAAGAATTTTACTATAAATACTTTAAAGGCATAATAGAATAATGACGAAAAGAAAAATACGAACAAATCTTGTAAAAACAATTTTCCTATTACATCAAATAATTACTTACTATTAATAATTTAGTATTAAAATGCGTTATAAAACAAGGAAGAAGGAAACTACGGCTAAACAAACAAATTCATCAACAAATACGACGTTTTTAACCTAGCACAACGCAATGAAAAAATCAAATATCTAACTCAAAGTATTACATGAACAAAATACTACAGTTTACACCCTAGGCCTAGAATAATCGCTTTAAAAAACAACGGAACAGCAGACTAAACATATGGAAATGGTAATGCACAAAAACGAACAGCTGACTAATCATATGGAAATAGTAATGTAAAAAAAAGGCAATATAAATCAAACCGGTAACTCTACGTATGCCATTGAAAAAAAATACACTCCTGAATAATCTGAATACGTATTTAAAGAACAACGGGTAACCAAAGAAATACGCATTGTACAAAAAATACAGTTTACAGGGTAACTTATATAGTAAACGAAATACCAAAAAAAGAAACATATCCGCTTACTAAACGTACGTCATGGACCAAAAACTACAATTATTCTACAAAGAATTTACAAGTCATACAGTAAACGAAAAAATATAGCAAAACAACGAAATTGCTAACTAAACGTATATCTTGTAAAAAATACTACAATTTACACAATAGATTAACCGTGATACCGAATCTCAAAGAAAAAGCTAATAACGAAACGTGTATATATATATATATATACAAGAACTTACAGTTTAATAGAGAAACAGTAACAAAAAAAAAAAAACAAAACAAATACAAACAGCTAACTAAGCACAAGTTATGCACAAAATACTAAAATTTACACCATAGGATAATCACGATACTAAACAATCCACGAAAAGACTCACTAAACGTTTTTCATGAACTTAATAAAACAAATTACACTATACAATAACCACGATATTAAAACGCAACGAACCTGCTTACGAAACGTATGTAATGTTAAAATACTAGAGTTTACAAGGTATACAGTAAACTAAATAAGGAAAACGAAACAGCTTACTAAACATATGTCATGGGAAAAATACTACAATTTACACCATAGAATAATCGCGATATTAAAGAAATAATGAAACCAGCTGAATGATTAAATAAACGAATGTCGTGAATTAAAAATAGTTTACAAGATGCACCAATGTGCAAAAGATACTCAAGTAATAAATAATACAAAATAGTTATTGGCCTTCATCCATTGATCTATGGTTACGTAGTTTTGAGATATGCGTGTATGACAAGAAGCTCTTGAACAAAGTTTACAAGTGTTGCAAATTTTTTAGTTTACGTTGATGTGGTACTGATTTTGTAGTAGATTTTCCGTAGCGGGCCATTCTTAAGCTACGGGACGTCCACAGCACAGTTTTTATAATTTTCAAACGCACAAGGAAGTTGACTACGAAGTCGCGATGCTCCCTGCAAGTAGACTCTAGTTTTAGCCATTCTCTATGTTTCTTCATAATGTCCTTTTTGATTGAAGACATCAAGGATGACTTGACCCCTACTATATGCTTCATTTTTTGAAAGTTTTCTTTAAAAGAAAAAAACATGACGTCTGTTACGGATGCCATTTCCTTGGATGGAGCAGTCAGATGGCTTGTTCCATCTTTTGTGGAATAACTCCTGTGAAGAATCAGCAGCTCATTTTCGTCACTGAGCTGGGCACCTGTTGTAAGCTCTCGGCTGCATTCTTCACATGAGAATTTCTTCAAGCAAATCTTCGCTAAATATCCAGCAACATACCTGAAATACATTGAAATTGTAACACAAGACATTTGATTTTGATTTGTTTTTGTTTTATAGAACCGTTTTTAGGGGTATTCCCTTCAAACCTATATTCAACTTTTTCATGCTAGTCTTAAGTAGCTCATTCACTCCCTAGGGAGTAAATACCATTTTTAGTCCCTAGATAGTTAAAATTAGTTGTTGTAAACTGTAAACACAGTTGGTGTAAGCTTCGATAATAAGCAATCGCACGTATCTAAAGTATGTTTCGCTGGTTTTAATCTGATTTAGCTTATTGTTGCATTCTTGTTAACAGTTCGACATGCCGATAGTATAATGTAGGCCTACACCACGAATATTAGAAAGGCTGGTATGGATCATAAACATAAACAAATGACGTAGTTTGTCTGAATCCTATACTAACAGCATTAATCATTTTGAGAGGTTATCTTTATCTTAAAAGTGTTGCCGTTTTATAACTTAGTTTGCTTAAGCAATTGCGCAATATGACGAACAATATAGTTAACTAAACGAGCAAAAAAGTATTTTCAACTCTTGCTCTTTTTCCGTATTTAATATGCCTGTGAACTGTATTACCAGTAGGAAGCAAACTATGGTGATACGTTGAATTTACTGATTTTATAATAATTGCATTGTTTATTTTAGTGAAAAAACTGTTAGAGTTTAAAAATTCCATAAAAAATAATTCTTTAGTTGTGAAAATTTGTTATGAATTGAGTGTTTATGACATTACTTTACGTTAGTTACCTAATAAAGTGACAAATTTAAAGGCGTACTTGAGCTGATATTTACTTACTGAACAGAACAGCTTTCCAGCGTTGGTTGTTGATCTGGGGCAATTTGAGGTGGCTGTATATGTTCGGCGTCAAGGTCAATATCCGAGTCGTCAGATTGGACTATGTCGTCTGGGTCGTCAACTTCCATGTCTTCAAGTCCACTTCCTTCTGTAGTTGACATAGACACATCGACGTTTCTCACTTGGTCTTCGCCATCACCATCACCATCTCCTTCTTCATCTTCGGTGTCGCTGATTTTATCCAGATCGGACGCAGTGAGGATGACGTCATCGTCTATTTCACAATTAGCAGACTCCGGTGGTTTCATTAGTGTCACTTGGATTCTGTGACGCAGATTTTGACGGAACTGCATGGCAGATGGGTTTTTTTCATAACCACACCTTTGCCTTGCAATTCCAAACTCATTCTCCAAGGCGTCTTGTGTCAAACGATTCGTCAGGAGATACTTGGTGTCCTCTTCCTTGATGTCATTCCAAAGTTGAAGGACTGACGACACTGTTTGGTACAACCCTGAAAAACAAGGAGGTCGGCTGAGTGATCTGCTTGTTTTTTTATCGCACCGCCAGGTCTGTATCCACGGTAATGCATTTTTCAATGTTTCTCCTACACGAAGGCCAGCGTCGGTAGAAGAGATTGCACATTTCAGTGGATTAGCGTCAAACTGAACTTTGCTATTCAAGCAATCAAAAATGTCGTTAAGTCTCCCGATGAAGGTTGCCGTGTTTACTGCATCAGCTGGTAGCTGGCCAGTGCCCACAGCGGTTTGCATGGCGGCAGTGACAGAATGGCTGAATACCTGTGTCGCCAATTTCACTTTCATTCTGTCAAAAGCGTTTGGCGCGACATGTTTTTCAGTAATTTTGCATAATGATCTGGCTTTATCTGATTTGCTGTCTAAGTTGTACAAGGTCACAAAGTGGTCCCATTTGGCCCAAACTCCATCACCATGTTGGATGTTTGTTTTCAGAAGAGCATTTCTTATCGACTTGAACAAGTGTGGAGCATCAAAAATAAAAAAAAATCTTCTTTTCCTGTACGGTGAAATATGGTGATGATTCGGTAACCTTTAGAATTGCTGCAGCCTTTTGGTTGTTGGTCCCCTGATCACAAGTAACTGTTCGTATGTTGAGACCAATGTTGCTCAGTGACGTTATGCAGTCTTTCAACACAGTGGCAATCATGTCTCCTGACATTGTACGGCTAGTGACATAATAGGCTACTGGCATCTTCCATTTATACGCCAGGCCCCTGATCAAGAACATTAAAACGTGGTCTCCTACTCTTGGCGTCCTTCCATAGGCGCCCAAGTCTTCAAAACCTTCGATGACATCTCTTTTTTCATTGAACTGTAAATTTTTTTAATAGCCATTTCGTCGGACATCAATGTCACTTGTTTTTCCAGAGGAGACATGTTATTTACTTTGATCTTCAATAACTTAAGTAGTTCTTCACTAATCCCTGGTTTCAATTCCATTACATTAAGCCACCTTGAAATGGTTGAGCGTGATGGCAAGTTGAAGTTTTTTTGGTCACGCATGTTGTTGTATAAGGTCGGCGATCTGTAAAACATTTCCATGGCCAATTGTTTTTCATCATCTGACCAGTTGCTTCGTTTCGTGTGCATCATTTGCATCTTCAAAAGTGTTTTAAATGCATTGCTTTTAATCTCCTTACATGCAGCCTTGTAAACAGTATGTTTACTTATGGTCGTATGTCTGGATTTAATCCGTTTGAGCTGCGCAGATCGTTGACGAAGGGTTGTTTTTACTTTGGTAAGACGCTTACGTAGTTTTACTTTTCTCGGGGTATCTTCGCCCATCATTAATTTCCTTTTGGTTATTGCTCTTCCAACGTGTTTAACGTACTTAGGCGACTGATCCATTGGTTTACTTTGTTCAGATGTCCGCGTATGTTGAACAGAGTAACTAGCATAGGGAGTGGAGGAACAAGAAGGACCGGTGTAATGAAGAGATGTGTGAGAAGTTGTAGATAGCAGGGGTAGTTCTTGGCCACTCGATGACGTCCCAGCCACAGGTCCTGAAAATACACAATAAAAAATAGAATTTGATATTACACCCTTGGTAGCATATCTACAGCATATAATATTTCATTAGTCCGTGTATTCCACAGACAATACTTAATTTTATAAGTGATATCTGTATGTTTTATATCTGATTTTGATAAACGTTAACCTTACAGTTTGCTCGTTCAAAGAAATTGTTTACACATAGTTTTTAATCATAATTCTAGAGTGTTTCACTTTATACTGTATTTAGGTTATATATTAGATGGTTTACTGTATACACTTACTACGCAAAGAGTCTTTGTTTACATTTACATTATTAATAGGTAAACGTTAAAGAAACTATTTTATAATTGCGTATTTAGGTTGCATATTAAAATATACTAATAGACCTATTTAGATGGTATTGGATTGGATTAAAACGACGCTGTAACACCATGGTGCGGATTTTAAGATGATAACTATAGTGTTGAACGAATCAATAAACTGTTTCATAACAGACTAACATCATATGGCTCTTTGTAATGTTTAGTTACTTTTTTTAAATATAGATAGGCTTAGGGAATTTTTACGCATACTCATAATAAGTTAGTCCAGTATGTTTAACTAGTTTCCTCGTGTCAACACATAGAGTCTAACGTTCATTCAATTATTTTAGGGCCACTATTCGGCTTTTAGCAGAGTCATAAAACTCGTCCTTCTGCGAAATGACGGGCCCTCCCTCGCCTGTCCTTGGAATTTTGTAGCCCCTGATTTGGGCGCGGGTTTTGCCTTTTGTAACATTGTTGAGTTCGCAAAACTTTATGACTTGACAAACAGTCTCCTCCTCCTCTCAGATGTTTCGTTTGGTTTTAATTCATATTTTATTAAAATTACACATTAGTTTTAGGAAAATTAAAAAGGTTTCGTTAATACCAAAGGTGTCTATTTGGCGAAGAACTTACGTTTCGGCGACAAGGATAAACCAAAATATTTTTCAGTATTATATAGCATGCCAACCAATATATAAATGTACTTGGCTCTCATCATCATCATCATCATCATCATCTTGTATATAGTTTAGGGTTTAATTTTTTTTTTAGGTTTATACTTATTACTTTTATACTTATACTTATACTTATACTTATACTTATACTTATACTTATTTATACTTATTTTAGGGTTAGGTTTATACTCAATGGTCCTAGAGAGCCTAATAGCATTGACTATAAATCCTTAAAAGACAATGCATACATACGGGCCCATTGTATTGGTCGGAGCTGAGCCAGGTCCGTGGGTTCAGTTAGTTGGTCTGCACCTCCGAAAGACAGCGCGTGAGTCAATTGTTTTATTCCTTCTCTGCCAGAGAGTGCTGGCAGCGCACTCCCGCCCGGCGCCCGGCGCCCGGCGGCCCGGCCCGCACTCGGCGCACTCGCACTCGCTCTCGCAGTACAGACACTAGACAGAGTACGCCGTGCTGCCGGATCGCTACAGCGCACACGCGCACGTAACTACACGTACACCACACCGTCCCTTTATTTAACTCTTCACTCTCTGTCCTCTCACCATACTTCCAGTTCCACTGCTACTGCATTGGACCCCAACGATGCGATTATATTATGACCGCAACCGAGCATCGATACCTACCCAATTCCTATGGTTTAATTAAATTTGTCATACCTACACACACATTTTTTCACACTTACACACACATATACCAACACCATACCCCTACTACCCATTTACCCAGAACTACTTTAATTTTCAATCTGCATCCAGGGATTTAAAAAAATTGAAATATAGAAAAAATTATTTTTTACAGAATGGATGTTAGCTTAGCGGTAAATTCCCAAATATACCATTGAAATTTATATTATTAAAAGAATTTGTTGGATGTTTGTATTCAGCACATTGACCCCTAAATATTTATTTTCCTAGGCATTTTGGGTATCAATTTTAAAGCTCCAATTATTTAGATGTGCCTTTTGTGGGTTTAGATGATAACCCGTGAAAGATTTTCGTCCAATAGGCTTTTAACATTTCAGAGTTTATTAATCATCTGTCAATCATCAATCAGTTGTCAATCATCTTAACTTTTTCATGTCAACACTAACTGTTTGCCCGTTCTACGTACGGGAATCTAGTAGTAAGTTAAAACCCACGAATACTATAAAAGACCCCTTATATTCAGAACAGGAGTTTGGTTTGCATATTTAGTGTGCATTGTTCCAGATATGATGGCAAAACTATAACTGTTTAGGAATACATATAAACCTTCTCAAATACAATATCTGACAGTTTCAAAGCCAAAACGAATGCTTCGCAATTAAATATCACCCGATCGTGTTAGTCCATATTTTATATCAAACGATGAAAGGAATTGCTTTACAGTATAGATCTATGAGGCATAGCCCTAAGGTAGGCCTGTAATTTAAAGTTACTTTTCATACTGGTTAAAAGTAGTTAAAACACTTCCTCAACCTCACTACTGCACACTTTATTCGGGTTTAAATTTTTATTAACAATGGTGCTCTTGTCATTTCCACGAAAAATAAGGACATTAATGTGTTACATACAGACATACACACACAAATACTTTGGTTTTAAAAGTTTTTAAGTTTTCGAAAATCAAAGATATTTCCCATAAGTAGCATTATTTGTAAGAAGCTTTTAATGTTAACATAATTAATGGCAGTTTGAAGAAACCACCTTTATCCAAACAAAGGTTTCTTATTTAAAAGATTACGTAATCTCTAAACGATAATCGGTACATATATCTAGCAAACATTCGGAGGAAATGTGACACAAAACGCACAAATCTGGGGTTTTGTACGTTTGTAGTTTTACTTCCTAAGTAGGAAAAGTACCGATATCGTTGTCGAAATGTAAGTAAGTAGAAACCAAAAGTGACACATTGGAAAATCGAGTTTAGCTACATCTGAAGTTAAACCTCCGTTGCGGTACGATCACAGCGAAATCAGAAAGATCTTCCAAGATCGCAGCAACATACACGATCACCCACTTGTGATTTTTTACTTTGCACTTTACATAACTGTCCTTCAATCACCGTCAATGAGTGGAAACCTTTGTAAGCTACGGTATTGGTGACGATGATTAAAAAAAATGTAAGTTTCCTTGCACTGATACAACACTAATTCACGGCATTTTCCCCGGTTATCAAAACTCAAGAACAATCGTTGCACTTGCGATTAATTAAACCTGTTAAGTAAGGCACAAAGTTTTTAATCTCACTTGGTTTGGATGTGCTGACTAAACTTGATCGAAAATGGTTATTTGTAAACAACTTTTAATGTAAACATATCAGTGACAGCTAGAAGTGAGAACTAATCCAAACAGCTGATCGTTATTTCATAAAATGTAATAGTAAACATTGGGAGAAAATTTGACAAAAATCGAACAAGATTGGGTTTTTGGTGGTTCGTTATTTTGTTTTCAAAGAAGCGAGGCAATTTTTTTATAGCCAAAGAGACTCTCACCAATCCAGTAAATACAGAAAAATGATTAGAACCTTGATCGTTACTCTAGTTTTCTAGGAGTAGGCCGCGTAAAATGACATTTTGGCGTTACAGACGGAGTCACAGACTGGACAAACAGACATACAGACAGAAATTTAGATACGACTCGTTTCGGCTTTCTTAGGCTATGAAACGTAAAAAAACCAAAAACTGCATGATTCTAAGCAATGTACAGACAAAACTGTAATTCTATATAGATTTTAATTTGTTTACATAACAACAGATGAAAATGCTACAAATTCGTTTACATCCATACGAAAATCGTTACAGTTGGTGATGTTGTAGTGAATTCAAGTAAAATATTGCAAACTTATTTGTATAAATTGTAAATAAGAACTTACGTTAGCTTTTTTCTATTTTTAAGATTTGCAATAGAAATCCGTAACTTATTTCAAATATGCTATATCACGGATTTTGTAGTCACAAAGTGACGCTGGCTGTTAGAACTTTAGGAACTTTAGGAATATCTGTTTTTTTTTTAAGAAGCAATGATTGTCTAAGGATTTATTTGCTCAATGCACAATTTAAAAATAATAAACTATAATTTGCATTTCCTTTTTAAGGGATCTGAAGCAGCTGAAGTGCCGTATATGTTGCAAGTTTCAAAATCCACTAATGTCTTGAAATGTGTGTTAATTTATTGAAAGTTAGTCATTGTCTTATTGTTATGTTTAAGTGAACTGAAGTTAAAATTTTATAGTTAGCTCAATGTAAATTTTAAAAATGATAAACTATTATTTGTTTTTATGTCTATTTTGTTTTCCACCTTTTAGAATTTATATAGCTAACTAAATTTCAATAGGGGTTTCTAGTGATTTCATTAGAAACATGAAGTGTCATCACCAAAGGTCAGTAAACTTGTTTAGCTTTATAACAAAACACAAAGTGTTATAACTAAGTATCATTAAAAGTATTTAGTTATATCACTAAATATCATCACAAATAACAAGTTATACCAGTTCACATCATTTAAAGGTTTAGTGATATCATTAAAATTGTCTAGTGATATCAGTACACACCATTAAAATGTTTAGTGATATCATTAAAATTGCCTAGTGATATCAGTAAACACCATTACAATATTTAGTGATATCATTAAAATTGTCTAGTGATATCAGTACACACCATTAAAATGTTTAGTGATATCATTAAAATTGCCTAGTGATATCAGTACACACCATTAAAATGTTTAGTGATATCATTAAAAATTTCTAATGGTATCACTAAGTTGCGCTATTGATTTTATTGATTGATTTCTAGTGATTTTTACTCGTCCCAAATCTCACTACGTATCACTAAATTTTTTTTTAATGATTGCTTAGTGATTCTTCCACTAGGGATGTCACTATCTTTTCCAATGTATTTGTTTTATAGTAACTGTAGGAAAAATTAAAAATATAATGTACAACTCGAGTGCAAAGTGCAATTGCCTCACTGCTCACTCGGGAAACCATTCCTCACTCGCCTACGGCTCATGAGTAGGCCTAAGTATTTCTCTCGAGTGAGTCAATTGCTCCCTTTGCTCACTAGTTGCACAAATAACTATTTCTCCGTAACCATTAGATAATAACTCTTCAATATACTAAATTATTTGGGTTTTGAAGCTCTACAAAATGGTTTGGAAACAAATTGCTAAATCATGTTTTTTTTGGGACAAAATGGGAAAAACCAATTTGTACCCCACACATTTCTACATGCACAATACTGTATCACATATTTCTTATTAAAACATAAACATAAGTGAAAACAATCCTACTTTGACGGTTCTCAATGTTTATTACAGCTTTATGTTGCTGTACACATGACCAATCTACCAGCATTTGTAACGGCCATATTTATAGCAGTAATGGCAGTTGGATCTATTTTTAAAAAGGTTCGAATATAGCATAAATCTGTGTACGTGATAATAATAATAAATATACAATAATAGTAAATAATATAAATAAATAATAATGCATATAATAAATACATTAATTTATATATAATTAATATAATATATAAAAACGACAACGCGTTTGCCTAGAGAATATTGTGAAGGGATCCATCACCGCGCAGGGCCTATGCGAGGCGAACCATGCGGCGGCGCCGGTGAGTCGGACGGTAGGGAGATCAAAGAGGACCGCGACCTGGCTGGAGTGTCGGCAGCGGAGCGGGGATGCACGCGTGCACGCGCAGCACTTACTACACGAGTTTCCAGCCATTGCCGCTAGGAACGACACCGCATAGAGGTACTGAACTAGTTCTGCTAATCTCCGCTAGGATATTTTGCTGGGTACGCTTTTTAGTACTAGATGCGTTGTCTTTTAAGGATTTATAGTCAATGGTAATAGCAAATGCAGTACATATATGTTTCATTGAATCTCTGATTCTACTCTACAAAAATATCAACAAAGGACTTAATATACAAATCAGTTCTTTTAATCAGTTCCATCGTCCATTGCCTTTAAACTTTCACACTTACCATTAAGTAAACATAGTAACAGATATTTAATTGATTTTAGAAACAAAAGAACACTATGTACTGCTAAGTTTTATGGTATTTTCCTTGGATTAATTTAATCAGTGGTGTGGCAAAACACAAAAAAAATTTATCAAATAAAGTAAATGTGAACTGAAAGCTATGTTATGATAAAATAAGAGTATTTTGTATTACCATTTGATAATTAAATATGGTTACACATATACAACAGATTTTAGAACACAAAAATCAATGACGTACAATTTAGTTATTGATGATATTCTTTAGTTCAATTTAAGCATAGGTTTAGCAAAACACAATAACTAAATTTACCTAAATATACGTATAAAAAACAATGTGATTTGCAGGTTAAGTTAAGTTAATTTTACACATGTTAAGCAGTTCGAATTTATTTATAGTAGCCTCCAAATTCATACACACATCTATACATTGTAATTTTTATACTGTTTCCATGAAAACATACCAATAACATTATTTTCATATCTGAGACGCTTTAAAAATCCAAAGCAGAGCCGGAGTTTTCACAGCAACGGTTATAGAATCTTTTTTTTCTATAATCATTGACAGTTTTAGAATAAATAATCCATGATAAAATGCTAGATTAAAATAACCTCATAGTTATGGAAAATATTATATTTAACTTCTTTAGCATCAGCTGTCTGAAATTGTGAAATATGCAACTAAGCAGTTCTTCTTGTTTACATAGAAATGTCAAATCAAATGTAAATAAACATTATTAGTGTTCTAATCGCATCCATGGAGACCAATCAATATTTACTTTTAAAATGTTCACCTCAGAACCTTTAAATCCAAAGCGGCAAAGCCTATGGTCAGTATCGAAATGTGAATGAATAGTCCTATAATGGTCCTTGGTATGCTAGCTATATTTTTGTAAAATTTAAGCCCAGTTGGTTCAGTAGTTTTTGCACCTATTAGTAACACACATACAGACAGACACCAGATTTTTATATAATAAGTATAGATAATACATAGTACGACGTCATATCTCTTATATTATTACGTGAGGGATGTTTTTTTGTGAACAAAACCCCTCCGTTATTTCTGGACCAATTTTAACGTTTGAGGTGTCAAATAATTCGTCTCAATTCGTAGTTTTGCATAAAGATTTTAGAATTTAAAATCTCGTACCCTTAAGGGCACGAGACGCTCTCAAAGTCACATTTTCCCCATAAGAATAACATTGAAAACAAAAACAGCTGTATATAAAACTAAACTCACCAGCTTTTTCGGAGTAAATATTCGATGTTTGATATATAATTTTTGAAAGTTATGCTAAGCAACTTATTTTGGTAGTAAAAATAAACATGAAGAATATACACATCAAGTTGTCACATTGGTAAAGTAAACCTACCTTAAGTCAGATAAAATAAATACATAC
This sequence comes from Macrosteles quadrilineatus, assembly GCF_028750875.1. Taxonomy (NCBI): domain Eukaryota; kingdom Metazoa; phylum Arthropoda; class Insecta; order Hemiptera; family Cicadellidae; genus Macrosteles; species Macrosteles quadrilineatus. The sequence goes on from NW_026542608.1 coordinate 3,651,761, forward strand.
AAGAAATTTTTACTCGTAACAGCTTTAAGTCGGGAAACATTAGTAGAAAACACTAAAAAATTAGGCCGGGTCCAAAAAATGCTAGAATATTTTCACAAGATGGGTTTATTATTTCAAAGCGCTATTAAATAACGTGAATATTTTGTTTAGTTACACAAGCTTTTAGTAGAGTATTTTAAACTCATCGAAAGTTATGACTGTTATTATTGTAGTTTTAAAATAAATTCTGTATAATACCGGTATTTTCAAATTGCTCGATTTCGAGCAACAGGTGCACTAGTTATCCTTAATCTCTGTACTCGTCCAATTTATACTTTATGCGGTAAATTTCCATCTCGTAAGATATCAGTAGCTACCTCGTCGATATCTCCTAAGGGATTTATACCAATTAGGGCCAATAGGCTTAATTAGCTAGACTGAATCAGTATTAGCCTAACAGTATAAGTTAAGTAATTCTATACTATAAAGACAATCTGTTTTATCCATCTGGCAATGGTAAAGGAGAGAAATCGTGATTTAAAAATACTTACCCGCCTCTGAATTAATTTAGCCTACATGAAACTTGGTTACCATATAACAATTACGTAAAACTTAATTACTGATGGTGGCAAACGCTTCGCTATTTAAAAAACAACAAATTTAATAAGGTGGAGTAATACTTTACTTTTTAAAATAAAAGTCTTCAGTAAAATATTATCAACACAAAAATTGAACTTATGTGTAATAATTTGTACAACAATATGGTATGTAGGTTATCATAGTATTGTGTAATTTATCATGGGAAATAAGTTAGATTATGTGACCTAGGCTATTCTGTATTAACCTAGGCCCTACTCCCAAGTTTTAAAGTTATTAAGTTTGAGAGTTATTTTATTGACCAATTTTCATTAAAACTGAGGTATTATTACAGTTAAATATATTTTTTGAAAATTTCCCATATAGGGGATAAGCTATAACCATAGGTCTCATGGTAAGACCTAGACCCTGGACACATTCTATTTTTCGTTTTTATGTTCCCAGAGGCCAAAACCACCACTATCCGTTTAAATTCATATATGCCTGGATTTCTGTCTGTTTGTATGTAATAAAAAAAAAATATATATTCATAAACTTTGAGCCACTATGGTGATCGACAATTACACTATGGCACTATGTTATGGTGTCAATATGGTTATGACACTATGGTGAAACATAATTAATAAGTACTGTCAGATTACTTACCAGATTTACAAACTATTCAAAATTGCAACTATTCCAAATTTGTTATCTTACAAATAAGTCAAATAAGTTTAATTATACTTTTAAAAATTGTATCCTAGGATATTAGAGCCCGGAATTGTTTTTCACGTTACTTCAGGCTGGACCTAGGGTTGGAGGTATTATCACTAAGATAAAATCGACTTATTTAAATAGGTGTGAATAGTTTATAGAAATGTTTTTTTTTTTTAATATAACCAAACAAATTTCCCCAGTCTACATGTTTGCGGCCACCGACGGTGGTATTTTATAACCATTCTTGTGCATTTATGTTGACCCGGGCAACATCGAGGTTTACTGCTAGTTGCTAATCTATATCTATAAATAAGAGGAAGTATGTATGTATCCTATGCATATATAGATAATTGAGATAATTTAGATAATAGTAGATAATAAATAATAGGGTGCATGCAATAGATAATTTACAATTACCTTTACCTATTGAACTAATGTATTATAATCACCCTACGTTTTTCGTTTTAAATCTGACAGGTTTTTATACGCTTTACACATTTATGAATAATTTTCTACTTTTTAGTGCGTTTAAAAACGTTTTGTAAAAAAACATTTTATTTATAAATTAGTTTCTACTTTTTAGTTTTTAATGTGTGTGGATGTTAAATCTATTTCAAGCATCTATATCAGGTTAAGACAGAGGCATGTCGGAAATCTAAGGTTTATTTGAGTTTCTTTTCATATAATTATGCATCAGATAGAATGTATGGCCTACCTACTAACTATAATTATATAAATCTATTTAATTTATTGTTTACTTTATAGAATCTTACTAATATTATAAATGTGAAAGTTCGTGTCTTTGTTTGTTTGTTTGTGTGTTTGAAGTTCAATCACGCATAAACCACTGGACGGATTGGGCTGAAATTTGGCATGATGATAGCTTACATTCCCGATTAACATATAGGCATATTCTTATATCAAAAATCCTTTCGGGCTCCGCCCCAGTGGCTCTGTAATTCCCCATGTTAACCTTATGAGTATTCATATTTAAAGGGAATTAAAGAATTTAGTCAGCTGTTTCAACAAAAAAGTTTGTTCTATGATATGGAAAAGCATTAAAATGTTATTAGATTTACCAACAGGGTGCAGCACTATATTTGTTTTGCATTTATGATAACAGCTAATTTGAACTAAGCAGCAACAAAAACTATGATTCGCAATGAGAACTGTCAAATTAGGATTGTTTACAGTTATGCTTATGTTTTTTATTTCATTAATAATTTGTGATATTTTGTGAATTGTTGATCATTTATTTTTCTCTATTGTTTAAGAGAGGCGGTAGAACATTATGGTTATGGTAGATGTGTAATACTATAGAATACTGTAAATTTAAAAAAAGCAAATTTTATCAATCTGTTTCCTCCCTTATTGCAAACGCAAAGCTTGAGTATAACTGCAATAAGCATTTTATACTTATATTCCAACCCCGTACGAAGGACGGGTACTCTGCTAGTACTTAATAAAAATTGCCATATATCTGCAATCAGATTGTTTATATTTTATTTGAAATGCTTGTTTTATATTTTTAGAATATCTCGGGAGCAGAACTTGTACCTCTTAACCTCTGCTCTTCGAACTGTCAAATTTAAGTATTTACAGCTGACTTAAATTTATTGATATATTTACATTCTTTCAAAATGTAAACATGGAAAATTTGGAAGCCCATGGGGCGTAGCCCAAGGGAAATATGAAAATTAAATGATATAATATTGCATTGTCATCCATGTGTGAACTATGTTTCAAGTTTCAAATATCTAGCTCATCGGGAAGTTAGTATAAAATTGATTGCAAAATTTGTACCGTACAAGAAAGCGGGCTAATAAAAACGTTTTAATAAGAGGAAGTATGTATCCTATGGAGTCCGCAACCACTCGACAGATTTTAATGAAACTTTCAGGCATTATTAAGCGTTATCAAGGATGGTTTGTGTGAAGTTTGTGCAGATCCGTCAAAAGGGCTCCGCCCCAGAGGGTTTTAAGGGGTCCAATTTTAGACTTTTGGAACTAAAATGTTTACAAATAAATATAATTTAAATGCAGATGTTTACTTTCACCAACTGTTTCGTAGGTTTAAATAATCACAACATTCTGTATTAGTCATGATTTGAAATAGTGCCACACTATTTCCTCAGAATGCAGCACAGAAAACTTTTTTTACTTTTAGATAAGTCCAAATATATTAGACCCCAATATTTGCACACCTGTGAACTCAACAACGTTTAAATTCTCCACTGTTAAACATGTTAGTCTAAAAAGAAAAAACTGTTATCAAAGTATTATAAACAATAAAAGGGATGGCAATGCCTTAATATTTTTATCTTTTCTTCTATACCCACACAATCCCACATAAATTATTAAGTGAATAATAATCGTACTAATCTCAGGTATTCAAATGCCTCCAAATTGGTCATTAAACTACCACTTTACTTACTGCCTTTGAAAGAAGGAACTCCAATAATACTGATGCAAAACTTAAGTCCACACAAGCTGTGCAACGGAACCAGACTGACCAGACTAACGATTTAAAAAATGACGCCATACTTGATCAAAGCAAAAAAGGCCAAAAAGCTAATAACTTATATATTCATACACCTAATGAAAAAACAAAAAAAAACATTGTTTATCCACAGGTATTTAAGTAAAATAAATATTATATTTTTGTTTTTGGTAAACATTTTTATTATTTGTCGTAAAGAACAGATTACCTCTTAAAATAATAGTTGTAAGTGCAGCAACGCACGCCGGGTAACTGCAAGTACAGTAGTTCATAAACCAACAAATTATCCATGAAAAATAACGTTGCTGATCTTAGTAATATAAAACTAAGCAGATAACTTATGCGACATTTTCCCTTCATTACATTGTTTACACAACGAAACATTATAAACAAGTACGACATGTAATAAAAAGCATTCATAATGCACATTATTTGTAAATTATAACTAAATAATGTACTATACAAAGTAATCATTTTTGAAGGTGAGCTGAAAGAGTCTGGTTTTGGGGCAATCAATGTCATTGAGCGCACAAAGGACCGCAATTACCAAGCCCACTGATTGGCTCAGCAGCACTCCGCACATCCACTGAGGGGAGGGAGAAGACAACACTTGATCAGCAGCCTTCAAAACCGACAGAATGCTGCAATTTACTCTTATTAAATAACAAAATTACAAAGTGATTTCCATTTTCAGGTTTTAACTTTTTTAAATGGCTTCACATGCTCTCCCCCATCATACAGCTGTTTGTTACTTGAAATTGGTTCATGTGCTAGATGGCATATTTTATAAGTTCCTATTGGCTCTTAGAACTAGATATTTTGAAAATGATCGATGTGATATTATTTACAATATTTTAGCAATTGTGTGGCTAATTTTATAAAATCAATCATTTACATGAATATATAAAGGTTTTTAGTTACAGTTAGTTCTGATATGTTAATTAATTCATCAATCAACGCGTTTCAAGCAATTGGTTGGTAATTTTTCTTTCTTTATTTCTTTCTTATAGCTGCCGAATGGTGTCCAGCGAGGAGAGTTTCATCAATTACCTCCATTTTATAGGATTTTCACTAGTATAAACCTATAGTACCTGGGGACCGAGCTTTGCTCGGGAAAAATCATTAGTTTACTCTGAAAGCAGTCTTAGTATTGCAGATACATAAATCCATTCCCAAACTCCGCAATGCTCTACTTACTACTTCCTTCAAAACTCCCTACGTCGTGGACCTGTTTCTCTCCCTTCCCATTGCATTTTAGGATTGCAGATACATTAATCTATCTGCCACAGACGGTTGCCACACTCTGTAATGCTAAACTTTACTACTTCCTACACCCCTTCCTACGTCATTGGGCCTGTTTTCATCTCTTTCCATAGCATTTTAGTATTTTAGATACATAAATCTTATAGCCACAAACATTCCCCACACTCCACACTGCTATCCTTTACTACTCTTTCACCATTTCCTACGTCGCGGACATGTTTCCCTCCTTTCCCATAGCATTTAAGAATTGTAGATACCTTAATCTAATCATCATAAACAGTTCCCACACTCCGGACAGCTCGCCTTCACTACTTTCTTCGTCACTTCCTACGTCGCGGACCTGTTTCCTTCCCTTCCCATAGCATTTTAAGATTGCAGATACCTTAATCTTATTATTGTCAAAAACAGATCCCACACTCCGCACTGCTAGCCTTTACTACAATGTATCGAGTAATCTTGAGTGTAATCTTTGCTCGTTTTTTTTTCTTTTGTACTGTATTTTGTAATTAGCTAGTATACTGTGGGAAGATGGCTTATTATGAACACAAGCTACAACTTACAAGTCGTTTGTTTACTTTTTCCTTGTTATTTAATTCAACCAACATGGTTACTTAGCAACACATAAGACTAATGTAAAAAAAAAAATACTTTCAGTTTCATTTTTCTACTTAATTAGATTTTTGTTGGCAGTTCTTACTGCAGTAAACTTGTTTTTAGGCCAGAAATAACCTATTTACAACATTTGAAGAAAGTCGTCGAAGCCGTTTTAGAGAGATCTTTGTGCAAACATACATACATACATACAAGCAAACATTGCTCATATTAGAGTATACGATATTGTATAGTGTAACTGGGAGCCAGTATAGATAAACTAATATAAATATTTGTGATTTGTTTTTAAAGCTGTTGTTTCATAATGTATTACTCTTAGGCTGTTTAACAACTAAGATAAAACAAAATAAATATTAGGTTTGTTCTAACTTAAGCCAGTGCTTGGAGATGAGAGTTTCACTGATTACCTCTATTCAGCGATGCCCGCAGCTGTGTTCAGATCAAGAAGCCAATTGGCTGACATCTAGTACCACAATCCATCGTGTAAAGTATAACAACTATCATGTAACCGAGTAGCACCAAAGCAGAGGATAGTGAAATCGTGGTTTGGATTAATGGGTTTATACTATGGTTCATATAAATATGATTTATCAAAAAAGATGACAATTTTAGTAGCGAAGATTATACACCCAAGTATAAACAGAAAATGGCATAAACATAATGACTTTGACAATAGATTATGAAATTAAAATGTACAGTTTGGCGACTAATAAACCGATACTCTGCGTAGATTAATGTTTACATGCGCATATAATTAGTTCGTCTTCATTGGTGAGCCCAGATACCGCATGAAAGCGCAAGAAACGGGTTTTCCGTTTAACCAGTTCTCTCCTTTAAAATCATCATTGTTACTATATACATCATACATGTTTTGGGGAAGGAACACTAAAACTTTTCAACTTTAAGTTTAGCTAAAACAATTAAACACCCGCTGCCACCATGTAGTGTTATCGTAAGTTAGATTAAATATATTTTGAACAAGACAAATACTTTATTAGGTAGCTTTAACAACAAATCAACATTTAGAATGTTTACCAACAAAAACTAAATAAATAAGATTCTAACACCATATGTTGTCAAATACATATGACTAACAACACAATTGTTTGTCAAACAAAACCAAGTGCAAAAAGATCGAATAACTGTCTATTTATAAATATGTAACACATTTCCTTAGTTTCTTCTGATGAAATGAGGGAATAAAATACCTACATAAAATACTTTATTAATAATTGATGTAAAAAGGAAAGATATTAAAACATTAACACTTCAAACTGTGAACATATTAGAACAACATAATAAAATAATCAAGCAGCTGATATTAAAAGATACATTAAAAAGATATTTGATTATATAGCATTAAACAAAGCAATACTATATAAAATCTTCAACATTCCCCCTTAATCAAACATCTTTTTTTTTATTTAATCTGAGTCTTTAAGTCCCAAGTCCGTCACAAAGTGATTACATTTTTCACGTGACAAAGATTTGGTTTAAATATAAGCCGTCATATTTACAGTTGGCATATACTTGATTTCAATGCTTTTCTTAACCATATTCTTGACCTTTAGCAACAAGACGTGCTTTGAACTTCTCACGATCACCATCTACATTTTTCTTAGTTTTATAAACCCATTTGCGTTTAACCACATTTTCATTCTTCGGACGATCAACCAACTCCCAAACATTGTTCTTAATTAGAGAATTATACTCTTTATCCATGGCATTCATCCACTCTTCTTTGAAATTACTTTTAATTGCCTCATTGAAAGTTTGCGGTTGATCAAAAATATCGACAGCTTGATATGAAACAAAGTCGTTCATCCATAATGGTTTTCTTAGATCACGTTCAGGTCTTTTATCTTCAATCAAAGAATTTCCTTCTTCCAAAACTTGCTGTTCTAGATAAGAATTTTCATTTACTGAAACTTCCTGTTCACTTTCACTGTTAGAATGAATAAGATTTTCTTCGTTGTCAACACATGTTATATCATTGTTTGGTTCTTCCACAAGTTCAGTTGTGCTACTGTTTATAACAGTGTATTCAACTTGTTGACTTTCATTTTTCAGGTCATCATTCACATCAGAGGTATGACATTGGTCTTCTACAAAAACAACATCACGTGCTTTTATAATAGAATAAGGTTTCTTAGGATCAATTAGTCTGTAGCCTTTGGAATGTTCACAATATCCAACCATAATACAAGGCTTTGCTTTTGTGTCAAGTTTCTTTCTGTAACATTTGGGAATATGAACATAAGCTTTACAGCCAAAAACCCGTAAGTGACTTAGATCAACCTTTGAACCAGTCCAAACTTCCTCTGGTGTTGCATTCTTTAAAGCTGCTGTAGGACTACGATTCTTCAAATAGATAGCTGTGTTTATAGCTTCTCCCCAATATCGTTTTCCTAAACCTGAATCTTGAAGTAAACATCTTGTCTTTTCAACTAGTGTTCGGTTAACACGTTCACTTACACCATTTTGCTCTGGAGTGTGGGGTATAGTGGTCTCATGAACAATGCCATTTAAACGTAGAAAATCTGCAAATTGTTTGTTAACATACTCACCCTTGCCATTATCAGTTCTCAAGCGCTTAATTTTAAAGCCAGTTTGATTTTCTACTTCCATTTTGAAGTCTTTGAACTTACTTAAAACCTCATTTTTGTGTTTAAGTAAATAACCAAAAGTTTTTCTTGAGAGATCATCGGTGAATGTTAAAAGATAAAGAGATCCACCCCAACTTTTAACTGACATTGGTCCACATAAGTCTGAATGAATTAGCTCAAGTAATGAAGTAGCTCTGATACTTTGACCTTTAGGAAAAGATTTTCTTGTTATCTTACCTTCAATACATGTGGTACAAGTATTCTCCTTTTCTGATTTTGAATAATTTACTCCATTAACTAAACCATTTCTTAGTAAATCCATTCCTTTATGACTTAGATGGCCTAATCTACGGTGCCACGTACCTTTGGTAGCAACTGTAAGAGCAGCTGATGAATTATCTTCTTTGAATTCAGAGTGACCATTCAACTCTGTTGGCTCAATTAAGTTTAGTTTATATACACCACCGTCATTCACAGCAGAAATGTCACTATTTCCCTCTATTCGACAGTCATTTTCTGAATAAATTCTGCACGAATCTTTGTCAAAAACTACTATTTTACCTTTTTCTGTAATTTTATTTACAGACAACAAATTAGTAGCAAGTTCTGGTATGTATAAAACATCCTTAACAGTGACTTTATTAGAATTTTCTACAAAAAGTTCAATATCACCAACACAATTACTTGTAAGTTTTGCATTATTGGCGACCAACACTTCCTTCTTTTCAAACTTACAATTTTTCACCATTTGATTACTCATATGAGTTGTACAACCTGAATCAATTACCCAATCATTATGATCAACTTTGGATTCATAAGATTTTATATTTTCAGTATGGAAAACGGTTGTAAGCAACACATTGTCATTTTCTTTGTGTTTCCCAACATAATTTGCCTTAGATTTGTGCTGAGAATTATTGCCAAGATTAGGACAGTTAGGCTTAATATGTCCAGGTTGGTTACAATGATGACAAATAATTTTCTTCTGTGGTCTAAACTTACCTTTTGAATCTTTCAACTTCTCAATTTTCTTGGCATAAGAATGTTTAATTGCCAAAGCTGATTCACTTCCAGTTGAAGTATTTTCAGACCTCCTAAAATCCTCTTGTAAGAGACGAGTCTTAACAAACTCACTTGAGACAGTTGTTTGAGTAACTTCAATACCCATAATAAGCGGTTCATATTCTGAAGGTAAACCACCCAGAAGTAGCATTGCAACTTCTTCATCACCAACAATGTGATTTATGTCAGCTAACTGTTGAACTAAGGACAAAGTTCCATTTACATAGTCTGCCATTGTGCTAAAATCTTCCAATTTAGTTCTAAGTAAACGTCTTAAAAGACTAAGTCTTCTAACCAAACTTTTGTTTTCAAAAGCATTCTGGAGATTATCCCAAGCTTCTTTAGCAGTGTTAGCATTCCTAACATAAGGATAACAAGTAGGCAAAACATTTAAACAAATTTTTGCAAGAGCCTTTTGATCTCTGTTTTTATCTTTAATTTCAGTATCATCAGATACACAATCCCTAAGTCCATCAATTATTAATGCCATTTTCATTGAAAACTTCCAATTGTTATAATTTGAAACACCCTCTAGACGTTCAACATTACTATTTCCTCCCATTATAATATTTGTCATACTAGACAATCCTGTATTACTTGAGGTAGGTGTAATAGTATGAGTTGTATTATTGTTTTCTTGTGTAGTTTCCATTTTAGGTCAAACAACATAAAAATTCATTTCAAGAAATTGGGTAACAAAATATTTTTCATAAGCCTAGAAATCTAACCAAACACAATCAGTCCAGAATTCTTCATTTTAATGTAGTTTTATACTTATTCAAAATGAATTATATCAAACACGTTTTCTGGGCCCGTAACCTGATGAAATGAGGGAATAAAATACCTACATAAAATACTTTATTAATAATTGATGTAAAAAGGAAAGATATTAAAACATTAACACTTCAAACTGTGAACATATTAGAACAACATAAAAAAATAATCAAGCAGCTGATATTAAAAGATACATTAAAAAGATATTTGATTATATAGCATTAAACAAAGCAATACTATATAAAATCTTCAACATCTTCTATAACTTCTTTAATTTTTATCTTTCTTTTCTATTAAGTTTTTCTCCTTGAATGAATACGGCTTATTTCTATGAATTAGTTATTATTTTCAGAAATAGTTTATGGATGGTTGAACACGTAATTAGTTTGTTGCCCAGATTCTTGTCAATGTTTGATAAAATCTTCTTTATTCTTTTCTTGTGTATCAGGGATAAAAATAACATTTCAATACGTAAATTTGTATTTGAAACATTGCATCTTTAGATTTGAAAGTCTTTCAACGATTTACAACAGAGAATATAAGGTTGGTTCAAGGAAGGTTTAAGGAAGTACATATTAATTTCTAAATTGAAGTTGTTTCCTACACGGTTGAAGGAAGTCTAAAAATATATAAATCAGAATCTCTTGTGTTTGCTTTGGGGATAAGCAGACTTTGCTGCGAGTAGTTCTATCAAAACACCGGCCGCCAAAGTGGTATTTGCTCTGTGGGTTTTAAGCCTGTCCTCAACTGTTCCTCACTGGTGAAGAGGAAACTCTAAAAAAGTAGCGATTCGTAACGGAGTTTCGGCGTAATAATATTGTCTTTTACCGAACCACATGCATGCCACTAAGGATTCAATATTATCTCGTACACTGTTTTTATTACCATAAAAAATCAAGCTAATCTCCGACATAGTTCATATTTATGGAGTTCAGAATTCAGATATAATTTCTGTTTAAAGCTATTATATCATTTATGTGGCATTCTTGTGCAGTATAAAACGTAAAGACATGGTTTATTTCACATATCATTTTCGTATTTCACGTTGACTAAAACTTCGAAATAAGTATCCAAAAGGATCCATGTACTTATTACGACACAAAAATGTCAATTCATTGTTGCCCTCAGTTTACTAAAGGCAACACTCCCACTTTCCTCATTTTGTTTGTGAATTGATGTACCTTTTTGTAGTTTGCTGTCGAGTTAAAAAGATTTTACTGTAATCTGGGGATTGAGTCATTATGGGATAAATTCAACATATAAGTAAGAGGAATATTATAGGAGTAGGAGGAATCAGAAGTGTTGGAGTTACAACATCATCCAATTTACTTATTACCTGTTTTATAAACTCATATGTTATATATCTAGTTTTGTTATGATAAAAAAGTAAATAAAAGTTATTATTGTGTGAGTGTTATTAAAGAATAGTTGATTCAATTATAACAGATTATGAGACTCAATTAAGTGAGGAATATGGAAAGAAATATGAGTAATCACATTGAACTTTTGAACAGAAATAATTATGACACATGGAAAATGCAGATGGAAGCAATTTTAGTTAAAAATGATTTACTTGGCTATGTGTTAGGAACCATTAAAAGGCCTCTAGGAGAAGGTGAAAGAATGACTGCTTGGCTAATCACTGATGCAAAGGCAAAGGCAGATATAATCCTCTCTATCAGCCCAAGCGAATTAAAGCAAGTGAAAGGATGTAACACTTCAGCAGAGATATGGGAAAAATTAAAAGGCATTTATGATTCCAGTGGACCAGCAAGGAAAGCCTTTTTGTTAAAGAAGCTAATTTTGGCAAAACTGACACCTGATCATGATGTCAGAGATTACATGAATATGTTTTTTGATGTAGTGGACAAATTAAAAGGAATGGAAATCGATATTAATGAGGATCTTTTGACAATTATTCTTTTGTATTCCCTGTCAGATGAATTTGAAAACTTTAGAATTGCTATTGAAACTAGAGATGCACTGCCTTCTCCTGAAACTTTAAAAATAAAAATTGTAGAAGAGTGGGAAGCGAGAAAAGAACATGGTAAGAAAGAGAGTAGTGAAGCTCTGCTAGGAAAATTTCAGAACAAAGTTAGATTTCAACCAGGAAGATTTTCAAAAGACTCTTATAGAAATAGAACGGAATCAGTTGATTTTCCGTTTCGATGCTTTATTTGTAAAGCGATCGGGCATAAAGCAAAATTTTGTCCCAAAGCAAATAAAGATCAACAAAACGTAGCGATTGCTAAACTAGAAGAAGTAGGACTTAATTCTTCTGTAGAAGATGACAGTTATTTTGGAAACTTGTCAATGAAAGATATACAGTGGTGTTTGGACAGTGGATGCACTTCACATATGACTCATGTGAACAGTAAATTTACCAAGTACAAGCCTGCAAATGGAAGAAGTATATCTCTTGCCAACAATTCATCAACTGATGCAAGAGGGGTTGGAACAGTTAATATGAACATTTTAAATGGGAGTACAAATCTAAGCGTTAATTTGTATGACACTTTGTATGTACCAGAACTTCGAACAAACCTGATGTCTGTAGCTAAAATTACTGACCATGGGTATCAAGTTTTGTTTAAAAAAGATGCTGCTTTGATAATAGATCAGAATGGACAGACAAAGATCCATGCGAATAGGTTAAATGGACTTTATTACGTACAAGAGAGTAGTGAAGAAATGAATATAAGCTGTGAAAAATCAAGTCTATTGTCTTGGCACCAACATTTTGGACACTTGAACTTTGGAGACTTGAAAAGAATAATCAATTTAAATATGGTTAAAGGTATTAAAGTGAACACAAAAGAGCTTATTCCACAATGTGAGGTGTGTATTCAAGGAAAATTTACAAAAAGACCCTTTCCTAAAAGTGAAAGAACATCTGAAGTGTTGGACATTATTCACTCTGACATCTGTGGACCGATGAAAACTGAGTCACATGGAAAATCTCAATATTTCATTACTTTTATTGATGATAGCTCAAGATGGGTTGAAGTTTACTTTTTGAAGAAGAAAAGTGATGCATTAGATTCTTTCAAAAAGTACAAGAACAAAGTAGAAAATTTTACTGGAAGAAAAATTAAATATCTTCAAACAGACAATGGAGGAGAGTATGTTAACAGAGAGTTCGATGGATTTTTGAATTGTAATGGTATTCAGAGAAGATTAACATGTAGCGGAACGCCTCAACAAAACGGAGTGGCTGAACGGATGAATCGTACATTAAACGACATGGCAAGATGTTTGCTCATTGAAGCAAATCTTCCTCAAACGTTTTGGGCAACAGTTGCAGTTGCAACAGCAGCTCATGTTAGGAATAGATGCCCATCAGATGCAATCGATGGTGTATTACCATATCATAGATGGTATAGGAAAATTCCAAATGTTTCATATCTAAAAAAGTTTGGTTGTAAAGGTTTTATCCTAGACAAGACAAATGACAAGTTTCAATCAAGAGCAAAAGAAGGGATATTTGTTGGTTACTCAGATGTATCAAAGGGCTGGAGGATGTGGTTACCCGAAGATAGGAAAATCATTACAACTCGAGATGTAGTTTTAGACACATCTTCCTTTCCACATGTCGATGCAAATCATACTAATTCGAGCTTTAGGGTATTGCCTGTAGACAGTTTACTCCAAAGACATGAAAAGGTCGAAGAAAATCAAAGAAGTGTTCAAGTTGATCAACCAAAAGGTACTGATGAGAAAAATGTACTTGATGATAGGCAAACATCAACAAATGAAACTAAAGAACATATGTCAAATGAAATGGAAGAGATTGAACATGACGAGCCATATATGATTGATGGGGATAATAATGGAGATGATCATCAGAACAATGATATTAACATGAAAGTAAGAAAATCTGAAAGAAAAACAAAAGGTGTTCCTCCTAACAGACTATCATTAATAGCTCAAGGAAATGTGATTGAACCAAAATCTTGGAAACAATTGGAGAAATTGTCTGAACCTGAGAAAAAACAATGGGTTGTAGCAGCTCAAGAAGAAATGGAAGCCTTATTAAAAAATGATACATGGGAACTTGTAGATTTACCTCCACAGAAAACAGCAGTTGGATGTAAATGGATATTTAAAGCAAAGTATGGAGATGACGGTATGGTTGAGCGCTATAAGGCACGTTTAGTAGCCAAAGGTTACTCACAGAAATATGGAGAAGACTATGATGAAATATTTGCTCCTGTTGTTAATTCAACAACAGTAAGAATTTTACTAACCATAGCAGCGACAAAAGATCTCACTGTGCATCATTTTGATGTAAAAACAGCCTTTTTAAATGGAAAGTTAGAAGAAGAAATATATATGCAACAGGCCGAAGGTTTTGTGAAATCTGATAATGAAGATAAAGTTTATAAATTGAAGAAATCAATTTATGGGCTAAAACAAGCAGCTCGGGCCTGGAATGAAACACTGAATACAACAATGATGAGCATGGGATTTGAAAAAAGCAATTCTGACCCTTGTTTATATACGAGTAATACTGATGGAAATTATACATATGTAGTGGTTCATGTTGATGACATTTTGTGTGTTGGATCAATTGAAAATGTCAAGAAAACATTTCAAAAACTGACACAATGCTTTGAAATGAAAGACTTAGGAGTTGTTCACAACTACTTAGGAGTTGAAATTGATAAGATGGATGGAGACTTTTACATTCACCAAAGAAGAAAAATAAATAAAGTCATAATTGAACATGGACTGGAAAACAGTAAACCAGCAAGAACACCAATGGAAGTTGGATTTATCAACTCAACAGCTATGTCACCAGATCTGCCAGATAACAAAATGTACAGGAAGGCAATAGGATCACTTCTTTATCTTGCAGTGACATCAAGACCGGATATTTTGTCAGCTGTTGAAATTCTAGCTAGAAGAGTTGAAAAACCCACCCAAAGTGATTGGAATGCTGTAAAGCGAATAATAAGATATCTGAAAAGTACCATTGACAAGAAATTAAAATTAGGGGTGGAAAAAGAATTGAAATTGTCATGCTATGTAGATGCTGATTGGGGGGGTGATTTAGCAGATAGAAAATCAATCAGCGGAATGATGTACAAGTTAGGAAACAGCACTATAAACTGGATTAGCAAAAAACAGACCAATGTCACTCTTTCTTCAACAGAAGCTGAATTCATGGCCGCAAGCTTAGCCACTCAAGAAGTAGTGTGGTTAAGACTATTGTTGAAAGATATGGGTTTCCCCCAAGAAAATCCTACAGTAATATTTGAAGACAATCAGAGCTGTATCAAGTTTATTGAAAATGAAAAGATGAGTGCTAGAATAAAACATTTAGATATTCGAAAACATTACGTCCGAGAAATGATAAGTAAGAACGAAGTATTTCTGGAATACTGTCCAAGTGAAAATAATCAAGCGGACCTTTTAACAAAGCCACTTCTAGGGCAAGTGTTTAAAAGATCACTCTTTTACCTAGGACTTTACTAGGCATGATGTTGAGAGGGTGTGTTGGAGTTACAACATCATCCAATTTACTTATTACCTGTTTTATAAACTCATATGTTATATATCTAGTTTTGTTATGATAAAAAAGTAAATAAAAGTTATTATTGTGTGAGTGTTATTAAAGAATAGTTGATTCAATTATAACAAGAAGTACACGTGCGAATCCATAAATTATACCTGATAATTAATGCTGATTTAGGTTATAAATTGATAATATATTTTTAATTGTTCTTTAATTGTGTCTTAAACAAAAGCAATCACAAACTGTTACACAATAACCAGTCAAAGTAAGAGTCACTACATTTAATTTTCTACACTAGTTACATTCACAAAATCCTCTTCAACTCTAACTTCAGCTTTTAACGTATAGCCTAAGCCATTAGGGCTTCAACTATATCAGAAACAACTATAAACTCAAACTCGACATATTCATTGAACCTATTTTTAGAAATAATACCTTTTATTCTACTGAACAATGAACAATTCTTTTTCCTTCAAGAAACACACTGTTCTATTAAAAGTTGAATAGCTTTAAAATTGTATTTTAATGAATTTAAGGTATTGCAAAGAATATTAAAATGAAATTACCCTTAGCTTGTATGAAGTTTTTGTTTGGCAACTCTCTGTGGTGTAAAGAGTGGGCTTTTGTTTGTTGCTGGATACAATTATGTTGTAAGTGATTGTTATTGTAACGTTTTAGTCAGCCAATATAAAATGTGTTGTCATTATTATAAAACAAATATGTATAACAAAGATTTTATCTTAAAACAAATAGGACCATTGTCATTTGAAACATTTTTAGTAATTCAATTTTTCATCTTAACCTTACTGGAAAAGCAAAACCTTCTTTTGTTTTACCTCAGTATAGAATTTAAGGACTGGGTTTGTTCAAAATTAGATACAACCTATTAAATAATTACAAAGTAAAGATAATATCTTGTTCGTAAATGTATAGTCTGGCCAATAAGGTATTTTACAACTTCAGAAAGTGTTAAATAAAAAAAAAACTATTTGAGAGTTACATTTAAGTCGAACACTTTTTATCAATTTCGTACGTACCAATGTATCGAAAAGGAATATATTACAAGTATCCATGGATATATAATCTAAATGATATTCGATTGTTCATTTACTAAAAAAATAGCACGCGTCACCTTAATCAATAAAATATATAGTTTATACAACCATTTTATTTCTTGATATAACACATAAACTAGAATCATCATAAGGATGGCTTCTGTGCCCGTGGTCACGGGTTCAAATCCCGCCAATCACAAATGAGTTTTATATCTATATAGTAATGCCGCAACCCACTAGGACTAGCCTGAAGCGTAAAACAGTTCCGGTCTAGAACTAACGTCCTTGGATGTAAAGGTGGGACATAAAGAAAATAATTATCACAAGAATATTAAATTAATAACTATTTTGGTCATATCTCAAATTATATCTCCAAATAGTCAAATCATATCTCCAAGCATTAAAAAAATTTAATTAATTGCAGACTTTATTACTAACGAAAACAGGTCAGACGTATCAAATTTGATTGATCGACCAGAAGTAGAATACTGTAATATTTCCATAAAACGACATATACAGTAATATGATTTATCTACATACTGTATTGTAAGTAAATACAAACGAATACTGTGTTTCGTAACAGATGTTACTGTGAGCTAGTTTATATTATAGTGACTACAGACTAACAGACTACAACGTTGAGCATGATCAAGAATAAGTAACAAGGCACATTCGTGCCTGAAGACCACTGTAACTAGGGGAAGTTATGTTAGAACTTTGACAACAAGACATTGCATACATCGCTTTGCACTTAGACCAAGTAACCACGCTACGAACACGATATTAACACTTTTAGGACTACGAAGATTTAATGTAAGGTTGATTGAACTGCTCTGTAGACATTGTTTGCGCGTTATTGTCATCAAAATAAAGGAGTGTTTGGTTTTCGTTAATCATCTGACCGTCATTACTTCCATTATCTATTAACTGTTTTCTTCTAATTTCTACACTTTCTTCCTTATTTTACTGTTTTCCTAGCCTCAATTTGTCTTTTTTTCTTATAAAATTTGTTTAGAGTTTCATTTTTGTAATTTTCCATAGGTACAGCTCCGAGAGTGTAAAAATAAAGTTTACCACGTATTTTACTCAAAAGCTCTTTATGAGGCGTAACAAGTCGTTTAGAGTTGGGTGGCACATTAAGAGTAAGTTAAATTGCATTAATTACTACACGGGACTTATTTTCTGCAACACATTTTTAGACAAAGTCGACACAACACGTTGAATGAATTTCGTAGCATTAACATAGATAGGCTCTGGTCTTTTACATGAGAGGTGGTTAGAGACAAATTACTTGTACAAAAACATGGTCAAACACATCAACTTAAGTTAGGAAAATCTAGGTTTTTGATCAGTAAGTAACTCAAAACATGATCACATAGCTTTATTTTTTAATATCAAGTTTCAAACAATATTTTTTATACAAAGACTAAATCGTCTCAATCAAGTAGAATTATTATAGTTTTGTCAGTGTTGCCTAAGCAAATTCTTTTAAGAGGTTAAAAGTCCGCTTTTTATTGTTGATTTAGCTTTTAGTTGCAGCTGCTAATGGATGTTTGATCTCGTTTCTTGCAATAATGTTAACGAATCAATATTAAATAAACTAAACTTTATTACAGTTGAATACTGTGTGAGTATAATATCAACAAAACCAGAAGGTTTAACATTAATACTAAACATTAATTCATTACATTGAACATTAATGTAGTCCAAGTTAATTCAAAGATAATACTAATATTAAATGTGAAAGTATGAGTGTTTGTTTGGGATTCAGTCTCACATTAACTACTGGTAAGATTGGGTTGAGATGTTTCTCGATAATAGCCCATATTCCCAATTAACATATAAACCTAGTGTTATTTCAAAAATCCTCTTGGGCTCCACCCCAGTGGCTATAGAGTTTCCCATGTTAACCTAATGACTCTTCATATTTGAAAGGAGTAAAGAATCTTAACAGCTGTTTATCTATGCAAGCTGGTTCTTGATGTTCAATAGTATTAAAAAGTTACAACAGGGTCTTACCAACAGGGTGCAGCACTATTAATCGTTTTGTTTGCATTTGTAACAACGGCTAATTTAAACTAAGAGGCAACAGGAAGCTGTCATAAACAATTTTTGATAGTTTGCAAATAGAGCGTTTTTATTTTTAAGTGCATCAATCATCAACTTTATGACTTTATTTTTTCAAAATTTCAATAAAACACCCAATTTTACTTTAAATTTAATTTTAATTTTGTTCTCACTCAAAATAATGTCTGGGAAATGGAGTAACCTGTTAATATACTTTTAGTGCTTTAATGATCAAGTCAATGACTTGGATGAAA
This sequence comes from Macrosteles quadrilineatus, assembly GCF_028750875.1. Classification (NCBI taxonomy): domain Eukaryota; kingdom Metazoa; phylum Arthropoda; class Insecta; order Hemiptera; family Cicadellidae; genus Macrosteles; species Macrosteles quadrilineatus. Next base: position 3,670,743 of record NW_026542608.1, read on the forward strand.
GAAACAAAATTATAGATGTAAAAAGGTTTCTGTAGTGCAAGGTAAAAATACTTGACCTATTGGACTGATTTTTTTCATGAATAGGTCTAATATACCACAGACTTAGTGGATATAGTAATTTATAATGTTAATACTCTCCAATGGATCTACCTTGACGGCTTGCAAACTTACTGTTACTTTTTTGAATACAATTAATATTTATAATTGCCACATTGATATAAACCACGTGTTTGAAAATGGCTTTTTGGTGTTTTATCAAAATTGTGGCTTTTTTATGAGATAATAACTTTTCATACAACAGATTTATAAAACATAATATTCTTTGTAGCGGCTAGTATTACAATACATGCGTCCAATCGTATATATTACGGAGGCGCCCTTAATACTTAGTCGATGAATTACTTACCGATGTTTTGGTTTTGTTTCTGATTTAGGAGGTCAAATATGTCTTTAAAAATTTAAGTTTTTGTTACTTTTTAAAATTTAATTTTTGTTTTATGCAATTTACGCAATGTCAAACAATAGTTTATTATTGATTGCGGATTCCTCGGCCGTTGTAATCAAACGCTAGATGTAAATTACACTTTAGTTAAAATATAATATATTATCATCGTTGAATAAATGTGTATTTTGTATTTTATCATTACCTGCGATTCATTACCTGGAGACTTACCACTCCTGAATCCATCAAGTCTATTGTAGGAAGCTTCAAACCCTCTACCAGCCAGGATGTCTATGGTATGTCCCCTAACCTCATCAAGACCATTATTGGTGAAATTGCTGCTCCCTTGTCCTTCTGTATTAATGACTGTCTTGAGATGGGATTTTTTCCAGATATCCAGAAGGTCTCGAAAACTGTTCCAGTGTTCAAGAAGGGGGAGATGACAAGCCTTTCGAGCTACAGGCCAATTTCTATAGTACCCGTTTTTAGTAAGGCGATGGAGGCGGTTATTAAACCCCAGGTGGAGAATTTCTTTGAGGGAAACAGACTGCTCACTGAAATGCAATTTGGTTTTCGCCGTGGAAAATCTACGGCTGCTGCTGTAGCTGCAGTGGCAGAACGAGTCAGTGCTGCTTTTGAAGACCATCGCTCTACTGCGCTTACTCTCTGCGATCTGAGCCGTGCCTTCGACACTGTGTCTCATGAGGTGCTCCTGAAGAAGCTCTCCTTCTACGGGCTGGACGTGCTATCTACCCTTCGATCCTACCTTCTAGATCGTACATAGCTGGTGACTTTGGCAGGTGCCTCCTCCTCTTGCAGAGCAGTAGAACATGGAGTTCCTCAGGGATCCATTCTGGGACCACTTTTATTCATAATTATGATGAATGACCTGGATGATGATGGCGGTACCCTCCTCTTTACTGACGACACTACCCTCTTGTCATCCGGTTCAAATCTTCGGGAAATAAATGAAGATATGGAGCTTCGACTGCGGAACGCTTCAGCCTGGTTTGTAGCAAACCGTTTCCAGCTTAACCCCGACAAGACCCAGAGGATGGTCTGCAGTCTGGCTCATATTCCTCCCGTAAACCAGAACCAAGTGAAGCTTTTGGGGATTGTATTGAACAATAAGTTATGTTGGGATCAGCACATCGACCAAACTATAAACAGACTCTCTCGTGTCTGCGCCCTTCTTCTGAAGCTGAGATCGTTTGTGACTGAGGACTACCTGAAAATGGTCTACTTTGCCTTATTCCATTGCCACGTCACATATGGACTGCTTTTGTGGGGACATTCTCCAGGCACAGTGGAGATTCTCAAGATGCAGAAAAGGGCCTTAAGAATCATCACCTTTAGTGACGGACGGGCTCATAGTAGGCCCCTTTTCAAGAGACTGGGAATACCTACTGTCTTCGGTCACTACATACTCCTGTGCCTTCTTCATGTTTGGGATAAACATAGAGACCTTACATCCCGTGCCATGGTCCATTCCTACAACACCAGGCAGAGAAACATGCTGGATGTTCCCCGTCTTAGGCTTTCTAAGACAGCTGCTACCTATCAAATTCAGGGTCTTAAGTTCTTCAACAAACTGCCGATGGCCGTTAGGGACTGGAAAATAGGTTATCTTAAGAACAAGCTTATGTCACTAATGAAAGAGAGAGCCTACTATAGCATCTCAGAGTTCATGACCGATAAGGAGATAGCAAACATACGGTAGCCATCTTTCCATCATCCCTGGAAGTTTTTCCTTTTTTTTAACTTGTTTAAATGTATACAGGGTGTTTTTTTAAAAACTTGCATCTTTATTTATGTAAAAACCGCAATAGATAGAAATATGCAGTTTGCGGGAATCATCTATTGACGTAGGGGGACCAATTGTTTTGAATTCAACGTTACATTCACATTCCCCCCCTTTCCCCCCCTGCCACCAACTTATTTTTTTTAAATAGCAAGGTACCCCTTGTGACATATCAAATAAAAGAGCATAAAAAAAGAAAATGTTTGATGAAAAAAAATTGAAAATCGGTTCATAAATTTGTGAGATATTCCCCCCTCACCCCCCCGGAACTTAATTTTTTTTTAATAGCAAAGTACCTCTTGTGACATATCAAATGAAAGAGCATGAAAAAAGAAAATTTTTGGTGAAAAAAATTTAAAATCGGCTCATGAATTTGTGAGATAATCACCCCCCTTTTCCCCTACCCATAACTTGTTTTTTAATAGCAAGGTACCCGCCCTTGTGACATATCAAATGAAAAATAAATTTCGCCAAAATTTTTCTTTTTTCATGCTCTTTCATTTGATATGTCACAAGGGGTACTTTGCTATTAAAAAAATTAAGTTCCGGGGGGGTGAGGGGGGAAATATCTCACAAATTTATGAACCGATTTTCAATTTTTTTTCATCAAAAATTTTCTTTTTTCATGCTCTTTTATTTGATATGTCACAAGGGGTACCTTGCTATTTAAAAAAATTAAGTTGGGGACAGGGGGGAAAGGGGGGGGATGTGAATGTAACGTTAAATTCAAAACAATTGGTCCCCCTACGTCAATAGATGATTCCCGCAAACTGCATATTTCTATCTATTGCGGTTTTTACATAAACAAAGATGCAAGTTTTTAAAAAAACACCCTGTATATATAGTTTTATACATTGAACCGTTGTACACGTTGTGAAGATTTTTTTTTCTTTTGTGCGTGTGTAAGAAATGTTTTATTTATTTTTGACGAGACGCAATATATCCCTATTTTGGATAAAAGATGAAGAAGGCGTAATAAGTAAGTATTATAAATAAAAGAATTAATATAGAAACAATTCTGTAAATATTTTATAATACTTAAAACTTTTATAGAACTGTTCATGGGATTGTGTAAAAATAGTTTTAAACCGTTTTTAAATTATGCACATGAATGGTCCAAATCACAATAGCGGTATTATGCTGCTTTAATAAATCCCTGACTGTTTTATACTTCTGACTGTTGTTACTGTATTATATTTGCATCGTCATTTATTTTTTGAGAGAGTTAAATGCGATTCCTCCCACAGCGAACTGCTCTGTTACGATATTCCCAGGTTTAAAGTAATTCAACATTCTGTCAACTACAGATACGGTAAGGCGGATCACACTAATATAATTATATGGAAATAAGCCCTGTCCAACATTATCATATGTCATATTTCATCTTGATTTGAATTAAAACTAATCTGATTGAACAATATGTTCGATGAAGAAGTAAACAGAACCGCCTTGATCCACATTTGCGTGGATGTTAACAATGTCACTACATAGCCTTCGCTATCTTACCGTTACGAACTTTCTTTTTTTAATCATGCCAAATCCATCCCGGTTTTAAGTTCATATATATGTTCTTTCTGTACTAGTGGAGTAACTATAGACGAGTTTCTCATTGTACAACAGAATTATTTATTTTCTAGTTCTGAATTCCCTTTAACATATTCATTAGGTTTGTCTAACTGTTATCAACCTATTAAAAAATCTTCAATAAGTCATGGTTAAACCGATATAGATGAAATAAGTTTTAATAATAATGGTACACATCACTTATTACAGTATAAAGTATAGTAATGATTTAGCCCTAGCATAATGTACAAAATATCCCAGGCGCAGCAAACCTGCAGACTGAGCGAATTTCTGTTTGCCCGATTGGAGTTTTATTTAAATAACTAGCTGGCTCGACAGACGTCGTACTGTCCTAATGTGGTTTTATGTCAAAAGCTCGTTCATTTTCAAGATGAGCTCGTTCGCATGGCTCAATCACGTCCTGATTGAAGTTCGTTCGCTACGCTCACTCACCTTTTGGTTGCAAATTAGCTGTTGTCATAAATAAAAAATAGTGCTACACCCTGTTGGTAAACATATTAACTTTTTAATACTATTGAACATCACAGAATGAAATTGATTAGTTGAACCAGCTGTTAAGATTCTTAAATTACACTTAAATATGAATACTCATAAGGTTAACATGGGGAACTTCAGAGCCACTGGGGCGGAACCCTTTTGACGGATCTGCACCAAACTTCACACAAACCATCCTTGAATAATGCTTTATAATGCCTGTAAGTTTCATCACAATCTGTCGAGCGGCTTCGAAGTCCATAAAGGACAAACAAACATACATACATTCAAACATACATACAAACAAACGTACATTGGATTTTATATACTGTATATATAAAATATATAGATAAGACAAAACAAAATATGTCAGATTCATTTCCTATTTAAATATTAGATCCAGAGAACCGAACATTGCACGATGATGTTTCATTTATCTATGAGGTTGACATTATAAAGCATTATTTATCCTTATGGTTTCCAACAGACGATGGTTGTCATATAAAACATTAATATTATGAAACACTGTTTAAAATATGTATTAATACAAACTTTATGAAAACATTGCATCGTACTCAAGTACCGGTGCTTAACACAACATGTTATATATTTCTAATTTCCTCGCCTAAGTCATTAAAAGCCACTGTAAATAAATTCGCATTAATTTCACCGTAAAAATATCGAAATTAAATGCCAGCATTTAAAAATAGTATTCAAATAGAGATTCTAATATTAATATGAATTAATTGACATGCGTATTTTATTGATATTCTCTGTTTAACACATGTTGTCTATTATTATTCTTGTTGACTTGACTAAATTAAATGGGCCCTTGTTATACTATATTTGTCTTAACTGTCTTTTAACATTTTAACTTTGTCGCCAAAACCCGAGATATATCTGCTTTCCTGAAAACCATGCATCTCGCGTTTTCGTGATTCTCTGAGCAAAAGGCAAAACTTTCATGGTTTTCCTTAGCTGGATGTGTGAAAGCCTTTTTTGTGAAATTTTTCTTCCGCGAAGATAGGTTTTTAGCTAAATTTCAAATTTTTAGTGAAGTCAAAGGTGTGTCAATATACGAGGCTTAAATAGCTAATTTCATAATAGATTCTTTGGTTCATAGGCCTACATAATATGATATAACATCAATACAAAGTGCAATAATTATGTGATAGGCCTTAAAAATTATAAATTGTATTCTTAAGATAATTCTATTCTTATAAATACTGTATATTAAATGTAGTATAATCATTAAACAGACAAAATGATTATTAAATCTGCGCATAAACACTTTGATTGCTTCAAGGTATGTTTTAAGCTGGATCATATAGTGCCAAATGTCAATTAGGTACATCAAAACGAAAAATTGAATCGGTTCTAGGTCCAGGTCTTAATATGGACCTGTTAGGTATTAGCTATTACCTTACGTAATAGCTTATTTCATATTTACTAAAAAGCTACTTTTCACTTAACCTCGATATTTGGAGATTACCTATTAGGCCTTAGATAGCTTGGCACATTTGCTGAAGTACGGCAATACCATGAATATGTAATACACATAACCATTACCACTGTTATAGAGTAAATTTGAGCCATCAACAAGGTCAACTGGTCCTCTAGGCTAACTGTGGTGAGTGATTCTGAAAACAAAACATCGGTGGGAGCGAGCATGTCAAGTGGTAGGTAGAGTGGAGGCTTCTGTCCCCGAGGCCCCGGGTTCAAATCCCACAACATCTTTTAAATGGTACTACCCAAGCCTGCAGTTTTGTGTATAGTATTAGCCTGAATTGAGCTTACCGTCTAGGTATTTGAAGGTAGGACATAAAAAACTAAATAACTTCATAAGCTTACCCAGAATTAGTTGGTATTGAAAAATATATTCCAAAACTAAGTAGGCCATGATTACTGTATGATGTACGTGTTGTCTGTGTTGTGAAGTGACAGATGGCACAGGATGTCACGTCGTCTCAGTCTAGATATTGCAGTCACGATCTGCCTCGTCGAGTGATTAAACATCTCTCTCGACTCTTGATAGATTTTTGGTCTCAGGTCATCCCATGATTACCTCGGTGTACATGCAATTATTATTGCCCTAAATAAATAAATAAATGTGTTTTATCCTGTCGGAATCGTTTCCTCTAGTATACAGTTTGGAAACAGAAAGAAAGACGCTTAACCAAAAAGAAAAACATTCATTCTAACGGGTCACCCCTTGACTTTGTCCCACCTTAGCCTGCCCATTTTCTCTATTCTAGGTAGTAAAATTTTCATTTAATTCCCTTATTTCTTTTCTGTAAGTTCGGTTTAAGGCCATTTCTTTATGGGTTTCCCAAAACCCAACGAAGACAAATAATTCCAAACATTCCTAGCGTTACCTACCTAAGTAAGTGGTGGGAGTAACTATGATTTTCATGGAAAAAATCACAAAAGTTGCAAAAACTTTTGAGTCGTAATGTTTACATTATTGTGTACCATTTTGATAGGATTTATTATAAAGCCTAAAATATACTAAATTTGATTTAATTTGGTTTAGCCGTTTCTCACAGGGGTTGTATCGCTTTGCTTAGCGTTAAAAGAACATTCAAAATTTTAATCAAAACCGTTTGGGCTTCTAAAAATTCAGTTTTTCCGTTATTTTATGGATTTAATGGAAAACTCATCATTAAAAATCAAAAGTAAAAACTACTTCATCGAAGACTTCGTCGAAATCGGACACTACAGATCGCTACAGATGTAGGCCTAGTCCGAAGCTCTGTTCACATGCAGGCAGCTAGACAGAGAGACAGACACACACACACACCCACACCCACACACACACACCTACACGCACACACAGAGAGTGAGAGAGAAACACACACAGACATCACTTCGAAAACCAATGTTTTTCTCTGTCAAAAATTCTTCTAGGAAAAGTTAATTAATGAGTGACAAAACTTTAAGGCGTTTAAATAATTTAGAAATAGGCAGATCCACGTTTTTCCACGTTACTTTAGTTTGGTGGCTTAGGGGGTTTAATGGTAGATTCCGGGTTCAAATCTTGCTAATCACTCTGAAGTTAAAGGTTTCGAGCTAGAGCCTAGTGTCCTACGATAAGAAAGTGGGACGAAAGAACAAATACATTAGACTTAATTTGTTTCGCTTAATTCAGGATGACCAAACCCAAAGCTTTGTCTACTTATTAACAAATAATACTGATTCTTTTAACGTAGACAGAATGCTCATTTTGGCCTCAAGGTTAAATTACCAATACAAGTTCGGAGTAGCTGGGCTCCCTTCCGGTCAGTGTAACATTGACTGTGGCAGGAATGTGGTTTGTGGGCAGAACCGCCAAAGAAGTGTCGCTGACATTGTACCACGCAACTCTCCACACTCTACACTTCACACACCAGACAACCTTGCCTTCCACCTAATTGAGAGCAGTTTCCACATTGGGTCGTCCCGCCTATGTAAAAAGTAACCTTGTAAACGGTTTCCTTTCGTGTAACAAGATCTTCCTGGCCAACTCTCGTTAAGTTCCATACTTCAATGGTATTGCATAATACTCACCTTAACGGGTTCCGCCATAAGGCAAATAAGGTTGTCACTTATTTTTATACGTTTTAGCGTAACCTAACCCAGTATATTAACCCAGGCATTAGTTCTTTCAAAATGTTCAAAATATTTTTTTCATACCTCGTAAGAAATTATCTATTCGGAGGAAAGGTTTAGTAGACTAAACTAAACTAACTAGTGATAAGAAAATGTTGAATTGTCTTGTTGATCAATAACCTTTAAGATATGAACCATGTTGGTAAAGGGTGTAATAATAATAGTCAATAAATTATATAATTATCTTTATGGGACAGGAACAACCGTTGCCATTAGTAATAAGGGAAACAAGTGATGTTGATCCGTATGGCTTGGAGATTTGTATACGACAAACACGTGGTAACCTAAATGGAAATAATGTACGAGATAAGAACTAGGTTTTGATATACCAGTAACTAAGGCCCCTATTAGACTAGGTAGCCTGGCGACGTCGCCAGCGACAGTAGCTGGCGACGCACTGGCCACCAAACCTAGTAGCCAGTTGAGTAGCTAGAATTTTACCGCCGTTTCTCATTTTGTTTTGAGTGCTTGTCTCGTACTTGTACTTGTTATGAGCGGTATGTTTACAGTATCTTCTCCTTCTGTTACTTCTGAAGAAAAGGAGGCAAAGGAAGAGAAAAATATAATATAAAATATTTAAAAAATATAAAAAATAACTATTACTATAAAATTTAAAATTATAAAATATACGTTCATCCAATGCTTGGTGCAAGATAATCGAAAGGGTAATATTACACCCTTTTTTATGAGCTCTGTGCGGACAAAACAAAATGTTTCAAATATTATCATATGTCACAATCCAGATACAGATATAGACATTTTCCATAGATTCCATATAGACATATCCAATACAGATGTACTAAACTACAGAACTATCAACTGAAGTGAACAATTCACCCACTCACAACACAACAGAACGCAACACAACAGTGTGCAAGTACCCCCATGATATGAACTGACCGAGTGGCGACGTGATACTGGCGACCTAGTGTAATAAGCTCCATATGCTACAACGCAGCGTCACCAATATGGGTAGCCAGTGGCTACCGCAGTGGCGACGGGGCTCGGTAGCCAGTCGGTCGCCGAAGTGTGGCTGCGTCGCTGGCTACCCTCGTGTATAACATCTATGAATAACATCCATAAGCCCCCTATTAGACGAGGTAGCCTGGCGACGTCGCCAGCGACAGTAGCTGGCAACGCACTGGCCACCAAACCTAGTAGCATTGAGTATATAGTAGCCAGTTGAGTAGCTAGAATTTTACCGCCGTTTCTCATTTTGTTACAAGGGTGTTATTCGATTTCCCTAATAAAGTATTCAGTGTTCAACTTTGTGTCGGCCAACTTCTGACACTTTTTCATGAGCTCTTCTTGCTTTTTATTTGCTTCTTTCTTTTGTTCGCCTTTCGGAGGTTCTTCTTTTTTCTTCATATCTTCGCGTATCCCTTCGACTGAATCAGATGTAGACATTGTATCAACTGAAGTGAACAATTCACCCACTCACAACACAACAGTGTGGAAGTACCCCCGTGATATGAACTGGACCGAGTGGCGACGTGATACTGGCGACCTAGTGTAATAAGCTCCATATGCTACAACGCGGCGTCGCCAATATGGGTAGCCAGTGGCTACCGCAGTGGCGACGGGGCTCGGTAGCCAGTCGGTCGCCAAAGTGTGGCTGCGTCGCTGGCTACCCTCGTGTAATAACATCCATAAGAATCAATGACCTTTGACAAGCTGAGTAGCCAGTTTAGTCGCTGGCGACGTCGCCAGGCTACCTCGTCTAATAGGGGCCTAATAATCAATGACCCTTGACAAGCTGAGTAGCCAGTTTGGTCGCTGGCGACGTCGCCAGGCTACCTCGTCTAAAATTTCAACATGACAAAGGCATGGAGAAATTATTTTACAAATACCAAATTTTAAAAATATATCAAATTTCAAAAATATTTAGAAACAAAGATCAAATGAGTGCCTGCTGGTGCCACCAGTTTTTGAAGTAGGTAATCGGGGCTCATTTTTCGATTTTAGGAAAACGTATTCAACATATTAGTTTTCCATAATCTTAAATACAATAAGGTTTTAGCGAATTTCCCTATAGGGAAGTAGCTATTACCGTAGGTGGCACGGTAAGACCTAGACCCGGGACCGATTTACTTTTTCATTTTGATGTCCCCAGAGGCCAAAAACACCATTCGTTCAAATTTTTATATATGTATATATATATATAGACATATATATATATATATATATATATATATATATATATACGTCCGTGAACGCGATAACTTGAGTAATTTTTGTCCGATTTTGATGAAATTTGGTTTAAAGGTGTAAAGCGGGATAAACTTGAATGAGTTCGCGAACCAGCATGATCGGACCATGGGAACGGGGCTTTACGGGGGGTTTTATGGGGTAAAAATTGGTTTTTCTCACTTTTGACCCTCAAAACACAAATTTTCCCAATTTCTCTTTAGACCTTTTTAAAGAGCTTAAAAATACAATTAATTTAGTATATAAAAGTATTTTTGTTCGGTTAATAGTAACGGAGAAAATTAAAAAAATTGTAAATTTAAAATTCCCATGTTATTCTTATGGAGAATATTGTCAAATGTTGTAGTTTGCTTGTTTATGGATATATTTTGTATTTTGATCAAATTTATTTATTTTGTACTAAGCTATCAATATTTTACAAAAAAAACACACTTTATTAGTTTCCTTGTAGCAGCAAACCTAGGTACTCGTTAAACCTAATGTTATTTAAATATATTTAATTGAAAATCAATTAAGACAAATGGAAATTCGCTTAGTCGGCAGGTTTGCTGCGGCGGGGGTATTTTATTATATTCCCATACAGGGAATAAGCTAGTTCTCGTGCTATGACCTAGAACCTTAGCCGCTTTCTTTTTTTCATTTTGATGTCCCCAGAGGCGAAAACACCGCCAATTCCAATTCATATACGTACAGTAACTGGAGTAGATTTTTCTTTTCGGTTTCTAACTTTTTACCCAAAAAACATACAATTTTGAAATTTTTCCAAACTATATCATAGAAAGTCTTGCCAAGTAAATGAAAATTCGCTTAGTCAGTAGGTTTACTGCAGTATTGATATTGTTTAATATCCTGTTTATTTTTTTTTCTTGTTAAATTAAGTGGCTCTCACCACTTAATGGTGTATAACATTTTCAGGTCCCCCCACAGGAACAAGATGAGATTATTGTTACCATGCAGTTGATTAAAAACTTAATTTCAAACTAACTTTTAGTACAGTTATTATGAGATCTGAAAACAAAAGTGTATCTGACAAACATTCATTGTACGAATAATTTAACATTATCTCTATGGTCAAATAATATAATCCTATCATACTGGCAATATTCAAATTGTAACTTGGTTTGTAATGGTTTGAAGAAATGTAAGTAATATTTAAATCGCGCAACCATATAGTTCACAAAAATATTGACATTCTACCGAGCAAACATTCACTGCTTCTCAGTGTTCGCCGCATTTCCCCAGCACAGGGGTTATCTTCGCTTTCACTTGGTCTCTGGCCAACTTTGCGTTTGTGTCTGTCTGTTCATGGTTAGGCGACTGCCAAAAGGCATTGTATGAATGTCCATTCCAGACCTAATAGCTAACATGATGTGGATATACTAGAATGATATGCATAGCCCTCATTTAGTTTAAACTTGATTGGTGCATCTACAAAATATTGTGAATGCATACCTTGTGACCTTGTTTTTAATAATTATTGATCGAAGAGATTGTTTGTATTGGAAATACAGATAAAAACCTAATATGTGTTATTATTTATACTGTATATTGCTTTCATCACATCTAGTTGACCCTTTGAAACTTTAATATGTAGTAGTTTAATTTATCCTAGTAAACGACCAAAAACCTTCATGACAACCAAAGGATAAAAAAATTTCCATTTGGATTTTTTTTCTTCTGCTACAAGATAAGTTGACCCACTTGGTCAATTCTAGTAAATCATCGTAAATAAGATTTAATGTAATATGCACCAAAATAGAAACCTTCGTATAATACAAAGACTACCTTTGTTAAGTAATGTAACTAAATCACAGTAAAAGACATGGGTATGTTGGTGAACCATTTCATGCATTTGAGCCATATGTTATTTGTAATTACCTAAAAAAAATTGAATTCAGTTGATTAACACTATTCGTGCTGTCGACATGTTTGAACATAAAAGTTGCATTTATTTCAATGTTAAGCAATTGCGGGAATTCCCGTCATCAGCACCCAACGTGTTAAATTAATACATATTAACAGTGTATGAAATGTATGTGTATAAAGTATTGTATTGCAATGACCGAGTAAACCCAAAGCACAAGGATGGATATAGACAGTCACTAAGGAAATTTCGTATTTCGCTACACAACTCATTTGCAAATACAATTTCCTTACGGTCTACACTACACTATGCTTTCATATTATCATTACGGGTAAGACGTTATCTTCTTTTCAACAATCATTGTGACTATTCCAGTGATTTTGTGGTACAGAGAGATGCTTAAGTCAGCATGAATGACTGACCTGCACTCGATCCTACAGTACAGTTTGATATTGTTTTTCAAATAGAGGTTATGCGTGGTTATTTATAAAAGTTATGTATGTAAATACATCATTATCGATATTGGTGTAGAGCATGGATTGTGGTCTAGTTATTCTAACAGCCAATGATGAATTCGACTCGTGCAGAGGTTATCAAATAATAAATTGAGGCAACAAATGTGATTTTCTCTTGACCGCCCTCTTCCCACGAGATGTCATTAACATGATCAAACCATTACTCTGTTGACGCCCCGGCCTTCACCCTATTATCCTACATATTGGCACACTTAAACTGTTTTAGATTACAGTTTTCAGCTCCGATTAATTCAGGATTCATTGGACTGCATTTTATTATTGAAACAATATTGGGAAAAGAGTTGTTAAATATGTAGTTCTAGTGATGACTAATATAACACTGCAACGTTCAAGTCTATTTAATAATGTTAGAGTATGATTTACTTTATTAAACTTTTATTATTATAATAAATACCTATCTTTTTGGAATCGTATAGTAGTATTTAAAATTAATTTACACAAATATATTCAAATTATCTGTTTAAGTAAAAAATGACCAGATGGTAGTGTTATGGTGCACTGTTTTCTTTCACATTAGTTTGAATTTTACACTCAATTTTACATTAAAGGGTTTTACATTGCACCAAGAGGGTTTTAAAGATATTAAAAAAACCATTTAGAGTTGATTTTCATTTATTCCGGTGTGTTCTTTCTGAACTATGATTTGTACTTAATAAAACCCGAAGAAACAAATGGACTGCGTCTTTATTGCCTCATACTACCAATCCCGCCGGCAAATCATCATTGACTTTGGACGTAGCTCTCAGTTCAAATATTGCTTCCAATATGTCTTTGGTCCATTTCTTTATAAGAATGTTCCTCGAACAGTTTGTTCTCAAAAGGTCTTTACTTGAATACACCTCTTCTTCGTATAATAAAAGCACAAGCAAAGTATTGATTTTTGTCGCTTAACCTTGAATCTAATATAATATACCTACAATGTACACATGTAGAAACTATTTTCAAACCGAACATAATTTTGCTCTTTACGTAAACTAATGTTAATTTGTAAAAAAAAATTAACTTAACTAAAAAACATTCTTTGCAATTTGTTTTTAGTATATAATAATATACTAAAAACAAATAAAAAATATAGCATTGCTAAATATAGATTGCTAAATATAGCATATCTTTAGTGATAACAAAAGATAGATGTTTGCACATTCATCCTATACCATAATACGAGCTAAGTCTGTTTGTCTGTCTGCATGTCTGTAATATATATATCAGAATCCAGTGGAAGGAGTTTTACTAAATTTTGAAATCAGGGACTTATAGCCCTAAAAACTTGATTAATGACAGCCACTCAGGAAATTTTGTATTTCGCTACACAACTCATTTGAAAATTTAACATTGGCCTTATGAGTTACTAAGTAACTATGTTGGCTGGACAATATAACAAGGAAAAGTAAACAAAATACCTGTAACATGTTTGTACAACAAGTCATCCACAGTATACTAGCAAATAAAAAAATACAGTAGGCCGACATGGGAAAAACCTCAGTTGTAGCTATTTAGCAAAGATTACTCGACATAGAGGGAAATAGGGCGAGTAGAGCGAGTGTATCGTGTTGGTGACGTTTGAGTGTACGACGTCAACTCAATGTTTCACTCTTATTCTCTTTTATTGTTTACATAATCTGTATTCATCATCAATCATAATGATAGTATTTTAGAGAGTATGCTCATGCTGAAGTTTTACTAATGCTTAAAGAAACATTTAATTTAGTACCAAGAAAGAAATCCAACCCCTTTTCTAACGCTGTACTATGCTCTATTAATTCTGTAGCTGATTGCCACTGTAGTAACCTATGATTGTACGTTAATAATTCCTACAATAGGAACAAAAATTAAAAAATACCTCTTGTTTTAACATTTTTTATATTTTTATTTACACCGTAAGAAATGTGTGAGATTGAAATTAATTGATTTGTTAGATTGGCAAGTTAAAATTTCCATCATAATAAATTTAAATTCCACTGAAACTTAAATAATAAAAGCCGAAATTAGTTATAAAGAAAGCATGAGTTTCCAATATATTGCTTTTACACTCGAAATAAACATAAAGAGCCATGGCTCGGTCCCCTGGTACTGTTTTGTTATTTAAGTTACCATTGAGGAGATTTTCCATAATTATTAGTGAAATAAAATTTTGATCGACGTTTCAGGACCGGGAATCTGATCCCGTACTCAGGTACAAAGACACAAACAACAAACACATAACAAGAGTATTTAAATCCGCAATATTGTGTATGTGTTCTTAACCTCGTTTGTTGCTTTTGTGTTATACTATTATAAACGGGTTTTTTACTACTATACATACAGTTCAATGTATGGTGTTTATGTTTTACCATCCTTGTCTCAGTTTTAGTATACTTAATTAGTTAATCTTGTTATGTTTTAGGAACTTTCCCATCTGAGTGCAGGATCAGATTCCCGATACCGAAGGTTCGATAAAACCTTCAATTACTAATATCGTTTATCATGACAACAGTTTAACTTAAAAAAATAATCGTTTTAATTTTCTATTGATGCTTAAGATAATATCATTCATAGTACTGAAGACCGCGATCAATTGATAAAATGAAGCAATATGTGTCGCATCAATTAAACTGCCTTTTCATTGCAACTATCTATACAATACACAGATAATGCAATATCCCACATAAAAACTAGCCACTTTTCGTTTACCACCTGTGATACATAATATTTCTTTAACTAACTCGACCTCTGATATTTATAAATGGACCGCCATCACACATGACATTTCCACCTCAATGCCAACCTGTTCTGTGTTCGGCAGTGCATCCATATAGATATCCTGGAGTAGATGGTGATCAGAGTAGCTACACATACACGGCGACAGAGCTATATATAAAAAGGGTACAGACTCTTTGGCGTTTCTTCTAATCATTAGACTTAAAAGAAACGTAACATATATGTGCACCACAGCTGCTACTAGTACAAGGAGTTTGCCTCAAATGTGGCCTCACAGCTCAACTACAAATATCAATTGCATAACAACAGTACACATTCTTGTTGTTGGTCACACATATGTACCGCACTAGTTATGAACCTCCAGTGAAACCTAAAATCCAAAATATTTTACTGATATCGGCCGCTGATCTAAAAACTCAACTATAGTCTTATGCCTAAGATCAACGCACGATCTTACAATTCCAATCGTAGGTGTTACTCATACTCACGTTTAACTTCAGATTTTTTCAGCAATTTAACTTAAGTCACACAGTTATAGGCCACAATTTTGTAAAGCAGCACTAATTATACACTCAAGTTAATCCACGCAAGCTAGACTTGTTTAAGGCTCAAATGTTCAACTACAGCGTCATGTCACCAAAAGCACTCTCATACTGTCAAGTCTCATAAACTATATACGTTAAACAATCTGTTTTTGAGTCAAATCCTTTTTTACAGGCTGTTGTTTATTATCATTTTCAAAATTTAAGATTAAATATTTGGTAAAGTCAGACGGAATCAAATATAAAATTCCCGCTCTTATTTTCTTATTTAACAGAATTCTTAAATAGTATTTGTATTGTATACAAAAATTCAAACATGGTAACTCTGCCTTTGCTAGTTAGTATATATTTTAAAGATGAACAACTTACTTTAAATCGTCTTCCAAATGAAACCCACCACAGTAAACTTGTAAAACGTCTAATCAATAGAATTTCTGGTTAGTATTGTACCAATAGAAAACCACGCAAATAAACACCATTACTTTTATGTATTTAAAACATCTGTGTAATAAAGGATTCTTAAAGGTGGAAAGTCTTTATATTTAACGAATATCGTCAAAGAACAATTACACCAAAGAAATATTCTGCTACGAAGGAACTATGCTCAGTGTATTAATGTATAGTACAAGCTAACTAAAGTAAGCCTATAAGTATTTAATTGTTGTATAGTATGTTTATATAATGACAAAATTGAAACTGTAATAGATATAGCAACGGCATCAGTTCATTAAACAGTCAATAACATCTTTGACAACTACACACTACGACTCACAGAAAACTAATTGAGTGTGTTTGGGACGTCTTAAACTGCAGGTAATGAACACAATTTTATTTTATTTTGTAGAATGAAATTCTTTTCACGCCTTTATTAATATCATTATCCCTCCCCTCCCACTCAGAGGTACGCTACTCGTTCATAGACTACTATGAATGGTAAAAAAGACTATTTGCTCGTATCGATCAACTGTTTACAGATTTGAGTTGTATCGTAGACTACATAGTTATTCCGTAACCATTAACAACTGCAGACTAAGACTAATATGTATGTACTGTATATATAAATCCAATATACATATCTGTATTATATTCTCCGCTACAGATAGTGTTTCGCTTTCCTGCAATATAAAGTAAACCAAATAGCTTGTTTGATTGGAGCGTGTTTCAATCGTTACATGTGTTACTGATATTTTCTCAATATGATCTAAGTATGTTACTTTGCATCCACCAACAGTTAATACGTAGATTCTCATTGTGATAAAGACTACATTACAGATCCACGATACCTCGATGCATGGAAAATGATTGACTTAAAACTTATCCCCAACACAATCAGAATCATAATAGTAATTTATGCAATCATTTTAATGTTAACACCTTTTCAGTAAAAAGGAGATTCCCCAACTAAAATCTCACTTGCAAATACATAACCAACATTTTCTTCCGGTAGTAAAATGAGACATGAGACAAATAAAAGTAGTATTGTAATTATTTCCGTTCACGGGAATAGTATAGACTTACTTTTGCACATGCAGAACCGTAAATCTACAGTGTTCATGAACAATGAACATTAACTTCAATGCCAATGTAAAACCAGCAATAATAGTGCATTAATATAACACAACACGTCCCTTAATAACATGGTGAGGAGTGGGAATGCGTGTACATTGGGCTTATTCTGGTATGTACTATATGTTGGCCTATACAGTAGTTTTAGAGAATTTCCCTAAAGGGAAGAAGCTATTACTGGAGGTGACACGGAAAGACCTCGAACAACAACAGATTTTTTTCATTTTGATGTCATCAGAGGCTAAAATCACCATTTGTTAAAATTGTTATGTATGTATATAAAACCAGATGTTCTTATTAAAACGCGAGAGACACTTTTTAAACTGTATTTTTAAACCAGCTCATATCCCTGTTTTCTCTACTTCATTTCTGATCAGCTAATATGCATTATTGCAAAGATATCTATAAGGTTTGTGCTATTGATAATTTATTGTAAACACGACTCAACACGTTTTTTTCAGAATCTCAAATGGAGTAGCCTATGTATTATAGGTCTAAGTGGTTTTCTGCAGACAAGGTTTTCTTAAATATTCGACAATCCTATGAATAGTTGATATTTTAGGTACTGGAATAACACCTGGTGTACCTAACTTAATTTCAAACCTTTCTTGACATTAAATCCAATGACTTACTTTTACAATACAAACTGTTTGAGCTTGCGAAAACACCATGTTGTGTTGATAACATTGATAACAATTCCCAATTACACATAGATAACAATGCATATCAGCTGTTTGCCAATGAAGTACCGGAAATGAAGTAAAGAAAAATGTGATGGCAAAATATGAGCTTATTTTTCGTTAAAATGTCTCACGCGTTTTAAGAAGACTGGGCGAACAAGTATATACAGACGAAGTATATACAAGGCGAATCACGTAAAGTGTCCACTATTGATTTTAGACTAACTTTCCCTCAATAATCAAATAACATTTGTCCCACCAAAACAACCCCAAGTAATAGCTGAAAACATTAAACATTTTTTTAAATGTTCAAATCCCAAAATAATTACAAATTAACTCGTTCATAGCTCAAGATTGACAAATACTTAAGTATGTCATATTGAACATAATTTTAAAAATTTTGTTGATACAAAAGGTTTGACGGAAGCAACAGGAGCAGCAGTCAGTGGGGAATACATATAGCTCGTTATGAATATATTTTTATAAAAATCAGACAAATTGAAATTCTTTTATTCTGTAGGCTTGCTGTGGCGAGGGTATTATTTTATTCACATCAATTTACTGTGGGACGTTTGTTTTTAATCACTGGACCAAAAATATTAAATTCAAAATATGTACTAAAATACAAAAAAATATTCCTGAAGAAGTAGGTATGTTGATTTAAAGTTAGAGGTAGAATATAGAATGTCAGCAGGGTGTAATGCGAGGTCCGGGGGCTCGGATGCCACAGATTTGGCAGGGTCCCGGAGTCACCTACCTTGAGACAGTTTCATCATACAGGTATATAAGCGACGGTTGCCAGGGAGTCTCCACTCTCACACCATGGCCGCTTATAAGGTACGTACACAACTACACTCTCAGTTCACAATTATTGTTCTATTATGTTTGATAAAATTTTTGTTATTAAAAAAAATATATAAAACATGTATTTTTGGCAACATGCACCTGAATTAGATTTTTTTTCAATCTTGTAATTACCACCCCATTCTTTAGTTTGGTTAAGTGATAATTTAAATATGTTAGGTATGTAATAACGATGTGTTTAATTAATTACCTTATAACTTTTAAAAATGTAGTAAAAAGAAGTTTTTGTATTAGTTTAGTTTATGCATGAAATAACAACTCTCACTATCTGTAGTGATCCGTCACAAACAAATGTGTCAATTCGCTGACGTTTTGCATAGTATTTATTTAAACAGTAGATACACAATACCTGTTTATTTGAAATGTTCATTGTTTATATCTGATTCATTCTGGATTCGGTTTATTTCGTATTCACTAACTATCTTTGCTTTGCGAGACGTAGCTGTTGTATTGTTCAATGCATACATTATAAATATACCCATCATGAGACCCAGGCGGCTCCCAACAAATAACATGTCAAGCCCAAAACACACAGAACACTTTCCGCGCAACAAATAGAGACAACACTCTTATCGTCTGTATCCTTTCCCTTTTGCTTTCATGAAGCTTATATTCATTTTTCATCTCGATTTCAAAACGTTACTTTTTGAAAATGTAGTAAATTTAATACTAAATTTGAATAAGTGTTCTTTGAGAAAAAAAGAGCCTATGCACTTTATCATTTTTATTGAAGAGACTTTTTCAGATATCTAGTATTATGGATTAATAAAAATACATACATCTGACAGGTGAAATATAGTAATAAAACGTTATTTAAAATCTCGCATATAATCACGAAACAAGTTCCTTCAATTCAGTCACTACCGGTACATGAGGCATGCGATATTATTCTGCCTAATCAAGATCACATACATTACAAGAATATCGAGTAACGAGTGTAACAAGTATTTCTAAGTCATTATCAAGTAAGTGCTTTCTTATAGTATTAAAACAAATTAATTATTTGTTAAGGCTTAACAGCTCAATGAAACATTACAGCATTTTTACCCTTGGATCTGCAAGTTTTTTATCCACTCAAATTTTGTAATTTATTTTTACTCGGTTCGAATGAATCTAAATAACTTAATAAGGAGGAGTTGCCACTAGTTATGCCGTGTATACTGGTTGAGGCCATTCACCCCTTTGCTGTAGTCCTTTCGTAGTAAAATATTATTTATTTTGAATCCAGATGGGCAATCATAATTTACCAATAGTAAAAATTCTTAAAGGGTTTAGATAGTTGTAATTCTTGATCATATTATTCATCTTTTTTTTTGTAACAGATGCGAGACTAAACATTTGATAGTAAAATATTCCTTATCGTTTCCAAATAAAAATCATCCAATTTTTTTTTATGAAAGCATTGTGAAATGGGTTGAAGCGGCTTATTAATAAGATATAGTAAGGCAGATGACGTTTGCTCATGACATGTATACATGATCAGCGTACGCGTACTGTAATACTAAATTGGAGTGAACAGTTACATCTAGTTAGGTCACCTACTTTACCGAGATTATTTAATATTTCGGAATTTTAATCCCATAAAATTGAATAACTTTAACTACTTGACCACTTACTTATGGTCAATAATTTAATACCAGGGGTTGCATATATCGCCAGCAATACAATAAAACCTGAAGATTTAAATTCGCAGCGCATATTTACTGCACTTCTTGAAATATTATGTGTTTATATGTTTACAAATGGTCTTTACCTATAGCTTTATTTACCCAATCACTAGAGTGACTGATCTACCGTGTTTTGTCCACAGTTTGTCATCCTCAGCGCCCTGCTGGCCGCCGCCCACGCAGGAGGCCCTGCTGCCTACCAGACTTACTCCCCCTCCATCAGCTACGACGGTTTCGTCGGCTCCAGCCACGAGAGCACAATCAAGGGCTACCACGGCGACTCAGTGTCTCAGATCTCCAAGTCTGTCGTGTCCCCTTACTCCTCTGTCAGCAAGTTCGTCTCCAAGAGCACCGGACCTAGCTACGCTTACGCTCCCACAGTCAGCTACGCCGCTCCCGCCGTCTCTTACGCCGCTCCCGCTGTGAGCTACGCCGCACCCACTTACGCCGCCCCCGCCTACGCTGCCTCCTACTACGGAGCTGGATACGCCGCCCCTGTTGTCAAGACAGCTTATGCCGCTCCCGCAGTCTCCTACGCCACTCCTGCCGTATCTTACGCTGCCCCTGTTGTGAAGACCGTTGCCCCTGTCTCTTATGCCGCCCCCACTTACGCTTCTGCTTACTACGGTAAGGCATACGCCACCCCCGCTGTCTCTTATGCCGCTCCCGCTGCCTACCACGCTCCTGCCGTCTCTTATGCCGCTCCCGTCGTCAAGACTGTTGCTCCCACTCTCTCCTACGCCGCCCCCACCTACGCTTCCTCCTACTACGGTAAGGCATATGCCGCCCCCGCCGTATCCTACGCCGCTCCCGCTGTCTCCTACGCCGCTCCCGTAGTCAAGACAGTCGCCCCTGTCTCCTACGCCGCCCCTGTGGCCTACGCCGCTCACGCTCCCGTTGTCAAGACCGTTGCTCCTGCTTACGGATACTCTGCTGCCCCCTCAGTCGCCCATGTCACCTACGGCTCTGCCCTCACCAGCTACGCCTGGTAATTCTCCAAACACCTCAGCTAGTCTGTACCATCTGTAGAGATTTATTTAGTTACCGACTAAATGACTGAATTTTTATATTTATTACACATTTGTTGTAGAATGTAAAATACATTTCTTTACAGACCAAACCTATGCATTAGTATTATATCCTTCAATTTCTTATTTTTAAGTAGAACCATATCTTCCACCAACTGTAGTTTGTATTGTATTCTTTAATATAGTAAAAGAAAAATACTTATAGGATCAAGCCATGGTAGTACTAAACAATTAAGGGGGCAAATTTCCGTGAACAAAACCTCCAATATTTTGCCAAAATAAATATTGAAATTAAGTAATTGTTATGAGTATACAGTTTTATAAAAACCTCGAGCCAAAAAAGATCAATCTGGTTATGTTCGGCATTCATGTATACTTATAACTTTAAACGTTCGTATTTTTTATTTTTTTTTCTTATTTCATATTTTTTTACTTTCGTGTTCATGCCACTTAATTCTGCATGTGTTATTGTCTTAAATACTATTGCGGTAATTTCTAAAACTGCTACGTACAAAAAGATGCTCCGTGGCATAATGCATTCAGGTATAGAAAAAAGGAAGAGTACCGGTAAGTGTTATGTTCACCGTACAAATATCTATACACTAGTTATCATATAATAATGCAGCTGAAGTCAAGGGCAATAATGGAAATCAGGAAGCTAAAAAAATAGGACATATAGGTTTGAACTACTTCCCCCTTAAAAGAATTTGTACACAGATCTTTTTAAACTACTTAGACACTACAAAACAAAAGAATTCTGGGAAATATTTAAAAAGATCAGGCTATGCCTTTATTGCCATTAAAGCCGTAACTATGTGGATACGAATCATCCGCAGTCTTGTAGTGAAGTTAATTGCAGTCAATGATTTGGAATGCATTTAAAATAGTCAGTAGTATCCAATAACTGCGCGAGATTATTTTGGAAGTGTCACAGCTTCAAGATGTATATTCTTTTGGATTCATCAGTCAGAGTAAAAGACAAACTACTCTGACACAACTGAAATTAAACAGTAACGATACCACGTCATCGTTCATCAAATTGGCAGTGGTGAGTTAGTTTTCTCCTGCTGACCCATCAGCAACTACTATCAATGTTTATCAGTGATACAGCGTTCTATCACTACAAGTTAACATTCTAACAGAAAGAACCAATGGAAACGCATTTTCCATTGATGTGAGATATATGCATGCTACAAAATCTAGTTTGCAGGTTCACTAGTTAGAAATAATAACTATCCTAGGATATTTAGCTACAGAAACACCCAGTAACTCGAAGGTCGATGTAACTAAACAGTCAACTGACCTAACCCACGAAAAGAGTTATTTAGTTTTTAAAATTTAGCTCAAATTTGTGAATATTTGACATTTCTTTGATAATTGTTTACTCAATATATATAAATACCCATCTATGTAGGTAATTAATTTATATGTAAATATTAGTCTGTTATGTATTTAACTATCACAACCCATTAAACATTTAAATGTTCGGATAACTCGCCAACCCCCAAACCCGACCATATGTGGGTCCACAAATTGTCAACTTAGTGATGAGCTTTTACTATATCATATATTGGTGAATTTCTATTTTTTTAAATAAATTACAAAGGAAATAAAAGGTTTAACCTCAAAGGCAATGACAAATATTCTAAACATACTCAGGAATGAATGCTGTATACTGTACTGTATGTATCGTTTAATCAATTATATTAATTGGTTACGCCACTAAGTGTGTATTTTAACCCAAATATGAGTGAAGGATGGGTGTAGGATGGGTGGCGCGATCTTTCAGTCTTGTTAGTGACTAAGGCCGACATATTTTCAATATTTTCAGATCCGTATTTGCAAACCTACCTACCTCTGACAAGTAACTATACTCAACGTAAAAATACTTACAAACACGATCATACTAATAAATATTTTATAACCTAGAGGATATTGTATTCAAGAAGTATCATCTTGGACGTAATAGAGGAGTAGTCATCTTACTCCAAGATATTTATTAATATATTTCATATCATACTAGCAACAGAGCCTGCTGTGGTTAAATACGACGGTCTCTACAAAAATAGTACATAAAATGCTTTATTGACAAAATATAAACAAAGATAACTCAAGGAAATAACAATATAGCAATCAGCTGTTAAATTATTAACAGATGTTCCATATGATCAGATTATGGGTACCGACAAACCCATAATTACTACAATAATATTGCAAATCCCCGCCGCGCCGCAGCAAACTTGCAGAATAAGGGAATTTCCATTTGTCTGATTTGATTTGCAATTAATTATATTTAAAAAACAATATGTTTAACGAGTACCTAGGTTTGCTGCTACAGGGCGGCTAATAAAGTGTGTTTTTAGTAGAATATTAAAACCTTGGTAAAATAAATTTACCTAGTTTGATCAAATTATATACAGTAGACTACATTTTATAAACAAGCAAACTACAACATTTTACAATATTCTCCACAAAAATAACATAGTAATTTTAAATTTGCTTCGTTACCAATAAGCGTAAAAAATAACAAACATGCTGATTCTGTTTTTTACTCTTTAAAGTAGTCTAGAAAGCAATAAGGAAATCTTTTGTTTTGAGGGTCAAAAATTAGAAAAACAAATGTTTACACCATAAAACCCCGTTCCCATGGTCCGATTATGCTGGTTTGCGAACTCATTCAAGTTTATGCCACCCTTCACCTTTAAGACAAATTTCATCAAAGTCGGACAAAAATTACTCGAGTTGTCGTGTTTACGGGCACACACACATAATATAAATTTTTTTACGGATAGTGTTTTTGACCTCTGTGGACATTCAAATAAAAAAGTAAATCGGTCCCAGGCCTATGTCCCACATTAGACCTACAGTAAAAGCTACTTCCCTATAGGGAAATTCACTAAAATCTAACTTTTGTTACTATTTTTTGCAAATATACACGGATGAAGCTTTCCAACGACGCATCAATAATTGACAAAATCAATCCAGTAGAACTGGAATTTGGTAGTACAATTTTTAAACTGAATTATTACACTATTGGATTATATTTTCCAAGCAAGTTTTAGAATGAACGTAATTATTGAATTAAACCATCGAATAGCACAGTGCCACTGCCAACTACTAGCCTAATTTCTGCCATATACACAAACTATTTAACCAAAAATATCTAAAATGAACACTGATTGTAATCCATAGCCATTTTATAGGACTTCCGTTGAAAGTATTAAACTCTTAAAGAAAAAAAATACAATTTTGGTAGGAGTATGTTCTGTTGTATTGTGGAATTGTAACAATTGTTGGCTGGTCAATACAGATGTGATGTCTACCCACAGTTCCCAATCAGATTATCGTCATGTCAATCATAACAGTTTGTGACAATCAGCTGGTTGCCTGTTTGTTGCAACATATGTGTCAGGTTCAGTGTTGAGCTCACGACCTTGTAGGTCACCGAGGACTGTGGCGTGAGAGTGCGAGGACCTCGGTTACATAACCTCCAACACAACTGACGGGCGACGCCCATCGTCTCCAGGTCATTGACGACCACTATAGACTGACTACCTACACTCTCGCTCTTCTTCCTCTTCACTCCCCGCACTTGTGCAAATTACTGCAGTTTAAAATAGAATCCGGGGATGGATCATGAAATCAAAAACCAATTAAAATGGAGTGAAAAGAATTCTAACGGTTAATGTTAGGTTCCCCTTATGTTATCAAATATTTTCACAGTGCCAGAACAATATACTGTAGTAAATAAATTTAGGCCAATTAATTCACTCCTATAATATCTCATTTGAAATTCAAAGTAACAAACTTCGTAAGTCTAAATTATTTACTACGAAGTTGTAGATAAATTTTATTAAGATTTAGAAACTATGCATGTTAAAAGGGCAAAATCTATTTAGATTGTAATATAACTGGCAACATTAACGTATAATAGCTTCGCTAGGCTACAGTTTACGTTAATTTGTATTTTTTATTTTTTTATACACACAGTTTGTTTTTTTAGCAATGAAAGTTTGTTACTTTTTTGCCAAGTATCAATGTCATCCTAGTGCATGGGCGCTAATCCCCTCAATACTCACACATCTTGCTGAAGAAGACACACACATACACACACACCAAGTATCAATGTCACAGTTTTATTTTGTTTATGAGGAGTTTAATAAGTGAGAAAATAAGTAAACTTAGTCTACCACAGTTTAATGACTTAACAGTGCTGTGATACTTTTAGCTTTGAGTACTAAAGCACAGTATTTAATACCAGTTGAGTATATTTTACCCATTGGATTTTAACTTAACCCTAACGTCAATATTAGCCCAAATCTGTAGGGACCCTGTTCCATCAACCGGATGAAGGAGTACAAGGGTTGTGGACCGTTGACAGTTGACCATCGTTTATTATAGTGCCAGGATAGTAAGTGATGAGGTTCATCTCCGACACCTATCTATCATCCTTGAGTTGGTCAACACCAACCCTCAACACTTTCACTCATGGACTTCACTAATGCAACGTATAAAAAAGGAACATATTAAGTGTCGATGTCTTCCTAGTGCATGGACACCAATCACCTCAATACTCAAACATCTTGCAGAAGAAGGGACACATACACACACCAAGTATCATTGTCATCCTAGTGCATGGACATCAATCACCTCAATACTCACACATCTTTCTGAAAAAGGGCCAAACACCAAGTATCATTGTCATCTCTAGTGCATGAACAACAATCCACTCAATTTCTAATAAACTCAATTTCTTAGTAATTCATCATAGGATATTTAGCTTTTTATAAAAAAAATCAGAAAGACAAGAATACAGCATATAAAAACATTAGTCCTACTGAAGAAGGGACACACCAATTATCTCTATAATCCTGATCTTAGTGAACATCAAACCTCTTCATACTTACACATTCTACTGAAGAAGGTACACCAAGTACATATCTTTATATTCATGGCTCTAATGAACACGAACTACCTTCCCTCTCCTAGATCACACAAATTGATACACCCCTCTAGTGAAGGAACGCATCTACGGTTCAATTTCCTCTCCACCCCTTGTAAAATTGTTATGTGAGGTATCATCTGGTATTAAACCAGCCACCATCAATTATTCATTATTTTTAACTTAGCAGATTTTGAAGCTTATCTTTAAGTTCGAGATAACAATACCAGCGTAAATAATCGTTGGTTTTACCTTCTAAATATAGTTTAGGTGCATAAACTAAATTAATTAAATAATGTAGTATGCTGCTATTGTTGGTTCATAATTTCCTTTCAAGTGTGATCACCTTTAATTAAATTAACGTTTATATATTTAAGTAAGGTGTCAGTATGATGCCTTTGTAGTGTGTAGGCTATATGATCCATACTTAAAACAGTTCTATGTACTAAATAGGAAGTCTTGATAACTAAAATAATATCAGATCCAAATAAAGTGGAGATCGTTGAATGGTGTTTTCTTATCTTCACGTTCTATGGGATCTAGCTGAGAACTACTTCAGGCTAGGCCAAGAGAGTCGCGGCATTATTACAGGTAAAACCCAGATTGACAGGATTTGAACCCGGGACCTCGGGTACCCAATGTATAGTGTGGAATTCGTTTAAATGCACTATGGACATAATGTTAAAAAACTATTGTATTAAAATTTGCTATAAACATAATGTAATATCTATTTTATCACCTTATGGAATAGAAATGATGTCAAAAGCCTCCCGTAAGTTCCGGATTATGAAGTTGTCTTACCAATCCGGCCTGTTTAAATAAATACACGTTACATACAAAATAAAACCACCTAATTTTTCAGTGACGGTTGTGAGAGAAATGCCTGCTACAAATCACTAAGTGTTCTCGTTAGTCTTAATAATTCATCATAGGATATTTAGCTTTTTATAAAAAAATTTAGAAAGACAAGAATACAGCATATAAAATTATAAGTCAATATAGTCAGTCAATATAAGTTCAGTTTTTTTAAATGTGTCATTGAAGGGGATTTATATTTTATGGAACGTTTTCCATAACGAAGGTTTAACATAATCTAGCCTTTTTAAAATAGCAATACTATACTAGCAGTTACGCGACGTGCGTTTATTTTGAATAGTAGGTAATTTGCTCTTTACGATAAATAATAAAAATGTATACCAAAAACTAAAATATAATATTCTACTTAATTGCCAGTGGATACAAAATGTTTTTTTTATTTTTTCTTTAGGTGTATAAATATATTAGTTTTAGTTACAGCTGTCCGTGTGAAAATCATACATTATCTAAATTTAAACCGGCGATAGTCAGGGATTGCACTGCCTTACAATGATGATTGTGAAAGCAACACGCAAAGGAAATTGTAGTCGCTTGAAATCAAAGAGTAATTAGTATGAAATCATCGGTATTCTTGGGATTAAGACTATTTTCTCCTTAAACTTACCACTGATGATTTTTGCTTCGATCAAGTTTGGTGACATTTTTTTAATCGTCAGTCTGGTTCCGTTGCACAGCTTGGGTAGTGTGGTGGTTTAATGACAAATTGGGAGGCATTTGAATAGCTGAGATATCACGATTATTATCAACTTAATAATTAATTTATGTAAGATTGTGTGGGTATAGAACACAAGATAAAAATATTAAGGCATTGCCATCCCTTTTTGTTTATAGTACTTTGATAAACATTTTATGTTTACATATTTAATAGTGGAGAAGTTAAACGTTGATGAGTGTACAGGTGTACTGCGATTGGAAAATATGTTTAGACTTATCCAAAAGTAAAATAGGTTTCAAATTTATTTATTTAATCCTTTCCTATTAACATTTAGTCAAAAAAACTTTTTACCTAGCACGTAGCAGCAAATCTATGTACAGTACTCATAAAAATCTAATGTTTTTTTAATGGTGAATAGATAGATATGACTCGTTTATGGAAACATTTTTGTTCAAATCCAAGCAGTCAAATTTAAATGACTCGTTTGGCCTGCACGTTTGCTGCAGTGAGGGTTATTACCTATGATCACTTAAAAAATATTCATAGGTAATAATATTTTCCTTAAATATAAAGTTTAATTTGTATACCAAGTGAGGTAGATTTCGAGCCAAAATGCCATTTGTGTTAGACCATCAATTAATTATTCTGTGTAACAGAAGATCGGCTTTATATAGTGAAAGAGCCAGTTTTTGAACCGTGGCCTTGCAAACTAATACAATAATCTTTACCAGCATAAACTCACAGACAGAAAAAGAGGAAAATAATATAAATATGTAAGTCTAAATATAGTGTACACAATACAAAATATACATATATTAGTTTCAGTAATATACTATTTTACAGTAGTACTGATAGTTTTAGCTATCAGTAGATAGATTGAAGTTTAGGGGTGAACGCTCCAAATACAGCAGAGCAGTTGAAATGTTTTCGTTTGCTTGTCCAGAGTTGTGTGGTCGGTTATTGTTGTCGAGGGCAGTTCAAGAGGTCCCTCATGTCTGCTGCCCACCACCCGGGCGTGTCTGACCTCTTTACACTCACACTCACACACTCACACATATACACATATACGCACACGCACATAATAGTCACGCACAAAGATCCTACGCAACAGCTTCATAGCTCGCACAAAAGATATGTTTAGTTCCATACGTTTACATGCCACATATATTCAGTTTTTTTCACATAGTTTTTAATATTCCTATAATTTTTATTCCTCACAGTTTATTTAATTGAAAGCTTTAAATTATACAGTATAGGCCCTACACCTAATAAAGTGGCAAAATAATGATTTTCATAAAAAGCCAAAAGACTAATTAAATATTTATTAATTATGAAATACGTTTTAAAAGTTGTTAAAGAAGTGCTAGAATGAACTTCCTATTGAGTTGTAAACCAGTGTAATAGAAGTGGGAGGGGGTGGAGATGGGAAGGGGGTTGCTGAGGAGGCGATTTTGCTAAGCAATGATGGATGGTTACACCTAACAAAGGAGCACTTCAATATAAGCAGTAGTTGCCCTGGAGATATATTATAAGGCGTCACTTACCTCAGTAAAGGCGTTTTATCATGACAGTTCCGGACGGAACATACATGTTCTGCCATAAATGAACAGTTTGTAATCACTTACTATGACTCTGGTTGGGGTGGCTTATTACTTAATTGCTAAATACGTTACAGTAACTTTCAAATGAGTCTTATTTACGTCCAAACAAGCAATGTCCCTTAGAAAAGGTTTGATTAAACACGAACGAAAAAATAAATACAAATTTAAGTAATTGAGGTGTTTTCGTGTTTTAACAAGTAGATATGGAAGAACTAGTTTGTTTCAACCTATTGAAACACAATAAATTATGGATCGTGAGAGAGGTCAGGGCCATTGAGGAGTTCATGGTTCGAACTAGCAACAGGCTCAAAAGGTCACCTTCACGTCTCGATCTTAATGTTTAATATAATATTAAGCCTGGATTGTTGAAACACTTACATAGTATTACTATAAACCAGATTAAACATATCTTCAATTGTGATGTGTGAATATAGCTGTATCTTTCTACTAAAGTAGTTGTGCTATTACCAGTTTAATTAGAATTGATTAACGATTGAGTAAAATTTTCTTCATTTGATATATAAGATTGTGTACCTCAAATCCACGTTACTGTATAAGGATTTTGTTTATTAATTTATTGAATGCAAATTTATTTGCATATGAATGTGATCTAAACTAGCTTTGAGAATCAAAATTTACGTCTCTCGGCCTTATATTGTTTACATAAACTGCTGTTTTAAAAAATTAGACCTAATTAAAAATTTTACTGTTAATCAGGCTGTCTGTGTGTCAGCCAGTATGTTTTTAACTGTACCATTATACAGGGTTAGTAAAAAGTGTGGAGACCCCCTGTTATTTTTTTAACGGTCCATACTAGAAAAACTAAACTCGGCACACCTTTATGGCATGTTATGAAGTACTTTTTGGGCATAACCATCACTTGGTGTATATCCCCGAAACGGGGGATTTTGGGGGAAACTCAAATTTCAAATACAAAGACCTATCGAGTGACCCCTCATTTTGAAGGTCTTGGTATAAGAAAACAAAAAACACAAATTAGAGGTCTTTATCTCAATCCAGTAAAAATGGCAGCCAATTGAAATTCTCAGAAGTTGAATTTAACTTGCAGCTTTCCAAGTCTGGAGACCCCCTGTAAATTTTGTAGCGGCTCACACTAGGAAAACTAAACTCTACACACCTTTTTGGCATGTTATGAAGTACTTTTTAAGCCTAATAGCTACTTGCTTACCAAACCCAAAATGGGGGATTTTGGGGGAAACTCAAAAGTTTTAAATGATAAGCACCATCAAGTGACCCCTCATTTTGAAGGTCCTGGTAAAGGAAAACTAATATAGCAAACTAGAGGTTTCTATCTCAATCCAGTAAAAAATGGAAGCTGATTGAAACCTTTAGAAATTGGAAATAACTTGCAATTTTATATTCAATTGGCTGCCATATTTTACTGTGTTAAGATAGAGACCTATAGTTTGCGTTGTTAGTTTTCTTTTATTATGACCTTCAAAATGAGGGGTCACTCGATGAGGCTTATCATTTAACATTTTTGAGTTTCCCCCAAAATCCTCCATTTTGGGTTTGGGACTTTCAATGAGAATTTCAATTGGCTGCCATTTTGTACTGAACTGAGATAGAGACCTCTAGTTTGCGTTGTTGGTTTTCTTTTATTATGACCTTCAAAATGAGGGGTCACTTGATGGTGCTTATCATTTAAAACTTTTGAGTTTCCCCCAAAATCCCCCATTTTGGGTTTGGTAAGCAAGTAGCTATTAGGCTTAAAAAGTACTTCATAACATGCCAAAAAGGTGTGTAGAGTTTAGTTTTCCTAGTGTGAGCCGCTACAAAATTTACAGGGGGTCTCCAGACTTGGAAAGCTGCAAGTTAAATTCAACTTTGGAAAATTTCAATTGGCTGCCATTTTTTACTGGATTTAGATAAAGACCTCTAGTTTGCGTTTTTTGTTTTCTTATACCAAGACCTTCAAAATGAGGGGTCACTCGATAGGTCTTTGTGTTTGAAATTTTTGAGTTTCCCCCAAAATCCCCCGTTTCGGGGATATACACCAAGTGATGGTTATGCCCAAAAAGTACTTCATAACATGCCATAAAGGTGTGCCGAGTTTAGTTTTTCTAGTATGGACCGTTAAAAAAATAACAGGGGGTCTCCACACTTTTTACTAACCCTGTATAGATCATCCATCGTAAAGTTTGGCCTGGCGCGTCCAACGTCGATTTATGATTTTACCCTGAATCATAATCAATTTATTATAAAAAGCTGTTTTATAATGTCACAAATGACTGGAGGGAATTATTGTAAATAATTCTAATGTGGACCGTCAAATGTTTTAGTCAAACACACAGTACATAATGTTTTTTTTTTTAGTTCAATACTCGTCACGAAATTCCCATTTCGGGGCGAGATAGTGTTTTACATGCAAGTCGACTAGTGAAATATACTATTTCTGTATTCTTTTTAGACCAGAAAGTCGTTGTTTACAGAGATGGGCCAGTAAAATCAACTGGCTTACGGTACCTACTCCATCTGGTCACAAACGATCTATAGACTACAATAATGTTATGCTGTCGAAAAAGCTACATCCAACCTCCTTAGCGCGTATAGACTCGTTCACCGCAACGTTGCAAATACAGCATTGGTGTAAATCGCTTCGATTGGCGAGTGCCAGCGAGTAGGGTAGTGCGATTATTCACTATTAAAATGCGTGACCATAGGAAATATTGTAAAATTCCACATGAAATAATAGGTCAATGGAAAATTTCGAAACAGATTATCATACAGCAGATTGTTTGATAATATTTAATAACACGATCGTACCACAAACACCTGATGTGAGAGAGTGTTTAGAGTGTTTACAGCTTTGGTAGATTAGTAAGAGTAGAGTCACAGGAATACTAATGAAACACCTACTGTGTGTCTTTTTAGCTTTGTTTACGTGGTGAAGTAACGCGCAGTAGTGTAAACAATATCGCTGTTGTATGCAATGTGTAACATGCGTTTTGATGAAATGACATGGTACATAAAATGGTTAGTGAGTTTGTGTTGCATTTTAGTTTACAGGGTGTGTTTTAACCATACTGTGGCATGATAGCAAATTCCTTGTAGTAGCTTGCAAGCTTGGATGCTTAAGAACATTAAGACTGGGACGGGTGGCGTCGTCCTGTAATCCAACTAATAGGAGGTCACGAATTGTGGATATTTATAGGGACGCACTGTGAATGCGATGCTCTCTGGTGTGGATTAACGTCCGCACTAGTGAGTACTACGACTACCCGCAGTACTATCCTAGTAATTAGAACAATTCGTTAACTACGAGGAAAAATGTGGTTCGGATTCCATTATAAACTGTAGGTCCCTTAGTTGGTATTAGCTGTATGAGCTATTAATTAACAGCTGTGTCTAAGGAACATGTCGGCCTTAGTCACTAACAAGGCTACAAGATCGCGCCACTCATCCTACACTCATCCTTCACTCATATTTGGGTTAAAATTCGCACATAGTGGCGTCCCAATCTTAAATAATTGAATTGAATTAATTTAATCTCACTCAACGAAAATGTTGTTGTAACTTGTAATATAACTTGTAGGCCGTGTGTTGGATAATATTGTAACGTTACAGTAAACTGAACTTTGAGGTTGTAGTGGCTTGTAATTCCAATAACACAGACAATGAAGAATGCTTACATCCATCAGCAGTTGATGGATTCAACGGCTTCAACACTGCAGCTCTATTGTTGAAGAGTTTCATGTTCATATTACATACTTAACATTTAACAATGAAGATTGCAATGACGTACAATTACATCGACACGTGTTTGGGACATAATAAACTAAAAAGTCTAGTGGATCATCTTTATGTATAAGCTTTTCTTTGATTAAATTATATCAAAATTTCCAAGGCAAGGAAATATGCTAAAAAATCGTATCTTTATAAATAGTTATTGGGTCTAATAATTGTTATGAGCTACATTTTCATTTGAGTGTGTGTTGATTGTATGAGTTATGTAATATCTTGTTGATTGTCAACCGCTAGTAGTTAGTTAGTTATGTGTGCTATCCAAATGTATGCTATGTATGCATGTATATGTAGCTTGTGTATGTGTTCAAGCAAGATATGTTTGATCTAAGTTTAGTCCCCTGTACCATCATACATCACATCACACGTAATATGTTTGTCCAACTATTGCATGACAATGCCACAGTGTAATCATAGTGAATGCGTTTCTGTGTTCCACGGGGCAATGGGATTTTTTGTATTTTAAATTTCGAGTTCATTGGACGAGTAATTCAGTAAGTGTATGTACACAAACTGTATACTCTATAAGTTTTGCTTACATTTTCTTCTGATTATAGAGAATTTCCTATATAGGCAATAAGCTATTACCGTTGATCACATGGCCTTCGGTCTTCGTTTTGATGTCTACGAATGCCAAAAACACCATCCGTTAAAATTCACACACACCCATGTGTAGGTGTGTGTGTGTCCGTTATAACGAAATTATGCACGAACGTGTATTCGAGAGACGGTCATTCGAGAGAGTTGGCAAACAAGCATGATCGGACGATGGAAACGGGGTTTTATGTGGTAAAAATTGGGGGTTTCCCCATTTTAACCCTCTAAACATAAACGTTTGTAATTTCTTACCAAAACATTTAATAAAACTAAAAAAAAATAATAATTTAATAGATTAAAGCGTTGTTGTATGCCTAATTGTTACGGAGGAAATTCCAAAAACCTATTATTATATGAACGTAGAATATATTTATAGTTTGCTTGTTATTTTATATACTAAAAAACAAGTCTAACAAGTTCATTAATCTATTTATTTCATACTAAGCTGTTAAAATTTCACTCACAGCACATTTCAATATCTTCCCTGTAGCATCACTAAGTACTCATTAAATCTAACGTCTTTTAAATAATTATGAACTCTTATATTTGTGTGGAAATCTTTTGTTCAAAATCAAATTAGGAAATGGAAATTCGCTTGTCTGCAGGTTCGTTACGGCGGGAGTGTATTTTCGTACTATTGACATGAATACTCACTATTGTTGGTCAATAAACAGTTTGAATTGTATAAATTTGTCATTTCTGTTTTTTAAGTGGTTTTCTAAGCAGACGTAATCTCGACCTTTCAATAGATCGCTTAGACGAGTAGATTTTTTGAAGATATCGTACCTAGTTCCAATATTGCAGAGTGGTATTTGACGATTCCATTGGCATTGATTTAAGGAGCCCCTCTTCTCAGAACTCGTTTCTGTCGAATCAGGCGAGCTCAGCTAAGAACCAAACAATCGTAAAAATTAATTGACTAAAGTGCAAAACTAAGTTAATTAGTTCAGCGAATTCGATCTTAGACTAGAAAAAGATTTAATAATTTATTATTGATAATAACCAATATTAAAGAATGGTTTTGCTATTTAGAATTTGAATAATTAACCACTTAATAACTTAGTGTATAAATTACATTAAATTATTATATCTAACTGGATAACTTGGCTCAGCTACGGTGGAGATTTTCAGTATAAAGTTTTACTATTTAACATAAAATGCTTTTTATCAGTGTAAATTCTTTGGGTCCTACTTTGTTGTAGTCCTTTAAGTACAAATAGATTACATGGATAATATATTTAACTTTGCTTTATATCGAGGATTTTTTATTTATTTATCTTTTTTTTTATTAATCCTCAGGAGCGTTTGGCATCATATATTATATTAAGTTCTCTAAGTTAGGCATGGATAAATTTAAGATATAAAAACTAATACAGTATTGTTGAAGCGTGCAGTGGTTGCAATGCCACTGAATGCACGGAGTTCACTGTTTTGTATTGAACGTAGTTTCCGTGGTGAATATCTCGCTTTCAGATCCTACTTATACAAAATACGATCAGAAGGATATCATTCAGCTTCTAAAAAGCTTTACTAGCGAAGGTTGGCTCATTCGGTGGTTATTGTTTGTGTTGGTTTATTTTTCATTCAATCGTGCAAATACACTACTTTATTTTGTTCCTGAGTATTAAATGTGTTGCTTGATATGTCACACTAAAGAGGAATATAGGCAACCATGGTTCCTTACATAAAGTAGCCTATATGGATAATTTAGAGTAACTATATATACAATACACATGAGTTGCAATAACTTTTGTACATCATGGTTTGAGTTAAGCTTACAAATGTAGCCTTCAATTCTTCTACACGTTCTGCAGCGGCTTTTGGATAACTTATTTTTTCGAGTAGACCTAAGGATCTGACGACACTGCGATGTAGGGTTAAACCTCTATGGTCGACCTATCGACGCTCGTCGCTATTGCGATGTTACTTGTGACTTATCAGCTTCATCGGGAGATTGTCAGTTCATTCATAGTCGTTAGCTGCAATGCCTTGGGTAATACAATGTGTATGAAAGAGTTAGTTTTCCTCTAGACCATTGAGTGCGAGCAAGTCCTAAAACTGGATCATGTATAATTAAATTGGAAAATAACTTAGGCACATGATTAGTTTTAAATAGGTACCCAATCAGTTTTGACATTTTGTTTATTACTATTACTATAATAATTGTATTATTATTATTGGGAATCACAGGAGAACACGTGCAAGATTGTTATACAATTTTATATTGTCTGAGATACAAATCGTTTTACCATGTAATTCAGGAGGAATTTTATTTCGGATCATGAGTCATTTACTGGTTCACCCACTGCAGTAAATTAAAATTGACAAAACTTAAAAAAGTTCTACTAATTACTCATATTTTGCCGAATCTGGTGGTCTTAAACAGAAACTCCTAGATAAAATAACATAAATACTAAAGATTTGGTTAACAAGAAAATCAAACTTCCTACAGAAGACAAATATTAAACAGCAGAAATATATTTAATAAAGTAGTTCTAACTGCATTTCATTCTTTTGTCCATTCAATAAATGAATTCACTTGACCCTTTAAAATTCGGTGACAGCGTAGCTGTAAGAAATTTGTTTACATCATTCTTATGTTATTCGGTATTTTTATTTTAAATTGGATTTACTGTATGTCACAAATACATATAGATGAAACCTTTTTCACTACAATGGTGATGGGTGGGTGAAAAACTAAATATTAGTGGTTTCGAGACTGGTTCGAATGATTTGAAGAAAATGCAATCAAAACTCCATCCATATCTAGCTGATTTATCTCTCTGAGGCTTGTTTCGAAATGGTAACATCCTTGTATTGTTAAATAGCGGGAGAGTCATAATTTACTCTGGTTACAATAACTGTTTTATATCTAGACAACCATATATTTACCATACATTTTCAATTTATTGCAATTAATATATAATAAAAAAGTAAGTAAATAACAAACTAGTATGCAACAATAAATGAATAGTTTACGTCTTTGACCACTATTTGATACACCTTCTCTGTTTTGATGGTATGATCCATGTAGCAAGTAGAAAAGATAAATGAGTATCATAATCGGATTGTGTGATTAAAGTATAAATATTATAAGACACAGATATTTAATAAATTATTCTCTTAAAACACATGTTATAGACTGTAGAGTTTATTATTATTCTGAGACTACCAACGAATGTCAGTTGGCTCATAAACAGTTTGTTAAAATTAGCTTTTTATTTATAATATCATATTAAATTATTTTGAATCACTGTAAAAAGGAGAAAGATATTTTTCCTGTTTAGTAAGAGTGAATGTACTACTTGGGTTTGCAGAACAATAGCCGTAAATAAAATTCAATTATTTAATAGTTTTGGCCTTTTGTAGTGATACTTTTGATGTCTTCACACAGGACTAAATACAATACAAACTCCTAACCTGATCCATTTAATTTCTAGATGAGATGGAAACAACGTAGTTTGTCCAACTAATTAACCATTCCTCTTCTCGTGTCCTCATGAGGTATTCTCTCTAGTAATATTTGGGAAACAAGAGGAACGGCCAGAAGCACATGATCCTTTGTTCACGTTTTACGAATCTTTTAATTATTAATGGTTATTAAAGTGAATGAAATGGTACCTAATAAAATCAATATGCGTAAATTTCAAACAAACAATTGTGGTTATACAGGGTGTCCATAAAAAACGTTTCAGGACTTTGGGAAATGAATCCCCATACTAAAAGGAAGAAAAAAGTTTATGGGAAGGTATGTCCGAAAATCCATATTTACCCAGATATCCGCCATTTTGTTTTTTATACAAAAATATTTTTATCTGTGAAGTTTTTTATTCGATGATTATGAAACTTGGTAAACATGTTACCATACACAAGACCTATAATAAAAAAATAATAAAGTTGTTCCGATTGTAAATTTCAAAATGGCGGCCGTTTGAATTTTTCTAACTTAAATAACTCGAAAACGGCTAA
The DNA here is from genome assembly GCF_028750875.1 of Macrosteles quadrilineatus. NCBI lineage: Eukaryota > Metazoa > Arthropoda > Insecta > Hemiptera > Cicadellidae > Macrosteles > Macrosteles quadrilineatus. The sequence continues at coordinate 3,708,749 of NW_026542608.1, forward strand.
TTCTATGAAAAAATGTCAAGAATACTTTTTTTATCATTTTTAATTTCCTATCAAACGATACCAAGATCAAAAAGATCGGACAAAATATAACTGAAATATACCGGTTTTTGTGTAAAAATAAGGCAAATTAGTCGGGGAACCCTTAATTTTTGCCTTATTTTTACACAAAAACCGGTATATTTCAGTTATCTTTTGTCCGATCTTTTTGATCTTGGTATCGTAAAAAGTATTCTTGACATTTTTTCATAGAATTAGCCGTTTTCGAGTTATTTAAGTTAGAAAAATTCAAACGGCCGCCATTTCGAAATTTACAATCGGAACAACTTTATTATTTTTTCTATAATAGGTCTTGTGTATGGTAACATGTTTACCAAGTTTCATAATCATCGAATAAAAAACTTCACAGATAAAAAGATTTTTGTATAAAAAAACAAAATGGCGGATATCTGGGTAAATATGGATTTTCGGACATACCTTCCCATAAACTTTTTTCTTCCTTTTAGTATGAGGATTCATTTCCCAAAGTCCTGAAACGTTTTTTATGGACACCCTGTATAAATGTTAACATACCGTTCTTAATCAAATTAATAATATAGGCCTTGTTGAAAAGTATAAATAACGCAAAAGCACTAAAAATGCACGATATTTATCATATATCACCCACACCCCACACTCCGTGGTATAACATGAATATTTTTGGCAATTAAAACTTATGTAACGCAGAAGAAAATCTTTTTTTAATATATTGTATCAGACAAACCACAACAGTTGGTTAATGGAGCTAAAACCTTATGTAATAACAATATTTAATTTCAATTCGGCCAGATGATGGAAGCAGTGAGCAGTAATGAGTAACGGATGGCTGGAGAGCAGGTGTTAGCTCACGTTCTGTTTGTCTTGGACGATGAGGTAACTGCAGGGTTAGTGATGATAGGGGTGGAAAGGTGGGGGTTATGACAGAGGAAATTGAGCGGCTCAAACTGCTGCCAAACACTTTGTGCTTCAAATAGGGCTGGTAACAGGCTCCTTCAAATGAGGCCCATATTTGAGACTATTTTAGAAACACAGACGGAGTTTTCATTCTAATCCATTAACTAGGCTTGGTTGATTCTAAGATAGATTGTTTTTAACTTCGATTCTTTAAGGGGGTATAACAACAATTGATGATGATAATAAAATAAAGATTGAATTTATAAAATTCAAAAATTAATTAATTAAATTAAAGCCGGTATTTAATCACAGTACAGTATTGCCAAAAGGTTAACTGGAACTAATATACATTATGCTATGTTTCAGATCTGTTTAAAGAATCTTCTAATTATGGATCCACTAGTTTGTTTTACTATACAGGTAACGTATAGCAAATCAATGCCCAAACTTGTTGATCTCATTAAAAATATGGTGATTGGCTAAGCAAACCATTCACATTATTTCGCATAAAAAGAGTATTACAGCTCAATAGTTATCAAAGTTGAAAACTCATATCTTCAGTCCAACGATAATGAATGTGAACAATTTATTCAATGCCATTGTTATCAGATGAACAAATCGTCTTAGATATTGCTAACGTTGCTGCTGCACCATTCATTCTTTTGCACTCGTAATCTTAATATCATCAGCAATAAATTGAATATACTCATTCATGACATTAATACACAAATTACCACAATATTATGAATGCACGTGTTTACTTATTAGCATAAAATACAAACATCAACGTTTATCTTCTAACATATTACAACTGTTAGGATCTTAAATCGATTTGTATGAAAATCAATTATAATAATAGTTCATTTAGTAAAAGGATGAATTCAAAAATATATTTTCTAAGCGGGGTCCATTATTTATCAAATGGGGTCTCACAGACCGGGGGTTTCGGTTAACGTCAGCCTAGGTGGGGTTTCGGTATTAGTGTTAAAATGATTTTGCACAGTCAATAGATCAACTTTGTCGTAAGATCATAAAGTACCGCAAAATATTTCCATACATCAAACAATCTATTTTAATACAAGTTCATTATATGGAACAACATTATAAACGTATTTATTTCGGTCTATAGACCAATTAAATAGGACATGTTGGAGAAAATCTAATACTTTATATAAAACCATTTATGGTACCATATTTTCAACTTTTTCAATTAGGGTCAGTATAACCATTCCATGTTAATAATAACTGTGGATACATACGATGATATCCATTTATTTATAGAATATGTATCACATTAAATAGTTTTTATGTTTTTAATTACCAGCCAAAGTTCATTTTATTTGTAAGGTAAAAGTAAATTACTTTACTGTACAATAATCCATTTTACTTATCCTTCATTCACCTTCAATGAGAAAGCAGCAACATATGTGAAAGTGTGTTTAACTATACACAGATCTGCTCTGCAGGCCCTGTTCATCCATAGGTCTACCAAATTTCATTACTGTATAACTCATTTAAAATTCAATTCCGTATGCAATGTTTGCCCTTATTGTACCTAACATTCTCCAGAGTAACAAACCAATACCAGCCAATATATTTTCCTTATTTGTAATTTTCCTCTCTCTACAAACACTCCTCACTATATGGGTAAACTATTTACTCTCTGTGCACTGTACCACAGATTTACCCCACTTTACGTCACAATTAATTGACGTTCTTTGTTAATTAAGATAACACGCTTTCACACACTCCTTTGATAGAACTGTTTAAGTTTACGTAGAAGTTGTCGAACCATAGACTCCAAGTGTGTTTGATTTATGTAACTTTTCACTAACGTTTGTCCAACTTTGCTACAGTGTTTTCAGTGATATCATTTCGGGCTTGGATAGTTATAGATAAAGGTTGTAAAAATTGTACATTTTTTGACAATTTTCACCAGTATTTATAAGAACATAAACTAACTTTTACCGTTGATTACATAAAGGTTTGCACAGGTAATAAATATAACAGACAGAATGATGCAGCTATCCTGATACATGCAACATTTTCTTTCAACCTCGTTACCGTATTAGGATCAACCAAACTGGGAGCAGTAAAATGTGGTTCCGAATAATTAAAATCATTTTTGTACAATAAATACCTAACTGGTTGTGTACTTTCCCTATACGTACAGAGGTGATCAGGCTAGGCTAGTTTATGTTGATGTTTAGCCTGAAACATGACTAAGTGCCCAGACCCCAGAAATGGTTACGTGGAACCATAATTTTTGTTCACGAGAGATCTGCAGGTGGTTAATAAATACAACTGAAAAAAGACAACTTTTAATTACCAACACTCTAAAAATATTATCAGAATGCGCCCTTAACAAATAGTGAAAGAAATTTTCAATTGGGTGCATATCTTAAATTAGTCCTAGTATTATAACATTTTCTTTTGTAGTAATTTACAAGTTCTGCCAGATCAGAGGTTTGAATTTAGGACCAAGTTGGTATGTGAAATTTCTGAGATAAATAGATACTCAGAATAAAAGTTTATACCATAATAAAAATTAAATCATTTTTTACATTAAAACAACCATTGAATTAAATTAGGCTCACCATAGAAATTATTTAAACAAAATCTTTACTGTATCAATAACAGAAGGCCGCCTTTAAGGAAGTACGATCAGACAAAAATCCTTCCTGGTAAAAATGTACACAAGATTAACATGAAAATATTTAAATAGCAACACAGACAATTATACACATATATTACACTAAAAACCAGACTGGAGTTTTAATTTAAACTGCAACAAATAAATTTAGATGGCAAAATATTTTCTGGGGAAGAATTTAGCTCTGGAAATGCTTGGGTTAATCGAAATGGAATTTTGAGGGGGTTGGCCGAAAGTTTCGCCGTTTAAAATAGAAATATTCAGACTTTCTCTAACTTAACCTACATATACACAATTAATTAGATAAAAAAGGAATTGTGACACCCCACATTATTCATAAATACAGGGCGTTTATAAAAGAATCATCAGGTTTTAAAACATTTTATTGACGTTATTGTTAAACAAATACGGATATAAAATATATCAACAGAAAGTAGAACTCTTAAATTTTTCATAGATACCCCTACAAGTGCTCAATGTGCCGTCCATTAGCTGTGGAGCAAGTTTCCAATCTATGTCGTAAATTGTCCCTTACACCAGCTAGAACCCCAAGGATGATTGATTCTACGGCATTGGGAATTCGTCCACGGAGCCCTTGAAGCGTTTGAGGCATTTTCGTTACTTAAAGTTTGTCTTTTACATACGTAGTCCCATAGAAAAAACCACACACCGTAAGATCAGGAGATCTAAGGGGCCATTTGAGAAGGGTCGAGTCATTATCGTCAAAATGTTTTTTCTTGAAACGTAATAATTTTTAAATGATGCAAACACGTCCAAGAAAACCCCAAGACTGATTAATGAATAGCTGATTATAAAATTTGGAAACTTGCTTTTTAAGCCCATGTTTCAAATATTAATGTGGGACAAGAATTGAGTGAGGTACACGCCATTAAAACCTGATTGTACTTATGATTCAAGTAAGTCCCATAACTCAACTCGCAGTGACAGATAGATATTTACATATTTCGTAACAGGTAAACACAAAATAATTTAGAATCTGTAGTAAAGTCCAGAAATAAGGAGTATGCCAGGTTAAAACACTAAGGGGCGGTTCACGAGCTCGGGACTATCGTAGTCCGAGCCCAGAATCCAGAAATAACCGGTATTTGGGCCGCGACTTAAAAAATCGGGTTCACGAGCTCGAGACTATATAAGCCGCGGACCAAACTGATAGGCGGCACACAATTAGTGCAGGGATAAAACCCGGTTCTAAAAGTTGGGTTTACGAGTCTAATTACAGATAGTCCCGGCTCTGATCATTAGTCCCGGTGGGTTCACGAGTCAAGTCCGAGCCCAAATGAGATGGTTCGGGCCCAAAAGAACAATGGTGTTTGGTCTCCAACTCAGACCTGGTAGGAGGCAGGTTTAACGTGACATGATGCCGGTTTTATCTAATTAGCTCCTTTATTTTTATTATTTGTTAAAAACTAATGCTTAAATATGGTTCCTCATTAAATTCCGAACAGTTTCATTACCCACAACACCATATTTAAAAAATATGTAAAAATGGTAAAAAGGCTCATAAAACATGAAAAAAATCATCAAACAACTTAAAACGACAGATAAATTATGCACGTAACAAAGTAGTATCATAACAAAGATATTTTACTGATAAACCCCATGTTATTACAATTTTAACGACAAAACTATGCGTAGAATATAAACATAACTAATCAGCCACAGTTCCAACATAATTATCAGAAATAGTTTTTTGCCGTGGGAAACATCAAGCAAACCGTCAGTCGTTGAGTACGGTTCGCGGTGATATCACTGTCTTGTGTTGTACTCACTGGTCGCCGTGTGTATTGAATATGACTATGAAATATCTATACTGTATTATGTTAACAATTATGTACAATCACTCCACTTCCTCGCATAAGACCAGCTCGTTATCATGACTAAAACCCTTTTATGACTTGATGAATTTAAAAATAGATCAAAATGTTCAAAAGATACCGTCAATGATTCATTTGAGGCGTTCACTCCAAGGCACGGATTCCCCGACAGCAAAATCCATTACAGTATTCTAAATTGAAAAAAGTCAGTTGCACTAATATTTTTGGCTGATGGCTTTTTTCATCGAGAAACTGGTGATTTATTGAGTAAAGTTTGGATGGTAGCTATTTGTTTGGTAATGAAATCAGAACAAATCAAATTTTCAGTTCGAAACTATGCCCAAAGAAAAAAAACCACGTTTTCCTACTAGTAAATATAATATAATACTAGTAAATCCTTCCTACCTAGTAAATATAAACGCATTGTAATGAAACTGATTTTAAAAATCGCAACAACACAAAATGTAAATTAAATACCCCCGCCGCAGCAAACCTGCAGACTAAGCGAATTTCCATTTCCCTGAATGGATTTACACTAAAATGTCTCCTTAAAAATATCACATTTATTCCCTATTTAAATAGAATCAGTTTTACACATAGGTTTGCTGCAACAGGGAGGGTAAAAGTGTTTTTTTATGTAAAATGTTAATAGTTAGTAAGAAATAAAAACATTTTCCAAATTTGGGAAAATATGTTTTTAAACAAGCAAACTACAACAGTTTACTTATTCTCCATAAGAATAACATGGGAATTTTAAATTTACAATTTTTTGGAATTTTCTCCGTAACCATTAGGCACATTATAACGCTTCAATATACTAAATAATTTGTTTTTTTAAGCTACCAAAATAGTTTAGAAAGAAATTGCAAAATTTTATGTTTTTTAGGTCAAAAATGGGAAAAACCCATTTTTACCCCATAAAAGCCCCCATAAACCCCCGTTCCCATGGTCTGATCATGCTGGTTTGCGAACTCGTTCGAATAAACGTAGGTTTACACGTTTGTACCAAATTTCATCAAAATCTGATCATTTTTGCTCGAGTTATCGCGCTAACGGACACATATATATATAAATATATATATATGAATTTGAACGGATGGTGTTTTTGGCCTCTAGGGACTTCAAAACGAAAAAAAATCGGTCCCGGGTCCAGGTCTTACCGTGAGTACTACGGTAATAGCTTATTCCCTATATGGGAAATTCGCTAAAACCATAGCTGTTAACATAAATAATATTACGAGCTAATTGCAGAATATTATTTTCAACATTTTACAGTTAGATTATTATAGAGTGGAAGAATAACGGAAAGAATATTCTTTGTTTACAGCCACGATTAAATCCACCACACACATACGATTTTTATATCTAATAATCAGTATCTCTAAATACATTTTAGTTTCAATAATTGTACCATTTAAATAAGTGTATTTAAAATTATCCTATCCAAAAATCACCATCCCTAATTTTCGGGCATTTATGCAAAATAGGCAGATCCGGTTATAAATAGGCCTACCCGGTTATTTTATGTCATGCATCTTAATTGAATTATAAAAATGCACACAGAAAAATATATTTCACTAAAGACTTCCATTTTATGATTTCATACAAACGTGGATTGTTGTGTTTATAAATCAATAAACTTAGATAGATTATCATAGGCGAGCATTGGGACAATGAAATACGGGAAAAATAATCGTTTTGGACGTTTTGGTTTAGCCTTTTTACACGATCATCCTATTGTATGGAAGTGCGTATGTCAGCAGCAGTGGCTTCACATGTGTTTCCAGACTGCTGTTACTGGTTGATACCAACGTCTCAACAGAAATTCCCTGCGAATCCCTGTCATTAGGCTCTATATAAGCGGACTATATAAGCGACGACCAAAAAATGGGTTCACGAGTCAGAGCCTAATGATGTGAAAGCCGGGCCCAGTGGGCCCAGTGTAGGTCGAGACCAAATCCATAGCGGAGCCTAATGACAGGGATTCGCAGGGAATTTCTGTTGAGACGTTGGTAACAACAGTCTGGAAACACATGTGAAGCCACTGCTGTTGACATACGCACTTCCATACAATAGGATGATCGTGAAAAAAGCTGAACCAAAACGTCCAAAACGATTATTTTTCGCGTATTTCATTGTCCCAATGCTCACCTATAAAAATCTATCTAATTTTATTGATTTATTAACACAACAATCCACGTTTGTATGAAATCAGATAATGGAAGTCTGTAGTGAAATATATATCTGTGTGCATTCTTATAATTCAATTAAGATGCATGTTATAAAATAACTGGGTATTTATAACCAGATGAATGCCTATTTTGCATAATTGCCCGATAATTTAGGATGGTATTTTGGATAGGATAATTTTAACTAAACTTATTTAAATGGTACAATTATTGAAACTAAAATGTATTTAGAGGTACTGATTATTAGATATGAAAATCGTAGGTATGTGCTGGTTTTAATCGTGGTTGTAATATAAGAATATTCTTTCCGTTATTCGTTATTCTTACACTCTTTAATAATCACACTGTTAAATGTTGAAAATAATATTCTGCAGTTAGCTCGTAATATTATTTATGTTAACAGCTATGGTTATTAATTACAATTTTTTGTGTTGTTGCGATTTCTAAAATATGTTTCATTGCTATTACAATGCGTTTATATTTAAGAAAACCTTTTTTTTTCTTTGGGCATAGTTTCGAACTGAAAATTTGATTTGTTCTGCTTTCATTACCAAACAAATAGCTACCATCCAAGCTTTACTAACATCCAATATATCACTAGTTTCTCGATGAAAAGTGCCATCAGCCAAAAATATTAGTGCAACAAACATTTTTTTTTTCAATTTAGAATACTGTAATGGATTTTACTGTCGGGAAATCCGTGCCTTGGAGTGAACGCCTCAAATGACTCATTGACGGCATCTTTGGAACATTTTAATGTATCTTTAAATTCATCAGTCATAAAAGGGTTTTAGTCATGATAACGAGCTGGTCCTATGCGAGGTAGTGGAGTAATGGTACATAATTGTTAACATAATACAGTATATATAGTGCAACACAAGACGGTGATATCACCGCGAACCGTACTTAACGACTGACGATTTGCTTGATGTTTCCCACGGCAAAAAACTATTTCTGATAATTATGTTAGATAACGATGGTTTAACTGAGGCTGATAAGTTATATTTATATTCTATGCATAATTTTGTCGTTAAAATTGTAATAACATGGGGCTTATCAGTAAAAATATCTTTGTTATGATACTACTTTGTTACGTGCATAATTTATCCGTCGTTTTAAGTTGTTTGATGATCTTTTTCGTGTTTTATGAGCCTTTTTCCCATTTTTACATATTTTTTTAATATGGTTTTGTGGGTAATGGAATTTAATGTTTAATGTTCGTTCGGAATTTAATGAGGAACCATATTTAAACATTATTTTTTTTAAATAATAAAAATAAAGGAGCTAATTAGATAAAACCGACATGATGTCACCTTAAACCAGCCTCCTACCAGGTCTGAGTTGGAGACCAAACACCATTGTTTTTTGGGCCCGAACCATCTCATTTGGGCTCGGACTTGACTCGTGAACCCACCGGGACTAATGATCAGAGCTGGGACTATCTGTAATTGGACTCGTGAACCCAACTTTTAAAACCGGGTTTTATCCCTGCACTAATTGTGTGCCGCCTATCAGTTTGGTCCGCGGCTTATATAGTCTCGAGCTCGTGAACCCGATTTTTTAAGTCGCGGCCCAAATACCGGTTATTTCCGGATTCTGGGCTCGGACTACGATAGTCCCGAGCCCGTGAACCGCCCCAAAGTCCAAGCTTCTAGGCTACTGAAATTTAAAAGTTTAAATGGTTGAATTGTAATTTGAGAAAAACTTGATGTAAAGTAACTGTTCTTGAAAGTAGACTTAGTAGGAAACTGATGAAGAAGTGATAATAACGTGGAGTTGATAGCACCTGGTTTGTTGAGATGATGAGGCCAAAATTCTCGTAGAATGATTCTAGAGATATACTGCCGCTGCGAGTTGGTTTAGGTCCGGGGGCATGATAGTTCCCCTCGCCTCGCTACTAGCTAGCTCAGGAGGCATGATATGTCCTTCTATGTTGTTGGTCCAGTAGAGGAACCCTTTAAAGCACACAGGCCTACTTAAAAGTTGAAGATAACCAGTACTTCACAACGTTCATTAAGTATCTGAGTTTCAAGTAAAAGTTGACTGCCTATCGAAAGTTTTTGGACAGACCTTGTTTACATAAAAATTTCAAGTAAAGATTAAATATTCTTGTATCCCTGGCGCAAAAAATAATACATATTTTTCAGTCTTGGCTAAACAAAATAATATATATTTTTCAGTATAACGTTTTTTTCTATCACTATACAAGTTTCAGCCTAGGCATATAGCCTATGGATTTTCTAAATAATTATAACACTTTCGCTTTACTTTTGCTTAGAAAACCAGGAAACAAGTAAATAATTAACTCAGAGCAACAAAATTTAAAAAAAATTTAACCAAAAGTCGAACGCGTGTTTCCTGAATACCAACATGAAAATTTTCCTGTCTGTGACACGACAAATATTGGGGTTTCGGCACAAAACTTACCAACAATTACATTTTTACAATTGACAAAACAGTAAGCACGATTGATACAAAATTGAAAAGGACAACATTGACAAAGCTTACAAATTATCGAAATGGAAAATATTCTTTGTAAAACTCTTTCAAGAACAGAAAATGGTTTTTAAAAAAATAGCTAGAGTAAAAATAAAACAAACATTTAAGCTAAACATAGTTTTTACATACCTGGCTTGGTGTAAAAAAAAACTCTAAAACATAATGGGTATAACATCAAAACTTCTTGAATCTCTTCCTGGTACATGGTAAATAATAGTTTTGCGATGACGTGACCTTCACAAAAACGTCCAACCTCGAAGCGGTTCGGAAGCAGAGAGAGGGAGCTCCTAAAGCGAAATCAAAGAAGGGGAGTAAGACAACGTAGACTCGCCCACAGCCTTTGGCAAAAGTCAGCGTACAGTGTTTCTCCGCAGCAAAGGTATACATAAGAAATTCTCTCATCTCTCAATCTGAGCCGACTGACGCGGCACAAGCCACACAAGCACAGACATTATTTGTGTCTGAATATGATGGTCTAAATACAGAGGTACGAAAAATAGGATACGCATGCATACAACTAGTATTTATTCCACAGTTAAGTATTTAAAAGAAATCCATTTCTAGATTAAGTTTAAAGAGATGAAGCTAAACATAAACTAAACGAGTGATATTGTGCCTAGAAAAAGTTAATGATTCGTATCATCGTGTTTTTGTATCGCCATTCAACAACATTCAAACAGCATTACGAATGGCTCAAATAGTTATTTGTGTAACTAGTGAGCAAAGTGGCACTTTGCTGCACACGAGAGCACAGGCGAGTGCGGAATGATCTCGAGTGCAGCAACGGCCTTTTGCACTCGTGTTACACATTATATTTTTCCTAAAGTCACTATAAAGCATATAAATAATTAGTCTTTCAAACACTATACAACACGTTTTTAGGTTCAGCTGGCAACACAAATAGGTGCCCTAGTGAAAGTAGTCCCCAGTCCGTATCACTCCACTTTTTTCCTCGGCAAGCAATGTGCTCCGCGACTTGAGAAAATAGTTCCGTATATTTTTTAATTTGCAGAGGTTTCCGCGCCTAAAAAATGCTTTAAAGGCGTTTTTAAAACATCCCTACGATATTATTAAACAAGAAAATTTGTTTATTAAGATCGTAGGGATGTTTTAAAAACGTATGAATTACGTAGACGTAGAAAATTCTAGAAAGTTCAGAAATACCGAAAAGAGAACATAAACTATAAACACGAAATGACAGGTTAAATCGTAGTTATAATAGTCAATCAGCTGCTCATAGTATTATTATCTTTAAGTGTTGCCAACCTATTTTCAAGTGGACACGGATTACGTGCATAATAGAACCACGCTGTTTTGTGTTGTTTCGTTGGAATTCTGATGTGCGCCTAAGTATAAACCGTACGACAAAGTATAAACCATACGACAAAGTATAAATATGCAGCAATTAGCAGCTTTCTGTACTAAAAAAAGAACCTTTGTCAGGTGACTGTAGGACAAAACATTTGTTCACTTAAATGTAAACGCAAAGACAGTAAAAAGAGTGGATTCATTTATTATTTTACTTATTATTTAAACGTAATATGGATGCATGATTAACATCCACAAAGAATGACTAAATTAGCAGCCTATAGTTGAACGTGTGTATGGTTAAAATGTTTCACTCTGTGCTTCAATGTTGTGTTACATTAAAAATAAAATTCATCTACTATATTTATTCGCTTTAATGTATATGCAAACGCAGTAACAAGAGCGGATAGCCATAACTCACACCTCTGAATGCCGGTGTCAAACACGGCAATCTGGTAACGTGTTTTCGCCGCATCATAAATCTCAGTGATTGAGTCTGAAACATTTCACTCCCATGTAGTAATAGTTATTGGATAAGTTGCTGCGTTATCTCCTTCCCTCCCCTATCTCGGACAACTTTGTTGGCCAAAGTCAAAATACTGGGTTTCCTATACAAGCAAAAATCCTTAATATAATGTTCTCTTCATTTGAGTTTCTAATTATTTAAAACTGGACAAAGATTTAAAATTTGCTGACTTTTCTATTTAGAATTACTGGAAGACATATCTTTGCCCTATACAGTTCAAAATATATCAACAGACACCGCGGAATTGCGATCTACCGCTTTATAAATTCAATTAGCATAGACAAGCATTGTGTGCAGTATAAACGACCTTTAACTACGGTAAAAGCGCTAAACTCTTGATTTATGAAGTAATTTTGGTTTCCGAAAACAAAACCTAAAAATATCGTCCACAGGATCTTTTAGCGAATTTCCCTTATAAGGAATAAGCTATTACCGGAAGTCTCATAGTAGGACCTGGACCCAGGACCGATTTACTTTTTCGTTTTGAAGGAACCAGAGGCCAAAAACACTATCCATTCAAATACAATATATTTATGAATGTGTGTTTATTAGCACTTTTAAACAAGCAAAAACTATCAGATTTTTATGAAATTTGGTTTACTCCTGTAAACACACATTCGAACGAGTTCGCGAACCAGCCTGGCCGGACTATGGAAACGGGGGTTCATAGGAGGATTTTATGGGGTAACAATTGGGGGTTCCCATTTTTGACCTAAAAACATAACGTTTTGCAAATTTTCCTCCCGAAACTTTTAATTGAGTTTGAAAAAAAATAATTTATTTAGTATATTTAAATGTTGTTATGCGCTTATGGTTAAGGAGAAAATGAAAAATATGTGTAAATTAAAAATTAAAACGTTATTCTTATAGAGTAACTGTTGTAGTGTGCTTAGTTACGAAAATATTTTGATTAAATTTTGAAAATTCATTAACTGAATTTCATACTTAACTATTAACATCTCATAGAAAACACTTTTTATATTCCCTGTATTAGCAAACCTAAGAACTAGTTAACTAATATTATTTAAATAGGGAATAAATATAATTATTTAAGGAGATATTTTAGTAAAAAATCCAATCAGGCAAATGGAAATTTGTTTAGTCAGTTAGTTTGCTGTGGTGAGGGATTTTTCCATTACACGTACTTGTTAAACTAATCTTATTTAAATAGGAAATTGATATGATTTTTAAGTGAAAGAAGATCTTTTAGTGAAAGTCCATTCAGGAAAATGGAAATTCGCTCGGTCTGCAGAAAGCAGGTTCGCTGCGGTAGGGTATTTATACGTCTATTATTAGGAATTATTTTTATTTTACATTTATTTCCAATGCTACACTATTTTTTTTAGCAATGACAATGTTCATGACATTGTACTCTTAAATTTAACATGGGTTATGTTGAATTATGTGGTCAGCTATAAATGATGCGTTTATAAAGAGTGAAGTAATTATCGTAAAACTATTTCATACCCCTGATCTATGCAATCCAATTAGGAGACGTTTCTGAAGCTAATTGACAAATCAATTACCATATAGAAGCGTCCCAGTTTAAGCGGAAGATGTAATTACAACTTTAGCTCGATGTTTGCTTCAGGCGATTAATCGGCAATTAGGACGGTTCCAATGAATTTTGACGATAAAACGCATATGTGTGGAAAAAATACTTGCTCATATGATTTTCAGATATGAATAAAATTTGCATTGAATATATAATAAGAGTTTCGTCAATTTATTATAATACATTATACTCGTTCTAGCCGTCCAATGGTTCTTTTATTAAGTTTTAAAGTCTAACTGCATTTTAGCACACAAAGTAAACTCCTGAACACGAGAACAATAATGTTGAGGAACGACTATGAAAATATGTAAAAGCATGTGATATGTGACCTTTATTCTCTGTCATATTGTTTCTCACTAGGGAAATTATTCATCATTAGTGTTCTGACCTTAAAGATTTCAATTGCATTACCTGTTATACAACAGCAAATTATCAATACACATTGACGATTTCTATGTGTAGGGTGGCAAGTAGGGCCAAAAATGTGGCAAAGAAAACTAAATCTGTAACTTCTTATAGCTATTTCTATAGGGAGCAAAACGTTGAAGGGAGAACTTTAAAGAGTTTGAGGTCGTAGAAACTTTACTATAGTTTCATCTTGTTCACGAGAAGTAGTTCTGGAAATGGATTAGTTGGAACTGAAACATGGATCAATCTTTTCCTGCAACTACTACTCATCACTTGAGAAAAACACGCATTCGTAACTCAACTCTGTATGAGGGAAACTTGTACTCTAGTAAAATGGTTTCATTAAATAGCAAAATTAAAAAGTTTTATACAGTAACTGCAAAATAATTTTTTATAAAATTTCCAGTAATTATAAAAAGATTACATAAACTGTGATTGTAAGCTATTTGTTCTTCTCAATGACTTGTATTGTGTTGACCTGTCTATGTTGGACACTTCCCGTTTTTTTTTTCAAACTGTCTTTGCCATCGTTTTATAGAATTGTTACTTGGAGGATTACGGTCTAACTCTAAACGAAACATTCTTCAGTTATACAGTAATAACAGATCTCCTTTCATGGAACCAAAGAACCGTTAGTTTTTTTCTTGTATACTATCCTAGATAACCCGATGCTCGAAATCGAGAAAAACTGCAACTTGTAATAAAATAATAAAGAGAAAAACATAAACAGCAATACGTCAATTAAAGAGTCATGCTAAAGTAATTTCTATGACTGATTATAGAAATATGAAGAACTAGGTGAAAACCGTCGAAATCGATGGTTAAATTCAAGACTTACGCTAATTCATCTAACTGTGATAAATTGAGTGAAATTATAGTGAATATTTTCAGCATTTAGCATTGCTTGAAGATTAATAAGTGTAATCTTCCCAATTGAAATATCTTCCCATTGATGGTGTTCTTTCAGTAGTGGCAATATGATGGTCCTATGACACTTTAGGCACGTTTTCCCCATAAGAATAACATGGTGAGCTTTTTTTGACCACTTTTTTAAAAATCCAGCTCTCGGCTTATACAAGCCTATATAAATGTTCAATACCATTGTATAACACTATTAAAATTTCAAATCCACATCTATTCACAAAATTTAGTGAGGTTTGTACGCGAACTCGGGCGCGCTCCCGGCTCATGGTGTGCTCCCTTGGACATCCTTAGTGGAAATCCATGAATTCTGGCTACTTGGGAACCCAAGCCATTTGACATACAATAAATCACCTTTTCTCCTAATGACCTTTTCTACTAAATACATGTCTTTATATTTGGTCTTTAACAACTCCTCTGTATAGAAGCCTCCTCTGATTATATTACCATTTTCATCTTTAAAGATATAAGTCACAGGCTTTGTATTCTTAACTTCTACTATTGTAAATAGTTCCCCTGTCCAATTTGGGGTATATCCTTTACTAAACACATGTTTATATTTGGAAATTCTCACGCTATCACCTACCTTATATCTTGGCTTTTTAACTTGCACTACTTTAGAAGTCCTTTCATGCAACCTCTCATGCACATATTTACTGTTCTTAATACTCACTTGGTTAGGCTTCATTCCTATAGATCTATGCACCTTATTATTATATTTTCGAATTAACTTTGGAAGTAAATCCAACCATTTATAACTCCCCTGAGCACTAAATTCTCTATATAACCAATTCTTTAAAGTTCTCTGAAACCTCTCCACAATTGCAGCCTTAGTTGTAGAAAAAGTGTGATAGTGATTAATATTTAATTTTTTCATTAGTTTGCTAAAATATTGATTAAAAAATTCTTTTCCATTGTCGGATTGAATGTTTTTAACCCCCTTTGGTAGAATGGTTTTAATGGCTTCTGTAACCACTAACCCTGTCTTATTCTTTAGTGGAGCAGCATAAGCTTTTTTAGAAAATGTATCTATTAAAGTTAAAATATATTTATTGCCAGAATTCTCTCTAGCATAGTTTTGCATATCAATTAAATCTATTTGTATAGTTTCGTTTATAACCAATACTTTAAAAGACCTTCTAATGAAATTCTTTCTTGCAGGCTTATGAAGTTCGTATGCAATTTCATTCATTTTTTATAACATCATCCTTTCCTGTAACTCTAAATACATCACCATTAGCCCCAATCAATAGATTATCTTCCATTCTTTTAAATACATAGTTTTCTGGTATATATGGTCTATTATCTATATACTTAAATCCACTCAAAGATGTGGGGTCAGCAACTAATAAATCAGGATTATATTCCATCAAATTAAAATTTTTTTCTCCATATACAAATTTTGATCCATCGTAATGCATAGATTGTGACATTAAACAAATATCATCTAAATATTCCCCCATTGGTAGAATTCTTATATATTGTTTTTTGGCATCCCAACATTTTTCTTTTTTATCAAAAGTTATAGTTTGTTCTTTTGTAACACAGTCAGTGTCATCAATGGCAGGTTTAACACATACTAACCTTTTATTATTAAAATCCCAATAGCCTGCTTCCATTTTTGGAACTTGTGAAACATTCACAGCATCTTTACTATCTGTACCTTCCATCAAATCGCTAAGTTTCTGTTTCTTAGCATTCCAAACACCATTCTCTGATTCTAAAAATTCATAATTATAAAATGACCTTTATCATGATTTTCAATTTCTCCCTTAATATACAGATAACTCCTACAAGGGAGAGTTAGCAAATCTTGATTATTAATACATATTCGAATTTCATCAGAATTATTTATTGCTAAAGTGTTGTGGGGAACATAGGAGTGATTTGTAATTTTAACCACACTATCGTCGAATTGGGATTTCCCTGTAACGTCTAGAAAATCTTCCATTTTTATTAATAGAAAATTTTAACATTAGTCCTATTGACTTTAGGAACCTAGCATTTTGTACACTTATAGATAAATTCTTATAAATTCTCATATCTTTTTTATATGACAAGTAATTGTAGTTTCTTCTCCGTTAAAGTCAATTGCCTTGTCGTGTTGATCGGCAAATGTAATACTGACAACATCTAAACTTCTCTTATTTACAGGAAAATATATAATATTTCTTGGAACTTGAATAATTTTGTAGCCAGGAGGAGCTTCTGGATAAAAGCTATGTATGGTGTGTGATTTGTTGCCATTTAAATAGGACCCGTTTGCAATATTACATTTTACTCTAATCACATTTACATTATTAATGTTTATTTTATTTGTAGATTCAAACTGAACACCAGGAGTAGAAACACCTTTAAATCCCAATAAAACAGACCCTAAACATGGTTTTGTAAAATCAAACACATGGCTAGAAAGTAATGTCGCTTTCATAGTTTTATTATTAGCTGTAAGGAAAAAGTCTGGGATTTGCTTTTGAATTTCCTTTGCAAGCTCAACCACCTAATATGTTCCTTCAGAAATTTCTATTGTAACTGGAGCATTGTGGTCATAATAGAAAACATCATCACCTTCTCCAATGGTTAATTTGTTGCCTTTAAGTTGATTTAATTTTGGAATAAGCCCTTTGAATAAAAGTTTGGATTTAGTATTAATTAATGCTTCTCCATTTTTATCTACTATAACTTTAAGTTTTCCATTTAATAACTGGTTTAAATCATCAACTGAGATCTCTCCTTTTGGTAATGTCATTTTCTCTACTTTGTAATATGTTAAAGTATTTAGTGGTTTTTTAACATTAAATATGGAATTATAACTTTGAAAATCTACCAATCCAATTACATAATCATCATTTAATTCTATGGGAGGAAAGAATACTGACTTTAGCTCTGGCTCTGTACCCGAAAATGTTATAGTAAATGAATCAATTTTTATAAAGAAATATTTTTTATGAATGATAAACATAAAATTCCACAAATAGAACTATTTAAATCTTGTATTTGATCGGTTGTATAGTAGATTTTATATCCCTCAAAATATTTAATTACTTCTTTTGGAGGTTGGATTCCAAATGGGTCAAAATAAATTACAATATCTTTATTTTTACGATAAGCTGTCAAATGTGTGCCAGATGAACTGTCTAAATTAACTATTCCGCACTCTTTTACCCTTGGTGTTAGATTTTTTAGCTCGTTTTTTAGGTACACCCCCCGGAAGTGAGGCACGTCTTTTGCGGCCTCTAACAGCTGGTAGTTGTCCATCTTTTTTATTAAATTTTAATCCCATTCCCATTTTTGCTTTTGCCTTCATCAAATTTGTCACGGCATAAGCAGCAGCTCTTTCAGCAAGACTTGCGTCCTTGGCCGTTACTCTAGTCCAAGCTAAGTCTGCTAATCTCATGTCTGCTTTGTTCCGAGCAGCGGTATCGGGATTATTCATGTAGAATATGTCATGCTCTTTACAATAAGAGTCTAGTTTATTTTTTGGAGGTACATTTTTAGCTATATTCTCACGTATATTCGTTCCAGGTCCACAGTACCGATATGATGGTATGTGAAGTGGGAATGGAAGGTTATTTATAAGAGTATTCAATAACCCTCGACCCCTGTAAGGCTTTAGGAATAAACCTTTGCCCTTTTTACATGTTTTCTTATTAACATTTTTTACCATTTTTATTATATAAAAAATGTCTTTTATTCAACAAAAACACAAATTTAAAATAGTACATACTAAGGAAAATATACCAAAGAAGTTGGGTCTATTTCCTACCAATATTCGATGTGTCATTTGTGGTCCAAGTGGAAGTGGGAAGACGGTTGTAATTTATAACTTAATTGTAAGAAAGGAAGGATTAAAATTTACAAACTTATATTTAATATCTTAATCTTTAGAACAAGAAAAATATAAAAAAATAATTGAAATATTTAGTTTGTGTGATGAAGTGAAATTACACACGTTTACTGACTGTGAAATCACACCAAATGATGTAAAATCACAGTCAGTTGTTGTATTTGATGACATAAATAGTCCAAATATTACACAATTTTTCTCAATGGGTCGACATAAAAATATTAACTGTTTTTACTTGTGTCAATCTTACAGCAAAGTACACAAACATTTACGTGATAATGTAAATTTTCTAATATTATTCAAACAAGATGATTTAAATTTAAAACATGTATATCACAATCATGTTGGTAATGATTTTTCATTTGACCAATTTAAAAATCTCTGTCATCAATGTTGGGATAAAACTAAATATGGCTTTTTTGTAATAGACAAAGAAAGGTCAAAGAATAATGGTAAATATAGATTTATGTTTGACCAATTCTATCAAGAGGATGGTAAGGGTAAATAAATAAAAGACTGGAGTTTTTTAACATTTACATTTATTATATATCTACACATACAATTCATGTTTGATCAATTTTATAGTGACCAAGCGCAAGCGTATTGATGCCTTCTATTGCGTATTGATGATGATCTTCTAGAATAAACCTCTTGTCATCGTCAAATGATAGTACTTTCTTGTTCATGGTTAAGGTTTGAAGATGATGATTTGTAGATTTAATTCTTGTCACATTCTCATAGTAATCTTGCCCAGTTGCAAGACAGTTCAAATAATGTTGATGTCTAAGGAGATGTTTAACTGTAGCACCATCAGCTCCTTTAGCTTTCTTCACCTCTAAAGCTTGCTTGTCTTCTTCATATAACCATTTTAGAGGAATATAAGAATATAACTTTGGTCTTAAACCACAATATTCATACATAATATGACCATCTAATTCGTCTTTGAACTTGCCTGTGACTTTTTTATTTTTATCAGAGTATAAGAAATGGTCTTTACTATATCCAGAGGTATCAAAATAGTGCAAGTCACATTCTATTTCCTTGTAAAAGTCCTCTGTAACTATAGAATACATTAAAGAATCTGTATCAGTCATAAGAAATCTGTTGTTCTTAAATTTTGACATATAATTATAGTGGAAATCATACATTATTACTTTACTAATATCCAAAATGGTCATTCCCAAATATATCGGCTTATTAAACTTTACAACTAATTTATTTAAATGTATAGCATGTAAATTGTTATCGAACTTTTTGCTACAGTCAAACCTTGGATTAGTGACATATTTTGTTAATAGTGACTCATCCTTGAGATATATATCACGAAACTTTCGTTGATTCATAATTGTTCGACCAAAGAGACTATTATTTAGCAATTTGTAAAAGTCTTTTTCAAAATCATTTTTAGCCCATTTTCGTTTTTCAATATTAAAATTAATATAGGGTGCAAGCCATTTTGATTGTCTAAATTTTAAAATTCTATGGTATTTTGTAACAACCAAACCTAATTCCTCATATTTTTGTAATGCTTTATAATGTAAAATATATTTAGTTTTGTCATTTAAATTAGGTATTAATTTGCCATTCATTTTCTCAGGTGCTAATGGATAGTCATTATGTAAATCATGTAAGCTTTTATCATATTTTAAATCAACTTCTAAAATGTATCCAAACTCATCATTTTGATTATATTTGTAGTCTACCTCATTTGTCCAACAAAATCCATCCACAGGCAGCGGCTCACACATTGCTGTCGAATAAAGCGAGTTACAGTCAACATATATTAAATATACACTTTCTTGATTGGGGTCATAGTGTTCGCCCATATATATATTATTGGCTTTAGCATACCGTGTGGATATCATACTGACCCCTCCTCTAATTGCATTTTCTATAAATAAATGCATGTCAATATCGTTAAACAATTGTAATTTTATATTAGTCATTCTAAGACAGGCCTCCCATGTTAGTCCTGGAAGTGAATACATATGTACGGGGTCAAGTTTATAATCCTTTAAACACAGGTCTCTAAATGTCTCAAAGACATCAGCCAGTAGCAATACATCTGTTTTAAGATATAAATCATGATATTCTTGTAAATTATTTATATTAAAATGGGACCATACGTTTTTAGCATGTTCATATTCATTGGGAGAGATATGTTCTTTAGTAAGAGTACTGTAAAATGCTTCTTTTGGAGGTAGAGACTCTGCAAACTTATCTGGTCCCGTCATATATTCATAGGGATATACACCTTTACATTGTAGTAGTGGATTTTGTATTTATCTAAATGTGTTTAAATTGGAAACCAATTTATATAATGGAAGGGACAGAAAGTTGTATGAATCTAAAAATACTAAATCATCAACAGAGAATGATATATATATTTTCCATGTCTTTAGCTATGCAATTTAATTTACGTTTATTAAACTTTCCCAAGTGTTGCATTATTAAATGTCCATCGTAATTTTTTAAATTATGGAAGAATACTGGTATTTTTTTTGTTGCTTTATAATTTAAATTACAATCATTATGGGCAGCTCCACGGTATTGGCCATTTGAATGACAATGATCACGTACCCTATCAAAATATAGGGGCTTTTCACAAATGTGACAATGCGTTGAGTTTTGGAAAGATACCTCTTGCTCTGGAGTCATTACAAGGGGAATATATATCGCCATTTAACTTTTAATGAAGTCATAAGTCTCAAATAACCTTTTGAAAAACACATCCATAACATTTGCACCACTATATAAATCTTCAGAAATAATCTTAGAATCTCTCACTACTACAAATGCAAATCCAGATGGAGTATGCTTGTTAGAGTTTATAAAACATTCAAAATCAGCATAAATCACAAATGGGGCTTTAAGTTGATATTTATAGTTTTTAAATTGTAATGTATCTTGTTTAGACATTTCCACTCGTTGGGCATCAAAGTTTTTACAATATGTTATATGACGTTCTAATTTATCGTTAGTGTAAAAATGTTGCAAACACAACTTGCAAAAATGTTTCTTATTCATATGTTTTGTAGAGTGGAACATTAACTTATTAAAATCACAAATTAAACAGTAATGTGATTTACGACCTTCTTGTAATAATAATAAATCTACATGAGTATTACTATTTAGTTTGGTGGTTCTTAATGGATATATACATTTCTGGTCTTCAACTCCAAATACATTAACACTTATATTATTCTGTCTTTCGAATTTATCTATATCAGATATTTTTACGGGACATTTTATATTTGTCATATTCAACTGTGTTTCATAGGGTGCATAGCTAGAGACTCTTTTAACATTTTGATGTGTATTATTCATTGGATATAAAGCTGCTAAAATTGACCAAAGGAAGCATTTATTGTCTGAATTTTTTATATTTAGAACTGCTTTTGTCAATTTAATACTTTCTGGTGTGGGGATATATGACTTTGGAGTTAGGGGCTTGTACTTATAAACATGCAGTTGCCAATATTTAGTATGATCATATATCCATCCACTGCCTTGGGCTTGATATTTGTGCATGGATGCATCAATCTTTAAAAGTGCATTTTCAATTTGGTGTATTAAATCTCTTTTCTCAATAGTTAAGGTGGTAAGGCTTCTAAAATCTGCAATACATTCTTTTTCATTAACTAATTGCCCATTTTGATCCATTGAATATTTTATTATTCTCCTTACTAAAGTCCATTTTATCGGAAGAGGACAAGACTGAAGAGTATTTTTAAGTTCAGTTCTAATCGATTCACCAACAAATTCAATCATTGTATATGGACAATTATTGCAAGAATTGACATGTCTTTTAAAATGACCAACCACATTTTTCTTACAAAAATTACAATTCTTATGACTTTGTAATAATGCGATTTTAGAACCACATTATCATCACAGATTAAATCACATACCTTGCACAGTTTCACCTTCATTTGATGTACTAACTTGTAGTGGCGGACCAAATTGCTCTTCTTGGAGAGCGAGGCAGCGCAGTGTTGACAGGTCGGCATCACGCACGAGAATGAAATATCACCCGGATGCCACTTCTATATATAGACTCGTCCCCGGTGACGTCACCACCTGGAAATTCCCCAGTCTCGTGACCACTTCACTTGGCCTTTGTGACAGTGCCCGTAAAACTATCTAAAAACGCTTATATCTCGAAAACGGCTTGAGATACGGAAAAACGGTTGAAATTCTGGCACACATAGTGGATGTCAACTTTTGATTATAAACAATATTACAACATAAAAAAATCAAAAAGTAAGAAACAAATTTAACAATATTTTATATGGGTACAAATAAAATTTACCATAAAAAATCGTCTAAGTCCATAAAACTGTCTAAAAACGCTTATATCTCGAAAACGGCTTGAGATACGGCAAAACGGTTGAAATTCTGGCACACATAGTGGGTGTCAACTTTTGATTATAAACAATATTACAACATAAAAAAATCAAAAAGTAAGAAAAAAATTTAACATTATTTTATATGGGTAGCATGCATTTTATATGGGGGAGCGTGTCCAAGTTCGCGTACAAAGCTCGCACTGTCAAGTTGATGATTTTGAGAATATACATGTGAATGGATGTGGATTTGAAATTTTAATAGTGTTATACAATGGTATTGAACATTTATATAGGCTTGTATAGGCCGAGAGCTGGATTTTTAAAAAAGTGGTCAAAAAAAGCTCACCATGTTATTCTTATGGGGAAAACGTGCCTAAAGTGTCATAGGACCATCATATTGCCACTACTAACAATAATGATATTAATTGCGTTAATTACCAAACATGGTTGATCATTCAATGAATTAAATATTTCCCATACTGTACGTCATCGGAGTTTTTAGTATGTTATCTGGTATATCTTGCTTTGGAAGAACCTTTAAATAGCATTGGTGTATCTTTTGCAGTTAAACACTTTCTTGATTTCATCAGTGTAATGCATTTGAAAAAAAATCTGTTTGTTGGGAAGACATGTTCTAACTTCAAAGGGAAGTATGTCATATCCGTTACAGTGTAAGTTTGATTTTTCTTTCGTCACGTCGCGTCAGTTCATATCGTACTTCTGTGCCAACAAATAACCCTCTAGCACAGTTTTGAGAAATTGGTTGTGGGGTTAACTGTTAAAGCTGGAATTTCTTGACATGGGGAATGTCAGTTAGTTGTCTCAGCCTTATCAATTACATAAAGTTGTCAATATAATCTCTCTATGGAATGTTAGGTGTAGTGGAATATCCTTGAAGTAAAGTTGGCTTTAATTCTTTAAGTGTTAGGGGTCTCCTCATTTATATGGTCGTGCGGCTTCATTAGCAACAAATAATGCAAATGATATAGCAATGTGGTATTTCCAAAAAACAAAAAAATAATGTAAATTGATTGTTACGTAAATATTGAAGTTTACATGCATTGTTAATCAACGTAACTTATAAAGGATTATGTGATCTATTTTAAAAGAAATATGACCTTTCTTTCATGACAGTAGCTGCTTAAATAGTATTTACTCATTGGGCCATTTTTTACAGCCAAAATATTGTGTTATTTTCAATAATGTTACCAACCCAGTGGGTAACGGTCCGTAATATAGGCCACTGCAAATAATTTGTCAAAATAGGTACCATTTTAGGCAAGGTTTCTGTGTTTGGATGTTATTAGACTGTAATAGAAATGAAATTAGTTACCTGAACAGAACAAGGCTTTAATTTACTTAGGAATGATACTAGAACATGTTGGAGGATTGTGTACAAACAGTCAATTAACAAAAACATAAATAACATATGATTTAACAATTTAGACATAAAGTAAAGAAGGAAAGGCAGAGTATCAAATATTACAACATTCTTCCCTCCTTAGGAATGAAAGTAGTCTTTCAAATAGACAGGAAGCTTCCGAGGTTTATTGCTTCTTCTAATGGGCTCGTTGTTATTTTTTAAACGTATCTCTACTATTTTATTCGGATAGTTGGACAGTAGGGCCAGAATCTTGTAAAATAGGAGCATCAGTAGTAGTTTCGTCAATCTCGTCCACATTTAGTAGGTCTTTATTTTCAATGTCTTGCTCATGAGCTTCACTCACCTCCCCGAAAGGAGCTAGATGGCGAGTTGAAACAGTAGTTTCTCTTCTATCTAGATATCTGATATGGGTGTATTCGGGATTTCCTTCTAAGAGTGTCACTTCTTCTACTAAAGGGTCAAATTTTGAAGTCCGGTTGAATTTACGTAGAAGAATAGTGTCTGGTGTTAAAAGCCAAGATGGAGTTGATAGGCCATTAGCAGAACGTCTTGAAAAACCAAACATTCTTTCATGAGGGGTGTTATTTGTAGCCGTAAACAACAATGATCGAATAGAGTGAAGAGCATTCGGTAAGACTTCTTCCCATTGAGTAATGGGTATACCAAGATCTTTGAGAGCTAGTTGAACAGTTTTCCAAATAGTACCATTATAGCAATCAACTTGTCCATTTCCTCTAGGATTGAATGGTGTCGTCCTGCTGGTTGCAATGCCCAAGGTCATGAGCCACGTTTTCAATTCTTGTGACATGAATCCTGAGCCTCTATCAGAATGAATGAACGATGGAGCACCGAAAACACCAAACAGTTGTTGAAGACATGAAATAACTGAAGATGATGAAGTATCACGACAAGGAAAAACAAACGGGAAACGTGAATACTCATCTATCACAGTCAGCATATACTTATTTTGAGAACGAGATGGAAGTGGTCCTTTAAAATCAATATTAAGCCGCTCAAAAGGGGCTGAGGCTTTGATGAGAGAGCCATGGTCTTTATGGAATTTTGGCTTTACTTCAGCACAGGTACGACATGCAGATGTTATTCGACACACGTCTTCTACGGAGTAAGGAAGATTCTTGGTACGTATCCAGTGGCTAAGTCTTGAAACTCCAGGGTGACATAGTAACTTATGGAGAGAGATAAGTTTTGCATCAGTGGAAGTTACAGTAGATGATACAGAACTGACTCTCGATAGAACATCAGCTGCATGATTGTCTTTTCCCGGACGATACACTATGTCATATGAATAGCACAATAGATCTAGTCTCCACCTTGTAATATTCTCATTCTTGATCTTACTCCCATGTTTTAAATCAAACATGAATGCAACCGATCGTTGGTCAGTGATGAGTCGAAAGTGTCTTCCTAACAAGAAGTGTTTCCAATGTCTCACAGCCTCAACTATGGCATAAGCCTCCTTTTCGACAGAGGAATGGCGTTTCTCTGAGTCTGGCAGAGTTCGGGAGAAGAATGCTACCGGTCGATTTTGTTGACTAAGAGTGGCGGCTATCGTAGTATCTGAGACATCTGTCTCCACGCAAAATGGAACCTCATTATCTATACAGTCCAGAGACGCTTTCTCTATATCATGTTTGAGATTCTGGAACGATGAAAGTGCTTCTTCAGATAACGGAAAAGAACCTGGTCTCAGGAGCTTAATCTTTTCGGAAAAGCAGGGTATGAACTTGGAGTAGTGAGAGAACATGCCTTTTCTTATAATGTGATCCAAGGTTCTTTGAAAAGCAGCAACACCGTTTGTTGTACCAAAAGAGATTCTGGTAAACTGGTAGAGTTCCCCAGCAGCCTCAAAAGCATTGTATAGTCGGTCTTTTTCAGGAATAGGGACTTGATGATAGGCACTTCTCAAATCTATCGTACTAAAGACTTTGTAACGAGCAACTTTAGAGATTATTTCATTAATGGAAGGGATTGGGTAGGCATCCAATTCTGTGAAGTGGTTTATTGTTCTAGAAGAATCTATGACCATCATTTTCCTGTGATTTTGTGAAGAAGTAACAAGCACTTGGGTACGCAATCGTGAATTGCTCTTTTCAATGATTCCATCATTTAACAGCTTATTCACTTCTGCTTTAATGAACTGAGAATCGTTGAGTGAATGGCGAATCGATTTAATAGCTATAGGTTTACAATCAGAAGTTAGGTTGGTAAATAGATTAGCAGGTTCAACGTTTGCAGCAGTAAGAGCACTTACAACTAGAGGATCCTTATCCCCTCCAAACTCAAAGTGAACTGATGAATGAAGTTGCAGTAAATCTCGTCCTACAATTATGTCTGAAGAGAGGTTAGACATAACAGAAAGTTTGGTATGAGGGTATTTATGACTAAGCATCTCAAAGAGTTACGTTGCAATTGCCAGTGATTTTTACTTTATGATTATTGGATGCTAATCCCACCTCTTCATTCATCTTGTGAATTTTCATATTTAGTTGACGGGCTTACTTTGTCATCAATCAAGCTTAAGTCACTTCCAGAATCAAGCATACCTTTAACCTTGAAACCGTTAATAGTGACAATGGTTTTAACTTTGGACTGGTGTGAGATAGAACAAGAAATTTCACACACAGAGTTTTGAATAGCAGAAGTAGTTTTCTTTGATTATGACCGGCAAACTTTCTGAAAATGTCCTGTCTTTCCACAACTATTACAAGTTTGGTCCTTTGCTGGACAGTTTATGCGAGGATGTCTAAATCCACCACAAATGTAGCATTTGGAACGCACAGCTCCTACAGCAGGGTCGTGACTAACACTAGTGGTTTTATCAGTAGCAGAGTCCTTAGTCAATAAGTCATTTGAAACAGCATTTATTGTTGCACAAGGAGTGTCATACTGCAAGGAATGTAGTTGAGCCATCTCCAAAGCACGAGCTTGAGCATGAGCATCCGCCAAAGTCAAATTTTCATTTTCGAGTAGGCGTTGTCGTATTACAGGACTTAGAAGACCTCTAATAAATGAGTCACGAATACAGTATCACGATTGCTTTCCGCTGTAACTGCTTTGAATTGGCAGTCGCGACTAAGTAGTCTTAATTATTCTAAATACCGGTCATTTGTTTCTTGACGGCGAGTAAAGAGTTTATGTCTAGCAAAAACCTCGTTTACAGGTTTAACAAATACATTTTTGAGGACAGTTAAAGCTTCATTGTAAGAATGGCATTGACTTACGTATTCATATATGGTAGGTGATATATAATTGATAAGAAGATGAAATTTCTCTTCCTCATTAGCATTTGTAATTCTAATAAAATTTTGGAATCTGTGTTGCCAGTGATTCCAAACTGTAGATGAATTGTTTGATTCTGGATTCAACTCTAGTATATTTGGACATAGAAGACGATTCATTCTTCTTGATCTAATTAATTTAAATTGTAATAGAAATGAAATTAGTTACCTGAACAGAACAAGGCTTTAATATACTTAGGAATGATACTTGAACATGTTAGAGGATTGTGTATAAACATCCAATTAACAAAAACATAAATAACATATGATTTAACAATTTAGACATAAAGTAAAGAAGGAAAGGCAGAGTACCTATCAAATATTACATAATAGACACGGTAAGAGCACAATAAAACTCTTCTGCAGATGAATTTTCTGTTGGAGAAATATAAGCCGAATTATAAATTTCACAATGCGTGTTAGAGCATTTTGTAACTATATGGGCAAGTTAAATACATTTTTTAGGCTAATGTTCAGTGCTCATCAAAAGAATATATATTTTAGAGATAAATTAAATGGTATTTTGTTGCTGAGTAACGCTAGTAAACATACACAACCCTTTTCGTTACTCTAATAACATTCAAAGGCTCTCTAAGAGTTTAAGTTCTTATTTGTATACTTATCTATATTATGTTTTCACTAAGCTGAATGAATACATCGAAGTAACCTCTCTGAAAGGTCTGTGGTATATTGCAGTTTTCCAGCTTGATGACTTACTAAACCATGCACTGATTTCTACATAAATATTGTAAAATGTGTTATCCAGTTGCTGTAAACTACTATTAATTTAACAAAATATGGACACAACTCAAATGGGCACCGTGCCTTTCTGCACTTGCATTTTTTTGTATTGTATTACACAATCGAAGATTTGTCCAATGATTGAAAACTCGTATGACAATAATCTTATGAACCGATGATGATTAGTCTAGAATAATATGATAAAATATAGGGAAAGGTGTGAAAAAGGCAGACGCTAACCCGTAAAATAGATATAAGATAGTTCTATAAGAAGTAATTGTAAGAGTTACTGTGAATAAAGGATTTTCCACTGAAATGTTTGTTGTTTAAAATACAATTTTAAAATCAACAGCTGTTTCATTAACAAGTATTATCCATATGGCCAAAATGTAAACAAATCTGTGGAGGGATCTTTAAAGGCTTCTTGGGCAGAGCTCTATAGGAATTTACTTCGTTTTTCTTTTGATAACTCATCTACAGACCAAGACCTTTCTTTGGACACCTCTACCAAGTTTTTACGCCAAGTCGTTCTCTTAAATTAGTGGTGACAAAGTTTCCAATTAAATATTTAGATTCCCCCATGTTAATCATATGGGAGAAAACCCAGCTTTGATGGAAGATTTAGCCCGAACTAATCAATATTTCAAAAAACTACTGATCAGGGCCGTTCTTTTGACACTTTAATCATCAAAATCGGTCCAAAAATGAGGGAGGAGTTCTGTTCACAGAATTCGGCTTATCGTATTATATACAGGGTGAGTTTTAAATGAGTCCCCCCCCCCTTACTTTTTTCTACATTTCTTAAGATATCAACTCCGGACCACGTCAGATCATTGTAGAGTAGTAAGTACTTCATTTTGACTGGGCATACATTTTTGGCCGCCATCTTGGATTCACCATATTGGATACAAAGTTTTATTTTTTTCAAATGTAAAGGTAGGGTTGTGACCCATTATTTCAAACTAGAATTTTACGATGATTACAATGTCGCAATTAGTTTAAAAAAATCTTTATCCGTTCTAAAGTGATAAGGACTTTTGATAACATTATCTTTAGCCCATTTTAACATTGTGCGTTTACACACTAAGACCAAAATCTCAAAATAGTATTAGATGAAGTAAGTATACACCACCATTCATTTTCGACCTATTTTTACTTGGTTATGACGGGTGTATTTTTTCGGCCACCATCTTGGATGTGCCATTTTGAAATGTGACAAATTAATTTAAATATGAAAGTGGTTTTGTGACCCATCATTTTAACTACCTTTTTATGCTGAACTCAATGCCGCAATCCGTTTTTCATTTTCATATTTGGTTTTTGAAAAATTTAAATTTTAAATAAGATAATTTTAAAATTTCATCAAGAAAGCTTGATAACAAAAAACGGATTGCGGCATTGAGTTCAACATAAAAAAGTAGTTAAAAATAATGGGTCACTAAACGTCGGACTTGTACATCTGTGCGTAATCAGGATCATGACCTTCCTTGAGGAATTATAAGACCTACTCAGTGGTAAACCTTGTCATGGATCTTTAAATTGTAGATCCCCTCTGTGTGATCCTGTTACCAAAATTAGCCTCAGAGCTGACCATGGCAAAGGCGAAATTGAATAGACGAATTTCATCCAAATAATTTCTGTAATTAAGTCTCACAGCCTCGTTTACAGGTTGGTTGTTTCCAATAGGTGTCTAACAATCGATCTATGTTAATGTTTTTAGATCTAAAAAAAGCATTCGACTCAATTGACAGAAATTTATTGCTAACAAAATTGGAACAGATCGGTGTCAGAGGCACTGCTCTCGCCTGGTTCAAAAACTATTTATCTGACAGACATCAAGTGGTTTCCATCTGTGGTGTGAATAGTGATGCAAATTCAATTGAGTATGGGGTTATTCAGGGAAGTACTCTGGGGCCTATACTTTTTCTAATTTATATAAACAACATTTCTAAACTCAACCTAAATGGTGAACTGTTTTTATTTGCTGACGACACTTTAGTTTTAATAAAAGGTTGTTCATGGGAGGATGTTAGGTCCAAAGCTCTTGGTGATCTAACAATTCTAAAGAAATGGTTAGATCAAAATGTGCTCTCACTTAATGTAACCAAGACTAAATTCCTTCCCATATCTCTCAGTATCAGCACTGATTATAATCTAGACAATTTGAAGATTCATTGTTGCGGCAACCATAACAGCTTATCTTGTAATTGTGAGTACATTGAAAGAGTAGATTATTATAAATATTTGGGTGTTTATTTTGACTACCGAATGAAATGGACAGAGCATGTAGATTTCTTGAAGAAAAAGATTCGTAAATATATCTATGCTTTTAACCAATTGAGTGAAATTTTAGATGAGGATGACGTAAAGCAAGCTTATTTCGCTTATGTGCAATCTTTGATTTCTTTTGGAATTATTTGCTGGGGAGCATGCTATCACACCACCTTGGAACCCTTGAATGTAATTCAAAGATCAATTTTGAAAGCTGCTTTTAGAAAAAATAAAAGGTACTCCACTGATGCTCTATTCCGTGAGACGGGAATACTACCGGTCAGACATCTTTTCATCCAGTTCCTTCTTAATCACACATTCAAAAACTCAAACACGATTCTTACAGCAGTCACACATCAGCACTTCACAAGATACTCCCACAATGTTAGAATATCTGTTCCTCAGCTACATAAATCAGTTCTAACTACCAACTGCTTTTATGTTTCTCAGATCCTCTGTCGAAATTTAATTCAAAAATATGATATTCAACACGTTTTTAGTTTACCCTCATTACAGAAATTCAAGAGTCATATTCTTGTTTTACTGCACTCCATTACCAAAGAAGAGGCCGAGACTTTGATTAGACCAAACCATACTTGACTCTGACTAAAAATCCTTGACCCTTTGACCCCCCCCTCCACCCTCCAAATGTCTTTTTTTATTGAACTGGCTTTGGTTGTCGTCGCCGACATTCTCAACCACATTTCAGTTTTTATTTTAAATAATTAAGAAAAAAAATCTCTCATATTCAGTTTTTGCCCTTAATTTCGCAGACTGATAACAACCAGGCCTACGCACAGGCACCTGCCCATGTAGGCCTATCCCATAAGTATGGCAGATTCATTAACAATCATAGTTGTACTACTATAGTTATCTTGCTCTCTGTTTATTTATCTGTATCTTTCTGTATATATTGGGATAAATAAACGTATTTCATTTCATTTATTTCAGGTTTCTGAAAGTATGGCGAATTCCGCAAATGAGCTAAAACGAACCTTTCATTTATGTCAATAAAGAGTAAAAATTGAACTTTTTCGGCCAGTCTTTTCTTGCTTAAAATGTAAGCCATAAGCCACCTCAATGTAAACATTTAATGTTCATTTGTCTGAGGTTGGATGTACAGTACATCACCATGTACATCACCAATGCAGTACTGCCACTCTTTATTCGTCAAATGATCAATTGGGTGGTTGATGTCACGTTCCCTCCAGCTACTCATAGTTCTTCGTTTTACTGGTAATATTTAATTTTAAATTTAGATAAAATAGTAAATTTAGCCAAACAACAGAAAACACTACAAAGGCATTTTGATACACATTGTAAATTACATGATAATATGGCAATGTAACGGGTAAATGCACTGTGAATAATCACTTTCAAACATTTACATCATCACACCAAGCTGTAACCAAAACTACATGATAATTCGGTTAAATACGATGTAAGGTAAATAAATTCAAATATTCCAAACAATTTGTTTTCAAGTCTTGCTAGGAAACTCTATATTTATGAACAAGAATTAGTTAACATATGTTTAAATGAAAATATAAATTACTGCTTTGCTCTGGAAGAATAAGTCCTGCAGTCTGTGGTTACTTAAAAACTATTTCAAACTACGTCCATATGTTTAGTTATAAACAAATGGAATTATACCTTCCGCAAAGATTTGTGGCGGCTGAGGGATTAGGACGTTCGGTCGGTGTCCCAGCCCCTAAATTAGCCCTCGCTCGGCTGCTCTGGGTATAAGTTGTATCTAATGTTAACATATAGCGCCACAGTCCCCAAATGTTAAAGTGACGCCTATTTCTTTATATTCTGAGACGTATTTGCACATCTACGGGAAAATAACTTTAATTTGACACCTCAAACGTTAAAATCCATCAAGCCGTTATCGAGTTATGACTGTGAAGAGAAAACTGCTTGCCTATTATTATATAGATTATTTAAATGTCATAAACAGCTGGTCTAGAAAATTATTATAAGGCATTTTGGACGAATAGTCGGGTAGATATAGGCACTTGAGATGGAACAAATTCTAACAAAAGGTTTTTCAACGGTTTTCGGTAGTACCAGGTGTAGTAAGTGCCAGAAAAAGGTCTACCATGATCGAACAACCGGAGGTCAGGGTTTTTCAAGATGGCCGGCGTGAGGCCCTCAAATCTATAAGATAACTGCAATTTCGTCAATTTATAGTTCAGCATTCGAAAATTATGTAAGGGTAAACAAACGTAAAACTATATTTCCAACCTTGAATATGAACACCAGACAGGCAACGTAACCCAAAGATGGGTTTTTGGGGTGTTATGTGCAAAGAAAATGAGTTTTTTTCCTCAAATAATTTTTTATTTTTTTTCAAATATGTTGCACAAAGTTGATTATGATTTCAAATTTAGTGTTTATCAATTTTCGTGCAAATCGGTGAATCCTGAACCATAAATCGACGAAATTGCAATTATCTTGTAGATTTCAGGACCTTACGGTGGCCATCTTGGACAAACCCGACTTCCAGTTTTCCTATTTTAGTAGAATTTTCTGGCACTCACTAGACCTGTTACTTCCAAAAACCGTCGAAAAGACTTTTTTTATAATTTGTTCCATTTTAGAGGTTTTTAGGCTAAATCTACCCGTCTAAACGGAATGTGTCCAGCATAGAAAACTCCATTGTTTAAAATTGCTATGTATTATACAGGGTGTTCATTTGAAAACTTTCCATATCTGTTGTGTGCAAAGGTAAGGCTTTTAACACTTGTTTGTTCTCATTTCCCCCTAATTTGCACATGCCAAATCCAATAAAATTATTTTCAATTTTGAAAAATGCCCCAAAAGGGCCCAATTTGGGGGGTAGGGGTGCTTTTTGAGAAATTTTCAAATGTAAACATGGGTTGTGTGATACATAAATTTAAAGGTCTAATCACCCCGATCATTTTGGTGCAAAAAAAGTTTAATTATCTTTAACCGTATTTACAGGGTGGGTCAAAACGTTTTAAAAAATGACTTTGAAGTTAAGTACCGTATTACCCTAACTACTGAACGGAACAGCGCCAAATTTCTTTCCAAGCTTATTCTTGAGCTACTCTTTAAGATAACTTGTAGTAAGGGCATTTTCCAAGTTATTTTCTATTTTTTAAAAAATCTCAAATTTTAAGAATAAAAGAAAGCTGAAAACTCAAAATTCTTAAATAGCAAGGTATAACAAATTTCATACCACGTGAAAGGTCCTTTTTTAACAAACATTTTACGTATTTAAGTTTTCTTTCTATCTCTTACCGTTTAAAAATTGCAGTAGAAAAACATAATTTTCTGTGGTAAAATTGTAACTAGTTTTCTAATAAAACAGCCAAAATTCGTCTCTAGACACATTTTTTTTTTTTTTTTTTTGTCCTAAGGACGCTAGGCACGAGCCTGGGATTGTTTTTCACATTACTTCAGGCTAGACCTAGGGGTTGCGGCATTATCACTTAGATAAAATCCATTGGTGACTTGGCGGGGATCGAACCCGGGACCTCAGGGACTGAAGTCCCGCGCCCTAACCACTACACCATCTCGCTCCTCTCTCTAGACACATTAAATGGTGCAATAACTGAAGGAAACAATTCATAATTATTTTTAGGCAGATAGGCAAACAAGTCATTACGTTTTACTTTGTGAGAAACAAGTTTTATAGCTGATGAGAAAAACCCAAGCGTGGGCCGCTTTCTGTAGTACCATTGACTAGTCAATGGTAGTACTAATTTCAAAAGTACCATTTCCTGTAGTACCTAATCAAATATGGTGTAAACTTAAAAAAATATACTTTATTTTACTTATTGGTCATAACAAAAGTGTTCCAGGATAACTGCAAAGTGTTTAACAATAGATATCCAGGTATAACCTTGAGTCATATGGCTGTAAATGATTTAGTTAGGAAGTTTTCTGAAACTGGATCAGTTACCAATGAGAAAAGAACAGGATGAAGGGTCCAAGATGAATTCTGACACACGTAAAAGTAGTCGATCAATTTGTTATGAATCCTACTACATCGTTGAACAAAGTGCAATGTGTTTTATTAGAAAACTAGTTATAATTTTACCATGGAAAATTATGTTTTTCCACTGCAATTTTTAAACGGTAAGAGATAGAAAGAAAACTTAAATACGTAAAATGTTTGTTAAAAAAGGACCTTTCACGTGGTATGAAATTTGTTATACCTTGCTATTTAAGAATTTTGAGTTTTCAGCTTTCTTTTATTCTTAAAATTTGAGATTTTTAAAAAAATAGAAAATAACTTGGAAAATGCCCTTACTACAAGTTATCTTAAAGAGTAGCTCAAGAATAAGCTTGGAAAGAAATTTGGCGCTGTTCCGTTCAGTAGTTAGGGTAATACGGTACTTAACTTCAAAGTCATTTTTTAAAACGTTTTGACCCACCCTGTAAATACGGTTAAAGATAATTAAACTTTTTTTGCACCAAAATGATCGGGGTGATTAGACCTTTAAATTTATGTATCACACAACCCATGTTTACATTTGAAAATTTCTCAAAAAGCACCCCTACCCCCCAAATTGGGCCCTTTTGGGGCATTTTTAAAAATTTGAAAATAATTTTATTGAATTTGGCATGTCCAAATTAGGGGGAAATGAGAACAAACAAGTGTTAAAAGCCTTACCTTTGCACACAACAGATATGGAAAGTTTTCAAATGAACATCCTGTATATATTGATATAACATAGGTAGAATACAATAGGTAGATCAAATCATTATCGTTTGAAGTAGTTTTACTTTTGATTGCTAAAATTACAGTACTTCCCTAATTCAATATGATTACATAGTTGAATTAATAAAAAAAATACAGAAGCGATCAATATTCCTGTCATTGCTGATGCGACAAATCAATATTCAATTCATCGCACCAACAAGTTCATACTATCGAATTGTCTCCAAAGAGAGATTACAATCGGTCACCCATGATGCAGTCGATTGTATATTGAAGTATCAAGTGTAAACAAATAAATCAATAAATCATTAGGTTCTTTGTTTCAATTATGAAGTATTAATTCACTCCAACGATATAATATTTAAGGAATGGAACTTTAAAAAAAAAAACAACTTGATTAACAAAGTCAACATATATTTTCATAAACAAATTTATCGGTACGAAAAGTTAACTCCCGTGTTAGTGCGGTAGACAGTACGAGCCACGGCGGGGGCTGCAGAGAACTTTACTCCTAGTAGAGCCGCTGAGGAGGCAAGGCTCTCGGGCTGACGTAGCCTTTGTGATCCAGGCTGCTGTTGCTGCTGGTATTGTGGTTGTTGCTGGTACTGTTGTTCCTGCTGGTATTGTGGTTGCTGCTGGTACTGTTGTTCCTGCTGGTATTGTGTTTGCTGCTGGTACTGTTGTTTCTGCTGGTATTGTGGTTGCTGCTGGTACGGTTCTTGCTGCTGGTATTGTTGTTGCTCCTGGTACGGTTGGTGCTGCTGGTATTGTTGTTGCTGCTGGTAGGTTTGTAGCTGTTGCTGTTGTTGAGGGAACTGCACCCGTTGCTGCTGAACATTTCCCAAATACTGCTGTTTCTGGGCCAACAGTTGGGCGTACACCTGCTGCTGCTGTACAGCTGCTTGTTGCTGTTGCTGTTGATATTGTTGTTCGTCTGACGTTTCCTCAGTGACAGGTGTGGCTCCACGACCCTGCTGTCTGTAGCCTGTGTCTACCGGATATCCGGCTATCTGTCTAGGTCCTGCATCACCAGATTTTCCAACCACGCCGTTGATCGCAATAAAAACCAACATCAACACAATCATCTGAAACAGAAATTGATATATAAAATCTATAACAGAAAGCTACAGATAATTTGTGCGGTATGATATTTATTATTCTCGTATATCCACACTATCTTAAAAGATAAGTATAATTGGCTACAACAATAATTTTAAGTTTCTGATAGAATGATCGACTATTTCTGGTCTAATGAAACCTGCTGATTAGTCTCACCTTGTATTATTTTATCGATATTATATAATTTAGTAAATAATGTTAACTCTAGAAGTTGTTGATACCATTAGCTCTAATTGTTTGAAAAATAGTTTCGATGTTTATTTTTAGGTTTTCACTATTACTACCGATTCCTAACATATTTCTGTGCTACAAGTATTCTTTTGGAAAAGACGGGAAATATTAATATGAGTTCAATCAAATTGAGTGGAAGCTGGCGCGTGAACAAGGGAAACACAAAAGTTGAGTCGACCACGAGCTGTCAAAAGTTTGTCCATTAGCTCCTTCCTCACTCACTCCTCACTGGCCAAACTGATGTGAGGGCCAAGTAGTCGAGCCACAACTCGCATTTACCTGAAATGAGCTAGAAACCTCCC
Organism: Macrosteles quadrilineatus; assembly: GCF_028750875.1. Taxonomy (NCBI): domain Eukaryota; kingdom Metazoa; phylum Arthropoda; class Insecta; order Hemiptera; family Cicadellidae; genus Macrosteles; species Macrosteles quadrilineatus. Next base: position 3,745,809 of record NW_026542608.1, read on the forward strand.
CAACAACTCTACTTCTACTACTGTAAGGTCATTATTTAAAGTTTTTATTTTTCAGTAATAAATTTAAAAAACTACCCAGCCTAAAACAAAGGTTATTTTTTAATCAGTACTATCATAAATAAAATGATACAGTATAGTTATTGCATATAAAAAGTGACCAAATGACTTAAACTTTAGTGGCTCTAAAACATAAGCAAAATATTGTTAACTTTCTCAGTGGTGATAACTATGTACGATCAGGTACATTATGCAACCTAGTATACCTTTGCACATATGACAAATTTTAAGTATTATCAACTCCGTTTTAATAATGATCCGCTGCAGCAACACTGCAGACTAAGGGAACTCCCATTTCCTTGTTGGATTTGTAAAAAAATGAATTCCCCAAACTTGTCAAATGTATTCCATTTTAATATAGCTTTAGGTTTAACGAGTATTGTTTGCTATTACAAGAAGGGTAAAAAAGTGCATTTTGTAGTGAAATTCAAAAGAGTGTAATCTATAATATTATAAAGAAAATGTGGTGTCTGTGTGTCTGTCCGTATGTCTGTTTGTACAAGGTACTGTAAACGTAAAAACTACTAAACCGATTGTACTTAAATTTCACAAATATACAGCTACAGTACCTAGGATCAGTTTAGAGCTATTCCCGTTTCTATACTGACTTAGGGCTCTGACTTGTGGGCTTTTTAAAGTTCTGAGGTGAGGCTTTTAAAAGTAAATATTGATTAGTTTCCATGGAAACAACAAGCAAACTTGACAATTTCAACAAAATGTAAACAAGCAGAATCGTAAAATGCATTAAATTTCACAATTCCACATAATAGATGATTCAAATATATAAGCACTGTAATAATAAGTCAATTCAAAGGGAATAATTCATTGACAAAACAAATAATTCAATACCGGGTGATTGATATAAGTGTGCCAGCTGTTTTATTCGAAAACTATAAGAGATATCGAAAAAAAAAATTAAAACTTTAGTCCAGTCGAAAAAAATCTTTCAGCCTCCATTTTTCCAATATTGCCGCCAACTTTGATTTTTCTTAAGGAACACCCTGTATTTTATGATGTGTTCCGGTAGAAAATGTATTTTTAAGACAATTTCACTCTTGTGTTTTATTTTTCTTAATCCTAACCGTTTCAAAGATAATAATGGTTAAAGTTGTGAAATTTCAAAAATAGGTTTCGAATAAAACAGCTGGCATGCTTGCTCAGGCCTTTATCAAAACTCTTTCTCATGCCAAAATTTCAAAACTGTAACCATTATTATCTTCGAAACGGTTATGTTTATGAAAACAAAACACAAGAGTAAAATTGTCTTAAAATTACATTTTCTACCGGAATACATTATAAAATACAGGGTGTTCCATAAGAAAACTCATATTTTTAACATATTTTAAAAATACATTTAACATATTTTGATATCTCTTATAGTTTTCGAATAAAACAGCTGGCACACTTATATCAATCACCCTGTATAGGAAATGAAGAAAATTCTATAACCGTTGCCGTGTCATCCTAGGCTCTTATCCTGAGTTTTTTTTAATGATTTTGGACTGCGACAGGCAGACGTCTTGCCTTAACAACTACACCTTTAAGGTTATGTGAAGTAATGTTTAGAGGAATCAGTAAAAATTAAAAAGTTTGTGCTGTAAAAGTATAAATTAAAATGCTAAAAAAATAATAAAAGCTTAAAAAGTATAGATAAAAAAAGAACTATATCTTCTAAATAAATAAAATTAGAGTTTTGTCTGTACATTGCGTGGAATCATAAATGTTAATGCTAATTTTACATTTCACACGGAAGGGAAGCCGAAACGCGTGTTATCTTAAATACTGTATGTCTGTCTGTCTGTATTTATGTCTGTCTGTAACACTCAAGATGGCATTTTACGCTCTCTTCTCCAGGAAAACGAAAAAATAGATTATGATGAAACTATTACGATGTACTCTCTACATGCATAAGAAGGTTTTTCTGGGGAGCGAGCTGGTGTAGTGGTTAGAGCGCGGGACTTCGGTTCAAATCCCGCCAAATCACCAATAGATTTTATCTATGTGATAATACCGCAACCCCTGGTCTAGCCTGAAGTAATATGAAAAACAATTCCGGGCTCGTGCCTAGCGTCCTTGGACAAAAAAGAAGGCTTTTTATTACTTGAAACATATCTACGTCAATTGGTAATAAAATAACGAACACTCAAAACCCCAACATGTTTTAAAATTATAATATATACAATTTTACATTTTATCCCACCATAATGGATTAACGTCCTTAAAGAAGTTGCTATTCTCAGTAAAGACAGGATTATTTCTAACAGAAAATATACAATTCGTATAGTATTTGACAATTTGAAGAGAATAAGCACAAAGCTATTTAAAGCTAAATAAAATGCAAATAATGCCATTGACTATAGAACGGGTCACGTGTTACGTAATGTAATGAAATAGAGTTTCGGGTGTTTGCGGTTTGTTATATACAAACATTGATGAAACTGATATTGTATTTCAAAATTGGGGTTATGTTAATGTTAAATTAATTATAAGTAGTGCGAGTTTTGATTTATTTGTCATACAGGGCCAACAAAACAAAAAACAATAAAAATATTGTTATTTATTATTTAAATTGTTATTTAACGCCTAAATTGAATGTACATTATAAGAAAAGAGGCCTGACTTATGTTTTAAGAGAAACGTGAAACATTTTGTTGGTATTGTAATTTCAATACTTTTTCATTTCAATATTTTTATTCAATAATTGTACATTGTACATTGAATAGAGTGTCAAATTCCTAACCTAGTAAATGCAGTTATAAGCTAAAATTACAATTTATACAATACTAAGAAACAACCAATAAAATCAGGTTAATTGAGGAAACACCTCTTTAATGGAGTAATTTTTCTATAGTAGCGATTTCTATAAGATATTTTTTTTTAAATTTGTTTTAAATTTGATGTTGCCAATGGTTTTTAAATTATTTGGAAGAAAACGTAAAAACCTTGTTCCGGCACAGGTGAGCTTTTTATTTGAAAATAAAAGATGGTTGCGACTATTTTCTCTTAGGGCTTTTCCTCTTGTATTGTAGCATAATTGTGCGTTATCTGGTATACTTTCTCTCGCAATGAGAGCAGTTTCAAAAATATATTGGGCAAAGACAGTTATTATTTTAAAATTTTTAAATGGATTTTAACACATTCATCATTTTTTAGTCCCATCATTGTTCTAAATGCCCTTTGCTGTAATTTTAAGATTCGAGTGAGATTTTTCTTTGTTATAGTTCTATTTAAAGATATACCGTATGAAATGTGGCTATGGACAGCCACATGAAATGAATGGAATAATATTGTTTTAAAAGTACTGATATTACATAGATAAGGTATCTTTTTCAATGAAAATTTCCCTGAATTTATCTTTGAGCAAACATGACCGACGTGGTCCTGCCAGGATAGGTGTTTATCAATTTTTAAACCTAAAAATATATTTTTTCAACTTGTTTGATTTCCTCAAAATCCAAAATAATCAACGGTTATATTTTGTTTCCACATTGCTTAGTTGAAAATTATATAAAATTAGTTTTACTTTTGTTTATTTTGAGATTATTAGATGGTAAGTAATTTTTAATATTTGCAAGTTCTATAAAGGTATATATTTCGATGTGTTATTCTGGTTTTCCTGTAATTTTTTAGTTAATGTCATCAGCATATAAACACATATTTACACAAAGTACACACGACAGTGCATTTGGAATCTTATCAATGTAGCAAAGGAATAAAACAGGGCCTAATATTGAACCCTGAGGGACATTAAAGTAATTAGGTTTTATTTCTGATCTGTTTTTTACCAGCCAATTATTTTTATTAGAAATTATTTCAAGGTATTGCTTTCTATCCGATAAA